>NC_049174.1:12128296-12730498 GCF_009769625.2 Cygnus olor | reverse complement strand
TGTGTAACAGAGTTTCTCAATGATTAGCTTAATCAGACCACCTAAGCTCAGAAGTGTAGGAATTAATGAACAGTGTTCATAATGAACAGCGTTCTATTTTTCTTGCAGTAACTAGCTTTTAATCTAATACTGTTGTGTTTTTTTTTTTTTCTTTTCTGCAAGTGTTGTGGTTTAGCCCGGCTGGCAGTCAAACACCACACAGCCGTTCGCTCACCCTCCTCCCTCCCTCTCCGGGATGGGGGAGAGAAACGGGAAAGTGAAGCCTGTGAGTTGAGATAAAGACAGTTTATTAAGACAGGGAAAAGAATAACAACAATAATAATAATAATAATAGTATTAATAGTAATAATGTGTACGAAATAAGTGATGCACAATGCAATTGCTCACCACCCGTTGACCGATGCCCAGCCTATCCCCGAGCAGCCGGCCACCCCTCCACCCCGGCTAGCCACCCCTATATATTGTTCAGCATGACGTCAGATGGTATGGAATACCCCTTTGGCCAGTTTGGGTCAGCTGTCCTGGGTCTGTCCCCTCCCAGCTTCTGCTGCATCCCTAGCCTGCTCGCTAGCAGGACAGAGAGAGGCTGAAAAGTCCTTGGCTTGGTGTAAGCACTGCTCTACAACAATTAAAACATCAGCATGTTATCAGCGCTCTTCTCATTCTAATCCAAAACATAGCACCCTGCCAGCTACTAGGAGGAAAATTAACTCTGTCCTAACTGAAACCAGGACAGCAAGTAATGTCACTACAATGTCAGAGTGTTATTCATTACACACACGTTCCTGTGTCAAAACAAGCATCAGTCAGAGGTCCGAGTCCAAGGACTCCCTCAGAAATACAGGCACAGGAAATAAGGTTCTATAAATGGGCAATGCAGGAGGCAGCAAGTAGAGTTCAACTGGCATAATTAAGTCTTATGAAAAGTGCACATGCAGTGGTGATGAACCCATTCAATTCCAAGTGTGCGAGAATTTCACCTGAATTATTTCCTCCACCATATTCTGTTGTTAAGTTTACGTTACACAGCTCTGAATCCCGTACACGTCTGGCAGCTGAGCAGAGCTCCTGTAAATACCATTTACGGTAAGAATATGTTAAGACAGTAACAATTTGCAAAAGCTGAGGAGAGACCCAAGAGGAAACAAGATGACAAGGGAACACAACAAAACACAAGCACCCTTAGACTGTAATTTCTATACCAATTCTCTATACAGTCAATCCTAACTCTAATAGAAAACATACCTGAGAAATTCTCCTAATTGGTGTCCTGCCTGGTTCTAGCCCACTTCTGTCTAAAGAAGCAAAGTGAACAGCTATTTAACCGATAAATACAACTAAAACATTGAACCAAGACTTGGACTGTCACAGCTCACCACACAGAGTTACTCTTTCAGTTATTTTTGTCTTCATAGATTATCTTCATCAGCTTCTTAGCACGCCTTGCAGTTAACCTGCATGTAACAGATGTGAAAAGAATTTAAACACAGAAGTAACCAGTAGGAAAAAAATATTGAATTTTAGCATCAAAAGTTGGTGGATATTTGCTATCTGTTAGACCACTTGTCTGGTGTGTAAAATACTACTTTGAACAAAGTGGCCTTTGAGTCACGATTTCCTCCAAAACATTCCCAGTAAACATTAGATTTCTTCTAAACTAATATCTAGTAAATCGTAAGGCCCATGTGCCTTTCCCATTTTTGAAAAGCCCTTTTAGTAGCTTTTTTTCCATAGATAAAAATCAGCTGCACATGCATTACTATTAAAATGCAAAGGACCACCCAGTAATTACAACACGAACTACCCACTCATGCCCAGTAAAACAGGATGGAAAACACTGGAAGCAATCAGATACTTGAGGTCAAACTAAAAAATTGGAACAGGATAACTGGGGAATGGGGGCACTATAGCACTGGTGAATTGCTGTTGCTGAGGAAGTCTTAGTGGTACGTTGAGCTTTTATATATATATATATATATATATATATATATATATATATATACACACACATACATACATATATATTTCATTTATATCAGTTTTACATGGAGTCCTTTAAACACAGAATAAAGGATATGTTGACAAGGACTTTCTGCTTTGCTCGGCTTTGCTGTAGATTTAGAGGAGATACCAAAGTATACTGCATTGCGTGTAAAATTAGTCTGCAGTAAAAGTAGTTCTCAATTGTTTCTAAAAGCCATAAATAAGTAACAGGAAACAGTATGCAAAAAGTATAGTAAAAAGGATATGAAAAAATGTATTTTACAGAAAATCATCTATTCTTCCTCACACGCATAAAATCATTGCTACCACACTTGAAATTAGTAGGGAAGAAATAGTTTAATGGAGCACGTGATCACAGCATATTTAATAAAGAATCAGGACCTGTTCACTTAGAGACAGTTAAACATGTGCAGACTGCAGAACAGGTAGGAAAGAACAAAATGTAAGAAAACATCAGAAACATAGAAGTCTCTAGTATTCCGCTCCAAACTTCTCAGAAGATGTGAGCACTTCGTTTTAAATTTTAACCAAATAATATCAATTTAGCACAAATTTACCCATGGACCCTGCTATAAAATGCACACACTTGGATCACGATGCTGCTGTCATGTGTATTGGCCCAACTCTCCTCCTACTGATGGGAAAACATAAGCCAGATGTGTTTTATGGTGTACACCCTGGAAGCCCTTCAATTCCTTACCAATGTTCAGGAAAGTCTTCTACTTCTCTCTTCGTTCTGGAATGAAATTTAGCTGACAATGATTTTGCAGAAAGGGAAATTGCTCCAAGCCTTCTAGACAAATTAGACTTAAATTTAATACAAGAGCTCGCAAAAACTTAAGTACATAACTCATCCAGCTCACCACGGTTTCTAGTGTAAAGGAGCCCTGGCTCCAAATCCTGATTATGAATGAAGAGGCTTGATTTTAGTGATCAGAAGCATGTAGAATGAGAGATTATGTCTACAAACGTCTTAAGTACCCTCCCCAGTAGGCTTCTTTGATAGCCGTGTTCTACTGAATAGCAGGTATGAGCTCACCAGCAGGAAATTTGAGCAACCTGACCTAGTGGGAGGTGTCCCTGCCTATGGCAGGTGGTGGTGGTGGTGAACTTAGCTGGTCTTTAAGGTCCTTTGCAACCCAAACCATTCTATGCTTCTGTGGTTCTATGAAATCCAGGTCTTTTTTCCTCAGTCTTGTCTCTCTACCTTTACTCTCAGAACACTGGTTGAATCCTTTTGTTGCTAGAATCCAGGATTTGCAGCATCTTCCTCTAATAATGGACTTGTAAAATGCTCAGGAGCTGACCAAACCTACTGCAGATGAAGACAGGGAAGACTTATTATTCTGAGTTTAACTGCTGTGAGGATGCACTGCAGAAATAAGAATATGGATTAATCAGATTTCCACCCTGGTGAATTTTGTTTGGAAGGGCTAAAAGTGCCTATTTTATTTGGATTAAATGCCTACTGCCTTCAGGGTAAATCCTAATGCAAATCTTCAGGCTGTCAGACCACACAAAACTTCTCACTATGAAAAAAAACAAACACAAAATCAGCCCATACCTGGAAGTGATGACTTTATTTTAGGACAAAAAATAAAAATAAAAATCCCAAAAACATTCCACTATTGCAGTCTAAAATTTTCCTTGTTTCCAGTAGAAACAGTCCACAAGTCAGAACGCAAGATATAAAACAACATTGTGCAAAATAGTACTGGCATAACTACACGTAGCAAAGACTAGTGTAAATCAAGAATTCCATTGAAATTAGTAGAGCTGCTCCAGTTTTACACCAGTGTACATCATCTCAGAATAGGCCCTTTTTGCAAAACATCCCTGGAATTCCCCTTGCTTACAAAAACAGCCTTACATGCAACAAGTAACTGATCAGTACAACATACACAAGAACACCTCCACAAGTTTATCACAGTGTAACAGAGAAAAACGTATCAGCCAATTTCATACAAACACAAATCTAATGGCAGTTTTGGACAGCCCTTGACTGCTACCCTCAAAAATTGCACGTTTCAACAAATGAAAGATAATTTAGAATAAAGCCAAGCAATAGTTTCATTTAACTATTAATACATTTACAATTAGGGTGGATGAGGTGTCCAGAGAGTGTTTTTACTTTATTTCTTTAGCTTATTAGATTTTCCAAGGAGAGTTGTTTCAAAATGAATCTGCGTAATAAATGTAACTTCCACTGCTTTCAGGCCAAGTCCTCTTCTGCAATTCAGATACACCTGTCAACACTACAGAAGTCTCGTAGTCAAATACAAATCCCAGTGAAAAACTACTAAGCAAAGACCATACCTAAGTATTTACTGATGACATGCAATGAATCAAGAAAGCAGTAACAGAACTCCATTTACATTTGGAGCATTCAGAAAGACTGTTGAAGTTGGTTGGGATGCAGGACTGGAATTTCACCAAACACTTATGAATAGTTAGCATTCTCTCCCCATTTGACATGCAAATTGTAACAGTTTCATAACAATGCATTTAGGTCATTCCTTGTCTCAACAAAATGCCAAGAGCAGAACTGATTCCCAAAGCTGTCAAACACTCACAAATTCTTGTCAAGAAAATATACAGGTACATCTTGCAATTAATGGTCGTTTTGTTTTCCTGTAGAGTCAGGTTTAGAAAAACAATTTCATATCAACTCTTAGACTGTAATGAAATAAATTCTCCACAGTGTTTTCCACCCCCTCAGTTAGGAAAGGTGAACTTTCCATTACCTTTTCAAGAGATGTTTTTTTATTTTAATAGATACTAACCTGGTTTTGGTCTAAGCTACCGCAACATCTTTAGACTATGGCATTTGATGAAGGACACTTAAACTACAGAATTATATGGAGAAAGTACAGTCCTGACATTCTCAAGTGTTTGGGTATCAAGGGTCTTTTTTGCAAGTTATATTAGTTTCATAAGAACAAGAATGTCATACAAGCTTTGCCTTGAAGATATTTATATTAAAAGTGTGCAGCAATTCTGGATGAAGAAAGGTCTGCAAGTCCATCCATTAAAAAAAACACCTTATAAGTATCAAACCATACAGTTTAAACAAGCAGACCTTCAGCAAGGCATTACTGCCATGCCACTGAATTCTATCGAACTCAATAAGCAACAAGAAGTTAGGCCTGAGGCAGAAGAAAGGTTAATGGATATGACTTGCATTTTTTCCTCACTACCAATGTTTTTTCTTAATGTCACATGTCCCTCGTTTCAGAAGTTAGCAACTTTTAACTCTTTGAGTCTCAACTTCAGAAGCAATAAGCTTTATATAAGGTAGGACTAAGAATTTTCAAATGTATCTGCTAATAGGCGTATAATATTTACATTTAAAACATTTCCAGATATTACAGCAATACAAATGATGCAAGAACCTATTTTCAAAAGTTTTCTTCTTCTCAAAAGGCTCAGCTTCAGTGTCCTTCAACAATCTCAAACTCTCAATTTCAGTAAATCATATTTTAGAACAAACCAACAAATAGCCCTGAGAGTAAACATACTTTTAAAGAGCTGCTTTACTTAAAGCAATAGCAAACACAGCAGTCATATACTTCCATGGTATGCGATATTTAACTTTCGCTCCCTTTTTTGCTCACTCAGTTTATGCATGTGTTCCTCCCAAGGTATATGTACTCAAGCATTATCTTTTACTTTCCCAAGTACTTAAATTTGTTGCTACAGGACTATGGCACCAAGCAAGGAAAGGACAGTTGAACCACATTGAGGTTTAAAAAAATTCTTGTCCTTGTGCCTTGAGTTTTAAAAATAGTCCAACAGTCATAGCTGCCAGCATAGACCTTCATTACAATGACCTCCTGCCTTGTGAATTACATAGAATTTACAACTGAAGGAACACCTTTTAGCATATCTCAAAAAATCAACTGTCAGTGTTCAATAACACTGCCACCAGCCTTCAGTTTGGCTAGTACTATAAAATACTAGGAAAACAGATTATCAAGTGTGTCAAGTTGTATGTAAAAAACAGACCTTTAAGTGTTGTGTTTTTTTTTTTTTAAGCTACAAAGTAGTTAATCAAGGAACTGACTAGGTCTATGCATAGTTAGGTTTTAAAGTGTGCTAAAAGAACTTGAACTCTTTCATTAAGACTGTGCTTGAACAATGCACAGATTAACCCCCCATAAAGCCAAATATTCTAACTCTATACATAAGAGGTTTTTAAAAAGTTCTACACGCTCTCAGTTATTTTGATTTAAATACTTTACCTTGCAGCTCTGCTAATGGCACAAGACAGCACATGTGAAATTTAAGGCTATTTTTTGTGTGCATACATGTAAAGGCTGGTCTTAGAACAAGAACTGTTGTATTTTCTGAGTCTTTAGTGTGGATTCACATTAAAGTAGAGCTGCCACAGCAATCAACAGAATCCTGTACATAAAAAAAATTGAACATTGTCTTGAATCCCATTTGTTTTTATAAAAAGCAAAGTCCTCATACATTTTTTTTTTTTTTAAATCAGAGCAGCTCACTAATTTATACAGTACATTGTCTGATAACATACAATGTAAACTACTGAAGAGATGCTTGAGTACTACAACAACAAGTGGAAAAAAGTCCCAGGTTAAGAAAGCCCACTGCTATTTGGGAGAATTACTCTGATGAAAACAAACATCAGAATGCAGTTTTGGTGAAACCAGTTAAGTCTCAAGGCTGTAATAAAGGCTATATGTTAACTTTAGCCCTTCGATTCTTAACCATTCAGTTAAGATCTCCTGATAAAGCACTGTGCATTTTGGCATTGATGGAGAAGCTCTTTACAAGCTACTGCTACAGAAATAGAAAACAGACTTACACAAACTTTCTTCACCTGAATGATCCCATCTTCTGTGAATCCAGTCATACCAGTTTTAAACAACCTATCTAAAGCAGCGTATCTTAGACTTCAACTTTCTCTGCAACTGTTTCAGAAGAAATTAATATCCACAAAACCTAGAAAAGAACCATCAACTGGTCATATTACACAAATTTGATGCACAAACCCACTTATTTTAAAACCTTCTCCCCCTCAACAACTTCTTCAGTGTAAATCAGAGCTGTTACTTCAAAACAGAGCTCTTTAATCCCATCTGCACACATCTATCTATTTTAATGGGAAGAAAGATAACAAATGAAATTCTGCTCATTTACTAGTTTAACAGATCTAATATTTGAATACCTCCTGTTACATTTTTCGTTTGCTGAATTCTTGCATAATGTTTTAAACAGGGTCTCAATTCACCCTGAATGCAGGACTTGTATAGGCCAGTGTGATTTACACTTACTTGCTCAGTAAAGTTTATTGCTATAAGACAGTTATGTACGTGGGATTTACAGGAACAGTAAGTGTGCATCAAAACTATGACTATTATCTGCAAAGGTATGCACATAACTTTGTTTTTTTAAGTGAAACGTTTGCAATCAAATTCAGCATAATGAGCACTGAACAACTTTGTTAAATTTGCGGTATAATCTTTACATGTAACTGGGGGGAGGCGATGGGGGGACTGAGTCTTCACCATGGAGGCATCATAAATGCAAGTCAGTGAGAACTGCTCATGTATAACAGACCAATATTCAGACCCACAGAGTATCCACAGTGACATTAATTTGAACTTACTGAATCTACCTCTGTAAAGAGGGTACAAGGCAAACGTTTTATAAGTTGATATGACACTGGTATTCAAGTCACTGCAGTTTTTTGCATATCTATGTTGTATATACTTAAACCCAAGTAATAAACTCCAGGAACACAAGAGAAACCTCACTGAAGTTCCTGAACAGCTTCCATTTGAAATGGCCCTTTCCCCTATTTTCACCTTTTACTATAACTTCAAAGAAACCATAAACTGCTGCATATGAGGATAGACTAGGTGTCAAAAAATCCTGTTTTACGTGACAGTCTAAATCGCTAGTCAAAAAAGAGAGAATGTGTCTGGCACTGTGAACTACTGTGTAACGGATGCCAAGGCTGACGAGCCATCACCTTCAAGGATGCACAAAACACTATGACAAAAGAGAGGGAATCATGCACAGGTATTTCATTATTATGTGGCTAGGGTCTATAATACAAACTTGCTCTGTTGTGACTCATCACTGTGCCAAGAGCGATTAATGACTCAGGCTGACCAACTCTGTAAGTAGCCAAGCAAACCTGTAAGAGGCAAGTAGCATATTTTCTGGAAGAATAGAGAACAGGAGGGTAACATGTTTTTCCCACCCCTGCACAAAAATCGTATGGACAAATGGAACACTACTGGGACAAGTGCTTTAGAATGTAATTCTCCAGCCAATAAACCAACACTGGGTGGAACTGGGTGATGGAAGGAGTTTTAAGAACGTGACTTACCGGAAGCACAAATTTACGATATCAACAAAAAAAAGTAGACCACATACTAACACTGCTTTTTAGATACTCTTCAGTTTTAAAATTTTCAAACACATTACTTTGTCTTATTTTGTTTAGGGCTGAGGCTGTTCAGCAAGGTCACATAATTTGAGACTGCTGAAATACTTCAGCAATCCTTTGGTCCCAGTAGCTGTAAAACAGCCAAGTAAAAAGAAACTTCCCTACTAAAAAAAGCGTGTGTGGGGAAAGGGGGGAGAGAATTGTCACCAGAAAAGTATCTTTTAAACACTATCTGCTACACACCACAAAAGTCTTTGTTATAAAATACACATTTTCATACAAAAAACATCTTGCAAAACCATTTGATTGCCCCTCCCTCTGCGGGTTATAATGGTAAAATGGGGTTAGCTGGTTGATCTTGAGTTTTTTCTTTTAATGGAAAAAGTCAAAGGATACACAGCATCACAACAACTGGTCCTTTAAATGGCAAAGGATTATGACAGCTTTTGTTTTCACCAGTGTTTAAAAAAAAAAAGCAGATGAGAAACAGAACTGCAGTCTTCACAAGCAGAAAGTGCAACAGAGCATCAGCTGCTGCATCATCCTGAACTTAATGTGCTACCAAACTGTCAAGTATATGAACAGGTCAATTATGACAGTGCCGTAAGTTGTTAAAACAATGCAAATAGCGTGATCAGAAAGATCCAGTCAACTGGTTCCAATTTTTCCCAGTAGTCGCCCAGAAAAATTTCAAGACAATCTATATCTACCCTTCAGCTTCCTCAATATGTCCTGATTGCTGGAGTATAGAGGTCTGTGGTATTACTGTACTTGTTCCACGGGAGATCCTGTCTTGATCCGTGTTCGCAGACAATGAAGCCATAGAAATTGGCTGCAACAAACCGGGTGTCATGCTGGAGGAGACAGTCAGGCTGTGTGTAGTGCCCTTGAGTGTAAGATCCTGTGTGGGAAGAAGTGGCTTGAGGATGCTGACAAGACAGAAAGCAGAGCCACTTTTAGGAATGAAATTCACTTTGTTCTTGTCAGGACAGTAGAAGGCTGGTATTTCATGCAGAGGCTTTGGCCTAGAATAAAATAGACACAACAGTTTTAAAACAACATTTAACAAATTATGTTAATGGCAGGCGATGTGTCTTGCTGAACATGTCATCAGCAACAAGCTTAGGTTTAGACCTGAAGTATTTCAGTTAGTCAGTGTTGTGCTAATGACACTCCTGCCACATGGCAAACAGCAAGATTGCTTAAACTGCTTGCTTACTTTTATTGTAAGATAAACATCATTTTCTTAAAGCAGGATGTCTCCAAAAATCTAGACCTGCAATCTTCATGTTGCAGATCATAAACTCCATCCATGAACTGTTCTATCCAATATATGAGAAAGTAGTCTCAATCACATTCTCCAGAAACTTTCACAGACCAACAAGAACCCCCTGTGCAGGCAGACACACTGTATACAGCAAACCTTGTGAAAGAAAGCTAGTATAGCAATGTTTCTAACATTACATATCTCAGGGTTGTTCATGATCAAATGGGATCCCCCTCTTCAAGACTTCTGCCTTCTTTGCATGTTCATCTGTGTGTGGCCTTGATCTCCATAAAAGATGAACACGCCTTATTTAAAAACCTCACTGCAGAGAGTAAAATGCAGTATACTCAAAGAGATATTCACGATCAGGTACCTATAACCTAGGAATGAAACATGGAACACACATTTAGATCCTGACTCTCAGTTTCACAATCTCAGAGGCATGCTTTATAAAAGCTAAAATTGAAAGGGAAATCCTGGATAGAATAGGAATGGCTTCTGTGTCTACTTGTA
The DNA here is from genome assembly GCF_009769625.2 of Cygnus olor. Taxonomy (NCBI): domain Eukaryota; kingdom Metazoa; phylum Chordata; class Aves; order Anseriformes; family Anatidae; genus Cygnus; species Cygnus olor. The sequence goes on along the minus strand of NC_049174.1, from coordinate 12,720,293 downwards.
ACCCTGCAATATAAGTCTAATATGCTAGTCAAACTCTATGTGAAGACCAAACCACAGGAATCTGTTCCAAAGTCTCTATTTCCTGCTGGAAAATAGCCATCCAAAATTTACACTCATTCATGTTGCTAGCACTGTCCTTTAGCCTATAACCTACCCCTCTCTTCCAAGTGTTTATAAGCCATATCCACCTCTACATTCATTCTACCAGGCTAATCAAGCTTAACAGAAATCAGCCTCGTTTATCTTTTTTTTTTTTTAAACAGTTGAAAATCCCGTAAGCTTCAAATAGAAATCATGTCAAATTAAAGCTAAGCTTTGAAAGGTTGCATTCACGTATTCTGTGTGTGTGGAATCCAAGTACCAGATGAACGCAGTTCCTAAACTGGATTTGCAATGCTGGCAATTACAAGCATATTTGAAGCTACAAACAAGAAATATTCTGAATATCAATAAACGTAGAAGCCACCAGGCTAGTTAATTTTCAGTGTGGAATTCATTTTCAAGATGGACTCCTCAACTATATGCCTCCCCTCCTTCTTATCTGGGCTGTTAACATCTGCCATAATAAGACAGACCAACCCCATAGCAATATTTCTGTTGATCTTTGCACTGCTGCTCTGTGCAAAGGGACACTACTCAAAACATGACATCTGTTTCATTAGTGATATCTCCCACTGTCTAACAGCAGAAGTCAACCTTCTGCCTGTTTTAGTAGCTTAAACAAACAAGCTCTTATCATGCTACACCTGTAGAGCGATACATGAACTTGAACAAAGTTCAGGTTCTTGATACTACAGGGAATGCAAAGCTGGTCACTAAATCCAAGTCATTTCTTGATACATTGCTTCCTGCATTGTTCCTCATGCTTTAAATTACACATGAGAGCACATGCCTTTGTAGTACTTCATGTAGCATTACTGCTCAGGACACCCATTCACCTTTCAGAGCGATAAATTGAGACCTCAGTCACAAGGATCATCTCCACTTGACACTAAACAAGAGTATCCAAACCCCAGTACACATTTGGTTTAAGTATTTACTATCAATTAACAAATCATCAAATCAACAAATAAAAATTAAAAAAAAGAATCTAATGACAAATCAGCAGAGAGGAAATTTTTTTTTAGAAAAATTGTATTAACTCAGCTCAGTTGTGATGCAATTCCCTGCAAAGGACAATTCTGAGCATAATTTGATTCTTCTTAATGATGACCTAGAGGAAGGAGGCAGGACTGAGTGATACATTAGTGTTTCACAAAACAAAGGAAGAAGCCTTTCCCAAAGAAAAGGCTACTCAGACCTCTTTCAGGAATGACTTTATAAACCATACAGTTCTGTTTCTAAAATGCACAGCACTCTGCACTGAGCAGCTTCAGTATGAAGCCTGGAGGTTCCCAAATTTTATGAAGTATTCACTTAAGTTTTAATGTAAATGGAGCATTAGTCTTTAAGATAATAACTATCTCATAAATGACCTGTAACTTCTCACTTCCATCATCTCGAAGCTTACACAGGTAGGAATTTTTCTTACACATATTCCTTCCTTGTAAAGTGTGTGGGATTTTTTGTTTTTGTCTTTAAAACACGTTGGAACATAGCAGAGATACTACTAGCCTACAGGAAGCAGAATAATTGGGCTCATTTCTAACTTGTGCACAAGTTTCATAGGCATGGTCAGATGCCCAACAAGAATGACAGGGGTCTACGCTAATGTGGAACAGCTTCCTGGGATGTACTATTCAGATTTGGAGAAGGACCCAATAACACAGAGCTACCTCAACCTACATTTGAGTCTTCACCATAAGACAACTGAAAGGACTTTGCCACAACTAATAATACCTCCCTGGGCTTTGGACAGTAGGGTATAAAAAATGAAAAAAAGGTGCCATACATCTAACAAGCTGTGACATAACCTAGCTGATGCACCTGCATTTACAGCTTCTCAGTAAATCTCCCTGTGCCTTATCATTTGAGTTCTTCCCCACTATTTGCCATGTAAGAGACAGTCTTACATTATGCTGGTTTGGCCATTAAAAAATTGGTTGGAATGAAACTGACCCTTGAGTTTTAAAATGATCAGTAAGTAAATTTTTCAGGCTAATTCTGAAAACTAAGAAGGGGAAAGGTTGTACAAGTAAAACTAGCAGAAGCCTAAGCTACCAGGTGTAAAATAATCTTAAGAAAAGCACAACACAAATAAACAGTATGCTGAGGTTTTGATTTTAACACACAATTCCAGCAATGATACATAGATATATATCAGTATACAGTCACGCAAAACAGAGACCTAGCTATCAGCATGGTTTTAGTAATAAGGCTAATAATTTTGATCTGACACAAAAATCAATAAGCCAGTGGGTAACTCGCAATGTTAAATGTTATTTCCTATGTAGTAAAGATTGACTTACAAGCTTTCCTCAAAGACTTTCACTTTTTCACAGCCCTCTGGTGGTTCACGCTTGAACATGTAGCTGTTGTTGGGTTTTGGTGAGGTAGCATATTTTGGCAAGGGAGAATTATTTCCGTTCTCTGCAGGAACAGAGTAAATTATCACTGAAATATGTCACACTATTAGAAACTTAAGTACATCATTATAAAAACACTATAAAAGGTATATCTGAAAATGACCCTTAAATTAAACCTGACTTTGTTTATCAATGTTATAAAATTAAAAAAAAAAAAACATTTATTTCCAAATCTTTGTTTGCGAGCAAGCTTTCTTGTCTCAATCCCTTTCTTCATATCATACACAGGTTACTCTGCATTCATTCCTGGACATTTTCAGTTTTTAACTGCTGATCTGAATCTGTGGTCCTGTACTGTCATCATCTAGCCAAAAGAAATGATCAGGAGCCATATGCCAAACAAAAACAGTACAGGTTTCTGTTGAATTGTAAGATTCTGTTGTATCTCAGAAGTTTTCTGGTAAAAATAAACAAACGATCTTGACAGAACCAAAAGGACTAATTTATTTTGCTGTTCCATCTCTTGCTGTACACTCCTGCTTCCCTAGCTTGCTTAAAGTACTTAAAGAACATATTTAAAAACAAAAACTTGTTTGGGAAGGACAGTCCTCACTTATCTATCAAGCTTCAATTATGGAACACCAGGTATGTGCACACACACACTATTTAGAGCAATTTGGAACAAATGGATCATTTGCAAAGAAAAATGTTTTTAACATTTCTCCATGGATGTGGGAAACAACAGCCCTCCGTTACTACATCTTCATCTACGCAGTAATGAGTTAAAGTTTAGCATTGTTAAACATTTAAAGTTACACAGTACCTTTATCTCTGGAGTCAGCAAGAAGATCATCTGTAGAACATGGACTTTCCTCACTGCCCTCATTAGAGATGGTAAGAAATGAGGTTGGAGATACTGACTGGGAACGGCTGCTATTATTACTACCCCTGTCTGCTCCACCAGGCGTTTGGGTATCAATGCTGCGAGTACTACTACTCCGCTGAACTAATGGAGGTGGTGCACGGTGCCCATCTGGAATATCTTGAGGCTGTTAAAAATAAAGGGTATCACTCAACTGCTCTGATCTGGTTGGTAAATTGTTTAAACCCAGTAGTGCTGACTTTTTTCCCCCCATGTTTCATAAAACCGAAGTAGAAAATTCATTACACAGGACTCCAACAGAAGATAGAATAAGTCAAGTTTGGAAACAAAGAACAACAGTTCTCAAGACTTCAAAGAATCACAGAAATGTTGAGGTTGGAAGTGACCTTCTGAGATCATCTAGTCCAACTCCCCTGCTGAAGCAGAGGCAGCTAGAGCAGGCTGCCCAGAGTCCAGTCAGGTTTTGAGTACCTCCACAGACAGTAAACTCCACAACCTCTACTCAGAGCACACAAGTTAAATTTTACGTTTTTTATTTGTGCCCACTGCCTATTCTACTGCTAGTGGGCACTACTGAGAAGAGTATTCCTTCCTCTTTATTCCTTCCCATCAGATATTTCTACACATTGATAAGGTCCCCCTGAATTTTCTCTTCTCCAAGCTGAACAATCCCAGTTCTCTAAGGCTCTGCTCACATGAAAGATAGTACAGTCCCTTAAGTGTCTTCATGGCCCGTATATTTGATGCTTTATCAGAAAATTTACCTCTAAAAATACCTGAATATAAAAGAACAGGTAAGTAATGCTTCAGCTGGGATGGAGACACTTCTTCAGATCGGGCAAAGGGAAAAAAGTCGTTACAGAATCTCTAAAACCAGACATCTTGTCTTTTTCTGTCTTCTTTTTCAAGTTTTAACTCCTCTTTTTGCTTTCCACAAGACTTTTCAAATAACTTTTGTCTGGAATTTTGCTCTTCTAATAAATTTAATTCAAAAACTGTGCAAAATAAAGCTTCTGACTTCAAAACAAAAATAAAATAATTACAGAAAGCAATCATGGTGGCAGATACATACAACAAGCTGTTCTTCTTTGTCTCCCGTCTCCTTAATAATTATCTCAATCTCTTGATTCAGTCCTTCTACACTGTTTCGGAATCGCGATCCTGTTGACTTGGTAATAGGTATCACAGGAACAAGAGCACTCTTTGGGACTGGAGCCTGAAGAACCAGAGACAGTGAGAAAAAGACACAGATTTACTTAAATGATGTAGTTATTACTTCTACTCAAAAATGATCCTTTAAACAGAATGTATCTACTCCCCAGTATCAAGGACTTACATGAAACTATAGTGATTGTGTTAAAATGGATGCCTTAAATTGAAGGCATCCTTTTTTTTGTTTTTCAAATCCAATTTCTAGCTTTTCAACAGTCTAGTTTCAAAACTTCCCTTTGATACGGTCTGCCTCCAGCTCTATGTTGCTTTGCAAGTGAAAATTTAACAGTGAACACTCAAATGCAAGTACTTCTGAAGCCTTTAAAACATATTCCCATTCCTTTTGGCATGAACTATACCATAATTTCACTTCCTTCTCTGCCAGATTTATCACTTGTAATTTCATTAAAATTATGTTTTAATGGAAGCCTGGCATCACCTACAGTACCGCGACAAGCACAGAAAGAAAAAAATATTCCACAAATGCAAGATAGTACCACTCTTAGCCCAGATCACTGAACTTCAAAAAAAAAAAAAAGTATACTTAAAAAAAAGGGACAGTAAAACTCCTGCGCAGAATTCTTCAATGGCCACATATGCTGAGATTGAGAACATCTCTACTGGTTGAAGGAAGGTAGCCTTCTCACCCGTCTTCAGAGCTTTTTTTTTTTTTTCCCTTCTTCCCTTTAAGTAACAAGACTGCACACAGACAGACACCAAAGCACTGTGACTTGACATGTCAATTCTCAAAAACCATGTAAAATTTGTGTGGCCTGGAGACCACCTTAGAAAAATTAATGTAAACATGAGTTCTTAACACAACCATGTATCATCAGACTTATAATCACAGATCTCTAAGATAGGAAAATCCCTTAGGAATTATATTGGTTTTGCTTTACTGAAACATTAGGATAGCTATAAAACGGGGCTTGCAAAGGACTGCAAAAATTCTCTTCAGGAAATGCTTGTGACTCATTGTTTATGTCGACAAAAATTCAACATTCTTAGAATTGCCAAACTTGGAAAGACTTTGAAAAGTCTTGCCTTAAGATTAAAAAGAGAAAATAGAAGCTACTGGAGAAGAACAAAAAAAAGTCTGAGAAACCACCCCTGATAATACTGTTCCAAACAAAGCCTTGGATCAACAATCAGGTGAACAAATACAGGTCAATAGGTGTTCATAATACAGATATATCAGCACAAATTTAGGTACTGAAGACTGGTTACATACACAGTTACTTCATTTAGACATTCTTATGACAAACCAAACTTGTTGAAAAGCAGAAAGCAGAATGATGTATGCTAGAGCGTCTAAGATTTCAGCAGCCGTTAGCTAAATCTGGGAATTCTACAGCATTTAATCATGATTGTCTACCACAAATTCCTAGAACCACAGCACTATTTGAAGTGCTCGAAGTAGAAAAGCACAAATTGCTCGAGAATAGCTCGCTATGCTTTGATACAATGTTTCAGACATGCACAGAACATTTCTTTTGGAAGAGAAGGTGACTTGTTAACCTGGACTGCCAAAGAGCAGAAAGAGAAGGAGGCACCACCACAGGGGTGGAACAACTAGCCTCAGAACAACCTTCACACGTGAAGTACTGCCTTCACAAAGGTCTGCATGGAACCTGTGACATACAGGAATAGGCTACTAACACAAGGATGCTTTTGACTACTCTCATCTGCAGATTTTGGAATACACAAAACCAGCCAAGGTGTCAAACACAGGATAGTAATTATAGCACTTGCATATTAACGTGCTGTCTGGGAGTTTGGTGCAGAACAGAGTTCTGAAACTTATGGGTACAGTATAAGCCCATGAGATACAAAATACGGGTGATGACAAATCTGAATTTTTTTTACAGGCATTTCAGAAATATGCTCTAACCTCTTCCAATTTTTCCAACAAGCAACAGAACTTGAAATAGAATCCAAGGTCTTTTGATACTTCCATATATTAACATCAAATCACCTTGAAGTTGAATTACGCACAGTAATTCCACTCTAAAAATAAAATTTTCTACTTACATAAGATGGTAAGAGTGAAAAAAAAATATCCACTGCAAACTATGTACAGTTGGTCTCATATTAGTAGTTGGTTAGGATCAACTTACTGGTAAGACACTAAAGAAATATGCTTTCCAGAAAAGTGAAAGGGGGGCTTGACAGTTAACACCAAGTAACGGAGTAACTTCAGCCAAGTACACTGAAGAAAACGAATTCTTTTGGTAAACCTTATCTACTTATTTTTCCATCTAGCCTCACCTCTGGCCTCATTTCTAGTTTCTGCATTATATTAATGAGGAAAAAAAATAAAATTAAAAATTCTTTTTTAAAAGAAGGAAAACCCCACAGATTTACCACCATGTAACAATATAATAAATTCAAAATCCAACACTCTCAGAAGCATCCTGAGATCACTCAATGAGGCTATGATTTTTGTGCAAACGCCTCTTCCTGTAAAAAAGAGGTGGAATGAAACACTAGGCATAAGGAAAAAAACACACGCACATACACACACACACACACATTCAATTGTTTTTGAAAAAAAAAAAGCCAGCAGCACAAACTTGACTTTAGCACCAAGTATTTCCTTATTCTCAGTAAAGGGATAGGAATAGGTAACAAGCTTACTCCGTGAAGATTGCATGAATTTCTTTCTCAAAAAAAAATCATGGAAGAAGAAGTACAACTAAACACTCAGTCTTAGGTGGTAAGAACCACTAAAAATATTAGTAAAACTCAACTAATAGACTCTACTAGTATATAAAAATATTAGTAGAAATTGTGGGAAAAGCTTACGTGTTTATTAATAGGGAAGAAGAGATGAAATAGATTCACTGGAATTACTACTTTCAGTTTAACTAGAAGAGTAAGTCATCTCCAAAAGGTTACAGAATCAATGCGATCTCTGTGAAGGGACTACCACAGCAACTTCCTAACACTGTTTCTCAGCTTTAGCAGGAATTCAATTCCTAGAGCTCAGAAATCTTTGTATGATCCTATAGAATCAACAACTGCAAGTTTCCTTCAATTTGGAAATGTAAAAAAAAAAAATCACCACTAACTGCAAGCATTTATATGCAGTCTTTTCCACAAATCTTGAAGGAACTGAGCTGATGCCAGAAATTCCAGTTTAGCGGTTCCCTAGGAAAGAACCGGAAAGCTTAGGAACTTCGCCCTTGAAGCCTGCACTTACAAATTTTTCACTCTGACTTAGAAAGCTGCCTATAAACGCCATTAATCTAACCCTTCGCTTACTCTTTTTGAAGCCTTCTGTAGCTTCCTCCCTTCGCAAGTGGCTCATGACAGCTGGCACAAAATTTACCAAGAAAAACAATGGTTAGTTCTATAACACAACGTCAGAAAAGTTGCTTTCCTCAGTTTATATTGTATAGTCTGTTTCACAAGCCCAAAAAATAAATATCCATTGTGCAATATTTTATTTACGTACTTTAAAATTTGGTAGAATGCAAAAAATCCTCCATACAGTAGATAAAATTTCATGAGCATAATAATGTCATTATGATGCCACAAGTTTCTGTATGTAGAATTTTTATCTGGTATCTTTCAGAATAGTAGCATCTCTGATCATTTCTGACATTAATTTAGAACAGCTAGAAGATTATCTACATTAGAATGACAGTAACTTAGTAATCAGAAATTTATGGATTTGTGAACTACCATATGAAATCCGTTCAACAGCATGCAATTCTCTCCAATGTAGCCAAGTGCCTACAACAAATGTCCCTCAGTTTTAATTTTCTGTTGCTGTTCTTGAAGTGTCTCAATTCTCTATAAGTATAGAACAAGTCTTCAGAGAAGTTTTACAAATTTGGATAAAATACTTGCATCAAGTATTCTGACCATCCACATATATATTATTTCTTTTTAGACCTTTTGGCAACTGTCGTAAATTTTGTCAAAAAAACAGATAGAACTGTCTCATTTATCTGTCTTCTTATTTTGACTTAAGCTACAGCAATCACTAAGCATGTTCTACTGTACAGCATGTTCTCCTTCACCTATGCTTAAATAAACCAGATCAAATGTGGGAATTCATATTAGGCAGCTTGCTTCAAATTCAAATTCTTCTCCTTTCTAGCTTCTAGGTTAATACTCCACTACATAGAAGACGAAAAGAGAACAGTTTCTGTTTGGACATTTAAAGCATTTGAATAATTCCTAAAGTTTATCAAAAATCTAATTCTAAAAAAAATAATCCTAAATACAATGCTTGCCAGTAGCAAAGAATTTGAACTAATAACAAATTGAATTTAAGATGCACTTATATACTGAAGATTCATGAATCTTAATTAAATGAACTATAACAGAAGTAAGTTAGGTCTCAGAAAAAAACGTTACTGATTTTTATACAAACAGTAGTTAAGAACAGTGCAAAAGAACTCAAAACACTGTACTACTTTCTTATTTCCAGTATTGAAGTATCACAGTTTCATTCAGACACCTGTTTTCTAAGCACAAAAGAACATAGCTCCTCAGGATTGTACGTATGGTTCTCCTTTCTATTTTTCATTTCATCTTTTAGCAAAATGGGTGAGTACCCACACAGCAGGACTTATGCTGATGTTGTGATAGCTTCCCTCCCTGACCTAAATTATTTCTGGAAGAATGGAAGGACAGAAAGGAAGCAGCCAACAAAGTACATTATTTATTAAAATAATGCTAACTGAATTTTAGGAGCAATTGGGAATATTAAGTTTGCAGAGAAGCTTCACAGCTGAAGTACTTTATCAATTTACAGTATCAACAGTTACACAATTTCTTTCAACTACATCAACTGACAAGGCAAATATAACATTTGTTCTTTTTGTAACTGTTAAGAAAGGTGTTAGATCATAAATATACATTCATGAGATATCAGTGGGAAAAGAAAATTTTCTTCTGAAAAACTGGCCAAGTTTTCCTATTGATTTTTTAAACCTACTAAAGCAAAACAGACCTGAAAAATGATGTGTCTAAAAGAATGTAGTATTTCACCATCTGCTATCAACTCAGCTAGAAATATTACAGAATCACAGAATCGTCTAGGTTGGAAGAGACCTCCAAGATCATCTAGTCCAACCTCTGTCCTAACCTCCACTAAACCACATCACTAAGGACTACATCTAAACATCTTTTAAAGACCTCCAGGGATGGCGACTCAACCACTTCCCTGGGCAGCCCATTCCAATGCCTAACAACCCTTTCAGTAAAGAAGTTCTTCCTAATATCCAACCTAAACCTCCCCTGGCACAACTTTAGCCCATTCCCCCTTGTCCTGTCAGCAGGCACGTGGGAGAATAGACCAACCCCCAACTTTCTACAACCTCCTTTAAGGTACCTATAGAGAGCGATGAGGTCTCCCCTGAGCCTCCTCTTCTCCAGGCTGAACAATCCCAGCTCCCTCAGCCGCTCCTCGTAAGACTTGTTCTCCAGACCCCTCACCAGCCTCGTCGCCCTTCTCTGGACTTGCTCAAGCACCTCCATGTCCTTCTTGTAACAAGGGGCCCAAAACTGAACACAGTACTCGAGGTGCGGCCTCACCAGAGCCGAGTACAGGGGGACAATCACCTCCCTAGACCTGCTGGCCACGCTGCTTCTTATACAAGCCAGGATGCTGTTGGCCTTCTTGGCCACCTGAGCACACTGCTGGCTCATATTCAGCTGCCTATCAACCAGTACTCCCAGGTCCTTCTCTGCCAGGCAGCTTTCCAACCACTCATCTCCCAGCCTGTAGCCCTGCTCGGGGTTGTTGTGCCCCAGGTGCAGGACCCGGCACTTGGCCTTGTTGAACTTCATACAGTTGGCCTCAGCCCATCGGTCCAGCCTATCCAGATCCTCCTGCAGAGCCTTCCTTCCCTCGAGCAGATCGAGGCACACACCTAACTTGGTGTCGTCTGCAAACTTACTGAGGGTGCACTCGATCCCCTCATCCAGGTCATCGATAAAGATATTAAAGAGGACTGGCCCCAGCACTGAGCCCTGGGGGACGCCACTAGTGACCGGCCTCCAACTGGATTTGACTCCATTCACCACGACTCTTTGGGCCCGGCCATCCAGCCAGTTTTTAACCCAACGAAATGTACGCCAGTCCAAGCCACGAGCAGCCAGTTTCTTGAGGAGAATGTTGTGGGAAACAGTGTCAAAAGCCTTACTGAAGTCAAGGTAGATCACATCCACAGCCTTCCCCTCATCCACCAGGCGCATCACTTGGTCATAGAAGGAGATCAGGTTCGTCAAGCAGGACCTACCTTTCATAAACCCATGCTGAATGGGCCTGATCGCCTGGTTGCCCTTCAAGTGCCTCGTGACGACATTCAAGATAAGCTGCTCCATGAGCTTCCCTGGCACTGAGGTGCACTTACCTCCCTGTGAACCTAACTGCAGCAAGTCTCAAGATAAAACTACAACTGCATACAGAACATGTGGTGGCCTAACCATCGCAATTTTTGAAATGATTACTACTCTAAGTATCAAGGCATGATAAATTGCAGAAAATAAAAGGCTGAATGCAGCCATTAAGAACACAAACACTTTTAATACAGTATATAAAAGAAGTTTAATACGGTACATAAAAAAAAGTTGCCATCCTTTTGTCAGTTAAACTCTCTAAACCTGTTGATCATAGGATTAAACAAGCGCTATAGTCAAGAGAAAATGTGATCAGTATTAGCTACAGTTTTGAGTCTGTATCATTTTACTACCAGTTTGCTCCATGCCATACTCTACATGCTAATTCATTATTGTTACAGCAACACTTAATGAAAAAGATAATCCATGGGTTTAGATTAAACTTACCTGTCGTCCTTAAGCATAGGCCACAGAAATATAAGCTTAGTGTCCTGCTTTAAGGAAAAAATCTATCTGAAATTCATGGAACGATGGAGTTGCAAACAAACCTAGCCAAGTAACAAAATGATCCTGGACCCCACACACTTCATGCAGTCAAAGGAAATGGACTTATTTCATAGAATCCACCTAAACCCACAACAAATTTAGAAGTATATAATATTTTTATGTTCCCTGTAAGACAAATCACAACCTTGAAATGATCTAAAAACAGTATTAGCTACCAAACATGTCCCAGAAGAGCACAGCTTTACCTGACTGTGGTTAATGGCTGCATGGTTACCATGAAATGGAGACTGTCTTTCTTTATCCCGATGATGCCTACTGCTGTGTTTGCTTCTCTGCAATTGTTGACGCAATTTTGCAATCTAATAAAGAAAATAAATCACATTAGATTTCACCGGATACGTTCAGCTATGCACACAGTTTCATTAATTAATTCTAGTACTTAGCTAAAGTTCTTTACTACCACAACTTTCATAATTAATGACAGCACAAAATTACGTTCAGGTTCTTGCAAACTTAACATGTTAGCTACCATTTAAGCTCAAGCCCAGAAAATATCTTAGGTTTAATGAAAGCACTTGAAATATATGAATTAGTTTGGTCACTGCTGGATTTCTTCCTCTGATGAATGTTCGCTACATTTGACACTCCCCTTATCCCCCACTTCAGGTTTAAAAATTGTAACAGTCCTACATTACTATAAGAAATCAATACCAAATGAACAGATTGCTTATTACATAAAGCTTGGGCACTGTAGGAAGTAAAATAATATTCACACCTTCCTTCCTGAAAATTCATGTAACAGTGCATGCCAGCAACAAACTTAATCCAAATGTATTCCAAATAATAGCACTCCTAACCTCCTTGAGTTGATCTGTGCTGCCCCACGATGCTGAACGTTTGTGTGAGCTTCTCTTCTTTTCTAAATATTCTTCAGCCCAGGCACTTTCAGTCTGTAACGAGGAGATTACAGACTTAAAAAAAACAAACAAAACCAAACCAGTATTTCTACTTTTGGGAAGAATATTTTGAGACAAATCAAAAGAGAACTGTGTTAAGATGTGCTAGATTCAGAACTGTGAGCGAAAAGCAGTCACTGACTAGAAGCCTTACTGACAAAGAAAACATGAGCATGTCGAGTGAAACTGCGTTCACAATCTTTCAGACCTACTTTAATACAGGTATATGCTAGTTTCATTTCTACCATACTGAAAATTGATAAGGCAGTATTAACAGCCAGATGAGCTCTGAAGAACCAGTTGGATGGTGTTGAATGTGGATGTCATCTACCTTGACTTTAGCAAGGCTTCCAATACTGTCTCCCATAACATCCTGATAGCAAAGCTGAGAAAGTGTGGGATAGAGGAGTGGACAGTAAGGTGGGTTGAGAACTGGCTGACTGGCCAAGCTCAGAGGGTGGTGATCAGCAGCGCAGAGTCTGTGTGGAGACCTGTGACTAGTGGTGTTCCCCAGGGGTTGGTGCTGGGTCTGGTCTTGTTCAACATCTTCACTGATGACCTTGATGAGGGAAGCGTCTGCCCTCAGCAAGTACGCCGATGACACAAAGCTGGGAGGAGTGGCTGACATGCCAGAAGGCTGTGCTGCCATTCACCGAGACCTGGACCGGCTAGAGAGATGGGCAGGAAGAAACCAAATGAGGTTTAATAAGAGCAAGTGTAGAGTCCTGCACCTGGGAAGGAACAACCGGACATATCAGTACAGGCTGGGGCATGACCTGCTGGAGAGGAGCTCTGAGGAGAAGTACCTGGGGGTCCTGGTGGATGACAGGTTGACCATGAGCCGGCAGTGTGCCCTTGTAGTCAAGAGGTCCAATGGGATCCTGGCATGCATTAAAAGAAGCGGGGCCAACAGGTCAAGGGAGGTGATCCTCCTCCTCTACTCTGCCCTGGTCAGGCCTCACCTGGAGTACTGTGTCCAGTTCTGGGCTCCCCAGTACAAAAAAGATAGGGATCTCCTGGAAAGAGTCCAGTGGAGGGCCACAAAGATGATACAGGGCCTGGAGCATCTTCCCTATGAAGAAAGGCTGAGAGACCTGGGTCTGTTCAGCCTAGAGAAAAGAAGACTGAGAGGGGATCTCATCAATGTGTATAAATACCTGAGGTGTGGGAGACAGAGGGATTTGGCCAACCTCTTTTCAGTGGTTTGTGGTGACAGGACAAGGGGTAATGTCCACAAGATAGAGCACAAGAAGTTCCGCACCAACATGAGAAAGAACTTCTTCACAGTGAGGGTGACGGAGCACTGGAACAGGCTTGCCCAGGGAGGTTGTGGGGTCTCCTTCTCTGGAGATATTTAAGGCCCGTCTGGATGCCTACCTGGGCGGCCTGCTCTAGGGAACCTGCTTTGGCAGGGGGGTTGGACCCGATGATCTTCTTTCGAGGTCCCTTCCAACCCCTGAAATTCTGTGATTCTGTGAATTTGGTGGAGATGGTATATATTATTTCCCACATAGATGTTGAACTTGGTATTTCTGATGCGTTAGCTAGAGTAGTTCAGTAGTTGGGAAAGCCTGCACAGCTTCAAAATCATTTTCACACTCAGACTGAGAAAAAGACAGGCACCTGTTCTGAGCACCACTCAGAACACCACTGGAGCTACTGCAAAGCAGGGAATCAAATTAATGCCTCAAAGGGCTTCAGGTTCATAGGTGTCTCGGGCCAAACAGAAAGCAACACAAAATACTAAGCTAATTTCACTGAATCAACAAACGCATTAACATTTAATAAAGAAAAACACACATATACCATGGTGAAAATGTTCTGAGAAATTCAAAGTATCATTAACACAAATTTTATTTAAGGTAACATAACACATAAACAAGCCTGTGATAATACTGCATACTTTACAAAGTTTGCGTTCCCACATAACCACGTCCAGAATGGCCTTCACAAACAGTGAACTGTAAACCCTCCAAGATTAAGTATACTAATTTTTGTCATGGGTCTTCACACAGTCACAAGAAATGTAACTAATGCTAAATTTATCACAGACACTGGAACACTTTATAAAAGTCATAATTTCCACTACAAAGTTCTGGCTTCTAATTTTTCTTATATTCTTATATAATTATTCATATGTTATATAATAATATATGTTATATATATATTATATGTGTTATATGTGTGTTATATATCTTATATAATTATATTCATATATTCTTATATATTATTCTATAACAACTCAAAAACTCCAAAGCAACTGTCTCATTTTAATTTGTATTTTGATATAACTGTATTGACAATTGCAGGCAAAGCCAAACAGGTCTGACTGAAAGGAAAAGACACAGAAGTTACCAATCACTGTTTTAGCAGCACTTAAAACAATACCTGCATCTATGAATTCTAGCCAGACTACAGGATGCTCAATTACACACGCATTCATCACCCAATAACATCCTGTATGTACATAATTCAGTCTGGTTTTATAGACAGGTTTCATCCAACACAGTCAAAGCAGGAATCTGATACACAGTCAGTCTCTGGTGATCTCTTACACAGTTTGCTAGAGATGCCCGTAGGTCATAGCTAAAGGCCTGCAAGCCAAAGTGTGTCACTAATTGCTGCCTCCACCCTGTCTGCTTCCTGAATGACTCTACTCTCAATGCTGTAAACCTTCAGAATCAAGATCCCCCGGTTACTCAACTGGAAAACCTTTTATATCTTAGTAGATTCAATTCCTGTTCCCTAAACTTTTGAAATCAGAACATATTCATTTCACTCAGCCATCATACTGCTGACGGTTCCTCCAGCAGCACAGTCATGTTTATGTAAAAATAAACCTTAACCATCAGTTTTTGGCAGATATGGCATCCTTCCTTTGTTTTGAATATGAAGGTACTTGTGGTCATTCCCTTCACACTCAATACGAAACTTAAGAGTTCTGAAACAAGTGTTTCATGTAATTTTCAACAGTGATTTCCAAACTCCTGTAAATGAGTATATAATTGGGTATATATTTGCACCTGCAACATATGAACAACATTCTCTTTGTTACCATGACTCAGACTGTGACATCAGTTAGAATTCAGTAAATCTGGATGTCAGACTTCACAAAATCTGAAATCACACACTGGAGCCAAGATACTTTTACAAAGTGACACTTCATCATCTCATCTTCAGAAACACTAAACAATACAACTGGAGAGAGATACCATCTTGGAAAGCTAACTATTATTGTCAATCACATTTGAAACTTGGCCCTAACTCAAATGCTTGCTTTCAGGCACAGAAGATTAAAAGCCACAAAGCCTTGTCAGTGTCACATCAACAAAAGGTTTGGACATACAGATTTATGTCCATATCCCAGGATTTTCTACTGGTTTGATAAATTTTAAATCAGCAAGTGCATCAGATCGTTATTTCCTTCAGCACTATTCTAACATCAGTAACCGTCAAATATACTCATCACATGGAAATACTTAATGCTCTTCCCACAAATCTTTGCAAATACATTTCATTATATATATATAAGCCCTTCTACTATAGCAGCTAGGTGCATTAGAATTGGAAGAAAGACAAAATAAAAACATAAGCCAAAAGCTATGCATGAATAGCAATTCCTTATGTACCGTATTCCTTCTTTCATACTCCTCCTCTTATTAAGACTTGCTTACCCCTTTTACCCAATTTTTCAACCATTTTATCTATTCGTTTTCCCATAGAAAAAAAAAAAAAAACTTTCTCAGTTCTTCTTTCTTCACCAGGTTCTATTTTTACCTTATCCACATGGGCATAATCCCCTATGAAACGTCCTCCTCTTCTTCTAAGATGTTCTCTGGATTGAGGTTCTTTGCACAAGACGTTGCAGACCTTGAGAAGGCCATACAGTAACAACTGTAGAGCAGACATCTGCTCAACATCTAACACATCTGAGTAGACAGCACACTGAAATCTATTGTGCCTGCATTTCCATTATTGTTACCAAACTGGATGCAGGCTAAATTCAAGTATGTCCCAGATGCTGCCAGTTTATCTTCCCACTACCCTTCTCTTATATTCTTTAGAACTAGTGGAGACCACTTGTTGTTGAAACCATGCTCTAGGATTAGGGATTTAAAAACTGAGGTGTTTGGCTCTTTTACGCTACAAATTAGGGAAATCCACTGTCCAACTGCACCCAAAGAAGCAGGAATTAAACACTATGATATTCAGCCTATCACAGAAAAGGCTACAGTAACTTTTATAAAGGCACTACAGAAGCTTTTTTAGAGAGAGACATAAATACAAGGAGTTACTTTAAGTTCCTTTGTATAAATTAAAGCTAAATAGTACTTAACACCAATGCAATCCAGTGTCTTGCACACAGTAAGAACAATGAGAAAACAGATGTGCAATGCACTACTGCTTCTCTGAGGTAAGAAGAAAGTGGAACTTCTAATAAACACCACAGTTCATGGTCTTTTCTTAGAGAATGCAAATAAAACACATACGTAATTGCAACTGTAGAATTCCTACAATTTGCAAGTGAACAGGAACTTGTAAGCAAGAAAGCCAAAGTGAATGCTTTCAAGGCAATAGCATTCATACATTTAAGAATATTTAAATCCAAAGACAAGTGTTAAGCAAAAAAAACCTGGCCTACCTGAGTGGCTTTGTCTCTCATACATGGAACAGCTTGTCCATGATTATCACGAGGCCACTGTCCAGCAAGGTAGGGAGCAGCAAGTGTGTCCAACGAGGAAGTCCGGCGAATAATACTGGAAGGGCTTGATGACGGTGGTCTTGACTTGTCAGCTAGAATAATAACACTTGATTAGAAAGTAAGTCAGAAACCTTAATTATTTTAATTGCCTACAATAAGTCATATCAAACCAGAACTACTATGTTATTAAATATGAAAAGACACTTTTAAGGGAGGAATTCAGTTTGCATTTCCAATCTCTGTTCTGTTTTAACACAGAGTGAAACGTGTTTTTATGGTTTCCCTAAAAATCACTCTTGTGCCACAGATGTTACATCAGTACTCATACACCACCATTTATTTATACCCTCAAAGGCGCAACAGTCATTAAATGATGACAGCTTAGAATAAAAAGATAGATAATATTCCTCATACCTGCCAATGGCTAACAAAGAAAATCTGTGCTGAATTTCTTCAATTTAATGCCGAGATTAGAATTCATACATTAATCCTTTCACCTTCACCTACTTGAATCCAAGAGACAGCAAGCTGACATGTTTTATTAACTACCCAGCACATAATACAACTCTTCACAAATCTGCTGTGTATCTAACTCTTAGCTCCGTAAGTCAACTTTCATTAAGCAATCATTTACATTTTACAAGATAATCAATGCATCTCCTCCCTTTACATGCTGCTTGGTAACTACGTTCATACTTGCCTGACACTAGACCTTCTATCACACCTCAAACATTTCTGGTGTTTACACTGACATCACTTCTAAGAGCAATTTAGATAATAATGCAAACTTTTACTGGAAAGGATTAAAAGTAACAAGGACAGGAAGTAAAACAAGGAGGAAGAATATGGTTGGAAACAAAAATGTGCATCTATCATCAATACTTTAAAACTGCGGTGTAAGACTACGCTAAGCATCAACTCCATAAATAAAGGTTCCTCAAAATAGGAAGTGAGGCATGAGAACAGCAAACAGGAAAGACCCAAGCCTTAGATATACATATATGCTCATGTACTATTTGTTACTGGCTTCTCCAGATGCAGAATATAAATTCAGGAATCATAATGATGTAAAACTTACTGTCTATCTACTCCTCACAGAATTATATCTGAAAGAATCATAATTAATCACATTAATCTTACCTATAAAGAATACAGAGGCCTAAAACAAGGGGCTAAAACACACCAAACACGATTTGGAGATATTCCTGACTGTGCCGTAGGATAAGCTCTGTACTAACAGTAGAAATAACGTTGCAATTTGTACTCTACATAAACTTATTTACATGCAAAATAAGTCGTGCCCGATTACTTTCAGATTGTTAGTCAGAAATAAAACCATTAGCATTATACATCCAGAATTCATTTTTCTGGGCAGTTTCAGTCTATTAAAGTTGTATTGAGACTAATAAAATGTTAGGCATAGATGTCAGCGGTGTGGACAACATTTCGGTCTCACAGAACACCAGTCTTCCACACGTACATCAACTGACATTCTATACTAACTATCCTCATATAAATATTGCATTAGAAATGTATACATTGAAACTGTGAAAAGTATTTCAACTATAAGGAAATGATTATTAGCATTATGATCAGGCCCATTCACATAAACCAGCCAAGAAATCTCATCTGGGTTACTATTTCTACTTGCACCAACACCAATCAAAATCTCAGTACTGAGCTGAGTACAGATCTGCTCTCAGGGAGCAGCAACAAAGCTCAATTTTTGAGTTACCATGCACTTGAAGAGTCCTGCAAAGACAGTCTCTGACTACTACCAGACAGCATGCTAAAGGGTCTCTTTGTATCACAAGATTTCAAAACGATTCCTTTTGTCTGTACCATGGGGGAATGTAGCATGCTAATGCAACATGTTATTCCTTACAAATTACATTTGCTTCCAAAGTTATATCAAACATGTTATTTGTCTGAGAAATAGCTGCCATACTCTCCCTATTTATTTTTCTTCTGAATTATTATTCTTCCTTTTCAAGAAGCTTCTCTTTTTACCAAGGGGAAACAGAAAGGATGTGAAAAAAATAAGGAAGTGCGTGTAGTAGCTCACATCATCTGCAAGGCAACTGCAACAGACAGCTTCAAAACTGAAGCAGCAGAAGCTACTACTGTCCTGCCTCCCCGACCAAAAACTGGCAAGAGTATTTTGCTGGGCAAACAGTGAGGACGAAAACTGAAGAGTCTGTTTATTGTCTAAATTCAAAGGAAGCTGCATACTTCAGGGCACAAACCCTGTAAGTACTCTCTTTTTTTTTTCCCCCTTTGATTTAGATATTCCTATAGTGAAATCGGATTCGAAGGACTGTTTTAATTTAGATGGTGCAAGGACATTTTGGATTCGTTTTTATTTACTTTTCCACCTTTACAGCATGTCTTCGTAAAAACTGCCAAAGACTACTACTCAGCTCTTGCTGTTTCAAAACATTTCAGTGGAGATGCATACATGTTCATTGCATTTTCCTCTACAACACTTGAAGCAAGTGTTCAGCTGCTATTTTTCCTTGATGTGACCTACATAACAAGAGATCTGCCTCCATAGAGATAACAGTTACAACAGCTGTGGCTGATGAAAAACAATGGACCTGTTTCATCAAACAGACTGTTCTTAAATATTAGATCTGTTTTAATTGGTCTGATTATCTCTTTAAACCAATATTTGTGGCAAATATCAACCCTCCTATCCATCTTCCACTGCTCTAAATCTATTTAGAAACAAAGTCTTTCTGCAATTTGGTTTCAAACAAAGCAAAATATTAGACCAAAATACAAACAGAGCATACATAATACAAATCAAAGTCCATAATGTGAGAAAATAACATGCAAGTTACTATGTCTTCACAAGTCATTGCAGTATTACTGAGCCAGATGTGACAACAGGTATCACATACATCTACTGCAATTGTACAGTGAGGCACCTCTGAAGGTGATTTAAGCTAAGGCAGTCCAGCAATGGGACTGGAGAGCAAAATTAAACATGTAGAAAAGCTCAGCAGTAACCAGCTGGAAGTTAGGAAAGAGAGCACTGACTTGGTGTGTGGGGCTCTTAACATCAAAGTCCTATATCTACAACTGAAAAAGGAAATCACAGTGTGAGAACACACACCTTTGAACTGGATACCTCACAGAAGAGAACTGTGATATAACAAAACTGAGAAGAAGAAAAAGAAGGAAAGTTGTCTATAGTACTAAGTCCTAAAACATGGAACACTGAAGTGTCATCTTTCAATTTTCCTGAAATTTTCCAAACTGTTGTTAATATTGCAAAATAAGGATTAGTGTTGAAGATAATTATCAACGGAGTTGCAAGATCAAAGATTTGAAATTAAAGCTTTCAGAAAGGAAAATAAGAACTCCAAAGAAATATCTGCTAACAGACACCACGAGAAAACAAAATTAGCAAGCTGCAGAAAGAACCATGGAAAAAGCACATAATGACATTAACCTCACAATCAAACTCCCTGACAAACAGAATTCTAACTGAAGCTTTCAATAGAAGTGGAATACCCCAAAAGTGAGAAAGAGTGAGATGTGACCAGTTTCCCTGGCTTCTAGCCATGCCACTGAGATTGTCTTCTTTTTTGGTCAGCCTCTTCCTCAGTAGGAACATTCATAGGCTCTCCCCTATACATTGCTGCCTTTTCCCAAAAAAAGATACAAACACAACATATATTTGAAGCCCCTGAGACATGTTTCATTGAGAATATTCAACAGACTCAAATGGTATTCAGAAAAGATGCACAGAACCACCATGTATTTTCCCACTGAAAGGCAATCTCAGCTATTAATTTCACATAAATATAGAAGAACTACTTGTTCATTAGCTTCTAGTAATTCAAAATGATCCCCTGGTAGGAGAACAGCTCAGAAAACCAAACCCAAACAAAAACTCAGAAAGTCCAAGATGTTCAAGTTCCTTAATTCCAGCAAATGAAAACATTTTTAATTCAAATCAACTCCTCTACAGTGCTGGCCACAAGAAACTTAAATTACGGTATTGCAAAAATTAGTTCATTTTCTTTACACCTACCATTTGCTAAATAGCTTAGGTAAGCAAAGCAGTCATCTAATGGTACACAAATTTGAAGGACAAAGCCTCCTGTGTTCTCTTATACTACAGCCATATCTTTTATAACTACTGCAAAACCTTGTAATAAACGTTGACAGGTCTGCAGCTATTATTTTGTCACTCACCAAATTTTTTAAATTAAAAATAAAAAATCTACAGTGAAATTTACAAGTGTGAAGAGTTCCATGCCCTGTCCCTACCTAAGGACAAGTCTGCATCGAAACTCTTTATGACTTTCTGATATACCATTGTAAGTTCCCTTCATTTCCTTTCACACAAATGAGGCTTCAGTATTACTCCTTCATTTATTATTCTAAATAATTAAAAGGCAGTATAGTTCCAGATAAAAGCAAAGAAAGGGAAGAAAGTCAACAGGTGTTACAGATGCCAAAACTGCTGTGGGGAAAAGCTATTTAACTGAGAAAAAAGCAAAATATGATGGGAGAAAGAGTGAAAAAACCCACATGACAAACTTCCTCTAACAGGGAAGGTTTGCAGACATGTAAAGAGGTATGTGAGAACTGACCTACAACTAGGGATTGCAGGACAGACCCTGCAGCACAGAAATGAGGCAAAGGAATCAGTCATCACACTAGCAGTGGGAAATACTGCATAGAATTGAAAAAAAAGAATAGTATTTGTTAACATGGAAATAGAAGTTGAAGTCTGTGAAATGAGTGCTGGAGACTGCAGGGAGGGAAAGCAAAAAGAAAGAAATGGGTTGTAGGAAGGTCGAAACTCTTGGCCATATTTAGGATGGAAGCAGCAAGAAAAGCACAGAAATTTAGCAAGCATGCCATGAAGTCTTCAGCTTATCTCATCATCAACAGCAAACTCAGGTAAGTATTTCAAACATTTAGTTGCAATTCAGTTCAGAAAACCTAGCCAAAAAAAAAAAAGAGAAAGAACCTATTAAGGTTCTTTTAAGTTAAGATTTCTTTATTCTCAAGTTCAGGTTCTTGTATGTTAAGCAGGTTGACAAAAAACTCTAAACTATTCAATTGCTTACTAAAAAAGAAAATCTGAAATTGAGCCTAAAGTGTTCAATTTACAGAACTAGTATCCAAGTCCAGAAGCAGCTGTCATTTGTCCAAACTCAAGGTTCATTTCGATCTAACAAAAAAAAAAAAAAGAGAAAAGCAAAACAAAAACCAACATGGCTGCAGCTGTAGAAATGAACAAAAGCCATCATCAAACTGAAAACAAGAAGCAGGAAAACCTGAGTAATTCTACAGTATATTCTGAATGTTACCCTGAGGTGGCCTGCATGGCTTCAGAACTCTAGCCTTACTAGCAAAGATAAAGTTCCACTTCCATGTTTTTGGCAGCCACTAAGCCTTCTCATTTAGATGAAGATGAAAGCGAAGTTGAATCAGTCTCTATCAAGCATTGGACTACACAACGCAAACATTAAGCAATATTAACCAGAATTCATTTGCATTTTGGGTCAATACAAGTACTATTCTGAAATTTAAACGTGTGGCAGCAATTAAATAGACCCTACGCCTGTTTCCACACATCTTGTAAAAAGCTAGTGGATTTATCTGGGAGCACAGTAGCAAAGGGCTAGCAACGAAGTGACTTGTTTCCTTCTATATGCTAGTTCTTATATCCAGTAAAGAAGTTGGCTAGACAACACAGTTTCAGCAGGCTTCTACACACTGATCTGAAGACAGCACAGTTTTTCCACCCTAAACAGTCTGACGCATGCTTCACAGACAGTTTTTGAACACTGATCTCAAGGGCAGGAAACTGCATCTTGGGCAAGAGTTTCAATCAAGTTCCCAGGAAGAAGACAGGATTTTGTGATGTGTATAATGTCTTTCAGATTAATGATTAACAAGAATCTTCAGTGAAGAACACACATTTTCCTCAATCCAGAGGCTCAGAATATAACTTTAAGCAAAACACATCCAATCTGCAGAGCTGAAGATCTAAATCAGAACCTAAATGCCTTTGTGGCACTGCTCTCTTGCATTTCAGAAAAAGAAGGCATATCATAATCTTGAAGAAGTATGTCCAAACAAAAAACAAAACAAAGCTAATCTCTGTGTGACTTAAGTACTGTACCAAGTGGTTATGACTGTCTAATTTGGCAGCATCATTCCTCAAGAGCCAGAATAGGGAGGGAGGGAGAGAGAGGGGAGAGGGAGTCTGGTTATAATCGTAATTTTAGAAAAGGGAAAATCAACATTTAGAGACATAGACAAATTAAAAGGAGTTCTATCGGTCCTATGTTTCTGCACATGCACTTCTGTGTATTTCTGAACTTTACGTAGATTACCACATGCAGCTTCATGACAGAATACTAGCTGTAGCTTTGGTACCTTCAGAGTCACCAAGTTTTCCAGATTTGAGGACATTAACACAAAGCTTCATTCACGCATTTTTAAGTAAACATTACAATAAAAGGAACAAGGATTTACATATTTAAGCCTCTAGTATCCTCAACCAGATGTCACATATTGCTTAAATTTCAGCGTGCTCAGTAAGTACGTTTTAATTATTCCAAAACGCTAAGGAGCAGTTTGCTATAAAACGTATGCCATTCCCACACTATTTTCTATCTTTGCACGAGCTTGTCATCGCTCTAAAGTTCACACATCCCTCCGCAGGGTTCACGTTGAAACCAACTACTCGGAGCCACCGAGCACTCCTCCCCACGTTTCCGCGCCGTGCCCGCGGGGCCAGAGAGCTTTCCAGCCACAGGCTTGTGGCCGCCGCTTGGCTCCGAAGCACCCTTTGGCACGGCGAGCGTGGAGCGTGGAAGGGGAAGGCTTGAGGGCTGCACAAGGCTGCCCAGACACTGGAAACCTCTGGCGGCACACGGCGAGGCGCCACGCTCCCCTCACGACTCACTGGCTTCCTCCGTCCCCTTGCCACCGGCCGGGAAGGGGGAACGCGCACCAACAAAAGCCCCGGCCCCGCCGCGCTCACGCCGCCGCCAGCCGGCCAGGGACGGGCCGAGGCGGCCACAAGCCCGGGCACGGCTCCGCTCCGCTCCCCAGCCTCACGGAGAGCCGACGGTGTCCACAAACTCACGCACGGCCGGGCCGGGCCGGGCCGAGCCGAGCCCTCATGGGCCGCCCCTCCCCCGCAGTAACGGTCTGCCCACCCACCGCCCCACGCTCCCCTCAGGTAACCGCCTCGCGCCCAGTAACGGTCGCCGCGCGTGCCACCCCCCCCCAGTTCCCCTCAGGTAGTCGCCTCGCGCGCAGTAACGGTCGCCACGCGCCCCCTCCTCCCCTGAGGTAACTGCCTCGCGCCCGGTAACGGTCGCCGCGCGCCCCTCGCCTCAGCGGGCGGCAGGTGCGCGGCGTGAGGGGCGGCCGGGAGCTCACCTCTGCAGCCCGGCGAGCCGGGGCTCTTCCTCTCCGGCGAGCTCCTGCCTTGCTCTGGCGACTGCCGCCGGTGCCGGACCCTGCCCGCCGCCGTGGCGCTGCCCTCCGGCAGCGGGGAGGAGCAAGGTGAGGGCCCGCAGCCCAGCGGCGGTGGCGGCGGGGGGGGAGGCGGCGGCGGAAGATGGTGGGGCCGCGGGGGGCTGCCCCGGGCCCCGCCAGCGCGCGTGGGGCTGCCCCGCGAGGACGAGGCTGTCGAGGCGGCGGCAGCGCTGCTCCCCCCCACCGGCGGCTGCGGGGCCGTGGCGGGGCCGCTGCGGCCGCTGCCGCCGGTGGGCGCCGCACGCGTGGGGCTGATGCTGCGTGAGGAGGGCGCCGCGCGTGGGAGCCCCCCGGCCGGGGCGCTCGCGCCGCCGCTCCTCGTGGGGCTGCCATGTTGCTGCTGCGGCTGCTGCTGCTTGAGCTGGAAGGGCACCGTGGCCCGCATGGGCTGGAGGCGGCTGCTCGCTCCCGCTCCGCCGCCCGCCGCCGCCGCCGCCGCGCCGCCTCCCCCCAGCGCGGTGCCCGGGGTCGGGGAGCCGCCGCGCCGCACGCGCGGGTGGGACATGGCGGGGGGAGCCGGCGGAAGGCGGCCGCCGGCGGAGAAAGAAGGAAAGGAAGAAAGAGAGCGCTGCGGGCAGGTCCCGCCACGGGCCCAACGCCTCACGCGGCCGGGGCCCCGTCCCCTCCCGGCCGCCGCCGTGCCCAGCCCGGGGCGCCCCGCGCTGCCTCCGGAGCCTCCGTGCGCCTCATCAACAATAGTGCCCCGGCCGCCCGCCCCGCCCCGCCCCGCCCCGCGCGCCCGCCCATTGGCCGCGCCGCCGCTCGGCTCGCGCAGCTACGGCGCGCCCATTGGCTGTGGGCCGCGCTGCTGAGTGGCAGAGCCTGCGCGGGGAGAGGGGGGAGCAGCCCTTAAAGGGCCAAGCGGCCCTGGCACGTGCCGGCGGCCAAGCGGCTGCGGCCCCGGCACCGCCGGCCTCGAAGAGCGGCCGGGGGGAGACGTGAGACCCCGGGCCTTGGGGCCCGCCGAGCCGAGCCGTCGGGTGGAAGGCCCGTAACCGGGCGGGGAGCGCCTCCCGGGAGGCGGCTGCACGCTACGAGCAGGGCTGCCCTGCGGGAAGAGGACGAGGGCTCAGCAGCGCCTTATCCAATCGCTTTGCCACCGGCTTAGCGTTGCAGATGATGGCACCAGGCGTGTGGGTAATATCCAGGCAGACTTGACCCCCCTTTTTCCCTTAATTGCTTTGTTTACTGTTCTCCGTTAGACTCTTTGTATCTTTGCTGTAATTTTCTAAAAGTACTGGTTAAATGCCAGCATCTTCTTAACCTGATTTATACCTCAGAGGAGTGCATACATGCTTGTAATAGGCCTCGGTTCACACGTTTGAATTATTTAGCTGTAAGGTAAACACCCTTTAGCACCTTCAGATCATAGGAATCAATAAATCCTCCCTTCTCTTTCTATTGCCCGTGCCAGTTCTGGGCTACTCCAGAGGACTTTCTGTAGCCAAATGCCAAATTCCTTTCAATATTGTTCTGCAAGTTGCATGTTGCAATTGAATACCATTGCTATGATACAAATGATGTGACAACAAATTACATACTGTTCTCTCTTGGGTAGGTTGGGTTTTTTTCTCTTTTCTCCTTTGCTGTTTTTGATTGAAGCCTCCTTTACTTAAAAAGCCCTGTCTTCCCCTTTGAAGAACTTCATTTTTGTGGCTGACAATTTTAACAAACCTGAAAAGCAAGACTATGTGTATAGGCCCTTTTTAAGGATGCCTGGACACAGGCCTACCTACAGCCTTGAAAGTCAAAGTTCCTGTCAAGAGATTTTTTTTATGAGAAATGAGAATGGCAGAAGGAAATAAGATTGATGCATTTCTGGTGATGAGCTTGTTATGAAGTTAGCTGCTGCACTCTGCATTAATTAAATTTCCTTTGAAGGACATCAAGCCTGCTCACAGGCATATTAGTAACATAGCCTTCATGGTAGCACAATGGGTCAACCAAAACTGGCTACAAGGCTGTGCCCAATATTGAGAATTATCCTGGGCTACCCTTGAAAGTGGCTGTCAAGGAAAGGGACCAGGAGCCTGGCAGACTACCATCAGTCTTTTGTACCCCCTCCTTACAGTATGCAAGTTACTTAAGTCACCTTACAAATTATATACATGGGACCACTTCCCAGTCCTTTTCTTGTAGCCATCACAAGTACTGCTGGTACAATGTGCCAAAGCATCATAGTCCCAGATAACGCACTTATTAGGGAAATGTCTAGGAGACAGTGCTCGCCTCATCAGGGATTGCCAAGAGGCAGAGAACAGGCAGTGGAGGTGAAGGGATCTCATAACTCCCTCTGCAACTCCATGAATACATTGAAAAAGAGAACCCAAGCTTCATGATGCTCCACAGGAAAATGTCCTGGAAGTAGAAAAACAGCACCCTGGCATGCCGTGCCTGGAGAAATAAACAGAACCTGTCTGCTGCTTTGTTGGCAGCCCGGGTCAGTGAGTTAGGTCACCCTAATGCAGGTTAACTGTGCAGCATTTATTTCACATCTTGGTTGCAATTTTCAATCAAGACCAGAAGATGTAATCCTCTTTGCTGTGACATCACCTACTGCCAATGCTGGTGCAGTTGCTCAGCAGGCTTTTGCTACTTGGACAGTTTGCCCTCTCCAGAAATACTGGCATTGTTTGGAACAGTGTGCCATAAGGATATTTTTAAAGCATAAAATATTTTGAAGAAGTCCTAATTTCTGATACCGTTTCGAAGAGGCCAAAAATGAAAGGTACTGATTTATATTTTTTGCATGATGCACTTTTTGGAGCCAAGTCACGATATCTGTGACAATTATAGTACTTCCCACGTTATTGTCATGCTGCAAAAAATGGCACTGCTCCACACAGTTGTTATGAGAATATAAAGCAAAGCATTTATGTATGCTTCTCATCAGCAGTTGTATTGCTTTACATGCATTAGACATGAAAGTTCAACATGTAAAATCATGTACTCAGACCTAATCAAACTGTGTGTGCTTCATACATTAATTTGTTTAAACTGTAATAAATGTGTTACAACAGATCTTACTCCTACACCCTATGGAAATAAAAGAAACAACTAAAGCAGTATTATGAATTACTTGAAAATAGTTTTGAAACATTCTTTTTAATAACAGAAAAGTCAAAGCAAAAGCCCTCCCCACAGTGACTTGGATCCAAATCCCCCCCAGACTCTCCTTTCAATTCACATCTCCCACGAGCTGGGGTTTGTTTCAGCGGTCACACTCCTTGCTGCATTCGGACTTGCCAAATGGCGTCCAGGCCAACTTCGCGCCATGCATTTCACACAGTTTCATGTGGTATCTGCGGGCTGTGATTTCTTCCCATCAGTGGGTCTCTTATTCTGCCCACAACGCCTATCATAATGGTGCCAACAGCGATCCAAAACCAACAGGAATGAAAATCATTATTGTCAGAGAAGTTATGAGCCTTCTTATCAGTATCATTTGAACCAGCCTTTTAGATAAGCAAGCCCACTGGAGTCACTCCACATGCACAGGATCCATCTCTCTGGCTTCAGCATCTCTACGTAGTATTTTTACTCATCCCATTGTCCTGCATGAGCTGAGCAGACCTGGTACGCTCACACACCCAAGTGAAGTGCCAGCGCCTGGAGGTAACGGGCACTCAGCACCTCACCAGAGCCCTTCCAAAATGTGCTGCCTAGTAGTCATTGTTGGGAGATGATTAAATTCAGGTATTGCGGGCATCCTGTTGCATGCAAGGTGTTGATTCTTTCTTAAAATACAGAGAGTAGTGAAAGCTGCAGTTACAAACAAATCAATCCAAATGATAGAATCTTATCGAGAATGCCCTCAAAGGCAGACTGATAAAACACACAGAGCTGCATGAACAAATTTGCAGCCTTGTGACGATAGGGACATAAGTAGGGAAGCGATCAAAATAGTAATCCTGAATCAAAAGCAGAGACACAAAGGGCGAAAGAGGTTTAACTAAGTTTGTAAGCCCAAATCCCTCCGTACTGACTACCAAAACAACCAATGCTTAAGAAATTTTATCGTCCTGAGGACTGAAGTTCTATGAGTAGATCCACTCACTGCTCATAATAATATATATGAAAAACGTACTGTTAAAAATATCAGTAATGAGCAAACCTTATGGAAAATGATTGGGCTCCAAGTAGCTTCAAATATCTTCTTGACTTACTCTGAAATTAAATTAATGCAAAGCAGCACTCATAAAAGAGCAATCTACTGTCTGTAATTGTTATACCTACAGTTGTTGCAAGTAATGTTGAAGGTTGAAAGATTAAAGATTCTGGGAGCCTAATCTAAACATTAGATTATGCCCCAGGATATTTCACTGCATTTCCCATCTCTCCCCTGCAGAGTGAGTTAGTTTTGCTTGTTTACGTGGGTGTTCAACAACAACAGGGGAAAAATACTTTTAAAAATAGGACAAATTTAATAGAATTTGCTTCTCACACAACCTTTAAGATCCTAGTTAATATTCCAGAATATGTGGGGGGATTTGAGGAGGCAAGCAGATTGAAAATAAGGTATTAAGATTAAAACAATAAAAACAACAGATGGGACCCTGGACATAAGTCAAGATACTTGCAATAAGTAAAAGGCAACTTAAAACAAAAATGTGCTCTTGCCACATTTTATAAGTTTACAATCTTTAAGAAAATGTCTCATACATTAAATAATATCTTGAGGCATAAAAATTAAAATAATTAAAAATTAAAATAATATCTCTCACTGGCATTATAAGTAGTTTTTTTCTTTTTTTTTTTTTTTTTACAAACACTGTTCCTCAATGCAACTCTTAACAGTGAGCTTGAGAGACGTTTCCACTCCACACAATTACCTGGGAGAGGTACGAACTTCTGTAGAAGCCAGAACTAAGTTCACCTCCATGCTACATGATTTTCCATGCATACAGATCAATTTTCTGAACACACATTGAATAACAGTAGCAACCCTAAGTAAGGACCTTGTGAAAGTGTCCAACTGCTGATGGAAAGGAACAATTGGAGTCACACTTGGTTCACCAACATGAGTTCTTGCCAGCTGAGAGTAACTGCAACTGTTCTCAGGCTCTGTTGAAGGAAGAAAATGAGCAGGAGGAAAAGCATATTGTCTGCCACGTGTCTGAATTTTTGGCTTCAGTGCCACTGACAGAAGTGGCCTAATTCATTTAAGCAAGCCACAGTTTAATCTCCCACAACTATCCTCCCCCCCAAAATACACTGAATAATAACTTACACGTAACTCCTTCCTTCCAGCAACAAAACTTTCCTTCCTTTTAGGAGATTTTTTTTTTAAAGTATTTTCCAAAAACTTACTATTTTTAGCACATAGTCATAGAGCTTGCAAAATAGCACAGAGATTAATCTACTTTTGTGTTGTATTTAGACATGCTTCATGTAACATGCTTCTGTATTTCTAGTCCCAAGGCAGAAGAATGCATATGAACAATGGAAGAAAATTTGATTTATGAACATTGAATACTGATTACTCTCACAAGCCAAGGACACAATTTCTGTACTGTGAGTGTAATGGAACTATATTACTGTGAGTAAAATATTTATCTCAATTGTCAAAATTATCAATTAATTTGATAAATGGGAAATATTTCAGTAAGGTATATTTTATGGCCATATTACAGAATGATGAATATGCTGTATATGTGATAAATAGGCATATAGCTATAGACACTATTCACTTAAGAGGACAAAGAAGAAAGATCCGTCCTTCTGATTCAGGTCTACAAACTTGTTTTGGTTCTGTTTGTTTTTATAACATTTATAAAAGCTTGAGAGATTGTTAAAATTATGTTAGCGTGGCTTATTCATGCATTGAGAAGCAGTGATGAAATAACTTTTCTGTCCACATACATGTAGTAGTTCTGCAGTTAAACTAATTAACTTTAGCAGAGTAGTATGATGGGGTGGGCACATGGGATTCTCTGATTTGAGAAAATACCTACTTAGAGAGTAACGATCAAGTAATGCTCTAAAGTCTCCTTGTGTTCAGCCATGAGGGGCAGGGGAGCTTTTAACTGTATGGTTATATCTCAACCAGACACCACTTCATCTCCGTTGTGCCATCCCGTCCTCATACATTGCGCCTTGTGTTCAACCTGGCTTTGCCTCCAGGACACCCAGAGAGCCATCACTGAGAGAGAGGATATGATCTTTGAGAAGATGAAAGAGGCAAAGCTAGGCAAAGCTCCAAGCCCCTCTGCTGCTGGCAGCCTTTCAACCAACACTTAGCCAAAACCATGACTGCTAAGTACTGGATGCATGCGCTCATTCTAAAAAGGTCCTTGGGTTGTGGTGGAGGGTCTTGGGAAGGTGCTGTCCTTCCTGCCAGGAGCTAAAAAGCACCTAGATCAGTTGTTTCCAACCTTTCTCAATACTTGTATCCTTGAAAGTTTTCCAGTGCCCTTGTGAGCCCCATCTAAAAATGCCATTTGCTCAGATGCTGCCTAGTAAATATAGGTTTGCTTTCCTCACTCATCTTCCACAGACCACTCCCTACAAACAGGGAGTGTCTACCAGCTGTGTCCCAGTACCTACCAGCTGTCTTCAGGCAGAGTTATCTGTTGTCTTTGGCAAAGAGGCATGAGTGCTCCCCAGCACATGACTTAGACTCAGATCAGCATTTGTGGATTTCTCCCAGACTTCCCCTGTGGTACTGAGATCTGAAAAGAGGAATATCCCCTGACATAAAAGCAGAGGGCCTGAGTGTGCCATTTAAATTGTAGAAATCAAAACATTTCAACTCCTCATTTGAAGAAGAATGACAATCTTTCAGGCTAACATGAAAAGCTGATTTTATACACATAAAAACATTTTGGTAAAGTAGAGTTTTCCTGCCTGTGTAAAATTAACCTTCTTACCCAATAGAATGTGCTTTGGATCATGCCAGAGAGCAGATGTCTATAATCTCTTGCACATGGAAAATTTACATAACATCAGAATTAGCAAGAAGTAAATGGGGAGAAAAAAAACCTGAATGGAAACAAGTGAACGACTGATGTGGCTGTGTTCCACAAAGTACGTCCTGCAGCTGCATCACTGCTCTGGAACAAAGGGGGAATATAATTGTTGTTGTTTTACTTTCATTTCCCAGTAGCAAAGCAAAAGCTGAATAAAAGTGGTTATTTCTGCAGGAGAGAGCTGACTGAGGTGTGTGCATAAGGTCACGCACAGAAATCTCTTGGGGGGACTATTTCTTGGGTCTGAGTAGCTCTCATACCCAGTAAAAAATATCGGTAAAATTCACTGGTAACACATTGTTATGGCAGAGCTGACTCAAGGCTTCTCAGATGCCCTAAGGATAAGACTCAGCCACACCTGCTGGGTTAGGGCAAGGCTTGGCTGCTCTTGCTGTCAGCAAGGAGTGATAACTGTTGGGGGGGGGGGGGGGGCAGGGACAGGACACTTCTACTTTCCACATGGCCACCCTGCGCACAGGCTCCCAGCTTTCCTTGGCAGCTGCAGCCTGGCCTTCCAGGGCACTAGCAAAGGTAAAATGGGCATACAGGAGTTCCCGGTTGATCAAGTCTCCCCAGACTTGCTGCAGCACTGCCACCAACCAGCTTTTCTCACCTGTGCCAGAAGAGGAGCTGCCACCTATGGCAGGGCAGCAGGGAACAAGGGAACAGGCCTGTTGTGGCACAGGAGATGAGAGCTTCAGGTGGTTGCCAGCATGCTCCAGGTGGCCCAGGCCCCCACTGACTCTTCCTGACTACAGCCTCACAGGAAATGTAACTTCCTTGGAGTTGATCCTGAGAGGACTTCAGAGGTCTCAAGCTCCCATCAACGTCATTGAGACCTCTAGATAAAAAGAGCATTGTGAGCCTGTCCTTAAAGCTTCACATGTAAGTAATAAGACCAGGCTAGCTAGCCTCTTTCCTGTGATCTGGTGTTGCTCAGTTATCTTGAGCCAACAGCAAGCCACCACATGTAAGCACAGTGTTGTCTTTTGGGAGGGACCTTCTCCTTGTCAATAACTGTCCTAATCTCCTAATCCTTCTGAGGCAAAAAGCCCCAAGGTATCTGCACATCCCGCCTGGAAGATCACGGGTGACTGCTTCCTGCTCAGAGGGGAGGTGAGGCTTGTAATGGTCCCTCCCTGTAGCCAGGGATTTCGAGATTCATTTGTGAGGCTGAGGTGAATTGCAGTATAGGCAAGTGTTCAACCCATGCACTACTTGCCTCAGTTTGTTGCTTCCTCCTCATTCATGACAGCAAGAAAGCTCTTCATGCTCTTTCTTTTTGTTCATAAGGTAGCTCTTTGGCCACAGAGGTGTCAGACTTGCCCCACCTTCATATTTGCTTGCAAGAAACATTATTGCTGTGGATACAGAAAAATAAATCAGCAAGAATTAAGTGAGGAGAGATGTAAACACCAGAGCAACTGAGGTGCAGGATGTGCCCCACCAGTCTGTGTGTAACAGGAAGTTCTGAAGCCAGTGAGGTCCCAGAGTACAGTGCTTGGTGCTTAAAGGTGAAGGATGCATGTTGCAGCACTTTGAAATGCACACAAACTATATTTAGTTGCTAATGCAAGCATCTTAACTGCTGACCAGTGAGAACAGGCAAAAAAAGCAGAGAGGCAGTGCATTAATGTAGTAAAGGCAAGCCCTAATTATTTCACGCTGTTATCAGATAACAGTGCAGTGTATAAACTGTCACATGCTTAAGGTATCTGAAGGTCCTGTTCAGCTCACAGTAATGAAGTAGTTCCTCATTCTTCCACCAACAAAATAATATACTGCAACAGTTTTCCCCTCGCTCCTGGGAGCACTGATGGTCAATAATACCATGAAAAAGCCACAAAAGACCATGCTTTTTGTCATTAATATGATCTTTAATAAATGGAATAATGCACCATTTTACAGCAAGCCTTTTCTTTTAGACCTAAAGAATAGCCTTTTAAATGTTCTTATCCAATGTCTCTGTATCAATACAATCTCT
Source organism: Cygnus olor (assembly GCF_009769625.2). Lineage (NCBI taxonomy): Eukaryota > Metazoa > Chordata > Aves > Anseriformes > Anatidae > Cygnus > Cygnus olor. The sequence continues at coordinate 12,686,738 of NC_049174.1, read as the reverse complement.
TTATTTAGGTTTATATATAACAAAGCAATTCTTAGAAGTATTCATAGAAAACTCTGTAGTGGCTTTAACAATGTCAGCTTTCATAGTGGCATCCACAGATGATTAAAAAAAATTAGCTTTTTATTTCATACTCACACTGTTCCATGAAACACAACTTATATAGCATAGCAAGGGTATTGGGCAGCTTATACAAAAGAAATAACCGAAAGCAATTATTTATAAATTCATACATGACATTTCCTCAATCATTTGAGAGAAAAACTAAAAATACCCGTTAACAAAAGGGTTCTGATGAGACTCCATATTCTAGGGTTTCTCCCCGCTCTTCCCCAGAAAAGCTCGCTCAGAAATGCTCTCTTTACAGTCTTTCATAAGGAAAATGGCAGTTTCACATGTCCTAATTTCAGTCTCTACAGAAGACCAAACCCTAGAATTCAGTCTTTGCCATGTTCATTTTCCTCTTATAATGCATTTGGGGGGAAAATAATCAACAGCAATTGTAAAATATGATTCCAGCTTATATAAATGTGAATAGAGCACACTTTCCTCTAGAGACAAAAAGCAGACAAGAAACATTACATACGAACCTTTTTAAGTACATTTCAACATTGTGAAAGAGACAGAAGAGTCACAAATAAGAAAATTCAAGTGACAAATGAAAGGCAGTGATAACTTGGACTTGCCTGTTTCTTTGTGTTCTTTTGACTTTTTAAAAATTACAGAAACATTAACTTTTTTTCTCTTTTTGAATAAGGAAGATTGAAGCGTGATACTTCATGATACAGTTCTGAAGCACAAAAAAAGTGAATCAAGTGCTCTAGAAATAAATCTCAACATTTTTGCTCTGTCTTTAAAACAAGTTAATGGGTTATAAAAGTTGACTTTTGGGAGACCTGGAAGCTTCTAAGTTATAAAGGGTAATTATTTCTGCTTTAAAATAATTACCAGGTGAGATACCATGCTCCTGACACTTGTATGCTGTAATATATCTGCAGAAGCCTGCAAGAACTTTGAAGAAATCCTTCCTTACTGTGACAGTTACGGTGCCTATTGAAACATGACCCATGCACTGAAGTTAACCAACATTCTACCTTGGCTCTCCGAGGGCTAATCCTCCCAAGGAATTATTAAAACCAATGCCAGCTTAACTAGCCCTCCCTTGCTCATAATCAATGGCAGACTTATCTTTGATTTCAACTGCATTTGGCTCAAGCACCAGCTGATTAGATACTGGTTTCCTCAGATAAACTTGTGCCAAACCGAACTCCCATTTTGATTTGCAGGAATGCCTAAATCTCTTTGCTGCATAACTGGAAGTTCTGCTACCAATTCTAGTCAGTACAGAAGAAACCCCAAAATGAGAAATCTGATTTTTTACTATTTTGCATAAAATGAACCAATTTAGGGGAAAAAAATAACAAACATATGTATTTCTATAGCTTGAGGTTTTATATGACAACACAGAAGCCTAAAATGTAATTGGATTTAATGGCCTAAAAAAAGTGTTAGAGGGCAACCACACACCTAACAATAGCTACTGCATTAAAAAAACAGTGACAAGTCTGTCATGGGAGATCTTACACTGCTGGATTATGTGTCTCAGTCTGTGCCCAATTTTTATTGCAAAGACAACTTAAAAATGGTATCTGAAAAAGAATACTTGCTACCAGTGCTAACATCTGATGCTGTAACTCACAGAATTTAATCCTGGAATTTATGCATGATATGCATATACATCTAAATACATACAGAGTTTACATAAAAATATATATATTTAGCTCTACTGCTATAGCTTTCTTACTGAAGAAAGGACTAAAGTTGAACAAAAAATAATAAGGACATTAAAAAAAAAAGGAGGTTAATATATTTACTTGGCAAAATGGATAGTGGGAGACCAGATAGAAAAGTTCAAATAATCCAAATTTATGCAAAATACTAAGTCATCCAGTCTATAACCCAACTTTCATAGTCTAATCAAACATATTTCAATCTATAATAAGCAGCTCCAAATTCAAATTTCATATACATCATGTCATGCACATACTACTCTGCTAAGCAATTATTATTTTTCTCACTTAAAATCACTGTTTCAGCATTGGGAACTTTATTATTTTTATACAGGTATACATATGTAATTTCTACGCAACAATTCATTATTGTTAATTTTTTCCCAATAATCCATTCCATACAAATACAGAACCTCCTTATTGTCCTTTCTGAGACAGGTAGGATTAAAGATTTCTTTTTAGGAGAGTTGACAGATGGGAGGATACACACTTTATAAACATATTAATAAGGGTTCTGTTCATTTGTTTTTCCTGAAACCTGCCAGCATCCATCTTTCATTGTTTTTTGTCCCCTGTGCACTAAAAAAAAACGAAACTGTTGCCAATGAAAATTAGATAATTTTCAAAATGGAAAGAAGACTTGAATGAACTATGGTAAGAAAGTAAAAAACAATCAAAAAAGTGTTCTTGTTTCAGAGAATATTCTGAAGAAGACAGTATCAACTGGTTTTCTTGTAAGTTAGGAACTCCTCTAGCTTTTAGCTGTGCAATTTAAGTGCATCTCAGAGTTCCAAGAAAGCCATTTTTAATCCTAATTGTTTAGCACATGAAGCATAGAGCTTTGTAAGTAAATTCAGGGGAAGCATTCCAGATAATCTTACTTGCACATGTCAATTTTAGAAGAAAATAAATTTGACTATGCAGGCATGTCTGTTCAAATGGTTAGAATTCACATTCTAAAAACCATGCCATGTTGGTGAGTATCACTATTACAGGAAACAGTAAAATAGACATTGCATTAACCTAAGTAACTCATTTAACTTCTACTAGCATGTCATTTTCTAAAATCAATAAGCTTTTGAATTTTGGCTTATATATAGAAACATCACAAATGTTTGCCATAATATTTGACTTGAATTATACATTATAAATTACCATAGCAAATATTCTACTGTTGCCTATTTGACAGTAGCACAATTCATATATATTTACACCATCATTCTTTTTTTCATTTTTCTATATTTATCTTGTCTGCAATTTACATGAGATATTGACAGAAAATTATCAACTTTAATCATTACGCTAAAAAAAGCAAAGAAATAAAACGCATTTGTCTCCCTTGATTATAGTACATTTATCATCTATCCATGTGTCTGATCTGTAGAATTCTCTCTTACATGTATTTTGTTTGGTTAAAGATGATTCTCCAAGATATTAGATAAAATTCAATATCATTTAATTTACAGAGAAAGTATTATGGGGAGACTGGATTATGTGCTGTGAGCTAAAAAGGACATTACTAAAATAAGCATTAAAAACAAACTGTGCTAATCTGATCTCATCTAGCTGTGCAGAAATACAATATTTTGTTACACAGTTAAGAGTTTGTTTTGACTGACCTTTAAAAATAAATAGTTTTTCTCTATTTAATCTATAGGATATTTTGTGATAAAGTACACATTTCTATCAAGTTACAAATTATATTTATCCATGGTAGGTTACCAATCCAATACTTTTTGCTAATTATAATTCACACCAAAAGGCTTTCCAGCAAGTGACAGAAAAAGATAAAGGAAGTGAAATTATTATGCTTGCTTTAAGAACACTTAAAGAAAATTGCAGAAGAACCTTTTCATCTGGTATTAAAATGATTTTCATTGCATGAAGCATAAAAAAGTTGGATTTTTTTTTCCTAATTAAAGCATTGGACTGAAACAAAAGGCTAGAAGACTGCTGCAAATCTGTCTTAGCAGAAAGAAGCAGTAGTCAGGGCAAATAACTTTTCTTTCCCTAGAGTGTCAAGTTAGATAAGAATGTCCTAAATATGCTTTTCAGCCCACATTCTGAAATACTGATGGATGATACATGTAAGGCAAATGAAAGAGTCATTGGGAAAGGAGTGAAGAATCTTCAATTTGCATGATACAGCAATCATCACTAAACAACATACTGTACTTCAAATATGGACTTGAAGAAGTCCAAAAGAGATGCAAAACACAGCCAACGTTATGAACAGAATGCCAAAAATTCTGATTCAGGTCTTGAAACCCAGCTGAGCAACTGGCAAGTTTTCAACATCTGGGATGCAAGATTGCAGCAGATGGGAAGCTGGGGAGTGAATTAAAAGTAAAACCAGAGAAAGGGTGTATTTTTGAAGAGGAGAAATATAACAACGTATTTATACTTCGATATAACATAATTGTGCCTCAGAGATAAAAGGTATTACTCAAACTGGTACTTAAAGAGCACAGGCATTCCAAACTCTGTCTCATATCTTGCATTTCTGCAACTACTCTGAATCAAAAGTCTGGATTTAGAATTATCTCTTGGAGATATCTCAGAGATTCTAAGAAACCGTTAATAAGCATTACAAGAGAAAAATCCTAGAAATCAAGTATAAACAAAGGTTTGAGAAACAGCAAGAATCAGATGTAGCAAGGCATACATTATGCCAGTTATATCAGATGTACAAAACAGAGTTGGCACGTTTACCTCATGGGGAAAAGTAATACAATAGCAAGGAAACAAATGAGCTTGAAAGCACAGAGCATCTGTTTCAGACTGCTGAAAGAAGATAGGCTGGGGGAGGCAATTGTTCGCTGCCAGTATCCTGCCATAGGAGTTTGGCAGACTGACTGCATAGATTTTCTTTCTTTGAACATTAACAGTTTTCAGTGATAAAACTTTACTCAGTACCAAAGACTGACATGTGTTATATATATTTTTTTATCTAAATATTTTTACTGAAGTGTTTTCAGAGTACTTCTTCGGTGGAAGGATATTTCTTAGGCAGAAGGAAGTTCTGACCAGTAAGGAAATTAATTTTCTTTAAGTAGGCAGTAAAAATGATCATTGTACAAAAACTTACAGAGTTTAAGAGGCTGCACATGAGATGGTGAAAAAAAAAATTATCTCAATATGTATTACATTCATGTTCACTGACACCCAAAATCAATGTGTGGAGTGTTACATACAAACTGAAAGAAGGGTCTAACCAGAGAAAAAACATCCCTGTCCCCAAACACCCATAACCATGAATTTTAAAAGCATACAATAGATTTTAACAAGATGAATGAAGGGCTTTAAAAATCTGAGGGGAAGAAGAGTTTTAACTTAGCAACAGCAGCCAATCAGGATGCACCTAGCTGCATAAGTCATCAGCCTGATTTTACCCCAAACTGTCTGTAAGGTGTTAAATGAAGAAAGATTTGTGACTCATCCCAAAACTGTTTTGTGCCAAATAAGATTGATGACTTTTCCTCTGTGTATACAAAATATCTTTGCAACCTATCTTCACCAGAGCTTTTAAGTATGATAGTTATTTAGATTTCTGTTGAAAATGCATTTTTCAATGTACACTATTAGTGATCTAAGTATGGTTTTACATAAACACAAAGGGTGAAACTACACACAAAATAACATACAAGAATGTCTGAAACTGTTGCCTTAAATTTGTTCAATGGTTTGTTACTCAGAACTTCACAGTCTGGCATCTACTACTGGTAAGGAAAAGCACTTCAGTTTCGAAGAATCAAATGAAAGATACTGAGCTCATATTTTTCGTTCCTTTTTAAAAGCCCTTTCAAGCTGGGGAAAAATTCATGCATTGTCACCTTGGAGCACAATGTGATATAGGCAGCTGCTTCAAGCTGGCTATGGTGTGCAAAGTTCACTCTCATGACTGGCTGACTGCTCAACTGTCAGGGAAAAATTAACAAATACAAAAAGAGGAACACGTGGCAGTTTTAGAAACACTTTTCAATAAAGCATACTGTGAACTATAGACTATTGCACATTTCAACATGACACAAGAAAAATGGCAGGGTGGGGTAATCAAAAGAGAATACACTTTGTAACATAGAAATATACAGACTAGCTTGTGCACAGAAATCAAAACATGGTTACAAGACACCACTGCAGTCAAACCTGTCTTATAGTCTGCTTATGATCTTAGTGACCTTAAGAAACTGGTCCAAACTGATTATCAGCAATACTTTTTTGTTACTTTTTTTTAAAAAAATATTTTGAGACCACATTTTTGATACACATATATATATTCTGTGGTCAAAACAGACAGACTTAACTTTAGTGATACTAAATAAAAGTGCAAAAACATTCAAAAAATAAAACAAAATAAAAAAATATGGAAGCATAAGCTAAAAATTTTCTGCATAGCTGAAATCTATTTAAAGCGAGTCCTTGATAGGGGTTGCTGACAGGAGGAGAAAGTTTTTTTTAAATGTCTTCTGCGTGTTTGTTTCAAATAATGCAAAAAAAAGGTCATTTGTCGGCATTTAAAGTATTTCACAGGCAGTTCACTCCTGCGTCCTTAGATACCATTGTGGTGGCAGTGCCTCCTTCCGCAAGGTAAACAGCAGTGCTGGATTTGGAGTGGACTGCCCGGTCACTGCCATTATTGTTGACCTCGCAGTGCAGTGGCTCGGTGGAGATGACCCATGTTGAGGGACGCCACCGCTTAAGCGAGTATGGAGTTTTCACACGTTTCTTGATCTTTTCTCCTGAGCCTGATTTGCCATCCTGTGAGGAGTCACCTACTGAAGGGAAAAAAAAAAAAGTAGAAAATAGTATTACAGGGAAGATTAGACTGGAGAGTCCAGGGTTATTCATGCAGAACACAACAAAAAAGAAAATCTTATTAAGAAGCAACTGTATGGCAGAGGCATGACAGCTATATCAACAATAGTAGCTGCTACTAAAATAAGTGGCAAGATTCTGTTCTCTGACAGAAATTACTTCAGTGAAGTAGTTTGCATCACTACCTTGAATACACATCGGCATCAAACAGCAGAATCAGCATATGACATTTCAGGGGATTTTTCCAATCATAATGTCTTACATTAGCTCTAATGAGAGGTACAAAAAAATAACGTAGCTACTACAGGATGGCAAAGGCTAAACTTTCAATAGCATAAATGAATCACAGATTCCGTAATCCTACTTTACACTTCACGAAACAGTTCTTTACATACAAAGCCCCAGGCAAGGCCTTTGCCTGGAGGCAAAATGGTCTATTCTCTGTTAGGATACTAAATAGGATTTGGGAGGTTAGGTTGTGAAACTGACAAAAATACTTGCTCGTCAACTTGAAACAGGATAAAAATTCAGCAGTAGAAGTCTGTTAAAAATCACTTCACTTAACCTCCAAACCCTTTCTTTTTTCTTAACCTCCAAATAAAGAAAGTTACTGCAATAACCTTTTTTCTTTACCTCAGTAAAATTTCAACTCAAGCTGACATGTAAAGACAAAAATTAAGGTTTCCGACTTAAAAGGAAGGCTTAAACATTCCATTGCTAAATATTCAATTACATTTCTTGAAAGAACTGTTCTGGTTAATTTCTAAACCTTTTCTTTCCAAACGTGCAATGCCTGGCAGCCCAGATTATTTCACTAGTATGTCAGTCTATACCTAAACATAGTCAGAGGTTTGCAAGCAACTTTCAAGGACTACAGAGCATCTTGAAGTGTATTATCTAGGAAACCTTTCCAACAGCTCCAGCAGACCTAAAGATAAACTCAGATAATATACCTAATTTAACTACATGATTGCATTGTTATTGTGAGAAGTAAAGTCCCATTGTAACTTCCTGAATATTTAGGCTTAAAACTCTAAGGCAGTTATTTTGAAGGAGTCTATTAAAATTCCTTCTCTAACTACTTTATTTTTTAATATGTACATGGTAAACTGACAAAGGACTGCTTTAATTGTTGAAGCTCAGATAAACTAGAGAACGCCTGACTGTCCACCTAGCCTGGGCTAATACAGTAAAATCAGTTGCTTTAAAAGTCATGAAGTGCATAAGTACTTATAAGAAGTTATTGAAACAATCCATCTTAGAGCCAGCTACTCTTAAGAGAATAAGGAAAAATAAGGAAAGGAAGGTGCAATGTGTCCCTCAAGGAAGAAATAGGAGATATTTCAATATGCTTTGCAGCTGCCGAAGTCAATGCCTTGTAAAGAATAACAAGAGTAGTAATCACTCCCTTTCTAGAGTCAAACTAGAAAGGGACAGATTTATTTCATATATGTGGAAGGCAGATAGTGACCTAAAACATTTTGGAGTTGATGGAGACAGAAGACAGGACTTGACTGGAAAGACTGAAATTGTTCTGATAGAAATTAAATTTATAGGACATTTAGTAGGCATGCTCTGTGGAGGGATAGGGGACACAGGAGTATTTCCTATTCAAGCAGATATACGTAGTTATTCAGTAAAAAGTGTCAAGGAAATTATTCAAGTTATGCAGGCACTTACACTGCATACTACTGCTATCCAAACTATTTGTGGCTGATAGATCCAGTGAATTAGGCCTCTGTGCTCTTCTAGTCTGGGTCTGTCCAGGATTTCTCGCTACATTCTGGATACTGAGTGTAGCTGTGTCTTGCACTGGACATGGATTACTGTTGTTGTTATTAACGTTTGTTCGGCCATTATCAAGTGGTCGCTCTCTCCTGTCTACTAGGCGATCCAGAACACCTTCATCATGGCCAACCTGCTGCTCCCGCCTCAACAAGGGTTCGTGCTCATCAGGGCTTGAATTAATATTCAGTCGACTATCCTCTCCACTGAACTGGTTCTGAAGCATGTCCTGTGCCCTCTGTGCTACTGAACTGGCTGTCTGGCCAGATGGCACTGCCCCATTGGCATACTGGATTGTGCCAGCATGAGAGTTTATGCTGTGGCTTCTACCAGCCACTCCATTCATGGTAACTGTCACCACATGAGGTTCTGCGGCATTGATAGTGTTCATCTTGGCAACGCCTGTTTCCACTTGCTTCAAGTTTGATTTGTGCTTGCCACCAAATTTTAACCGTGGCTCCTTCGTTGAATTTTTGGTGTTTAGAGGAAGGCTAGTAGGCCTCTTCGGAAGGTTCTGTTGCTTGGGGAGAGGATAGACCTGAGCAGATGGGACATCCGGAATCAAACATGCTTGACCATTGCCAGCTTGTGCGAAGTCCTGTTGTCCTGTCACCTCTACTGCAAGTTTTATCAGTGGATAAAGCAAGCTGGAACTAGTGCTGCTGAGTGGATCTGGCCCGCTAAACTGCTTAAGTGAATGTTCCATCAGATTCTCATCAGAGCTTTCTTTCAGGTTCTTATCTACTTCTTTTGGATCCAGTTTATTTGTCTCCAAGTCCTCCTCTGTTAACTGCAGACAAACTGGAGTGGGCCCACCTGGCTGCATGACATTTGCAGTATGTAAGTTGGTTTCATCTGAATAAGGCATTTCAGATATGGTGGTCATGCCAGTGCTAGGAGTGAGGCCAGTTGTATTGGTGGTGGTAGTATTGGTGGACAAACTGGTGACACTTGTCTCAGGACTAGGGATGCGAGCTTGTGCTTGTTGCCGCTCATAGTTAATGGAGTTTCTGTTCTTTTCCCCTGACGTCAGTGGTGTTGTGGACATTGAATGTTCAGACGAAATGTTCTTCACTATGCTGTCAGTGTGGTGGATTGAATCTTCAATGTAGGAGGAAGAAGAATAATCAGGATATGGCCTTATCTTTGACACACGTCTATGATGTGACAGATTCCTTTAAGAAAAAATAAGCGATATTAGGGTCATGTATGTAAATATCACCTCATGTTATAAAGCCGCTCATTTAAGAGAGATGAATGTCTTTATTTCTTTTCATGCATCAACTAAAGACAGATACAGTAACAACTGAGATCCTTCTGTAACTTCCTTGAAAAGTCCTGGATAGCAGAAAGTGGTTTTACTTGGACAACAGTTTTGTCACAAATGTTATTATATGAGTAAGTCAGATAACAGTACTTTTCTTCCATTTGTTCAATACTCTATTTGTACAGTTCACTACTAAGGTACTGCTCTAGTTGCAGAGATGTGAAGCTGAATAAGGGCAACAAGAACTACATACATAGGATGGAGAACGTGATGCTGGGAAAAAGTCACAAGCTCTTAAACCATGAAAAATCTATTATTTTTAACAATTTAGATGTTCCATGTTTTGAACAGAATTCTTTCATGACAATAAACTGTGCCACATACAGCAACATTACCTTTCTCTCAAATCCAGATCTCTAGTGTGTAGTATTTAAGTACTTATATGTCAGTTCTGCAAATTCTCACTCCGTCTGGATCATTTGTAAGAAGAAAAATGCACAGCACCTCTCTCACTGGGGTCTGAATAACAGTGAGTTATAAAATGATCCTGTAGTTCTTTAAATGAATAGCTATAGGTTTGAGTCTTAGAAATTTCCTGAACTCTTACTGCCTGAACATTCATAGCTTTTAGCAGAACATTTTAAACAGAAATTTAATGAATCATTTAGCAAAATCTCTTAAAGACAATTCACGGACTCCAGGTCTTTGTAAGCCTGTTTGGACAGCTTGCCTAAATGCATCTTAAAAGGCCCCTCTGTGATAAATACAGTTGTTTACATACAAGGTGTCTGAATTTTGGGGATATATCGGAGGTCTTAAGAACCCAAAGCCACAAAAATTGTTTATTTTGTGGATTCATGCAATACAAAACAATCAGGATCATATCATACAATACCCATGTGCAGGCTAGTTCACATAACACACATCCCCTTCACAGGTGCAGAAACATGAAGTGAACAGTGTGCTCTAGCTTCCTTTCTGGAGTGAGCTAAGCATTGGACATTCACTGCCAACTAAAACTGAATGTATTCTCTTCTTACCTCTCGTTTTGCATGGCAGTTGACATAGGATTGACTGTTGGACTAACTGATTTATTTCTCTCCCAGATCATCATGAGTTCTGCCATCCTCTCCTCAGCACATTGGGCTGTTAATCGAGCTTCAGCATCTTGATCCCAACAGTCTTCAATTGTTTCTTTAAGTGACCTCACGGCCTGCCGGGAGACAAACAAAATCCCGCTTTCTTAAATTAATTTCCCTTTATATCATGCTTCTGATTTACTGTTCTTTGGCAGCATACCGTATGGGTGTGGATGAAAATAGTCACAAGTTGGTGAGAAAGAGACATGGAAGATATACAACACAATTTCATTCAAAGCTAGTTTACCCTAATAACCGCAATATGAAGGACTACCATTATCATACCTCACACACACCCAAAGTGGGAAGACATTTAGAAAAAGTTACATTTACAGTTGTCCATGCAACCCTTCAGCCTACCCTCTCTTATGTGTGCATGCTCATTCTCCTTGCTTTATGAAAGCCATGTAGAAAGGATTGACGATGCTCTGGAAACACTGTCATGGTTATCCTCACAATTCAGCTAATGGTCCCTGCCTTGCTGCCCTGCACTGTATGCAATTGACACAGCCTTGCTCATTTCATCATGCTTTTCTTCTTCTTTACACTACCCTAATATCCAAATGCCTCAGTGAAATGTCAGTGAATTTGTCTGCACTATGGGAGGAGATTATTGCTGCCCTTGTTTTACAGATGGAGAACTGGCAACAGACACACTTTCCTGGGATCACACTGTGGGATGAATGGTACAGTCAGGATTAGAGCTCAAGACCTCCAAATCATCTGCCATATGGTCAGAGACCTGGAAAGGAGACAACTGAAATTACGAGTTCTGAACATTTGTACTTCTACTGCATCCTGAGCACAGCAAGACAGACATTTATGGGCCCCTGCTGCCAGTTAAGGCCCATGAATAGAATATAATTTGCCAGAATGTCTCACATCTCAGCCCAGCTTTAACTTCTCCAGCACTACTGACAGTGCGTAGTCCCAGCTGGGCACTAAAGCATTCACTGGGCCCTGCTGATTGTTTCTGTGCCAGAACTGCCGTGTTCACTCCTGGCAGTGAAAGACAAGAGTAGCTCTGCCTGCTAGCGAAGAGCTCCTCGCCCACAGAGCAGGCTCCTGGCATCACTCGCATCTGGCAAGTCACTGCTGCTCAGTGATGCAGCTATGGCTACACAGGCAGGGATGAGCCACCACACAAGTAAATCACCTCCCTTTCCACAGTCGATTGAAGAAGGGCTAAGCAACCAAAATACTCCTAGCTGAGGGACATGAATCTAAAAGCACCCTCAGGGACAATGAGGAGATACTGTACTGGGTAAGTTTTCTCTCCCCAAATAAAAAGGGTTCATTCAGCTTTTAGTACTTGATTTAGACACAATTTACATGCATCTTAAAGTCAGTGGACATCCTAATCTCTCGCCTTACTCCTTTGTAAAGCTCTCCCCTAAAAGTTTCACCAGAAATAAATGTAACTAGCATTTAATAGTCTTTCTTCCAGATGATCCATTCCTGTCAATGTTTTAAGGATATTGAAAGGACCACAATTATGACAGTACAGATAGTTAACAAGACTGAAGTTCTAGAGCTTCACATTTACCATATTGTTGTATTTTCTATTAATTTCAGGTTCAAAGGGATCTACACTAAAGTTCACTATTTATAAGTTCTACAACTCATAAAAAAGGATGAAAGGGAATAAATCTGTATTTTTCTATTTTTCTACTAATAGCCTTCAGTCCCAACCTTTGAGATCCAGCTTGGTCCCTGCTTTTGGCTTGGAAAGTGAGAAAGAAATGATGGTAACATCCCAACTCAGTTTATAGGCCTTGAATTATTTTATGCACATCATCTGTTAATTCATACTGTGAAAAACAATAACCACTAAACAAGGTCTATATCGTAACACATGTTCAAGAAGCAGACTGCAAAAGTAATCATAAAATTAGGATTCCACATCCTTAAAGTGCCTTAATTACTTGACCTAAACAATAAAACATTGTTTTTAATTTTTATTTCTAAAAGGAAAAGGATAAATATATTTATCTAATAGATGAATTTGCACAAAGATGTTTTAACACAACATGTAAATGTAGCTGTATATAATGGACAGAAGTCTTTTATCCCATGCCTGAGACAAAGGAGGTAAGGACCTTGGTCCAGAGTTAGGTTATCTGAATCTTATATTTCTATGACATCTCAGAGTGTTTATTAAGATGTCATCCTAGACTAGCACAGGGTGGAATGGGTTGTTTGACGCCTATAAGAGAACTGTAGGTTATTACACCCCAAAGAATGTGTCAAGCAGTTTAAATACAGGGATTGTTACTAGGTCGGTGTATAATATTAGAGTCTACCAATTTGTTAAAACATAAACATTGAAAATGGTAGTCTGCAAAACAAAACCAACCTTAAACTGTTTTAGTTATAACTGTCTTCAAAAATAGCTGTCAAGCTTGCGTTCTTCCAACACTGCATTTGCCAAAATGGCTGTGGGTTTTGTTTGCTTGTTTCTTTCTTGGTTTTTACTTTTGTTAAGATTGTCTGGACAAAACCATGCAATAAGAAAACCTCTCTATGAAGCTCTCAACTCAGTCGCAACACGTTTTATAACAGTGTTAACACTGGAGGCTATGCTCCTCTCTGAAAATGGTTTCATATGTATTTACAAGTACCAGCACAGATGAGGCGTAGGCTCCCCATTATCTGTACAGTAGCTACATACTTATCAAGTAGCAAAGTCTCTGAAGATTGAAGGGCATACCTTCAGAAAATGAATTCATAAAAATACCTTTTTAGATGAGTCAAATACATAATTTCCATACTTGCAGTCAATCTATTTTAGTTTAAACAAGCTATCGTGTATCAGGTAGAACCCAGTAACTGTTTACATTTTACTTTGCTTTGAATAAAAGACAAACAACCTCCACTATGCTAAGGGGAGTTGCATTACCTCACCTTTGCTGCAGATGAAAGCAAGCACACAGACTCTCACCAGAGTTCAGCTGACTTGCTGTAACTTGTTGGCCTGCAGCAGCAAGCAAGACTCTAAGCCATAGCTATACTAATTCAAAACAACAAACAACATTACTTTGTTTATACTTTAGAAAATAAAAATTGTAGATCAAATGAAGCCTATAAAATTTCTAATGTAGTTATAACGAAACAGTTGCTAGAAAATGTAGCCTCTGTAAATTCTGAGCACTATACTTCTCTTCAAAAATAGTTTATTACAATGTTTATAAAATTTCAGTATTGGAGGATTATAATTACATTTTGCCAAATATTTTACGGTGTTACTGGTTTATATGATGTCAAAAGTCAAAAAATGCCTTTACGTTCCTCATCCATTATACAGAGAATACATGGGCACTTCATGCATACTGAAAATTACTTTCCAGATAACAACCTATAAATTGCTTATTTCTAAATATTCTATCTCACCAGGCTGTTTTCTTTCCATGCTTCTGGGAATTTTGGTCTTTGCTTCTCCCTGGACACTAAGACTTGCATATCTTCAAAAGTGGGATGGTTTCCGACTTCTGTCTGGAAAGCCATCTGGTACTCTGGCACAGACTCCCCTGTTAGCAAAAGAAAGAATGAAAATAAAATACATATATATATGTATTAAAAAAAAAAAAAAGGCACGGCAAGAGCTTTCAAGTGATGAAAGGTAGTATAAAAATTGCTGTCTATCGAGACATTGTGACTCCACCCCCAAACCCTTCCCTCCTACCCCCCAAAAAGCTGAATTAACTGCGAATGAACTAAGTGTTGTTTGGGAACCTCTCAAAGGATAGCGTCTTCAAACTTTGCTGATTGAGGGGTACCTTTAGGATGTCCGGGAGCCTCAGGATGACACCTAATGTCTGTGAAACGTAAATAACTGAGTGTACTTCATCTGGGAGGAAGCCCAGACAGATTACAAGTCCCTGCATGTAATGTGTAGCTGTTTGACTACACAGGGAATATTGCATGCCAGATTAATTCTATATGCTATAGCTGAGGAAGAAGATGGAGGTCGCTACAGTTGCTCACATGTTAAGTTTTTACAGTTTATTTCCTTTTGTTTTATTTTACAGGTTTAGTTCCCTGAATTTTCAATGTCAGTATCATAAATAAAAGTATGAATGGCTAAAGGCCACACTAAATTACTGCATTTTCCCATCCATTTATTCATTTTGAAAGTCTGAAAGATATTTCAGGCCCCGTATCAGCTGTAAATACTCATAGTACTGTCTTTGCCATCAACCCAACTCTCAATGTTCATAAACTCTGGACAATAAAAATAGCACTCAAATAGCACTCAAATACGCAGCTTGCAAACTGCTTAAACAGGCAATTTGAAGTCTGTCAGCATGATTCATGCTTAACAATACAGTGTATTTGAGTGTGAACAGTAACAATCTTGAACACTAGATGGCACCGACTTAATGGCAAAAAATAACTGATAAAAATATTTCCTTTCTTCACTTAAAAAGCTATGACTAGGATAACATTGGTTGCTGGTACTGCTTTCTACTACTATTGTTTTTTCAGTTACCTGGGAAGAGGTCTGTACATCTCATAAATATCTCCCAGTAGATAAGGCCTAGTGCATACATATCTACTTGTTTCAAAGCAGATTCGCAGTCCCTCAAGTTCACTGCTCCTTCAAGCACTTCTGGGGCCATATAACGGATTGTACCAACCTGGAAAAACATAAAATCCAAGTTTCAAATCAAGAAGCAATGTCCAAATTCAATTCATTATGAAGGTTTTGTGTTCTTGGGTTTCTGTGTCGTTTTTTTTGTTTGTTTGTTTTAAATATCCTACTTTGATGTTTTCTACAGCTAAGATGGAAAATGCAGTTCTCTTCAAATAAATACTCTCATCTTCTAGACTTGTATCAGTAGCCTAGTCATAATAAAGCCCTTCCCAAGCTCTGTCACTTTTTCATATGTACTGTAACAAAATAACATTGTGCCTTACTCAGTGTTCTCATGTGCAAGATAATATAGCAGAAATGTTTCTTCTTCCTGAAACGACTCTGTTCAACACCAATGTATATACCATAATAGGGGAGGGATGCTGCTGAACAAGGAACTTGTTCTGTTATTGCTGGACTGTCAGCAAGGCTTGCCCCTACATCTTCCTTACTCAAAGGTTATTAACAGCTTTAGAAGGCATCTATTTATTTCCACTAGGGACGATGTTAGATTAGAGCTGTCATTCATCAGCCCTTACAGGACAGTATATTTTGTCAAAGGGCTATTCCACTTCTCTGCATTTTAAACAGTGGTTTCCCTGTTTCTTCGTTCAGCGAACGGAGATCTAAAAAGAGCACCTGTGCACTAGGTATTATTACTGTAATGCTTTCTAAGGGACGTTGATTAGTACTGCGAGACATGCTTTGAATGAAATGTAAAGATTTACTGTAAAAACACATAGACAACAAATATACTGAAGCATTTGGGGGATTTTCAGTCTTCGTTTAAAACAGTCTCACTGTATTTGAGTAGCCTATGTTCAGATGTTAGCATATTTTTGCATATGTATGTAATATATCTAAACATCTAGCAGATGTTTTTCCACAGTGTTCCTTTAAAATCATGAAAGGATGCAAATTCTGTAACCTTCTTCAGCAGTCCTTTCCAGACCTTCATTGTCTTCTACATATAAGAAATGTTTCTTCATAACTAACCTAAACTTTCCCTCCTACAGTATAAGGCCATTACTTTTTGTCCTATCTAAACTGAATGGAGTTTATTCCTTTCTCTGTTAAGCACTTTACATATGTGAGGACTTGTCTGTGTCTGTACTTCAGTAGACGAAACAACCCTAATTCTTTCCATCTTTTCTCAGAGGTTACTCTTACGAGCATCCCCCATTATTCTGTTCTGATCCCTTTTCAGATGGTCCATGTCTTTCTACATGCATTTATTTTCCCAGATATATCCATTTAAAGTCCATAAAATTACAGATGACACAAAGAAATGGTTGTAGGATGTGTGTGCATGTGTGTGGGGGAACTCCTTGACTTCCAAAGAATGTTTGGACTTAAGTAATATTTGCAGAACAAGATTCGAGGGGCTTGCACCCAAACCTACCTTGCATATATCATCTCTCACACACAAAACTTCCAACTCCAGGGCTGCCAATCTTTCAAAATGCTAGGTTTGTTTCTGAGTATTTTGACAATAAAATCATCCTGTCAAGTTTTCAGCCACTTCTACCCCTATTGCACCAATTCCCCCTTAAAAGAATTGTACCACCTTAATATTCACCTTATAACAACTGTTTCTCAATGTTACTCCCATACTGTTACTCCCAATCTGTCCTCCTTTATATGCTGGCTTATCTTTATTTATACTTACCTCACTAATGGCAGCATTATCTTCCTCACCTGGGCGTACTAGTCTGTTTCCAGTTAACTTCATGGAGAGTCCAAAATCACTAATTACACATGTTCCATCATTCTTTACCAGTACATTGCGGCTGTTCAAGTCACGATGGGATATTGCAGGTTTGTAATGGTCTATTTGGACATATGAAAGTGCTTGTTATTATTTGAGCAGTTCTACTGTTCGGCAAAAGGAGAGAACCTCATTAGGTCTGCTCACCTATTATAAACAGAAAATCAACTTATCTTTTAGAAAGCTAACATTTTTGCTTCTTTATAGTGAACTCCACAGTATGCTATCTGTTGAAAACTGACTGGCATTCATAGCTTCACCATATCTATACAACATATTAGGTTACTGTTATATACAGGTTTAGTGTTTGCCAATAAGCTTTCCAAGGGATATTTCAGCATGATTTTGGCAGGGAAGATGTTGTGTACTTAAGCATAGACCTGCTGCCACAGACCTGACAGCCATTCCAAATGCTCTCTCTCATATCTACAGTCCTCTGTCAAATACAGCACCAGCTATTTACATTATAATTGAGATTGGCACCTATTCAGAAGATACATAGACAATATTATTCTACAGGAGCTGAACATGTTAATCCTGCAAGGAATTTGATCTTTTCCAAAGAGTAATCTCAGTTGTTCCCAGTTTACGTGCAATTTATGTAGTTAGTAAGAGCGCCAGCACAATAGAATCAATTTTACTGTGGAGTTCTTTCTACTCCATGAGCTCCTTTGTAGCATTTACAGATTAGCCTGTGGCTGTCTCTTCTTTATGATGGAAGGTTTACACATTTTCTGGCTGCTAACAGACACACCTGTCTGCACATTTCAGAATGATGATAGCTGCAGTTTCAATGGCACACAGAAATACCAAGTTAGGTATTTTCAGTCTGGCACTTCTAACAGCATCTTCAGTTTTCATTCTGTGCTAGAGTTGATGCTTAACATTTGAAATATATGGTTTGGGACTTTAATCCAAATGTTAGCACCTTAATGTGGAATTAACATTACCATCCTTTTATTTACTGCCCAAAAGCTAATGCTTCCGTGCCAGACCATATTCTGCAGCCTGTTATATCACAGATATCAGAATACCTGTTATATAATCATGATATTTCAGATGGCTGAAATTCTGGCTGAAGCAGATGAGCAGAGATATATATCAATATGTCAGCAGATCCAACACTAATATAACACAAAAAAACAGTAGTATCATTTGTACACAGAGAAGACTATGCTCACACCCTTCAGCAAATACCAAGAGATACAATAAAACTACAATGGTATTAGAAGATTGAATTATTTTTATGTATACAGTTCACACACACACACAAAAAATTGCTGTGCTGATTTGTGCCTGAGCTGCAAAAAACAAACAGAACACTCCATCTGCTTGATCTCTGTTCGACAGACATCCAGTGCTTCAGGTCTTCAGTAATCTGTTGCCATGATACAGCAGCACTGCACAACTCTGCCTCCTCCTCTTGCCTGTCTCTGGGACTCTGCTGGCTCTTACTCCCTGTTTTCATGGAAGTGTCATAGGCATAGCCCACAACAGGGAATTGTTCAAAGGAAAGAACATATCAGAAGCACTGAGTAATCTCTATTTGCATTCCTACTCGCTGTACTGTCACAAAGTAAAAAGAAAGGCAGGAATCTTCTACCTGACAGCAATAGGAATATCGTGAACACTTTAGCATCCCTTCCCGGCCTTACCTCCTCGAGGTAGCTCTGTGTGTAGGTACGCCAAGCCCCTAGTTATAGAATGTGCCAACCGACAAGAGCTCACCCAGTCACTTGTGTGGAGACTCAAATATTTGCACAGCGAACCCTAACAAAAATAAAATAAAATAAATACTGAATTAAAATCTTTATCAAGTTGAATAATTAAGTACAAATCTTTAAGAAGGACAGTTTTATCCATTGCTCCTGAAAGGTATAATTCTGCAACTGCTTCTGTGTATACCCAGATATTATAAAACACAAGATTTTCACTAATTTTAGTGGTGCCATTTGTTTTATGTAAGGAAGTAGAACAGAAAATTTATCATACATTGCATAATAATAGGGGTTGCCTTTAGGAGTAATGACAGTTATAAAACAAAAACAATATATGCATTTCTTTTACTCTTCTGTAAAAGTTCTTTCTCTGAACAACAGAAGGAGAAAGGTAACTGCAAATATGGCAGCCAGGGTGACTAATTAGCAGACTTTGAACCATTAGTATTTACAGAAAAACAGAGAACATCCCTGACTTGCATCTCCCCTGCTATCCTATGTTTATTCATTGAAACAACAACAACAAAAAAAAAGAAGCTTCCAAATAGGAGTGAGTCCACATGCACTGAAGAAACAGCAAAAAAGAACATCACATTGTATTTTGTTGTTTTGTTGTTGTTGTTTATTAATTTCTGGTAGAATCTTCAAAGAAAACCAGAAGAAAGGGTGTCAATTGTGACACTGAAATATTCTAGAAACTCAAACAAGAGCCAGATCCTGCAAACTGTAACATCTTTGAGCAGTTTTTTTGTACAGTCTTCAATAACAATATGCTCAGTTTAAACAAAGCAAACACCCATGCATAAATAACAGTAAGTCCAGCCTTCTCTGCACGTGTATTATAAAATAATGGTTATTTATGACTACTGATGATCCCCTTTTGACTGTTTAAAATATTTAATCTCAAAGATGTACCAGTACATAGCATCTTACTATCACAGCTGCAAATAAAAAACACTATTACAAAATCAGTTAAGTGACATTTGATTAAAAAAACAATGGATATTTGCCATTTGAGTGCATTTGGAGTCAACATTCAGGTATGTAACATAGGCACAATTCAGATGGATGTACATAGATACCATAATTTAAAATGACTGAAGCCTTAGAATTTTTTTTTAATCCAACACTAAAACTAAACCCCAGTTATTTACACTCCTTAATATAATTACAAAAATCTTTCAACTTCTCAGATTTAGACTGTATTGAATAAGGAGCCCATAAACAGATAACCTCCTTGGTGAAAACACAGACCAAACATCACTCACACAGGTTTACACAACATTTTTTTTTTCATTGCTTAAAATGCTGTCATACCAACTTTGAATACATTTTAGTAACAACATGCTGAAAATCCATCTAGTAATGAATTATAAAGAATTTTACCTTATTTTTTAAAGCTTTAAGAAATACAAGCATACATTAGCTTCTTTTCCCTTTCAGTTTTACCATAGCAACAAACCCCAAATCCAAAATCAGGGGTGCGCAAAAATTCTTGTTACTCCTTGAGGCCTAAATCTTAGGCTTAATCCTCTCTCTGCCAAAGTCCACATTTGATAAGGCAAAGTTGTAAAATATGAAATACTGAGATAAAATAGTTTGTCTATATATAAACTTAAGGTAAATGAAGATAGACTGCACAGTTCAAAATACATCCACTTCTGATGTATATTTCTCCCACTTAGTTTTTGGCTCCTGCCTAGCACTAGACTCTTTGGGTTCAGATATGATTCCTGCTACAATGCTCATTGCAAAGATTCTCACAGTGCAAAGCTCCAGAGGCTGTGAGCAATTCTGGTATTAGAACACAGTTTCCTTGTTTGCTTTGAACAAATTACTGTGCTATACATACTGTACTTTTTTTTTTCCTCCCCAAAAAATAAAATCAAGAGATGTAAGGACTGACTGCCAGAAACTTAGGTGCAGTAAAAGATTTTCTTGGTTTTGTGGGTTGAGATTCCAACCCATTCTCATGGAGGCAACAGGACTGTCGTAGTCTAACTGGGAAATAGTGTATAAAGATCTCAAACCAACTTCAAGACCTTTTTGCTCCAAAGTTTTCTAACTGCTATATATTTTTAAGCTGTCTGAGGACTGTGATTTTATGTTCTTAGTGAAGTTCCATATAAAGGACAACCAGGAAAAGTTTTAGTCAAGATAGTGAGAGATTTGTAAATGAGATCATTCTTTTTCAGAGTCATGAGTTACATGTTAAATTGATGATATTTGTTCTGATTATGGCTTTTGATTAAAATGATGGTTTTGTTCTAACAATCATAAGATTCTACTATGTGTTTTACAACAATTTTTTATTTGTTCTAAAAAGACATGAATGTTTGAATACGAGGGGCACAATTCTATGACTATTCAGTATTTCATGCTGTGCCATCCCTTGCAACTTACTCACTGCTTATTCACCTGCCATACCTCACAGTACCATCACAATAGCATGTTGATTAGTCTATACACATATCCTCCCTTTTATTACGTGCTCCCCTACCTTCATCCTTCTGAATGCATTTGGATAATAATGTGATTTGGTTTAATCTGGTATGTCTCGCTTTCACCCAGGCAACAACAAAAACAATTTTCTGTGTGAAAATGCTCCATTTTGTGTTTTCCTATTTTCAATAAGAGAAGTTTTTCCAGGGAGAATGATATTTTGGATGTGGAGTTGCACTTGCACATCTTGCATGGGTTGCCCCTTATTGAAATAAGTTTTATGGGTATAGTTTGAATGGTGCCATTCCCTTTTAGTAGGGTTTCCACAGCAGGGTTTCTTCCCTGCTGTTAGCTCAGCATACAGCAGAACATCTGCTCACTGAATTAAGACCATACTGTGCATTAATTACACCTGCTGTGCACTTTTTCCAATGACTTCCAAGCCACCAGTGGATTGATTTTAGGCTAATCTTGCTGTTTTTAATACCATATTGGGAAAGAATCTGATAATATGACGTTATAAGCTTCATCTGTGCATTTAATCAGATTGTTAACTGATCCTGTTTATAGAAGCAACAAGACAATTTTCAACCAAATTACATTTCAACTAAAAATCATTTAATTCAAGAAACCAGCAAAAACAGATCACCTGTTAAGACAGTTATGTTAAGCCCTCCCAAGAACAGAATACTCACTTGATTTCACTCAACTCAGCTGAAAATAAGCC
Source organism: Cygnus olor (assembly GCF_009769625.2). Lineage (NCBI taxonomy): Eukaryota > Metazoa > Chordata > Aves > Anseriformes > Anatidae > Cygnus > Cygnus olor. The sequence goes on along the minus strand of NC_049174.1, from coordinate 12,664,657 downwards.
TACCCTGCCACAGAAGGCCAGAGCCAAAGTGCTTTGCCACTGTGCATACAGCATGGACAAGACCATCCTTTTCTGTAGTCATTTCTAGTCTTTGCAATCTCTTCTTAGATGTCCATCTCTTATAAACTGACACAATCAAGCATGTTCTCACTTTAAAATTTTCAATTAAAATGTTCATTCTATATTTGTGAAGTGATATGTTGTCTTCTTAAACTTGCATATATATTTAGATATTTATATACACAAATGCAATTTAAATTTCAACACAAGCATATACGTAGAACTTGAAACATCTTAAGGAAAAGGCCATCATTACTCCTATTTATGGTTGTTCTGTTTCTTTTTGCTACTTGAATAAGCAGCTTTTGTCCTACTGGCCCCCTAACAAATCAAGCTTCAGCCATCACCTTTGCACACTGGAACAAATACAATGAGTTCACTTACTTGAGACCAAAAAGCTCATTAAAGTATTATTTAACAGAACAGTTAAAAACCTTTTCTACACACAAGGAAAAAATAAATAAATAAAATGTGAAATGTAAATCTTTGCGTTTTCATATATGCAACCCCTCAAACACGTATTTTACGATTTTCTGTGATAAGCAATTCACATTTATGGTGTGCATTTTAAAAATATTTTCATTCTGTGTACTCACACGCACACGCTCACACAGAGTTAGGAACTCAGAGCAATGAATTTGAGGATGTAAGCACCCAGTTAGCTAAGAAAATTTGAAGATACGGTCCTTGAAAGTAAGCCTGCTTTCTTAAGAATTCTTCTATATCATCAATATAGGGTACAACAAAATAAATATGGTATTCCCTATAAAGCTTAAAAAAGGTAAGAGGATCCCTTATGTTTCATTGTATTTAAAAAAAAAAACAACACCCTGCCATTTACAGCTACTAAGTGAGGTTATAAGTACCATAATAGAGGTGTAATGTTTTAATAATAAGTAGTTTTAAGTGTATTAATTTATTTTTAAGCAAAAATAACTCTTCAAATACTGTCCTCGATTATTGCACAGTTGCTTTAAAAAAGTGAACTATAACCAAAAGCAAAATATTACAACCAAGAATTTAAGACTACATTTTAAGACTACATTTGATAGTAGTAACTGAGAAACCTTAAAGGGTATTACAGTAAGCCACACTAAGGTTCATTAAAATTGTAACTTATATGGATTATTTTCACATTACACCAGGCAAAGGTGACTACTGTGCAAGAAGAATTCAAAATAATTGGCCAATACTGAAGTGCATCCTTTTTATGTGGCTATTCTTAGGAATCTAAACTAATCCAATTGATTTCTTTGAAACACTTACATTGGGATAGTATTCCATCACCAATAAATACTCCATACGCCCGTCTGCAGTGAATCTCTCATCTCCCACAATGAAGCGGGCAATGTTGTCATGTTCCATCAGTGGAATCCTGTAAATGTTCCTCTCATTGACAAAGTTCTGACGATTAGCAAAAGAAAATACTTTCACAGCAACTGGGCGTTCATCTAGGGAGCCTTTATACACTGCTCCATATCGTCCCCGGCCAATCAACTGCAAAAAAATTACATAATTAGTTCACTAAGTAATAAACAAAGGCAAAATCAAAGTTTTAACTCTACAACAATTATATGCCAACCTTTATAATGAATTACACTGTAAAAATAGTGAATATTTTGTATTGAAAATCAGAATTAGAATACTGTCATAAAAGTTGTTTTGGAGCTGAAAACCCTAGCATAGGCCCACTTAGATCTATGTTACTATATTGATCTATAGTCTGAACACCTAATAAATAAATCATAAATAATCTACTCAGCAGCTTCATATGGGATATCAATAAAATCAATAAGCTTTATGCTGAAAAAGCTCTTTAATTAAACTTTTGACTACTAAACATTTATAGCTTTTATGTGATCAATTTTAATTAACTCCAGAGATCGCAGGCATTAAGCTACACATTTTAGGTTTAGGGTAGCTTTACAAGCCGTACATTTTAGGTTAATAATGACAATATATGCATTTGCAGTGCAAGATAGATACCAAAAGAAGTAAACAGGTTTTAACAGAAAGAAATAACCAATTCGCTGCTACCTGTGAATCTTTATTCTAGCCTCCACTGTTAGTCTTCACAGAAAAGCCTTTTCCATCTCCATGGCAACTGAAGAAAGATGTGATCTCTGCTCTAAATCAGAACACTGGACCACCCTCATGAAGAGTCCTAGTTTCTAAACCTCAAAACATTCTAACTACATAAGAATTTAAGAATCTATTGAATTCAAATCGTTTACAGGCACATCTAAATGTGAAACAAGCATCTTTTTACTTTTTAAAATGCTTACAAATGGAGTAGGAGGGGAAAGCAGAAGGGATTATAAAGTAATGATTTTAAAGATGATAAAATTATCTAACAGGAAAGTTTTCTAAACTAAAGTATCATTTAACAGGCAGGACTTTCCGTTCTTCAGACCTCCCTAGGCAGAGTCCTCAATGTGAATTGCAAAGTGACAGTAAATCACCTCAAGGTACAAATACAGAATATATTCTACCCACAGAGACACAAGAGGCAAACAAAGGTGAAGAGAGTTTGTCCTGCAACACCCTATGGCTGGAGGTGAGGTGGCAACTCCTGGGATTTGAGAAAAAGGACAGAAGATCCTGTAGATCTCTCCATCAACAAAATTGCTGCTTTTTCCAAGACTGTGTATCAATATAAGTAATTTCATCTGAGGCTTTGCCACACTTCTACAATATGTACCTTTGTACTCTTGTAAACTCTACCTCAAGTACTTTTTGTTGGCAGAGGGCACCCAAATTTCTTTGCAAGTTAATCTGCTTTCCCTGTTTGCCCAGAGCACACCACAGTGAGGACTACATGTCTGCAGCCTGCATCTGTAGCTGTAATTTCTAATGGGCAACAAGAAAAAAAGCATCACTCGATTTCTTTCAGTCATTCTATTGATTTATTTTTAGCTAAAAAGCTTTTAAAAATTCCATGCAAGTTCTACCACGTATAACAATTGAAAGCATAAAATTCTGCAGGTTTCTGGTGATACATCTAACACCAAGCTCAGTGGAAAGTTCTGATTGGCCTCTAGTTGCCATGGAAATACAGAGTACCTCACTGTGAATAATGACAATACGTAAGAGAACTACTATTGAAATATATGGCCCTATCTGCAGTCAGTTCTGTGCCCCAATAGTGTTACCAAAGCTTTGCAAATTACTACTGTAGGATATTGTACTTAAAACAGTGTCAAGCAAAAAGAAGGATTTTTGATGCAATGCTGAAATACAGCACATTCCAACTCCCCTTGCATCCGTTACCTTCCACTGTTTAATTTTTTTTTTTTTTTTTAAGGTAGAATGTGTTGTAGCTAATACCAACAATATTGCTACCAAAGCCAGGCAAAACATAATTGCTGTAACTTTCTATTTCTTGATTTTAAACTGTGATTTAGAAGAAAAGATTACAGAAGTACACTGAAACATTTATTGCTGTAACTATACGTGAGAAGTGGTATGACCACAAGTCTTTCACTGAATAAAAATGAAGATTAAGAAACAAGTTGAACATGTACCTCCAATAACTTTAGATTGTCCAGATCCAAAGAGGGCTCTGATGCTGCTGCCTCCATCATGTTCATACTGTGCAAACCTTGTTTACGGTCTCCTGTATGGAAAGGGGTGGGAAGGGAATCAAGCAGTTTGAGGATGGGTTTGTTTTTTTTTGGCCATATTACAAGCAAAAGTAAAACTTACCTGGGACTTGGTAGAAACACATAATGTGGACATAACAAATAAGAAGGAATCCTCTAAACTTTTCAGAGTCAGTAAGATCAGTAGTGAAGGTGCTGATAACTACAGACATAAGGCTACCTGCTACACACGTTTTGATAACTGAATGTCATTGGCAGTAAGTGTAAAGCATGTTTACAGCTTCACTTAAGCTGTCTATGTTGAGTAGAGGATTTGTTGAGGAAAAATGAGCCTCAAAATGCCAACTTAGAGAAATTATTATAAATCTCTCTGAACTGTTATGAAAGGGATATCATAAAATGTCAAAGAGGAGAAAGAAGCATTACATACAAACGTAATAGGGACTGGGAGAGAAGACAAGACAAATAAAATTTTGAGAAACAGTCAAAAGAACAATATAAAAAAAATTGGATCATCAAACACTACCTGCGAGCATTCTGTATCCAAAGAACAGAGCAGCAATCAAAACAGCTAGTACAGAGACAGATGCAAGGGCAATAACTATCGTCTCATCTCGATGAAAAGAATGAGAAGAATCTGAAAGAAAACACAATGAAAACTCTTTAATTGTAAATTTGAAAAAGTCAGGGCTATAAAATATGTACTGGTTATTACAGCAATGAGAAAAAAAATCGTACTCTGGTTTGTAGGATCTTGTACTAAACTACTTTTCCTCCTAAAATCTATGGGAGCTGATCAGCTCAAACACAGCTGAATGCACATTCATTTGCAGCTTTCCCCAATCTTTCATTGCCAACACGCAGAAAAAGGCACCAAAACCCAAAAGCAAGTTGTCTTTTTGTCTAGATAAGTTCAGAACAGCCATTCAAAGCCAAACTGATACAGTCTTGCTTTGCTATCAGTGTCTTAATCAAGCTTCCTGATTTGAATCAGGCTTGTAACCTTAACCCCACACCCAAATGAAAGTCTATAAAAGTAAAGACAGAGTTAAAGTTAGAGTTAGAGTTAAAGTTAGAGTAAAATTAGAGTAAGAGTAAAGCTAGAGTAAAGCTAGAGCTAGAGCAACATTGGATTAACACTGGAGTAACGTTAGAGCAACACTGATGTAACACTGGAGTAACATTGGAGCAAAGGTAGAGTTAGAGTAAAGGTAGGGTTAGAGTAAAAAAGGTAAAAGAGCTGAAGTTAGAAATAAAGTTACAATAAAGTTAGAGTAAAGTTAGAGTAAGAGTAAATGTAGAGTAAAGGTAGAGCTAAAGGTAGAGTTAGAGTAAAGGTAGAGAAAAGGTAAAGGTAGAGCTAGAGTTAGAGCTAGAGCTAGAGTTAGATCTAGAGTAATGTTGGAGTAACATTAGAGCAACATTGGAGTAACGTTGGAGCAACATTGGAGCAAACATAGAGTTAGAGTAAAGGTAGGGTTAGAGTAAAGGTAGAGTAAAGTTAAAGTTAGAGTTGAAGTTAGAGATAAAGTTAAAGTTAGAAGAAAGTTATAGTAAGAGTAAATGTAGGGAAAATGTAGAGTAAAGGTAGAGTTAGAATAAAGGTAAAGATAGAGTTAGAGTACCAGTAGAGTTAAAGGTAGAGTTAGAGTAAAGGTAGAGTAAAGCTAAAGTAAAGTTAGAGTTAGAGTAAAGTTAGAGTTAAAATTAAAGTTAGAATTAGAGTGAAGTTAGAGTTGGAGTAAAGTTAGAGTTCAAGTTGGAAAAAGAGTAAAGGTAGAGTTAGAGATAAAGTTAGAGATAAAGTAAAGTTAGAATAAAGTTAAAGTTAGAATAAAGTTAGAGTAAAGTTAAAGTTAGAGTAAATGTAAAAGTAGAGTAAAGCTAGGGTTAAAGATAAAGATTGAGTTTGAGTAAAAGTAGAGTAAAGTTAAAGTAAAGGTAGAGTAGTTAGAATAAAGCTAAAGTTAGAGCTAGAGTTAGAGCTAGAGTGAAGTTAGAGTTAGAGTAACGTTGGAGTAACATTGGAGTAACATTAGGGCAACATTGGCGTAATGCTGGAGTAATGTTGGAACAATGTTGGAGCAAAGGTAGAGTTAGAGTAAAGGTAGGGTTTGAGTAAAGGTAGAGTAAAGGTAAAGGTAAAGTTAGAGTAAAGTTAGAGTAAAGCTAGAGTAAGACTAAATGTAGAGCAAATGTAAAGGTAGAGTTAAAGGTAGAGTTAGAGTAAAGCTAGAGTAAATGTAGAGTAAAGGTAGAGTTAGAGTAAAGGTAGAATAAAGGTAGAGCTACAGTTAGAGCTAGAGTGAAGTTAGAGTAACATTAGAGCAACATTGGAGTAACGTTGGAGCAACAGTAGAGTTAGAGTAAAGGTAGAGTAAAGGTAAAGTTAGAGTTGAAGTTAGAGATAAAGTTAAAGTTAGAAGAAAGTTATAGTAAGAGTAAATGTAGAGTAAATGTAAAGGTAGAGTTAAAGGTGGAGTTGGAGTTGGAGTAAAGGTAGAGATAAAGGAAAGTTAGAGTGAAGTTAGAGTAAAGTTAAAGTTAGAGTAAATGTAAAGGTAGAGTAAAGGTAGGGTTAGAGTAAAGGTAAAGGTAGAGTTAGAGTAAAGTTAAAGTTAGAGTAGAGTTAAAGATAGAGTAAAGCTAAAGTTAGAGCTAGAGTGAGAGCAATGTTGGAGTAACATTGGAGTAACATTAGGGCAACATTGGCATAACGCTGGAGTAACATTGGAGCAACGTTGGAGAAAAGGTAGAGTTAGAGTAAAGGTAGGGTTAGAGTAAAGGTAGGGTAAATGTAAAGTTAAGAGTAGAAGTTAAAGTTAGAGTAAAGTTAAAGTTAGAGTAAAGTTAAAGTTAGAGTAAGAGCACAGGTAAAGGTAAAGGTAGAGTAAAGGCAGAGTTAGAGTTAAAGTTAGATTTAAGGTAGAGTTAGAGTAAAGGTAGAGTAAAGGTAGAGTAAAGGTAGAGTAAAGGTAGAGTAAAGGTAGAGTAAAGGTAGCACCTGGGGGTGCACCCTCAGCACACCTGGGGGACAATGCAGTCATTGGTCCCCAGCCAACATGGGTTCATGAGGGGTAGGTCCTGCCTAACAAATTTGATTTCCTTTTATGATAAGATCACCCACCTAGTTGACCCAAGGGAAACCAGCTGAGGTGATCTTTTTGGACTTCAGCAAGGCTTTTGACATGGTTTCCCATAGGATCCTACTGGACAAAATGTCCAGCATACAACTTAACAAAACCATCATACGATGGGTGAGCAATTGGCTGACGAGCAGGGCTCAAAGGGTTGTGGTTAATGGGGCCACATCTGGCTGGCGGATGGTCACCAGTGGGGTCCCCCAAGGCTCCATTTTAGGGCCAGTCCTCTTCAATGTCTTTATAAATGATTTGGATGTAGGACTAGAAGGTGTGTTGAGCAAATTTGCCGACGACACCAAACTTGGAGGAGTTGTGGACTGATGAGGGTGGAAAGGCCTTGCAGAGAGATCTGGACAGATTGGAGAACTGGGCGATCACCAACCACATGAAGTTTAACAAGAGCAAGTGCTGGGTCTTGCACCTGGGACAGGGCAACCCTGGCTATACATACAGACTAGGGGACGAGACGCTGGAGAGCAGCCCCACAGGGAGGGATCTGGGGGTTGTGGTTGACAGCAAGTTGAATATGAGCCAGCAGTGTGCCCTGGCAGCCAGGAGGGCCAACCATATCCTGGGGTGCAGCAAGCACGGCATTGCTAGTTGGTCGAGGGAAGGGATTATCCCGCTCTACTCTGCGCTGGTGCGGCCTCACCTCGAGTACTGTGTGCAGTTCTGGGCACCACAGTACAAGGACACTAAACTGTTGGAGAGTGTCCAGACGAGGGCGACAAAGATGGTTAAGGGCCTAGAGGGGAAGACGTATGAGGAGCGGCTGAGGGCACTGGGCCTGTTCAGCCTGGAGAAGAGGAGGCTGAGGGGCGACCTCATTGCAGTCTACAACTTCCTTGTGAAGGTCCTTGTGAAGGGGAGTGGAGAGGCAGGTGACCAATTCACTGTAAACACCAGTGATAGGACCCGCAGGAATGGTGTTAAGCTGAGGCGGGGGAAGTTTAGGCTGGACATCAGGAAGAGGTTCTTCACCGAGAGGGTGGTTGCACACTGGAACAGGCTCCCCAGGAACGTAGTCACTGCACCAAGCCTATCTGAATTTAAGAAGCGATTGGACTGTGCACTTAGTCACATGGTCTAAACTTTGGGCAGACCTGTGTGGTGCCAAGAGTTGGACTAGATGATCCTTATGGGTCCCTTCCAACTTGAGATATTCTATGTTTCTATGATTGAAGGTAGAGTTAGGGTAAAGGTAGAGTTAGGGTAAAGGTAGAGTTAGGGTAAAGGTAGAGTTAGGGTAAAGGTAGAGTTAGGGTAAAGGTAGAGTTAGGGTAAAGGTAGAGTTAGGGTAAAGGTAGAGTTAGGGTAAAGGTAGAGTTAGGGTAAAGGTAGAGTTAGGGTAAAGGTAGAGTTAGGGTAAAGGTAGAGTTAGGGTAAAGGTAGAGTTAGGGTAAAGGTAGAGTTAGGGTCAAGGTAGAGTTAGGGTAAAGGTAGAGTTAGGGTAAAGGTAGAGTTAGGGTAAAGGTAGAGTTAGGGTAAAGGTAGAGTTAGGGTAAAGGTAGAGTTAGGGTAAGGGTAGAGTTAGAGTAAGGGTAGAGTTAGAGTTAGGGTAGAGTTAGAGTTAGGGTAGAGTTAGAGTTAGGGTAGAGTTAGAGTTAGGGTAGAGTTAGAGTTAGGGTAGAGTTAGAGTTAGGGTAGAGTTAGAGTTAGGGTAGAGTTAGAGTTAGGGTAGAGTTAGAGTTAGGGTAGAGTTAGAGTTAGGGTAGAGTTAGAGTTAGGGTAGAGTTAGAGTTAGGTAGAGTTAGAGTTAGGGTAGAGTTAGAGTTAGGGTAGAGTTAGAGTTAGGGTAGAGGTAGAGTTAGGGTAGAGTTAGAGTTAGGGTAGAGTTAGAGTTAGGGTAGAGTTAGAGTTAGGGTAGAGTTAGAGTTAGGGTAGAGTTAGAGTTAGGGTAAAGGTAGAGTTAGGGTAAAGGTAGAGTTAGGGTAAAGGTAGAGTTAGGGTAAAGGTAGAGTTAGGGTAAAGGTAGAGTTAGGGTAAAGGTAGAGTTAGGGTAAAGGTAGAGTTAGGGTAAAGGTTGGAGTTCTGGTTGGAGTAAGAGTAAATGTAGAGTTAGAGATAAAGTTAGAGATAAAGTAAAGTTAAAGTTAGAATATAAAGTTAGAATAAAGTTAAAGTTAGAGTAAATGTAGAGTAAAGGTAGGGTTAGAGTAAAAGTAAAGGTAAAGTTAGAGTAGAGTTAGAGTAGAGTTAGAGTTAGAGAAAGTAAATGTAGAGTAAAGGTAGGGTTAGAGTAAAAGTAAAGGTAGAGTAGAGGTAGAGTGTTGTGGTTTAGCCCGGCTGGCAGTCAAACACCACACAGCCGTTCGCTCACCCTCCCCCCTCCCTCTCCGGGATGGGGGAGAGAAACGGGAAAGTGAAGTCTGTGAGTTGAGATAAAGACAGTTTATTAAGACAGGGAAAAGAATAACAACAACAACAATAATAATAATAGTATTGATAGTAATAATGTGTACGAAATAAGTGATGCACAATGCAATTGCTCACCACCTGCTGACCGATGCCCAGCCTATCCCCGAGCAGCCGGCCCCCCCCTCCACCCTGGCTAGCCACCCCTATATATTGTTCAGCATGACGTCAGATGGTATGGATACCCCTTTGGCCAGTTTGGGTCAGCTGTCCTGGGTCTGTCCCCTCCCAGATCCTGCTGCACCCCTAGCCTGCTCACTAGCAGGACAGAGCGAGAAGCTGAAAAGTCCTTGGCTTGGTGTAAGCACTGCTCTACAACAATTAAAACATCAGCATGTTATCAGCGCTCTTCTCATTCTAATCCAAAACATAGCACCCTGCCAGCTACTAGGAGGAAAATTAACTCTGTCCTACCTGAAACCAGGACATAGAGTTAGAGTAGAGTTAGAGTAGAGTTAGAGTTAGAGTAAAGGAAGCTGGAGTAAAGATGGAGTAAAGCTGGAGTTAGAGATAGGTCAGAGTAAGGTTTAAAGTTAAATTTGGTAATAATGCTGCAATGTGATGAATATGTTTCCTATTTGTATTTCAAAATTTTTTTTTTTTTTTTAAATTGTGTCAGTGCTTGGATCATTTTTAATATGATTCTCTTTACTTAATTCACAAAGACATACAAACTGTAGAATGTCAGACAACCTGAAACAACAATGGAAAACTGAAAATTAAATAGTTTCACTGAGTTGGTTTTTTTTTAATCAAATATGATTTTTGCCAAAATGTATCTTTTTTTTTTTTGTTCTTGTTGGGGAAGTGGGGGGGGTGTTCATGAAAAAAATCATTAGTGTCTTAAATGGTTAGCCTGGTGCTATTCCCCCTGAGACCCCAGTCTTGCTTCTTTCAGGCATATAAAAATTCAGCCACTTTAATATAGAAATTCATTACTGCAGATTGAATCACTGGAATGTGGCATTAAAAGACTTGGCTTTAAAGCCAAGTTTGGGAACTACATTTAAACTTGTCTTATATATTGCTAAAAGTACTCCTTAAAAGACTGTAATGAGACCTAGATACTCTAAATCCACGAAATATATAATGATACAAGGCTTAAACATTGGGTAAATTTTTAGATGAGACAATTAAAATTTATCCCAGTCTACACTAGCTGAATAAACAGACAAATTCATTCTGCTTGAACCGCTTTTAAGAGAAATTAAACATGATTCATTTATTCAAATTCCCAGTGTGGACAGACATCAGAGAAACAGATAAGAAGAGAAAACAAGTTTAAAAGGCATCACCTTCTATTCTTATGAAACTGTAATGGTAAGTGGAAATACTAAAAAGCTGGTTAAAAAAAAAAACAAACAGGGAGTTTCAGATTTGAAAAGCACCTGAAAAATTACCCATCAAAAATAACACACACTTCATATCTGATAAATCCTTTAAATAAGAGAGAGTTCATGGTAATCATGACACCATCAAATTTAAAGTTGTTCTGTCAAAAGAAATGCCATCTCTATCAGTTTTGGTAAAATAGAGTTTCACTAAGAAAATAAACTATTGCCACAGAGCACTATACTGTGCAATAATAGTTGGGACTTCTGTTGTGTGGAGATTAAAAAAATAAAAGTTAGAATTGTTATCTAAATTGTGAATTCAAAGTATGTACATTTATAGACATTATATATATATATTTTAAAAGCACAACATCATAAAGGGACCTTATGTTATAACAAAGCAGTATGAAATACTATTACAGTGTAAGAAGATGAATAATTGCTGGCATGGAAATTCTAATTTTGACTTTTCTATTTTTTTGTGAATGGAATAGCTTAATCATAATTTATATTTTCTTGGCTTATCTTTATATCTATATGTTACATATATATATGTATGTATATATATAAATATATATATATTTGTGTCAGCTAGGCCTTTGATGCCTAGCACCATCTCAGCATTAGGAAAATGTAGGTTTTGAGGGGCTGAGCTTTTTGCTGTAACATCAGCTGTATTTTGCTTGACCACACAATTAGTGTGTAGCCATTCACAACCTTCCCATTGCTATACATACAGTAACCATTTCCATAATTCTTTGCCAAATGTTATTTAATGCCCAAGCCTGATTGCTCTAGTATAGCTATTCTTACATTCAAAGGGTTAGCAACACATCTCTGTCCACTCTGGTATCATTCTGTCACCTTTCTCCCTTCTGGAACAGGATTTTGCTGTTCCTCTGCTCCTGGCATGGCCCAGGGCAAGGGCATCCTGAGCTGCACTGGTTACTCAGCAGGTCTGTCCATACTGGCACACTTGCTTTCTCCTGTTAGAAGTGTGTGAACAGTTGCATTATGCAGGCCTGACAGCTACCAAAAAAAAAATCCCAAATAAAGTTTTGTGGAGATTAGCAGTAGAGAAACACAGATAAAAAGGATCATTGCATTCTCATTCCTTGATGGACCATTCCATCAAGAGGTTTTTAATCTGTAGTGGTATCTGTGCATCCACCAAATATCTGCAAAGAACTTTCCTGGCATCCAACAGATAAAAAAATATATATAAGCAGACTTGCTTCTTAACAAATCTTAAACTGGCTTATCTCGACCCATTGCAATCATTTTAAAACAATGTTGTCAACTGTTCCAATAGTCCAAGTCATTCCTACAGTATGAATTACCATCATCACACCGTTGAGCAACTTTTATAAATAGATACTAATTTCTTAATAAGGGTAACTGAACATTTCAATAGAGTGGTAAAATGCATCTCAAGTTAATATGGATGGGTAAAGCACTGCTTATGATTTCCCATCATTTATCAGCAAGGACTATTTTACTGCCTGATATTTACTTATATATATGTGGGAACTGACTTTAAAGATGTATAACTACTGTTCAGCAATCTGATTTGATCTTTTGGGATCATCATCAATATTTGTGTATTTCTTCAGTGGCAAATATGAACAGAAGAAACTACATAAACTGTGTGACACTACCTTGAAATCTCAAACTGGATTTCAGACTTTCACTATATTTCACAAATTTCAGGCTGGGACTTCAGATTTTCACTATATAGCATGAAAAAGCAATAGCATAAACTCATAGAAAGACATGCTGAGAGGATTAGCTGCAGTCTCTAGGAAAAGTAGTGATTAAAGAGTTCATTACTGAGCCAAATTCTAGCGACACTTGTACACAAAAGGTATCAGCAAAGTTTCCTCAAGTTCATGTTACTGTAACTGAAAGGAGGTTAGCCCAGTTGTTTCTTTCACTCTGAGTTTTTAATTATTTTTTTTTCTGTAGAGATAAAGAAAAAAAACACTTTACTTCAGCTTCCCAATGTAAAACAGATTTAGTTGAAACATAAAAGCAAAATCAACAAAAGCTGTTACAAGGCCCAAAACACCCTAAGAGCCCACCTGTTAGCCTGTTTGGGTGGGAAAGAGAGAACAGTGCTCCCAGAGCTACTGACTCTTCCAGCAGCCGGTTAAAGAAATGAGGTATAACCAATGCCCACGCCATTTAGAAGACATCCAGCACATGCACACTTCTGTATTGAAGCTGCTAATTTCTACCACTAATTCAGACATAATATTCTTCTTAAGTCCACCAACTCCATCATAAAGGAATATCACAACAAATATCAAGAGGAAAGACAGGGAGAAGGAGAGGGAGAAAGAGAAGCCACAACTCATTAAAATAGAGATGACCTCCTCCTGGCTGGGGAGCAGCTGGTAACCTGCAAAGCACAGCTCCCAGCAGTGTGCTGACCTCGTCATCAGTACTGAGCTTGTTTTCCTGTTCCAAAACCCAAGTACAACAGACGCTATGTAGGAAGATAATTTCGTCAAAGGCACACACAAATAACTGAGAATGCATTTCAGAGCAAACTGTGCGGGCTAACACTTATAGTACTTGGTTAGAAGCAGGTCATCTGGCTGAACCTGGCCCTGCACTTCTGTTGCTCCCTACAGGCACTTTTACCACAGTAGGCATTTCTCTTTCTCCTCTAAGGCATCTCTGCCATAATAGTTGCCAAACACTTTTACAGTATCTTTGGTAATTTTTTTAAAATTAAGCTTCCATATTGCCACCTGCAAATTTTTCTACTGCTGTTTTCTTAGCTTTCCTCAGAAATGAGGCAGAAAGAAAAATGCTGATGGTGCTAACGACATCATGAAAATCATATTTTTCCTTCAAATTAACTTGCCACTAGAAACATAAGTTTGTAATATTAATTCACACAGAACTATTCCAATGTTTCTATGCTTGAAGAAGCTTCTTCTTTTATTTCTCTGTAATTTAATTTTCAAAAATGGAAGTCTTTTGCGTACTTCCTATTTCCGTATTGAAAAAAATTAGCATTTATCCTATTACCATGGAACATTTTGAGAAATCAAAGGTAACCGGTCAAAAATAGGTAATGTTGGCCAATGGCAAAAGAGCCTGTAAACATTACAGAACTCTTCCCTAGGAGCCAGAAAGAGGATGCAGGACTCCAGTATCTTCCCTTTCCATCAGCAAACACTGTGAAACCTTCAGACAATTCCTCCCTTAAGGCCCTCGCCCACAGTGCATCTTCCCTCCAGATAAAGCATCAGCTCCCCACCGCTATCTACGTTCGTGTTAGTTCAAGTGCCAAAGTCCATGCTGTGAAGGTAAAACATTCCAGCCAGGCAGATGGACCGGTGGGAACCCACACAGAATTTTCACATTTTCCACTTCACTATGCATCAGACTGTTGCCTGTAATACTATTATTAAAATTGCAAGGTATAGAGTGGGAAAACAGAAGCAGAAAGGATAGTATCCTGCTTATAGCAAGTAAAAACTGTCTTGAAACCTCTTCTCTACCGCTATGCAAAGCTGCTTCAGCATGACAGCCGAAGAGCTCACTGTTTTGTCACTGCCTGCAAGGTGTTCATCCTCTGGGCACCAAACCTGGGACGCTGAAGAGATCGCTGTTATGATAAGCAATCAAGAAAGCTATGAGAACAGACAGAGAGCATTAGCAATGTTCAAAAACTAGGAATCCCATGGGGAAATATTTGATTGTGTAATTAAAGGCTGTATCACAACACAAACACACAGGAGGGGATGGTCTTAGAACTAGGAAAGCAATTATATTGTTTCCTTATCTTTTAAACATTTGAATATGAAACCTTAGCCTTTTAAATGTCTCAGTGTTAAAGAGATACACACACTCTATATGCATGTATATATATATACATATATACACACACACACATATGTATAAATATGTAATATGAAAACAATCCTGAATATCTGCAGACATTTGTATTCTAAAAACAGTATTTTGGAAGTAAGTGGTGGCCACATAATAAAGGACATTTGCACATAAAATAAATTTACACCAGAGCTCTGTATTGCTATTAAAGCTTTTCATTCCATTTTTAAAAATTATCTGCCTACTTTTCAAGTAAATGACTCACAGCTGTGCATCTGTCACTCAGTAGTAAATACTTCTAGAAAATGTGTGTGTGTTGAAGTTTAGATAAGTATAGTGTAACAACATGTTAGAAAATCACTACAATTATTCTATATAATGAAAACCAGTTTTTAAAAATTTACCTATGTTCCCACAGAACTTCTGGTATCAACATGCTGCAGAAGCCAAGTAGTCTTACAGTTGGCAAATACACAAAAAAATAATATTTAAATTGCCATACCACCAAGTAACTAATAATGATAGTCTCCAACAAATAAAGAGAATACCATCCTTTAACCTTCACAGCACAACAGTAACATCTGATTCTTCAAAACAACTACAGCTGTATGGACTCTGATCAAAGTCAGTAAAATTACACAGGGACTCAAAGATCTGCCCATACAGATCACTTTAAAAAGAAGCAGAGTCTTAACGCCATCCTACAACTATTTCTTTGATGTGATAGATTCAATATGTTCATTGCCAACCTGTTACAGAAGTTGCTTTTCTATTACGGAATCTTAATGATATCGAGGATGAGATCAGAAGCATGAGGGAAACTTTACATTTAAATCATAAACACCATGCAAGATGGAAGGATGAAGCGTGTGGGCAATATGGCCTTCAGCTGCAGATGACTGCAAATATGCTGTGCAAAGTGGAAAAGGTACTTAGCAAGTATAATTAATTCTACTTGCTTTTAAAGTCACGTTTCTTCTCACAGTGGTTATGTACAACTTTCATGACAGCAAGGTCTCAGTCCCTTGAAAAAATATACAATTATCAATGCTTCAAATATCAAGGTAATCCATAGATTACAATTTTATTATATTTGCTGCCTGGTTAATAACAACACGGTGAGTATGATTTATTTTCCAGTTTCTTCATTAAAAAGCGGGGAGGGGTATATTTACTTAAATGATTTTTTTTTTTTTTGCTTTAAATACTTTGAGGCTCCTTACAAAACATCTGTGCACAATATACAAACAACAATCTGTTTATCTACTCTGTCTACACACAGCTTATATCAAACATGTCCTATGACTCTTCCACATAGTGTAAAATAACTGCTTGGCACTTGCTGTATTCCAGCTGTTCATGCCAGGCAAACCAGAACACTTAGCTGATTCTTTTCTTCCGTCCACTTTTCTGGATGGCAATCTGTATTTCTTTACAACCAATTGACCACTACTTCATTCCTGAACCATCGTCCTGAAACATGAGAGCTCAGTCTTCAGCATGCTAGAGGAAGTGACAAGAATGTCTCCAATATAAACAATATAACAAAAATTACTCAAATTATTTTAAATGAATCTTAAATTCAATTATCTCAGGAACGAAATTGTGGAAGAGGAGAATTAAGTAGAGAGCTTGTAAGAAAGAAACATACATTAACACTCTTTCAAATATCACAGGCATAGGTAGTTTTTTATACATTAAAACACGAATCCCAATCACACAGCCTTCTACGCTGATCTAACTAAATGCATTTAAATCCACATCTTTAGCTCAGCTGGTACTACAAGGCTGGAATAGCTTATTCTCTACAAACCTCTATGATGAACTCCAGCAGGAGCTATTCCTACCTTTCCATAAAAACCTATGGACAGCTGAGAATAGTGAAAGGAAAGAAAGTACCATTTCCTGAACTTTTTTCCCCAAAAACTTTTGCCATTCACCTAAACTTTTATACGTGCACTCTTTAAAACCACCACTATCTTAATTCTGTTTTAGGAACATGTACATTTGAAGCGAGCACTTGGCAAGTTATTAATAAAATTAAAATCCATGTCAAAATAACGTAATAACATGAGACAATGTAAAATGTAAACATCTGATACCGATCAATGTGACCACCATCAATACTCAAACAAAAGTTCAGGTAAGGAACACTATTTGACATCCATTTTTTGCAAGCATCTGAATACACAATAAGTGAGGTTAGCAAGGAAACTTCTGTGGAATAGAATCGAGCATGCAGAGCTGGCACAGATGAAAAGCACAATGGGAACAGTATTTTTTGTGAGAGATGGTGCGACATTCCTTAATAAAACAACCCTGCCAAGCAGTAACCCTAAGGCAATTTTGTTTCATAACTAGAAATGGATGTTTTTTCCCTTGACTTGAGAGAAAATCCTTGGTTTCTATTCCACTGAAAAGCTTAGGTGGAGCAGAAAGTTTGCACTATTTCCACTCATCCCTGTATTTGAAAACAAAAACAAAAAACATGAAAGCAGTCACCAATATTTTTCTCCTTTGCATTTAGCATCACCCTATTTGATTGATTTTATATTTCTATATAAAATCATACATATATATTGTTATGATGTGCCCTTTATGACATCTTACCACGATTTTCTCCATATCTGCAAGGTTAACAGTTTTATCCCTTTTTCCCAGGTGAACAGAATCTCACATTATCTCAGACACATGGAACTTGGACTCTAACAGAGCACCATATTCCCAAAAGACCTGCAGGAACATCCCGACCTGGTAACAATGCATGACAGATCCCCCTCTGCTGCTCAGAGAATGCCTGAAAACATAAACTTTACAGCCCAAACTGTATTTTTTTTCCACAGCGTGCTCCAGAAGAATCCTGGTACAGCTAGAAGTTGGGCAGATCTGTGTTTGAAAACCTGCTGTCAGAAACTACAAGTTGGATTTGAGCTCTCCGGGCTTTTTCTTGAAGAGGGCTCCCTCTGTCCCTGTGTCCGAGCAGTCGGAGAGGTGGAAACCCTTCCCGAGCATCTGTCCTTCTCCAGGGAACAACTGTTAGCAAGCACCTGAGCTGGATCCAGGCTTCGTGCATTAGATTCACCTTTTTCGTTTGTTTTGAAAACTGAAGGCTGCACTGATACATGAAATTTAAAAATGAAGCTTGTATGGTAATTTATTTGGCAGAGAAGTGGGTTATGCAATCCCTAACGGCTCTTCCTTTGATGACTAGATACAGAGACGTGAATTAGCAGCCTGTCATATTTCTGGAGAAATAACTCCTGAGTAGATAAAAACCCAACCCAACTTCTCTTTCTGCCTTTTCTTCTGTGATTTCGGGCATTTTCAGTGTCATTTCTAACACTACTGAATAGCCCCTTAGAATAACGAAGTATATAAAATTAACAGCAATTCAAAGCCAAAACCAAATTTAGATTATATCTTACTGAAGTTCCCTAGACATAGCTAAACATTTAGTTACCTCAGAGAGAAAAAGAAATACCTGGCTTCTTTAAGCAAACTGCACTTGAGTAGACCTGAGCTTTGCTTTCATGCTTAACTGAAAGTACTTGTACACTCAACCACAAACCAGGAACATCTTCCATATCAAAATAAAATAGCCAGGAATTATTATTATTTTTTAACAGAAAGGATGAAAAAACATTTACATTATCCCCTTATATTGATCTTGGACCCACAGGTCTTCCTCCTTATTACACCAAATGGTAACACCAGCTTTAACGTAATGGCACTTGTCCAGTGTCTGCAATAGCACTGGAACAAAAAAAATCCATGTGCTGCCACAGAGAAAACCGAGTACTTCATAAAGTCTCTTTAAAGTTATTTTAAGTTATTTCAAATCCAGCTGGCTCAATAGCTAAATATTTCATATTCATAATATTCCCAGACATATTGCTACACTAAAAACATAGCACAAAAATGACATGAAAACACTGAAATGCCTTTTTTCATACGGGCATGCAAACAAAACCCCAGAAATTCCTTATTAAAAAAATGGCAGCTGTGAGCTGGTGTGCCTGTACGTCTCCTCTCTGCGCTAGCTGTGGGGCTCAGGACCACCGTCCGTGACTTGGTGCAGCTCCCCTCTCTCCTGTAATGCCCCGCTCGCCCCTTGCCAGTAACTCCTCAGTGGGAAGGCAGAGCCAAGGCCTGGCAGCGCGGCGGCTGGGCCTGTACAAGCAGGCGCTTCCTACGTGCACATCAGACAGGCAGCCGCTGTCTGCCGTGCTGGAGCCTCGGATGTTGCTGTTTACAGAGCATGGAGCCAGGCCGTGGCCGAGGCTGGAGGCGCGCTGTCTGCTTCCGCGCGACGCTTGCGTTTGTCTGGGGCTGCTGCGGAGAAGGCAAAGCTGTGCTGCTGCTTTCCCAGCCTTCTCCTGCTCTGCTTAGGGAAAGGTAATGCAGAGCTAGTGTCCTGCTAATAAGGCCGGACAACTCTGACGTTAAAAAAAAAAATCAGGATTTTTTTCCCCCCCTCTGTTAGACTTAGCTATACGCATAAAAAATGAAGTGATTTATCAGACATGACTGTATGGTGTGCTTATTCCAAAATCATTACCTGAACTGTGCAACAAAATCTTGATTAGAGCACAATTCTAGGCAACTAATCTATTCACATTTTTTAAAAAATCGATACAAAAAAGAGATGGTGAGAATGAGTTTCTGATAAAACCTTTCATGACACTTCTGGTTTCTGCCCTGGTATTTCAGACTTCATGTCCCAAATCAGATTAATGCTGTAATCCTCAGCTGTAATCCTTAGGTTTAGCAAATATTTTAGTACTAAAATTTTGCTCTTCGGACTTAACCAATAACATTTTTTCTGCACTTTCAATACAACTCAGTATAGTATTTCATTCTTGTATGTACATGGCTTTGCAATTTTAGATTTGAAAGTAGGTTCTACAAAGCTGCGAGTTAAACCTGTCTGCCATTTTAGTAAAGCTCATGGTTACTAGAGACTGCGTTTGCCTGGCTAATGCCAATTCAAACAACACATTGTATTCCAAAAGGTATGCATCTGCTCCAGCTTCTCCTATCATTACTTAAAAGGACAAAGTCTAACATGAAAGTGCACGCCTCATTTTCCCCTTAATAGTCACTCATACACCCCTGTTTTTCCCAATTATCTTCTGTACATGGCCATACAATTTCTAACTTTTACCAGATTTCTTTTTAAGGGCTTTAAGAAGTTTTTTTCTTAATATTAAGATGATAACTATTACTGTTCCTCTCCCCTAATGTACTAGCTCATCGGGGAAACATGGCGTAAGATAAAAACATTAGAAGGAATTGAAAGACGAAGCAGAAACGCAGAAGACGGAGCCTGCCAAAAATGCCCCTCCTTCCTTGTTCCAGGATCCCCAAGAAATGCAGCGAATGGTATCTTTCCTTCCTTTACTTGAGACCTAGGCACTCATGCTCAGTCAGCATCAGTGTATCTTAGTCTCTCTCTCACACTCCCATTCCCCGTTCTGCTCCCATCCAGCTCACCATAACCTCAGAAGCCACTTGCTCCCCCTTGGCCACCATCACCTGTGAGCACAGGAGGCCAGCAGAGCAGCCGAACCTCTCTTGCCTCCTGCTGAAAGACATCTCCTCCCCAGCTGAGAAACTTTCGTAAGGGTTATTTTCCTCCATCCTTACACCCTTGCTTAGAATGGAGATTCAGCCAGCTTCTGGGCAGGAGGAACCTCCTTTTCTCAGATACTTCACAGATATGAGATGTAGCTATTTGGGAACATCCTTAAGTAGAAGGAAATTAAGAGAAGAACAGCAAAGGATGAGGAAATGCAGCAAGCACAACAAAGCATGTCAGAAGGAGAAAGAAGCATATCCAACACTCGGCAGGGCAGAAGCTGAAATGGTTGGAAAGATGTGGTGAGGAGAAAGGCTTTCACCTCAGAGGACTCTATCAAGATCAATAGCTTCCACTGATACATAGCTTCTGTTTCCAAGGTATCAGCTGAAGTAACCTTCTTCACATAAATAACTACAGCTTGTGTGAGGGCACACAGGTGCATATGTTATATACATATGAATGCATTTTCCCCCCTCAAGGAAAGAAGTATTTTCCAGAACTGGAAACATAAAGCAAAGAGAAACATGGGTTCTATTTCTGGCTCTGATACTGAATAACCTGATCTTAGGTAGGTTACTTTTTTTTTTTTTGTGCTTTAGTTTAGCTGGTTATATAATGTGAAAAACAATACCTTCCCTAACTTCAAAGGTTATTCTGATTATTTTAAAATAAGAAGATGAAAAAGGCAATAATGATAAATAGTAATCCTTAGTTTGCAGTTATGCAAAATTCTTCTACAGATCTAAGTACTTGATTTCAGATGAAATACAGACATTGTTTGATGTTCATTTCTCGCAGCTTAAGTGCCAGCTCAAGCATCATCCCTTGCCTCCTACTCCCAGGTGCTTGTTCCACCCCAGCAGTGCCCTGAGAGCCGCACAGTACAACTGCGGTTATGCTGAGCAGTGAACTGGGTGAGAAAGCCAACAGGGAGACCATGGCATGGAAAGTGGAAGATCTTGAAAACAACACCCCTGCCAAAACAAATACACATCAATCAAGTACGAAGGCTGGTATCAAAGCTATCAATTTGTGTTACACCATGGGTGTATGAGAAATACAGCTGACTTCACTTGTATAACATGTTCTGTCTGCCCTACAGTAACAAACTTGTTTCAAACCAGGAATAAATATTTCAACACAAATTCAAATAGGTAATGTGCAGACATTTCATAATCCTATGGAACCAATTTGTTAACAGTGTTGGAATCTGGGTGATTTCTAGATTAACTTCAGAGATTGAATAAAATACTTTTGCATACTGAACTACAGTTTCTGTAACTCTTATATTTTAAACATTTTTCAATGTAATTAAAAGAATTCTTAAATCAGCCCCTAAATTTGTTACAGCCCTGAGTAATGATTTTAACTGTGTTAATAACATCATACAATTAAACTGTAAGACTGAGGTTGATATCTTCACAAGGCATATTTACACAAATGCCTGCTTAAAAAAATTAGAAATAAGAATAGTAAAGACAACCTCTTTAAAATTGATAGAAGCTTGCTTTGTATTCAATCTGACTTACTCAAATCCTGAATGTACCATGAAATCCTGTTAAACGAATGGCAAAAAACTCAATTCCCACTAAATGAATAGAAACCTTTTTTTTGTCAAACAACAAAAAAATTAAACTTGAGACTGACTCCTTCCTGACAGGTGTTCCTGCTTTAACACATCACAAAATACAAGCAGTCATAGCCAAGGTTTTCGTATGGCTCATCTGGTTCCCAACTGAACACCATCAAAGCATTTTTAGATTTCAGCAAAGCCGCTATGAAACTTGCCTATTTTTAATACAGATTTGTTTGGTTGCCTAAGATTAAGACACTCCCCAGTCACTTGTCTTCTAATTTTTTCCCCACTTTCATTTAAAAAAAATTGTTTGTTTGTTTGTTTTTTTTCTCATGCTAGTCTTAAAAAAAAAAACAGATTTAGGAAAAAGCAGTTCTAGCAGTTCTATAAATTCCATTAATGAGGATCGACTGCCAATTGAAAGGGAAGACTTCGATAAATTTTGTACTTTCTGCCTGCACTATGGGTTTTTGTTTGTTTGCTTTTTGCTTTTTTGTTTGTTTTGTTTTGTTTGCTTATCCCTTCTAACAATTTGCAGGTAAGCACATCAGTTAAGCCACTGGCCTGGTACAATCCCATTATTGTTTTAAACATGAGTTCTGTTTTCTTATCTATCCTTTCAAAAAGGAAATCCAAGTGTTCCATGATTTCTATAACACTTATGAGACTTTTTTTTTTTTCTTTTCTAAATGTCCCTTTGATTTAAGATTTCAAATCCATGAAAGGTCTGCAAGGAGCCCAGTCCACTGCAACAGCATAGCTAGTTGTCAAGAACTTGCACATTTCCCCTAAATAACAAAAACAGCTGAATTTCAGCTGTAAGTAGATATTCAAGCTTCAAAAGGCATTTATACTATTGACATAACACGTAACAGTGATTACAAATACGTTAACACAGGGAACAAATTCATGGCATGCTTCCTGCATCACTGTGTTACTGAACGTGCTTTAGGTCCTGCTTGAGTAGAAACTGTAAATTACTAAATAAAGCAAATACTTGAATTCTTATACAGACTGCTAAAAAAAATCTCCAAATTTAGCAGTTTATGCTCACTTCCCAGTCACTCATAAGTTAGCTAGCAACAGTCTGCAGGCATAAAATGAACACATCTTTGCTGAACACGTAGATGAAGTATGACCTCAGCATGCTAATTAAATGTTTAGTTCTGCAATCCCTCATGCCATAGGAAACTTCTATTCCATAGCAAACATAACGTGTGACCACACAGCTGGATTCTCACTGAATGCAGGACTGTGCTCGCTCGTGTTCCCTGCTCAGGGTAGCCTGCTAGAGATTATAACACCACACACTAGTCCAATGTTGGACCAAATTCAGCAGAGGGGGAGACACTATTCAGCCAGATATCTTAGTGCCTTAGTTCATTTGTTCTATTTTGGAAAGATACGTGAAATTAAGGATTTGCAACTTACTAATGGGAAAAAATCATAAAATTTAAACATTATGGTCTTCATAATAGATATTTAACACCCTGAATCTATTATAACTGTCTCCCCACAGCAGAGAACTTGATGTCTTCTTTTAAAAAAAATTAATAAATTAACCTATCTGTATAAAAATAGCAAATGTCTGAGCTATATAGCTGAGATCTCAAATTAGCTTAAAAACGTCTCGATGCACACTCTCCCACTGCCATCACACACCAACTGTTCTCTATTTTGTACTGGATATAAGAAGTCTCCTATTTCCAAAGCTGAGCATGTCTTTCACAGCACTCTCTCACAGAGTGTGCCTGTACAAGCACTCTTTGCAAGAGCTGCAAGGCCTGTGGACAGCATCCCTCCCAGAGCTCCTGGCACCGTTAGGAGATGCGTAACGCTTTTGGCTTACAGCGTGTATTTATTTCACCCACACACATTTTTAGTTTGCACCAAAGATGCTATGAATGGCTCTGCAACTGGGAGTGTCCAGTGTAGGTGTGTGCAGTGCTCCGCACACCCAAACCTACGTGTGGTGGTGGATGCTTCCCAGAGCCATCTTCACTCCTGACAAGCGTGCAATTGATCTGCTCAAAGCGTTCATTAACGCAGGGAAGCTTGAGTTACTCTGCAGGATCATTAAAAAACTTTTTCAAATAACAGTTTAAATATTTCTATATGTTCATCTAACACTGACTGCTGGTGTTTTTCCATGCTTTATTTCACAGTAAGTTTTCACCAAGTTTTCTCTGCTTTCTCCTCAAGGAGACAGCAATGTCTGGACGTGCATTCAGATGAAGAACATTGCTACATGTAATTCACTGTGGCTCACTTAACATCATCCATTTTGCCTTACTCACTACAATCAATTATATCCTCAGAGAAGAGAAATCGGGGAAAAAAAGAATAGCATTTAGAATAAAACCAATTTGTATGTTCTGCAGTTTAGAAAACTACCTTTCAGGAAGTGATGTTTTCGTGAATGTATTGGGGTACTTCCCCACCCCCTGTTGTTCTTTGATTTTTATTGTTGTGTCTGTGTGTTCGTGCGCATTTTTAAGCAGCAAAACTTCCTATGGCAAAGGGACACATATATATATATAAACCGTACTTGTGTTTTATAACATTTATACTAATTTTCTGGGGTTTAAAACACTATTTCTAAAAATAGAAGTTAATAGAGTTAATGCTTTAATGTGAGAAACAGAACTATGAACAAGCAACAACAATCTTAGTGGCTCCACTCAGACTGTCTGTCTGGCTAGAGCACACATCAGTCATGTATTCCTCAGATAGACACATCCAGCTTGTGAACAGATTGATAGACATGGCGCTGAACCATCACTCTATGGTACATGGGAATATTTTGGTTCTGCATAAGAAAGAATCAACCAGCACTCTAATTTCCTGTTCCAAGTGTCACTAAAGTGCAAAGTGCTTTTATACAGGCTGCAAGGATAACTTATCCTTGCTCTGAATATATATAGTTTTGAAGTCAATATGAGTGTCTGGAACAAGGAACTTTTTGCTAGCCTAGAAAAATATTTACAGGCTTGCAGGCAGCTTCTAAATGAGCCTCATGCCACCAGCCTAAAGGAAAGCAAAATCCAGGCCAAAGTTGAAAGCTGTCTAATGTTATCCATAGATAATTAAGAAACTTTTATGAAATAATTGGCCTAGCACCAAGAAGCATACACACAATATTTAGTAGGATTAAAATTACAAATAATTGCATAAAACTGTTGTACTGAAACACTGAATCCACCTCACTGGAACTTTTAAAAGTACTTAAAAGAATTGGATTAAACATTTCAGTTCAGTCTTGATACAACTTTGTATCGGATATCTTAGGAAAAGAAATCCTTTTCCTCAGGCCTCTCTGACAAACCTCTCATTCTAACCTAAAACAAGAAAAAAAGCTAAGGCAATAGTAAGTCTTTACAGTTTCCTCTTCCAATTGCTTTACTTGCCTCTCAGGAACAGAATTTCTAACTTCTCTCCCTAGACTTATCTGTGCAACAAATGCTCTTCCACGACTCAATCTGGTGTGGAAGCATACTACTCAAGTTAACTGAAATAAACCAGAACTTGTCTAAGTTAGATTTTAAGACTAATGAATATATTGATTTATTTTAAATTATCAAATGTGTTAGTTACAGGATGAATATCTTGATATCCCAAAAGAAAACACAGATGATCAAAATAGGTTTCTGAGAAAGAAACGTATGAATTTTCTACCTATATCTGATTACAAGCAACATTTAGAAAGTTCCATACCTATTCTGGTATCGAAAGCATAGAAACCAAGAATATACATTCTCTAAATTTCCAACAGCTGGCATTAAAGTCATATTTCCTATCACAAATTCAGTCATAATGAGAACTGCAACATGGGAAAGTGTCTCTCACACACGAATAGGAACATTCAGTCTCACTACTCATGCTCAGGTATTAGTGACCATAGCAACAGAGCACTGTTCATTTTGTTTATTAAATATGAAACAGTGAAAATAATAATAATGAATGGTGTACATCAACAACAGCTATTTCAATAAATAAGGAAGCAGCGTCCCAAATGCAACGTGACTGGAAAGAGTAACACACACACAAAGACTTCAAAATAAAAGACAGAAAGACTCAGTACAGGTATACAGAAGTAGATATACTTAGAACATTTTCAGGAATTCCCTTCACCCTAATTTACGCTATTAACAACAGTAAGCATTCCTCGTTACAAAACCAACACAAATATACATAGGTTTTTATTATCATCTTCAATCTCTATTGCCTGAAAGTCTTTCAATAGAACAATTGTATTCACAGGGGTCTTCATGAAGATTATAGCGAATATACTGTCATCGTCTCCTGTTTAGATAGCAATAAAGCAACAGCTTTGGAAATTGGTGTGTAATCAGGAGCACACCGACAAGATGCTTTCCTGCATGTGTTGGTTCCCTTCGGGGCTCTATGAACTCTCTGCTCTTTCAAGCACATGGTTTGTGTTAGCCAGGATGCCAACAAACCACCTCAGATCTCTGTGACTTCAGAACATCCCTGACAGCTCAGTTCTTCAGAAATAATGGAGACATCTATAGCCAGGATGACACACACACCTTCTCAGGAACTAGATATCCGGTTATAAAACTCCAGGTCCATAATTACAGAGCTACTCACTTGATCACAATTCAGTACCTGAGGCACTTATCTGAATTTACCATTCACTTCATTAATGAAAGCCTTTCTTTGTAAGAAAAAAACACTTTAAAACCCCAATCCTCAGCATCCATCCATACACAGAGATTTTGTCTGACAAGGCAAGAAGAGACAAATTATAGCTTCCATGAAGTTCAGCTCCTCACCTTGTCTGTAATCCCAGCAGAAGATCTGATGCAGAAGCTGGGCTGTGCACAGGCACAGTGCTGCCGCCCCTGGCAGGAAGGCAGCCATCTCTGCCCAGGGCCACACTGCATCAGCCTCTGCGGAAGCCTGCTGATATTTAACTGACTGAATTCTAGCTATTTGTTTTATCCCATAATTAAAAATAAATAAATAAAAAATAGAGGCCTTATTTACCTACAGCTTCTAAGATTGTGCCAGATTGAAACACCACTGCTGTTTTACCTCCAGGTAGTCTCCCATTTGAAGACACACTGTACAATCTTTCACAAAGAAAAGAGACAGAAGTTAGCATTATGTATTGGCTTTTCAGGATCACAGTATTTTCCAGATAAAGAAAGTGACCAATAAAGGCTCACAAAAAAACAGTTGTTAATGACTAATTCTGAAGAGCCAAAATCTCTGTAATCACCCATCCAGACTTCCAGCCTCTGCTTTTGAGGCCGATCCCTGGTACTGATGTACATATGCAGTACAGGTGAGCCTGCAAGGCAGCTGGGCTCACAGGGGACTGTTCAAGTCGTACTGCAAGTGACAAGCTTTCTTCCACAATTGCATCCATTCCAAAATCAAGAAAGTAAAATATCTCAGACAAAACCACGATATAGGATCAGATTTTCATCAGCAACGTTAGCACATAGGATAGTAACAAGTGAGGCTTAGAGAAAACATCTAATTACAGACCATGGAAAATACATGGAAGGTTTTCTGTGATCTAAATGTTATCCCACACAGGTGATTATATTAGAACAGAACAGCCAATAACAGACCCAATGTTTATAAGCCATGTTCAGTTTTGTGTTTAACACTTCCATTCCCAAGCTTGCCTCTTATTTCAGCAGTCTGTGGACACAGACCTTTCTCACCAGCACTGCACTGAGGATAGACAAAACTGGGGACAGAGGGTGGCTGGGAATTTATTGGCAATTGCTGGCAGCACCTAGCAGTGTTTTGTAACTGAGCTTTGCAGACTTCTTGTTCCCTTTATACTTCACCCCAGTCAATTCAATCTTTCAAAAAACAGTAGAACCATGGTTAAATAAAAACTAAATCAGATATGAGGAATGCGACCAGTATAACATCGCAGGAGAGGAAGGTTGTGATGAGCAGTGCTCAGCCAGCCTAGCATCTCTCTCCAGCACTCACAGGCAGATACAGCTGCAGCATTTGGAAGCTAATGCCCTCTGGCAGGAGCTGAAGCAGTGGAGAAGCCGATGCACAGCCACTCCTTCCAACCACAAGAAGCCTTTAGCATGACAAGACAGGAAGATGGGGATATCAACAAACCCAATGTGAAAAACGTTCAGTTTGAAAAAGCACAGGGACATTGACAAGTAGAACATTCGCAAAACGTAGATAGTGTTTTAATTTTCTGGATAATGTCAACAGAGTACAGTATCTTGGTTAATATAGTCATTATAATTTGTTAGGGTGACACACCTTGGTAATGCATTCATTTCACTGTGTGTGCAGTGTCATCAGACAACGTGAACAACAAACTGCTTGTCACTGATGTTTTCTTGTGTTTTACATTCAAACTCCAAGGGTATAAACTATTATCTCAGGTCTTAGCATCAAATGCCCCAGAACTGACTACTCCTAACTAAATTATAATCATATATAATTCCTTCTGATGTTTTCAGATTTACAGCATGCAGTCTTAAAACATTAAGGGTAGAGGGAGTATTCATTAGAAGCTTACTATTAGTACCACATCAGAAAGCTCATCTATCTAGAATGTCCCCAAAAAAGCACACTGCTATGTCTGTTTACCTTCCAGAGAACTCCCAGCCATTTCTCTTTTACCTGAGTTGTTAAAAAGCAGTGTATGATTTGTTTAGAATAATGTTTATTATCATATTGTATATGATAATATAAAGCACCTGAACAAAAACATAACAAGTATAGCATCCTTTCCTGTTCTGCTTTTTACCTTAAGAAGTAAATCAGTGGAGTAAAAAGTAAAAAAGTAAAACAATTGAGGTAAAACAATCTTATCTACTACCTCCTCCTTATTATTTACAGTCCAATTTTCCGCTAATACATGTTGAAAGAGTCCCATTCTCATAACCCTCATCTACTTTTGCTTTCATCTATAAGGCATCCAAAACCAGGCTCCAAAATATATTATCACAACAGGTATCTGCTCATTATGGCATTGGATTTATATTATAACACTATGAAAGTCAGAAAATACTCAGCATTTCCAAGAAAAGGAAAAATATATTTACAATATTTGTATTACCAAAAGATATTTGCACATCTTTAATTTCTTTGAAGAAGCACATAAAACAGTAAGTATAAGCAGCTAATTTCCAGCAGAGATTGATGGATTTAACTCAAGAACTGCATGATACAACAATGGTGAATCACCTATTTACAGATGCTAGTCAATTTAAAATGCAAATTTTCACTATTATTGAAGAAGGCAAAACCACTGATTACGTTTCATAAAATGAATGTTTCCTTTCCCCATTCTAGACCTGAAACTCAAATCAAGTAACTGCTGTTTAGTACTAGAAATATGCAGGACACTTCAAAGATGACAATGATGCTGTTCAGGTGATTACATCACATGAATAAGCTAAAAGTTATGTGTACATCTACTTGAAGAGCTGCATTCTCTATGGACTCCAAAATATAAATAGCTTTAGCCCTCCAAAACAAGGTGTAGCTATAGTGTTAGCACTTCACTAACATATTTTTGCAATTTCAAGATAAAGAGGAGATTTTAAGTTCCAAAAGATTTTTTAAAAGAACTTCGCAATGGCCCTCGTTCTTGAGTCTCCACGTCATAACAAAGTACTAATTCAGGCTGGCACAGCTCTAAAGTTACCTTGTACAGCTCTCCTAACTACTGCACTTCAAACAGCTGATTGATAAAGCAATAGGGAATGTAGCTCAAAAAAAAAAAAAAAAAGTTTCTCTGCTTTCCAATAAACTTTTTTTTTTCAATTTTATCACAGTTTCTGGTTTTTTGGTGCATAGCAAAAGTTTTAAAATATTTTGAAATATTTCCAAAATATTTCAATCTAAGTGTAAGTAAAACATGTCAATTTCATCTTCCTGATTAAATGTTTCTGTAATAGAAAAAATTTACAAGTACAGTTTTCTAAGTAGGCTTTGCCTTCATAGTCAGGCTCCAACTGCACATCAAAGGTTTAATTTTAAATTCAGTAAAGATGCAAGTTTAATCTCCTAAGACATTGTAGTCTTTTAAGTTAAAACATTAACTGCTACTAACAATCTGTAAGAGATTCTGCTTTTGATATATCCATTTCTAATGAGGATCACTGAAGTTACTCAACAAGCATTACCAGTTACCTTGGTTGACTTGCCAAACCTTCCACTGACTCTACAGAAATTAAGAATTTCACTTGAATTTCTACATAGTCTTCTATAAACATTACTAATTGGTATAATATTGTCTGCTTGCTCTCTGCAAAGCCCTTCACTTCTACTTTTTCTCCCCTACATAAACATTTAATACCATCACCTATCCCTCTGTTGCAACAACACAAGAAATAATCTTAATTAGCCCATTTCCAAAACGTCACCGGTAACTCTATGGAGCAATGTGCACCCTCTATCAAAACCTCCCTCTGCAGTTAATTCATTTCCTGTAGCCTAATAAACAGGAAAAAATAAACAATACAAGGATTTCATTTAGCATGCATTAGATTTTAGACAAAAACAAGAAAAGCAATTGAAGGTTCAAGAAAATACACTTTTGTTAATAGCTAGCAAAAAGAAAAGAAATATTTCAATCATTATGTCAGTACCTCACAGAAGGATTATCCAAAAATACACTTCACATTTTTTCCTGCCCTCTATTAGCTGCTCTGCATATAAGCTCTTTTAACAGAACTACACAATTAGAAATCATCATTCACTTTCATCTTTTCTCCTTCACCAGTTCAGCATCTCCATTTTCTACAATGTCCCAGTAAATAACTTTGTGGGAGGCACAGTATTGTCCTCCTACACAAAATACTTAGCTGTCTAAGAGTAATTTTATTTTTAAAAAAAGAGGTACTAACGCCCTTAATTACTGCCCTACTATCTCCTTTTCTGCCACTTTCTCATGTCGATTTCCCTAGCTTATAATATAGTGAAGATACAGTAATGATATATAGCATCTCAACTCTTCACTGTGAAAGATGTGCCTGATTTATTCCCTGTCATTCAAGGGTAGAAGTTTTAGTCCTTGTGCAGATCGTTCCTACTTCCATCTTTCAAAACAGAAGACCTACAACACTGCAAAGGTTTGTAGTTTTCCCTTTGCTATATATCTAAATCAATAGAATAAAAAGTATCGGACAAGTAAGGGAACACACTTATTTACTGAATATTTTCTTAGATTAGCAAATCAGAAGTGGAAGAACTGCACTGGCTAAAAACTTAGCTGATCAGGTGCAGCATTCACCACGCAGAACCCAGATGAAACGAAAGGCATTTCAATTACAAATTAATATTGAATGCTAGCCTCTGGAAAAAGCAGTGCAGGATAAGAACTGAGAGAGTAAGGTTAAGGCTTTCCAAAATTTGCCTGACATGATCTAATTCAACTTCAATGGGAGCAAAGTTGGGCCATGTGTCCACAGCAACTTGAGTCTAACTGCTACCTCTCAAAAGTAATAGTTGAATGTAAACCATCTATTACTACCTTAATTAACCTGACCCAACCATGCACCTTAATAATTACTTTCTTTTAAAATGGTAGCTTTCCTCAAAGTTTCCACAGAATTCTGTGAGCATTCAAACCAAATACGTATTTGTAGCAAGAAAGTTGGCAAAGAAAGGCTGAGATGATACATTGGAAAGATAAACAAGCCTATTGGTGGTTTAGAATAAAGAAACTTCAACTTCCTTCACTGTGTAAGGCAAGCAGTTTGTCTATAACTCTACCTCAGCATTCTTATTTAATATAAGTTTTTAGATCCTCTAAAAATTGCAGCCACCATTTGTTGCTATGCGGGGAAAAAAACTACATCATTTCAACAATAGTATCTACCAGCAATGCTCAACTGTTGCTGCCAGGGATTTTTCCCACGTATCATGCAAATGCATTACCTGTCATACAAAAGTATACACTTAATACTCAGTTGCTGTAAGATTAATTTATTTGCAGTGCCAGGAATGCAGCCTTGAGGGAAAAAAAATAATTAAAAATGGCTTTGTTGCTTTGATCATGATGTTACATTAACTTAAAATGTTTCATTACAACAATTTATCTATGACCAATGAGGGAGAACATTTACCCCTTTAATTACTTAAATTCTATTTAAATGGCCATTATGAATGTATGTAGAATTAACGAATTTGCCTTCAAATTATCTCAGAATTTGGGAAGTATTTTGTAGGCACGAGGGACAGATATTTTTCAAAAATATCAAAATGAACATTTGACAAAACGAATAGAATAAATACACGTCTCAAAGTATTTACAAACAAAGGGATAGCTGTCCCTTTTAAAGTGGGGTTAAGAGTATCTATCTACATTTACTGGCTGAACTTAAGATGGTGTGGTTCTTTGTTACTTCTTTGTGAAAACAGAAGATGGAAGAATAATCAATTTTCAATTTTTGATTTTGCAAAGCACGAGAAAGTACTCCTACCCATCCTGACTGAGAAGTGCAAGCTTCAGTTGAGGATGAGGATGTTCTTGAACTTCTGCATTTCAGTAGCCCTAAACTACACAGATAAAATCTTCACATCTGATATAAACACCATTCTCCAATCTTCCAGTACTTCAGGAAATTGCTACCTGAATCTTTGCATTTTTAATACCACAAGACTGTGGGCTTTAAACTAGATACCATCCTACAGCATTTGCAAGATACTAGCTGGAGGGACTAGCAACCAATCAAGCAACCGTCAACAACTCAAATCTTTCTGGATTATCCTTAAGATAGAAGAGAATAATATTATGACCACTCAGATGTATGACTGAATTACAAACTGCACATTAGGGAGGAGTAAGGATTAAATTTGAGGCTTCAAGAACCAGTTTGTCCTTGATCTTATTTTTCATTTTTATAAACGTTTTTCTACAAAATAGGATGGATTTCTTGTATTTGTGCCCTAAACAATGAGAATCAGCCTAGATAAGATATTCCATTCTATAAAGATATGGTTAAGAGCAACATGTTTTGACATCCTAAAAGACGACATAAAAATTAAGTGTACTTTTTATGAGAACACTTGATGTATTTTATAAGAATGATTTTTTTTATATGCAACATGTATGAAGATTTTAATTCAATTACTTCTACTTTTCTTGAAACATTTATATTCTAGCTACATCTTTCAATATGTTACTGTTACTTACCCTATATTACAACCAAGCGATCACAAAAATTTATTGTTTATTCTTCTGTTATTTTTTCTGAATGGATTTAACTCAAGAACATAAAAGTTTACAGAGACCCTTCATGTTGATGCAGAAAAACTAGAATGCTTTTAAAAGAACACTTATTATTTTCCTTAATAACATTTTTTTTTTAATTGACCACTTTCACCAGGTTCTGTTAGTCTTTTAATTAGAGTTGAATTTCCATTTTTTATTTCATTAATTTTTGTTCTTGGTGATTTTAATGGACAACAGTAGATGAACAATTACAAATACTTAGTTAACTGTTGGTTGAATTCATTAGGCTTCACTTCATTAACCATACACTATTCACACATGCTTTGAAATTTACAGGACCATGAAGATAAATGCAGTTCTGTTAGGCCAAATACCTTACTTTCTGTCATTGAATAACTTTTCCCACGTACAACCTTTTTAATGCATTACAAGAATATAGATGAAACGGGGCTCTTAGACTTCGTGGGCTATACTGGAATAACCTTCTGCAGAAGATTTCCCATATGACTGTGCAAGAATTTTGTCCTCAGCGCTGAGGTGGCAAAACTAAATCTTACAGCACCAAAACAGGTTCTAGAGAAAGGTAAGAGGACTCGAAAAAGGACAGTGTAAAACATGGTCCAATAAAGATGTAGGGGTTCATACATCACAACCTCCTCCTTTGTTCACCCTTGCAGGTTTCTAGAACATCATCTACCTCCAAAATGGACGAAGCAGCAGTAGAGCTTTACAAACAATATACCAGAATAGCAAATAAGGCCATCTCTAGCACAGCCAATGCAGACAGACAACTGTGCCACAAAGCAACCTATTTTGCTTATACCTGAAGCCAAATTTGCATATTATGAAAATGGGAGGTGACAATAACACAAAACAATTTGAGTCAGTAAAAATGTATGCTGCAACAGTCAATTACAGCTGGGTGAATTAAGGACTGTGTTACATGTTTTTTTTCCCCCCTCTCACTTTGCAAGTTAGGCTAGATGTTTCAGTATTAAAAGTTCCACTTAAAAATCATTTGAAGATCATCTCATGCAATAACCAAATTCATTCAGATTGCAGTTTCTACCCTTAGAGAAGCACAAGCCATTTTGTAGGAACTTTGTCTCCCTGTCTTGGGGGGGAGAGAGAGGAAAAAGGAATTAAGTTTACACCATCCTGTCTATATCCCCTGCACAGCAGTAACTCCTGTCATATTTGGGGGGCCCAATTAGGGGACTATTACCAGAGTCAAATGGTGTCTGTTCTGCACTGCACAGTCCCAAGCTCAGACAAAGGTTCCAAACAGTGATTGCTCACTAGTTGTACAAATAGTATTATCAGTCAAAAGGTACCATACATCTTGCCATTTATCTTTAGCCAATTATGCCCTATACGTTTTCCCGATAAAAGGTTGCTTTTTCTTTTTCCATTAACATGCCAAGCCCTCATTTTGCTCAAAATTGCTTACAAAGACCCCACCTTACAGCTACTTTTGAAAGTATTAATGCCATCACTATCTTAGAGTTTAAGTGAACTCAAAGAATTATCACTCCTAAATACAAACTATTCTTTTCACATTCTATACCTGTAAATACTATCCCATTAAAGACATCTTCATTTCACAAAACGCTCAATTGACAAAAAAACTCTCAATACACAGAAACACTTGTACCTCCATTTACAATCCTGCCTCTATTCAATTCTTATTTAGAAAAGGCTGTACAGAAGTTCAGATAGGCTAACAACTCTGTTTCTTAATTCTTAGAATGCAGCATCACAGAGGGTCTACTAGTCATGATCTTGCTTCTGTAATTGGAGGTTAAGGGGAGTAACACCTTGATTTGGATCCATTTGCTATGTTAATTTTATAATAAATAATTTAATAGATAATCTAATCTGGACAAAAACTACCTTGCTCTAACTAGTACTCTTTGAATGTTAAGCCAAAATTAATCTCTACCACAGATAAGCAAAGGAAAGAAGTCAGATTTCAAAGCACTGTAAGACTGCTGAAGAGAACCTCAACAGCCTGATCACTTTAAGACCGGTTCTACTGCTCAAAGCTATCTATGAACCAGGACTAAATAGACAGACCAGACTTTTCAGATGTGCCATAATTTTAATGAACTTCCTGGACTGTTTTTAACAGACATCAGAATCCTTCTGAATATCCCCACATGTTTCTGAAGTTAGGCATCCAAACACCCAAGCACCCAAGATTAGAGACTATTTTGGAAAATATAATAAGCATTCAGCAGTTGCCTATACAAACACCTCTCTTGTAAGCACTTAACTCATCCTTTGCAGAGCACTGTGGCATATATAAATGTGCTAAACTTCATGTGGAAAAGCTGTTCTGTTTGCTATTTCTGTTGTGTATGATTAGAAAGGTCATAGATTTCACATTTTATAGTACACAAAAGAAGAATCTTTCTCTAAATGAAATGACAGAGATGGAAATGTCTGACTTACTGAAAGGTGTTGTATCAGTAGGGTCAGGAGGTGGAAAGTTTTCAGTGAAGTTGACATTACACAAGTCAGTGCTACAACAGCAGAAGCGATATGTTCCATTTTGAATCAAAGAAGGTGTGGTCGTAACTATACACTCCTCAAAGTGACACTCTTGTGGGTCTCCTATGTGAGACCAGCAACCTGTAGAAAGAAGTAAATTAAATAATTATTTTTGTTATGGAGGCATAATAGAAATCAGTACCATATAATACCCAATTAAATGTTACAGAGCAGGGTGAAAACAGTTATCATAACTTGCTCGACTGACATTACTAACACCTTTTAAAACCAGCAACCAGACAATTTCTTTCAGAATTTACTGCTGTGTAGAAGAAGGAACATGGCTGGTGATGCAGACCAGCAACAAAGCTGCCCAGCTGTCAACCTCAGTATGACAAACCACCACCTGGCCCACAGTCTAGGCAAAACTGTGACTTAGTATTCCTTCTTGGAGCTAGAAAACAAGACTGCATCTATAGTTTGGTACTTCTTGCAAAATTTCTAAAAATGGTGTCTTTCTCATTGTCAACATTACTAGAACTACGGAACTACAACTTATTTCTTGCTTAGTTTAGGCCTTTGGTTCCTACATCAACTGTCCCTTCTCAAATATGGTCAAAGGTGGTCAAATGTTTATGCACAAGTGCCTGGAAAGGTAAGAGGTAGTGTGGGAGCAGCAGTAAGCAATCAGTGCTTCTTTCAAGCAGATTACCAGATCAAACATTAAATAAGAGCTTTGAGGTGAACTGCACATGTTGTAAACACCAGTTCTCATTCAGTTCATACCTTATGCTACATTAACTTGTATCCAAGTAACCAAGCACAGAGTTTCTCAGAATGAATATCAAAGCACATCTCCAGCAACTGCAAGACACTTCACCTCTCCCTACCATCATGCTCCCAGCAGAAAAATAATGAATTGACAGTATGTGACAGTTTTGTGCTAGAGCAATTTACTTTGTAAACAAACATCCAATCAATTTGAAAGTACATTTCTACTTAATGAGACATTTATTTTTAAACTTATCATGACTCAATATGTATAATGAGGTATACTCAAGAAAGCTATCTTCCTCTGGACTTCTTATGTAATAACTGATTTGAGGTTTTTTTCCCCTTAACTGTACACTGGACTCCTTAGTCTCTTTTATAAGTCGTTTATTTCAACAAACTTGTTATTCATACTTAAGATTGTTAAATGGAAAGTTAGATTTGTACAATGAGCAAACAAAACATTCAGTTTTGCAACAGAGCATCCTCAGATCAGATCGCTATACCACAAAAAAAAGTTAAGAGTAGCAAAAACTGCACTTATGATGAAATGTTACATACCTTGTTTTACAAGATGTATGTCTCCTTCTCGTGTTTTCTCCCAAAGTCCATAGCAGGTACTACCTTTCATGCACAAAATCGTGCCATTCTCCTGGGAGATTCGGCTCTCGCTGATTCCATGGTCCTGCTGATATGGGTCCTTAAATGCACACAGCCGCTCCTCACTCTGTGCAGCTTTAGACAAAGAAAGAAAAATATTTTTTGTCACTGATTTCATTCATGAAATTTTAACTGTAACTTTAAAGCATGATTATGGTCTTCTGGAAACCTATAACCATCTTGAACTGTAAGTGCCCATTCTTTAAAATGTACTTCAACGGTCAGAAGCAAAAATGAGGTCCATCTATCCTCAAGTTACTTTCATAAAGAAGACCAAAAAAACAGCAGACATTTTAAAATGAATGCGCAAATGCTTGAAGTTCACATGTACAGAACAAAAATTTCATTGCATAGCGTGCATCGTTTGTCCTCAAGTGTAAGTTACACAACTGTTAGTTGGTTTCTTCAGCAACCACATGCGTTACTTAATTGTTTCCAGATCCTAAACCAATACAATCCTTTTCAAAGTGCCACCCAATCCAGTGTGCCTCCCTCATTCAGTTCCCCCACCCCACCACTCTCTTTCTTTTGATCTTTTTTTCTACTTTTTTATCCATCCGCTGCACTGACATTACTTCTTTTCCCTCAGCAACTTATTAGTTTTGGCTAGTTCACAGATCATTAATGACCACCAACAGAAATACTAACAGCTGAGTAAAACCCATACAACTCCGATCATCAGATCTGCAGAACACTGACTGTAAACAGGAGCAATGTTGTGCATAAAATCTCCCTGTGGAATGTCCAGCAGGAACATGCTATGTATGAAAAAAGTACAAAAATAAATATACATAATCACTTGAAAAAATCTTCGATTTTTTATTACAAAAAAAAAATCACGACATACTGATTTTAACAAGAATATTTGATCAGTAAAACTTTAAAAATGGAATAACTTAAGAACTCAGATGTTTTACCCATACTATTACTGCTTTTTCACTTATGTCACCTCCATTATCCTTGCTGATACACCTCTATCTTTTCCTTAGGAAAAGACAGGTAAACTTTCAAATTCTTTAGAAAGACATCAAGCTCCAAGACAAATCTTACATTTGTAGTAAATATGTTCTTTAAAGTATATTCATTCTTCACTTAAATATGATTTTATAAAATGCATGGCAAGGTAGATGTGTAACTACAGCACAGAAAAACATTCAGTAGTACAGCTCAGAAAAGACCCACTCTCAGTAAAAACTTGTACTATGCATCTCAAGTAGATTTCATCCCATTCTTTAACTCATGTGAAAGCACAGTCAGCAGAAAGATGCCAGGTTTAGTAGATGACAAGTGATCTTTTGAGAAAACCAATTTTGAACTTAAAATAAACTTGTAGAATATCATTGTCAATTATTAAAGGTACTGTATACGTACAAAATACTTATTCACTGAGAATTTAATTATTTTGTCATTCTACAGCACACTTGCTGCAAAAATACTGTTTAATTGTATTATCGGCACAGATTGTTTTGTAATAGAAAGACAAAATAAGATATCTAGACTCAGATGTGTCTCTTTTGTAAGGCTTTTACTATCCATTAAAGAGTCAAAACTCAATATTCTCTTATCCAGAGACAACTATATATAACTGCACCATGCAGAAAAACAGTCTGACAGTGACTCCCAGCTTATTCTGTGGCAGCAGTAATTAAAATAGTACAACTTAGTGTATTTTTAATGGTCTGGTAGGACATGTATGATCAGTTGAGCTGCATGTCAGTTCAGTAGTGGTAAATTCTCAGTGGAGGGGACAGGAACTTCTTAAGCTCCTGTAATTCAATCACTTGCAGTTCCACATACTCCGATAACCTAGACAGTAGTCCATGTTACTCACCCGCCTCTCTGTACACTGACTGGTGTACAATTTATCTTTTACATCTGTAACTTGAGTTTTGAGGTGATAAATACATTCATTACAAAGCAGTGGCTTATGTTCAGAAACTCAACTGCCCAAATTTCATATCTAACATTTTCTTTCTAAATGAGTAAGCTGAGTTACTGAGGACAAAAAGGTCATGTATTAAGAGCTAACATGTGCTGCCTCAAGCAGTCCTTGCCAGTCGCACGCAGTAGTTTTATTCTCAGGAACAGCTGAGTAT
This sequence comes from Cygnus olor, assembly GCF_009769625.2. Lineage (NCBI taxonomy): Eukaryota > Metazoa > Chordata > Aves > Anseriformes > Anatidae > Cygnus > Cygnus olor. The sequence continues at coordinate 12,625,874 of NC_049174.1, read as the reverse complement.
GCCAGGCGTGAAGCATCTGTCCTACATTCCCTGCTCTATGACATGGGACTGGCCAAGAAACAATGTATGAAAGGATAGTACTCAACTACTGCAAGAGAACTGGAGCTGACTCACTTTTTGAAAATCGAAAGAAAAAAATATCACTGAAATACAATTTTCAAGAAGGAACGGGACAGAATTATAGCTTCTTGTGAAACATGATGCATCTGCTCCAAGGGACACTACGAAGGTTTTAAAATCGATCGCGTGCGATAGCTGAATGGGACTAAGGTCATCTGAGATGTTGCTTGTTTACAGAATGCTCGAGTTGCTGCAAGATAAGCTCTTTCATTATTTGCCTTTATTGTGAAAAATAAATTAAAAAGAACAGAACTTATAAAGCAGCTACATGGATCTGGTTTCCCTGTCAAAACCTGTTTGGTGCTTTTTTTGTTTTGTTGCATCATTTTCCTAAACAACAACAACAAAAACCACAATGCCAGGTAAAGTCCACTTTCATAATACTTCAATAGGTTTAAAAAATAAACAACACTTTTAACCTCTAAACTAATAGGGGAAAAAAGAAAAAAAAATTTGCTTTCTACTTACACATATATATATATAAAGATAGTTACATGTATCATGCTTGTGCTCCAGAGTCACAGACCACTTTAACTGTCCACTTTCAGACTCTTCACCTTTCTGTGTATCTATTAGGATTAAGGTTGAAAGGCAAGAACATGCCAAAGCTATTTTGAAAACTATAAGTTGTTAACCATTGTGCTAGATGCTACCCAACCATAAACTAGATAAAACAATCATTGCTACCAAAAGCTCTTCTGATTTAAGAAAATATACTGCCCCATACCAACACCTGCAGAGGCGAGGAAGATGCAAGCATGGGAAAGCACCAGTGCTAGCAAATGAGTGCCTGCCTTCATCAGTTTTCTAGCATACTAATAAAAATGCAAGTTAACTTGCCACAATTTAGCATCAGATGATCTCAGTGGGAAACTTTTCCAACAAAAATAAAGGTTACACACCCAACAAATAAAGAGTTTTCATGCTGATCCCTGCACATTCCTGCTTCCATTATAGCAGAGTACTACAGCCCCTACGGGAGCAGTACCCACTGCAATACTCTGCTGACCCCTGCCCTTTTTCTGATGGCTTGGAACATTTGGAGGATCAGGATTATTTTTTTTCCTATGGTCTCTGTATGTTCATTGTTGATTCTCTAATGCCAAAGAAAATTGAGTAGGACATTCAGATCTACAGAAACTATCCTGAAGAACCAGAGAATAGACAAGCTTCTACTGACAATAGACAAGCTTCTACAAAACTTCAGTTTCCTTACATGGTTTCCGCACGTTCCTGCTCTGGGAATTTGGCAATAAGGTTTTGCTCTTCCAGTCAGTGGAACTCGTCAGCTCTAAAAACTTTTAGTATAAGAACACTTCTAAGTTAGGCCCTGGAAGCAGCTGCCAGCTTAGATGAGTATGCCCTAAAACTTTCCCCAAAAGAAATGGAGATACTGTTGTAAAAAAAAAAAAAAAAAAAAAAAAAAAAAAAAAAAAAAAAAAAAAAAAAACACACACACAGAGGTGCTGGAGTGCCTGTTCTAAACTTTACATGCAGCAAGCTGACAGAACGATATTCCTCAGCTGGGTTCCCTGCTGGTTTTTGTCTCCAAGGCAGGGAAATGGTGGCATAGAACTAGAACTACTGAATTCTCCTGTCTTCAGTTCCAACAGATACAAACCCGAGAAAATACCTCAATGCTAAGATCTTCAGTGAACAGCAAGAGCAATTAAAATAAACAAGCTGTTTAGCCTCTGAAGGCTCTGGCTCTTGAACTGATCTGTTTTATATACCCAGGTCATTTGCAATCTATGCCAGAAAAATTAAAGGCAAAACGCCTGTGGACAGACGCGCTCAGCATGTTTTAAGAACCCACGAGCAGCTCACTGGGCAGTGCTCCTTTGCCTCCAGATTTCACAGACACACAAGATGCACCAGCACTGCATCTTCAAACGAGCAAAATGCAGAGGCCATTTACAGGTCAAGCTGTACAGTATATCTGCCCAGGCAAGAAATGCCCCTGCATTGTACTCTGCGAACAAACCCAACGCCTAGCACCAAGGGAAGCATCGGCACAGGTTGCAAAGGCCATCTGTTGCACTGCTGAAGCCATCCTCCAGAACCCTGCTCTTGCTAAGAGATTCCATGTTGTATCAATGCTTGTACAGCCCTGTTCAAGCTACCCATCTCATTACTCCTACACGAGTTGAACATCGCAAAAATAACTGCTGTAAAATCATTAATCTGGACTGCAGCTGCTCTGTAAATGTGCAAGTCTATAACAACTTTTATGGTTAGGACTAAAACACTGCAAACAGAAAAAAATGCCAAAGGTGTATGTATATACACCCAAAGATTATAAATCTTCTGAATCAAATGAACGCTTTTTTTTTTAATGCTCTGGAGGGTTCACTCTACTTAAACACAACTATCTGATTAAATCAGTATGCAATAAAAAAGTTCTAATTTCCATATTTCTGAAGTTACAAAGAAAAGGAAAAATTCACATGAAAGGTTACCTCCAAAACTGAAGAACACCTACTTAATTTTTCTTCCACAATATACAATAAGGAAGAAAAAGACTTTTGGCATTTTTATCATCACTACAAAAAGGTTGAATTCATAGTAAAATATATTTCTTTGTCACACAGAACTCATTACATATTCAGCTATTTTCTAAGTTTTCATGATAGATGCAGGGAGATTTTCAAACAAACAAACAGAAACGAGTGCTTTTATGTCATAAACTACTAAAAAATTTGCCATTACAGACAAGTGGAAATAGATGGGGCTGATACTGTAAGGGACAAAAAAGTAAAACTTGAACAATGACTAGTAAAGGATTTATTATGAAACACATTTTCCATTCCCCTTGAACTTGTAGAGCAGGCAAACTACGACAAAATGATTTAATAAAAATAATGAAATTAACTCAAACTTCAGTTCTTCCATCCAGCATGGATTTCCAACAAAAACAAGAATGGGAGGCACCATTCCCAAAAGTTCTACTTAGGGGGGAGAAGGGGGGAGCATGCAAGCAGGGCAAGCTCTTCACTTCCTTATCACAGGAAACAAACAAACAAAAAGAGTTGAAAAGTTGTTTCTCTCCAGCCCATTTTGCACCTCTATTTTATACAAAAATGAAATGTATAGACCAGTTTCAAAGATATGCTTAACACACGAGCAGTATTACAATTAAATACGGGTAAATAAGTAAGCTAAAACACATTCACTCTGCTTTCTCATTTGCCTACTGTTATGGTTGCATCTGATCATCACACACACATTCACACACTTAACAGACTCAATTTTCCGCAGACAATGAAATCTTACTGTCATATTCCAAGCTGAGAATGGAGAAACAGTTAAATTACTTTTCTGGAATTCTGAAGGAACTGGGAATTTATCATAGTTTCACTTGTTCATCTCCCAACGTTTTGCAGAGGGAGAAGATATTTCTGGACAGCAAAGATTTTAAAAAATATATAAAAATAAATTACAAGACAGAAATCTCATGTGCTACAAATACGATTCATGTACACTAGGATGAATTTAAATAAATGAATATGCTTCTATTGTTTTTAATATACTAGTATACTCAGTCTTTTGCAATTATTTTGTGTTATTGGAAAACATCATTACTGAAAACAGCTACAACAGAAACACCAAAAGTTACAGGAATCCAACTGCAAATCCTTAAAACATGAGTCATGTTTTCATTAATAGCATAGGAAGTTGGTTCCATTAGTACTTAATCAACATTTCCTGTCCTTACATCTATTCAATGCTGTATATGGAACTTGCATCAAGTGCAAAGGGAGGGGGAAAGGAAGGAAATGCTACAGAGAATTATTCTACTCCCTGTTCTAATTGTCAGGATAAAAATCAAAATTTGTGGCTTCACAATTAGTGCCAGGCAATACATTTCGTGATGTAGAAATCATGAATAAAAGAATCTGAGGTAGCAGTCAGAAGACAGATTTGCGTGTAACCTTAGGGAACAGACTTGCTGGCATCACAGATATATGGATACTACTTTGGCAATTATATCCAACTACCTTCATGACCACATAGGTGAAGACATGGAAAACAAAAAATATCGAAGGTAAAGGTTTTTGAACATTTGCTTGCTTATAATAGAATTTCTTTAAATATAGGCCATTATACGTTCAACTAGGAACTTCATTAGGCTGCAACAGATTTTTTAAAATAAGTTTTTTCCTGTAACTTGTCCTTTGAATTAGTGAGATATTAATCAGAAGGACCAAAGACACAAAACCTGTTTTCTTTCGATCCTGTCAGCTCTCTGTGAAGTTTTTATGTATTCAATCCGGGGAAACATCATTGCCCTAGAGGCAGGGCTATGAGATAGCACGTGTCTTCATGATACAAGCTAATAAAAGGAAGGTGATTAAAATACCACCTTCGAGTGTATCAGGAGGCTCCTCTCAGTGTATCTTTTCAGCTACTGTCAGTTGCTTTCTGATGTGATATAGATAAAAAAAAAAAACTTGAAATCATCACCTAGCAAGCATTTCACTGCTGTTTTTCATCTTTTTCTCCTCAGAGGCATTAACTACAAATATATCTAAATGTGTATATACTTACATAAAAACATCACATGCAGACTTTTTTTTTTTTTAAATAAGTCATTCTTCTACAGACAGACCATCTTTAATACTAACGTATCAGGAGGAAAAAAGCTAAGATGCTGATGATCTTCCATATATTTACACTTTCAGTACTCTGTGTTTTGCAGCACATTTACCAAATACGCAGCAGAGATCTAGACTGATTGGTTGAGAAGAGAAATAAATCGCCTGTTTAAGGACTGGGCATGTAAGTGTGAAGGTCTAAAACTGTAAGAAATGGGCTGGGGCTTCTCGAGCAAGACATTACGAGCAGCACCATGCAACATACAGCCAGGACAGCACAGCCCACTGATTCTACCCTAGAAGCTCTCCAGGTGGGCTCCACAAACACAAACACTGATATTTTAAAGAGAAGAAATAAGAAAGAATGGGAACTTGCAAGGAGAAAATACAAAAGGAACTTCCAGGAGGGAAGAGCAGGAAAGTAAAGAAAAATACTTCAGCAAGTTGCATCTGCGATTAAAAGCTTTCCTCTCCTTCTACAAATGAGAGGAAATAGAATATTGCAATCATCAAAAGTCCTCCAATGTTTTATAGGGCACAGTATGTACCTCAACATACAGCACAAAATACATTTTGACAATATAACCCAGCCAGCTTATACTCAATGTTAAAATCTGGAATAATCTGTTCACGATATTTCATGTCCTTAGTCTTCACTGACAAAAATAATTTGGGTTTTCTCTGCTTTTGCTGTATAACATAGCAGTTTCAAGTGCTGGCAATTACACAAGCTCAGGCTTTGATTGAGAACCAGTGCCAAAACTAAAATGATTGCTAGTACTGATATCCATTTCAAAGTGATTAAGTGACTGCGCATGCAGATGACTAAATAAATTATGTTCATTACAAGACCCTTTTCCATTAAAATAACTTGACACTAGAAAATTCAAGTACTCTTTTTTCCTGTACATGGATATATTTTAGGCTTTCATTTTCCTCGCTCCAATCTTTAAGAGACCAAGTAACTTCGAGATCTTTTTTCTCTTTATACCCCTTCTAGCACAGTGCTTTCTGCTGATAAACACTATCAGCAACGACAGAGACAACGTTTTCCTGTTGTATTCTTAAAAGCCACTTGTGCATATTGGTGTTTCGACTGCATTCTGAAGTGCATTGGTTTGCTGGCTTCAGGTAACTGAAATAGATAAAAACAGAACCAGATCATTTGGCAAGCTGCCTTGCACCTTGCATGTTGTATATGATGTTTACACCTCATCTCCCACCCACGCACCACCATTTTTCACCACTGCAGTACATGGCCCACAGCCTCCTCTTGGCCTCACCTGGGGCGTGCTGACCCAAGGGATACCCAAGGAAAGGAGCACGCTGCCAACAGGCCAACACACACTGCCTTGTAGCCTGCTGCTACTGTCTGCTTCTTCCCAGACCCATCCACCACATAGGGGGTTTAATGAATTAGAATTAATGTCAATAGAGAGGCATGGATTGGCCAAGGAAGTAAATTGTCAATTCAAATTCTTTAATGAAGGCCTTGATCTCTCTTCCCCAAATTAACTCTCCAAGGAAGTGTTACCTTAGAAGAATCCAGCTTAAGTGAGAGGATCTATGAGGGAGAGTAGCAGGACAGCAGAGATTTATTGCTAGCAGCTGACAGATTATTTAGTCCACACACGTTGGCAGATTTTATACAGAAGAGACCTGAGTTTACTGCACATAAGCTGTTTCAGTGCCTTATGCCCACAACCTTCAAAATGTTTCAGATGACAATCAGACCACCTGGCTGCACAAACCTCATCCAAAACAGGCACTGCCACAAAAATCAAAATTTTTATCCACCTATCATGAGCACAGGATACAGGAATTATACCACCCTCCTGACAGCTGCAAGAAAGCTAATGATACCTGTGTTCTGGCATAAAAACTGCTGGGACAAAATTAATAAATTTCAAGTAAGTTTGAAGCAGCAGAGTTAATGCTGGTTTATGGTTTACATCAAGAGGCTGAGGCATTTTTCATCTGGCATGAGAAAAGACCTAGCTAAATCTATAATGAAGACGTATCTCATTGACTCAGCTAGGGTCAGAGAAGGACACGCTACAGATTTAAAAACAAGTGTCCTAAAGTCTGAATGACAACCCTAACAATTTGACCTTCTTTTATCTCTATTTCAGCCACTAATCTGACCTACCCCCTTTACAAAACTTCCTTCAGAATGTATACGTCTAAGCAAGAAAAAGAATCTACATACTTAAATGATTCAGTACCTTCCTTAAGATTCTGTTTATAGCTGTGCTCAGCTGGTAAGCACTAAGGACATTTGTTTTTACTGTATAAGTCTGTCTAGTTCAACAGGTTCCTTCCTTCCATCTTCTCCTATGCTAAATTACCATTGATTTTTAACAAGACAATTAAAAGGAAGTATGCGCAACAAACAGGTAGTAGAGGAACGTTATCAATCTGGCCAACATGAAATTCTTAAATAATCAACTGCTAGCAGTGAAAAATCCACTCTGGGATGTTAAGAGAGATAACATTATCTTAGTTCAATGATGACACAGGACTGACAACATTTAATCACACAGCTTTTCACTTAAGAAACAGTTAAAGGCTTTACACCAAGAAATTGTGGCAGTTTGTTTGTTTTTTTCTTTTTAATAGTAAAAATAATTTTAAAAAGTCATAGTATTTTAACATTCACTTTGAATGCTTCAAGATACTCATTATGGGTACAACTTTGGCTCCCAAAATATAAGAAAAACAAAAACTATTCGAGAGTGTCCAAAGGAAGGCTAGGAAGCAGGTAAAGGGTCTGGAGGGGAGGACGTGTGAGGAGTAGCTGAGGTCCCTTGGTTTGTTCAGCCCCGAGCAGAGCAGGCTGAGGGGAGGCCTCATGGCGGCCTGCAGCTCCCTCACGAGGGGAGCGGAGGGGCAGGCGCTGAGCTCTGCTCTCTGGGGACAGCGACAGCACCCAAGGGAATGGCATGGAGCTGGGACAGGGGAGGGTCAGGCTGGATGTTAGGGAAAGGTTCTTCTCTGAGAGGGTGGTCTGGTTTTCAGGTGGTTCTGTGTGGAGCCAGGAGTTGGACTCAATGATCCTTGTGGGTCCCTTCCAACTCAGGATACTCTATGATTCTATGATCATCTCACTTCAACTTATAGCCAGTTTATAGCCGATTCCAAAACACTTCACATTCCATATTGAACCAGATTCAGTCAGCGTGTCCTATGTGGCAATGCAAGGGTCCAAGCCTACTCAAAGAGCATTCTCAAAAGTTGTCAATATTAAATATTGAAAAGCAGAACTACATTAACCTAAAATTTATATGATTAAATCATTAAATACTGTAGAAGTGTCAAATAATAGAATAAGTTTAACACTCACTTAAGGGGAGATCTAAACTAAATCTAAACTAAATATATTAGTGGAGGACAATACAAAAATATTTCCCCTGAAGTCCTAATGCTTGTTTTATGCAAAAACCTTAGAGCTTCAACAGTATCACCAAGTTTGAAGAAACAGATTTGCTGTGGAGGTTCATGTGGCATAAAGCACAGCTACGGCTTCAAACCATATTGTCCAGTTTGCACAGTCTTTAGATCTTTCATCATCTTGTCTCCAGATGAAACAATTGCTTATTTTATGAGCAGACAGGAATCCTAGTCTTTGCACATATGTGAATCAGCTCATAAAGAATCTACTCAGAGACTCATGATGTTGGGCAAAAGAAAATGATACAATTTCAACAAAAAGGATTTTGTAAGCCAGTTTTAATACATAATTTTCTCTGTAAGTATTACTACAACTCAAGCTCAAGGACTTTTAAGCCTAGATTTTGGGGGAAAATGGGGAAGGAAATAGCTGGCTTTCAGTGACTCCGTGGGATTTTGGATATCCAACTCCTCCAGGCCTCCTGGAAAAATCCCAACCTATGTTTAATCTTTTCAGAAAGCACAAAACAGTGTTACAGGATTTAAACAAACCCATCTCTTTTTTAGTATTATTCACTTTCTAAATGACTGCTTGCATTCAGATAAAAATAACTACATTAATGTTATTGTTTAGCAATTATGCCAAAACAGAAATCTTCAAAGCCTTAGTCACACAATTTTGTCCACTGGCCCATGTCTATTCACAAAGCTGAAAGAGGCGTAATTCTTTATCTTTGCCCTACACTGGAGTTCAGGGATTTTTTCTGGGTATGAACGTCTGGCTTCTGTTTATCTGGGCTGTCAAAGTGAAGTATCTGCATGGAATAACACAGGAAACTCTGCAGCAAACGAAACAGTAAGGCTAAGTAATAATGAGGTATTTCTCCCCCAAACTCAAATGTAACAAACTTTCCAGAACAAAATCAATTATTTCGGAGTCTATTTCACGTTCCATTGAAAGCAAGTCTGTTACTAGGTATTGCCCTCTGCCACCTAACAATACTTAATTTTCTAGCAAGCCTGGATGCCTTTTCCTCTGTGTATATTACTAAAAGATTTTCTTGAATATTTTTCAGTATCTTCAATTTGAAAAAGAAAAAAAAAAGAAAAAAACAGTATCCATGCAGCCAGTCCATCCCAGTATGTTACAGAAGCTCTTCCTATACATATTTTTAAGAAGCTTGCACTACTGGTGATATGCTGAAACACTTGAAAATGGGGAAATTTCTGTGATCTGAAGGTACAAGAAAATTAAGATCCAAGACTGTAATCACATTTTGCCCTCAGTAATACATATCATATTATCTTTTGACTGACTACAGCAATGTAGTCTATTTCAACCCAAAATCTTAAATCCCAAGACAAATGACAAGAGGAGCAGAATGCAGAAACAAGCTTCCACACCGCCATGCCTTCCAAGTGTGTTGAGCCTTTCACTTCCTTGGAATTCCTCAGAAAACACTTGTGCAAGTTCAAAACCACCTTAAGCCTTTATCTTCAAGGCACTGGATGGCATGCCACAAAATATCCCACAAACTATCAACTACCCCTGGGCATCTTAAATTTAGCCAAGACAAGGTGAAAGTTGATTTACACAGAGGACAAAGTGTTATCAAAGACTAAGAGACTGTGGGCTGCTGCAGGAACTCAGACCTGCTTCAAACACTGCTACACTACATTCCTTACCTAACAAGAAGCCTTTCCTACCCATTCCTTACCTAACAAGAAGCCTTTCCTACCCATTCCTTACCTAACAAGAAGCCTTTCCTACCCATTCCTTACCTAACAAGAAGCATGGGCAGAATTGTGAGCTATAAATACTTACAGGTGTTTGAAGTGGGCAAAATCAGAAAATATTGAATTATGCTTTTGCTAAACTTCGAAGTTATCAGCCTATTGAGCAGAGGCATTGTTCATATATTGCCTGATCTTACAGTATTTTAATTTGTTACAAGTTTATGGCCACATGGAACTATTTAAAATCAATTCATGCATTTTGTTTATGCGTTCGTTGTTTCATATTTAAAATCCTTGTAATTGTAATTATGTAATCCATAAATGTAATTATAATTATGTAATCCATAATAACTACATGAGCTAAAAGGCTGTTAGAAGCCAACTTTAGCAAAGTTTGTATAGTCAGAGAAATCAGTGTCTCGTCAAAACAAGCTGTTCATTAACTTCTGGTTTCTAAACTTACATAGTTAAAAAGGGAGTGATTGGTACACAAAGACAAGCCTGGCCTACTGAACACACTCTTCTTTCAAGGATTTCCTGTCTGTGGAACTGAAGTACAGCAGATCACACCAAAGAAGCAAACTGCATGGGATAAGAAAAGTGTCTACAAAACAGGTAGAAGTTTCATTCCATTTGAAGGACAACTTTTTTTTTTTAATGGATTCTAAGATCCTCATGTTGAGCTGATGGCCTGACACCTGTCACAGCCATACCCTGTATGAGGATTCCCATGCTAATGACACAAAACATGGAAGAGGGCACTCCCAAAATATGGACACCCAAATAAAAAGGCTGTAATAAACTTGCCTTGCATTTTGCATTACACACCTGAGGATGATGACTCCAATTATGCACAAAAGGTCATCTTAACTGCTCACCCCACACACACCCCAGGTAGTACTACAGATTAAGACATACCACAAGACTACTTCATCCCCCAGGACAAGTAGCGTATGCAGAAAACATCAAGCTCTTTGTGTCATTAGTGAGTCTAAGCCATGCATTCCAGTGGTGAGCACAAAGCTGACAGCAGGCTTTCCCTGCATGGGTGCTGCCCCACACACCACCTCGCTCCCTACAACAAATACAGGTATGATAAGCACTTCAGTCCACAATCTTTAGAGTTCACTCCTTTTCTGAATCAGACATGGTCCAAGGGCAGAAAATGAGAACAAATAGCATCTTGACATTTTGGACTAATAAGGAAGCAAACAAAGACAAACCTTGTCTAACAAAAGTGGGGGGGGGGGGGGGGGGGGGGGGGGGGGGGGGGCAGTAAAGGCTTCACAATGGCAGCATTTACCAATAAGGAGTTTTGCTCTAAACTTCCACATTTTTTAAATACCTGTCTTTCAGAAGTACAAACTAGTATATAGGGACACTGAACAAATATTAGTTATTTTGGTTTAGGGGTCTCTAGAAAGAAAACTATGATCAAGAACTATCTCAGGCACTACAGAGAATGTTAATAGTTTATGAATTGAGTAATGTTAAGTGTTCCTATTTAATTTGAACTAGAAACATTAGAAAGCAACGTAACTTGCTGTAAACATTTAAATAGCAGCTTAAAAAATTCAGACCAGATTTATTTACTCATGTACTTACTTTTGAGCAAGCTGTCTCTAATCTGTGAAAATTAGAGTATAACATGGCAAAACTCAAGTTTACACATGCATTTCTAAAGTTAACGTTTCGTTTTAAATAAAATAGTTGTATGGAATACTCTAATACAAACATCCGGTATACTAGATATTTCAAATAAGCCATGCATATACACAAAACATATATTATTCTTAATAGATTTGTGTAATGGAAATCCTATTTGTAATGTCTCTTTAAGAAATCCTGATCCGAGTCTAAATTAGTTGAAATGGTGATAAGCCAGATAAGAACTACTTCTGGTGGTTCAATTACAAATCCTTCCAATGTTAAATTAATCTAAGTCCTTTTTTCTTTTTCTTCTGTTTTTTATAAACAGTTTTAAAACAGAATTTTGAAAAAAAGACACCAACAAAAAGGGAAAAACCCACAAGCACAATGAAAATACAGTGCTCATAACCTGAATGTGTTTTAGAGTCTTAAGGCAAGATATAATTTATTCTACAATATTCACTAAACACATTTACAGGATCAGACAGGTTTTCAGAATATGAGACAAACTAATATTGCAATCAAAGGATTAGGAAATCAGCTGCCTATGTGCCATCACAAGTGATTATCATAGACTGTAGATACCTAGCTTACTTGGAAAGTGTTTTCAGGAATACACCGTTGTTGCCAAAGAGAAGGGTACATCAGAATAATGTGATATTAACTCTTCTTTTAATTATAGATTAAAAAAATGGAGTTTGGGAATATAAATTACATGCAGATTTAGAAATTCTTATAAGCCACATTTAAAATGAAAGATAACAATGAATGAGCAAAGAGAATTACACAATACCACCATTCAGAGTGAAGGATGCCAGATTGCATAGTTAAGGTTTGACTTATCAATCTTTCCCCCCAAATCTTACTAAAAATAAAACCAATGCCAAAATTCATGCCCCATCAGATGCTAAGATGTAGTCATGGAAAAAAAACTGAACAATTTGGAAGTTACAGGTCTGTCTTCAAAATGTTCTCAATTTTTTTTTCAGTTCATGTGTAGAAAAAAAATACAGAATTTAAACTTCCAATACACCTCAACAAATGAAGTACTTTTATTATTAAGAAGTGTTCAAATACTATGTTGGCACCTTAAATGCCCCAACACTTTCCTCCTTAAGATTTTGAGAAAGATTTATTGTTCTGACTGGAAACTGAGCTACTGCTGAACAGGAAAGCAGCAGAAACCAGCATTTAACAAGATGATAAAGTATTTACAGCATCGCTGTAAAAAACAGAAAGCATCTTTAGATTTTCTACTACCATCTTACTAACACTTCAGCATCGTGTTCTTTCAACGTTATGAGTTGCAGCACCGGTAATGGTAGAACGATTGCATCATTCCAACTTGATATAACTATAAAGAAAATGCAAAATTTATTAAATATAAAGAAAATTCAGATACAGAAGGAAATTATATTAGTGATTCGTTCATCCAGCAAAACCACTCCCTTCTGATGACACTGAAGCAAATTCAAGACTAGTAACCAATGGAGTTCATCCCTCTGGTAGTTTGTAAGAGGATGTTTTAGTGGAGCTGTATCTTGTTTTCAGAAACATGGATGTAGTGGGTTTTTTTTTGTTGTTGTTGTCGGGTTTTTTTTGTTTTGTTTTTTTCTGTGAATGGTTTGCTTTGACTAACTCTGGCTTGGTCTATGTAATTTGCAATGATACATTGAATCCTAGGATTCCTGTATGGGGAGAAAAACAGGATCATCTTGATCACAGTTTCTAGCTATTGATATGCCCTTTGTAACTCAGAAGAGGAAACCAAAGTCAGAATTTCACAGCCAGTCAAGAAAGAACTAACTGCCTAGGGGTAACTCCAGGCGTATAATTATGCACCAGTTATTCAAAGCACAGCTTCCCAGAAAGCTTTTAGATTAGACAGATTATTCCTCCCGTCCTTGTTTCTTCCCTAGTTTGTCTTCTTTCCCTCACCTTCTGGGGATTTAAAGGTCTTTGAACATATTCTGTAGGAGATGAAAAAACTACCATTCACAGCTTTTAAATGCTCTGCCCCAATGAGACAGAGTAGTTAAAAGAAGCTTACCATAGTTTTATCCTCAACGAAAAAAAAAAAAGGTTATTTCTCCAAGTCTTGCTCTCTGTCTTTATTCTATAATGCTCAAAAGTAAATGTCTTAAGTTTGTAAGCTTTTTTTCACCCCTACATAAATGCTTTTGGAATCCTTCTCTTCCCGTCCATCTATTCAAGCTGAGTGCTAAGGGGGTCTATACAGAACTTCATTCAAAGCATCACTGGCATCTCTATTTTTATAAGCTTCATTTTACATTTATTTTTCTCTAAATCATAGTTGTATGTCAGTAAGAACAATGAGGATGAGATAACAGGAAATACTTTGATTGATGTGGGTTATAACATTACCTAGTCACCCTGTTTTTCAAGGACCAGAAAATACTAACAGAAATTAAAATGAAGAAGCTCACAACAAAATCAGTCAGATATAAGAGAACAGAAAAAGCAGCTCAAGCTCTGCTTCATTATTTTATTTTATTTTTCCTAATTGCTGTGACGTAAGTTCTCTTTGAGAACACTCGACTGTAAGTACGTATGACATGGGTATTGATGCAAAATTGGAAGTAAAATAATGAAAACATCGGCGAACATGTAAATCTGTTCTCTCTAAAGGGGAGAACAGAACACAAAGCAAGAAAAACAAAAGTACACGTTATCTTTTTAGGGTAATAGCAAAGCAAAACGAAGAAATTCCAACAGAGGAAAGGCATGACTCTTCTCATCTCTGACAGCAAGGCAGCGAACACCAGTTACAGGGGAACAGGTGCATTCCAGAAATGAAGAACAAGGAACTTAATTCAATAATGGCTAAGATTTCTCTACATAAGGAACGAGTGCATAAACTACTGAAAAAGTAAATTTTTCAGCAGAAAGTCACCATTCCCTTCAGCTGAATCCATTCCAATACAATACTAAGCCATATAAGGAAGCCAAAGAAGGAAAACAAAGTCCTAAACAAAAAGAATCAGCTTTTCTATATCAAAATCAAGTTTGAGGGTATTTTCGACATTACAAAACAATGTTAACAAGACATGACAGCTCACAAGCTTTGCAAAATTACTGACTTGTAACTGAAAAAACACAGACAATATAAAGTACAATCACATTCAGCAGTCTTTGAAAACATTTAAAGTACCACCATTATAATAGCAGCATTTGAACTTTAAAAGCTACTGAAACAGTGAGTGCAGAATCTGTCCCATAACATCTAAAGTCAGATACCTTCTTACCAGCGTAGATTTCATTATCATGCTCCCTTCAATTTCCCCTCTGCACCTGTCAAGCAGTAAGAGTCTCTCTCTGTCTTGCTGTTTCTCCTGTTAAGCATGGTCTGTATCTCTGCCCAAATAACCCAAAGTTCATAACCTTATTACTATTTATTGCCCCATGTAACATTTTCTCTGTCTGCCCAACAAATGACATCTATCATATCCTTTCTGAACAGATCTCATTTTTGAATGCTTATTTTCATTATACTTACCACCTTTGTTTTCAAAATCCTATGGCAGTCTCTCACTTTTTTTTTTCCTTCTGTCTGTGATTTCCTTGCTGTTCCCCTATGATGCAATTGATAGCCATTTTTTCCCGGATGTACCAAGTCACCTTTTCTAGGTCACTCTCTGCCTATACAGCATGCTTTCTAAGACCAACTGTCAAATCACAAAGTCACTCTCTTCTCTTCATCCAAGCTTGTCCTGAAATTCACCTCTACCACAATACACATCCTCAAAGGGGAAATGAGGTTCCCTCCTTTTGTAACCATTAAAAAAGCATCAACAAAACCCTTATATACTAACGTACGTATTAAACTCAGCACAGTTCCATTGCTACTGGCTTTGGCATTCTTCAGCCAGGGACCTCACTTTCACATTTGGGCATTTCTGCCCTAAGTCACTACATTTTATTCTGACTAGAAAAACTTGGGACAGGAATCAACTCATGCTTTCATCTGAGGATGGATCAAAAATGTAAGAAAGATCAACAATGTCCTACTTACAGTTCCATTGCCTACATTACTACAGAGTGTTTATCAAAGACCCTATTTAGAGGAATTAATTTGTTCTCTCATTTCATGGGATAACACTCGTGTATCTTTAAAACTGGGGGGAAGGAATGCTAAGAAGTGGGGCCTACAAGCATTCACCAGTGAATGGGCACTGCGCTGCCATGAGAACGGCCATCAGCAGAGAATGTTCCTGTATTGGTTTATTCCCACCTGCACAAAAATGCAGTCCCTTTCTTAATGATGTCTGCTCTGTAACCCAGAGATGTCACATGGTAAGAGCGCAATACTGCTTTTTTTACGCTCTATCCCCACGATAAAAATACAGCACACTTGCTGTTTTCAACTAAGTTTGACAGAAAAGTGAAGACCTCATGGATACTAATTTCTGAAGAGTTCTATGACAGCATGCTGGGTAGAGGCAAGAGACAGCACAACTACTCCACCTGACAGAAGAGGAACCTATTAGACATGAGAGACTTCACTGGGGGCAAAAAGATTACCTAGAAGTGCCTCCTATTCAGTACCAGCACAAGGACTCTGAGAGGAGCCCTGGCAAGCAGGCCATACACAACCCTGGCAGAGCTTCTCCTATCACCAGGTTTAATCCACATTTCTCACTTGTGCAATGTTTTAGTATACATACTTCAGCATTTACGTTTTACTTCAATTGTACTGTGGTGGTCAAGTTCCAGTTAAGTGCCAAATACCAGTATTCCAGTCAGAGATGATGTCAGGACAGAAGCCGGGAAACACGGCAGCGCTTGCTGCTCCTTTTTGGAACAGCCATGCTGGAGTCGCAACCGAGACCACTTGGACGGGAGCACGAAAGGAAATGGAAGTGGAACATGAAATGTCTTGCTGTGCTATAATCTAAAGTCAGACATAAGCCCCTCACAGCAGTGTCTGTCTATAAAGCATTACAAACAACTGAATCCTATGGGATCTACGCATGTACACCCCCATCACCTTCTGCTGAAGCATACACTAATCCTATGCTGGCACAAGCAGTATCTTAAAGAATCTAGAGTTTTGTCTACAAAAAAAAGCAAACTTATTCTTGGCAGGATGACGAACAGAACAGACATTCTTTTCATTTTATACAGTTTTCCTGATATACATATATTGATTTAAAAGATTCCACAAAAGCCACAGTTTAAAGTTAAATAAGTCCAAGGCTGTCAATTTTTGTTTTCTTAAGCTTTACTTTTAATATGTGTTCAAAGAAAATAAGTACTGAAAAACATCACTGCAAGCATCACTATAGCAACTGCAGCTCTTGAAGCCTCCTTGATGCAACACTCTCGGATTCCAGATGGAACAAAATGCCATGTCTATCTGGCTTTTTATAAGGTGTCTCTCTCTCCTACAAAGCTTCTGAAGACTAGCAGGGATATCTGGTGCAGAATTTGCTCTTGCAAAGACCACACAGACTCAGATATATTCATCTATTTTCACAGTTCAGAAACACACAAAACAATCGATATCATGACATTTGCATCCAAATGTCTCCATTAAATGCCACTAGAACAAGAAAAGAATTATGCAAGGCATTTATTCAAGTCCCTTTACAACCAAATGGTTGACCTCATTAAAGTCAGCCACAGTTTTGCCACATATTTCAGTAGAGCCAGAATTGCACCCTTCACAGGAAGTTTCTGTGGTAGGTCCGGTCCAGTTCTTTGACTCACCAGACTGCATCCAGAATATTTCCTAATTTTTCACTATATCTGCTACTTATGAACTCTGCCTAACTACCTGGATGCAATTTATAGAAATGTCTGTGCATCCTTGAATCAAAACTGAGAGGGTGGGGTGTGGTGTGTGTGTGTAATTCAGCATTATGGAAGCAAGAACAACCAAAAGGTCTTGAAATGCTGCCACTACAAACCAACTGCCATGACAATATTCAAGCAAAAATGAACACTCCATCAAAATGCAGCAGTTCTCCATTTTATTGCTGTTACCAAAAGCACAAGGGAAAAAAAAAGTGTAAATACCTGATTGATTCTCTGGCTTTGCCCCTACTCTGAAAAACAATTAGCAAGATATTCATCTAATTCACGTCTAATCTCTTTTTAAGTTTGCATAAGCCATCTCTCAGTTCCAACACGCGTTATGGATATTTATTGAACTTTCTTTTTTTCTCTCTTTCTTTTTAGCATGTGGCCTGAATGAAATGGGAGGAATATGGCATGAAAAGTGAGAAGCAATCTACCGTTGCTTACAGCAGGACAGATACCAGAGTTTACAGGATTCTTGCAAGCCTCGATTTTCAAATAGGAATATGGTAGTGTACTAGCAATATGCTTATGTCCTGGACATTCAGCCCTCTCTCTTCCATTTCGCAGAAATGAAAACAAGTACCAATACATCATGGAGTATTTTCTCTACTTCTTATCACAAGTTTCTGTTATAGCTGACAGATGGCTTAATTCTTATGAGTTGAGGCAAAATTATTTACTAGGTGATCCCCAGATACTTTGGACTTCCTTTGCAAGCCTCACAAGGAATTCAAGAATTAGGAAAAAATAGGACAGTACAAATTCTCTTTCAGAACAGAGAAAAACAATGGAGGGAATCATACAGGTTGAGTAATTAATTAGAACAGTCAGGGCTGTAATTGAAAAGTACTAGATAGAATGCATATACATATTTCCTTCTAGAGCTCTGGGCTTTAATATTCAAAATCGCCTCAGCTGATTCATTATCTGGAATCCCTATGAAGTTCATCTACTATAGTAGAAATCTAACAGCCACTAGTGGAAAAGTGAAGTAAAAAGGTTCAAGTTGTCATTGTCATTAGACAAACATAGGAAGTGCCTGCAGTTTCCAAGGGATGTTTATGTTTGTTCTATGACATGAAGTTCAGGTCTGAGAAAAGTTTAAGCAGCATCAAAATCTGATCTGCAAGCAATGAAAAGAAACTAGGATTAACACTAATAGTAACCAGAAACATTTCTTAAATTGTTGTCTAAATTCTTAAAACAAATATCTAAACAAAAATTATTTTCTAAATTATATACATAGAGGTTTAGTTACTAAATGCAAATCCAGACATGCAAATTTGATTACACATTTCTGGCATGCCATCAAGGCACAGAAAAATGCTACATATACTTGTCTGGCTAATTTCAACTAGACATGATTCAGATCATAATTATTCAGAATTTTCAAAACTTTTTTTTTTTTTGGTGGTCTAAACAAGTTCAAAGAAATCACTTCTCATTTCTGGATGTTTTGAGAAAAAGCACAGAACTTTAATGAAATTACTTCCTCCAAACTATCTCCGCTACATTTAGGTATAAAGAAGGCATGCAGGACCTATAGCTGTAGAGTTCCCAGGTTAAAAAAAAAAAAATGGCTCTAAGGACTTGCATCATGATTTAGATTATACCAAGGAAAGCCACAATCTTATGAACTATTAAACTGATATTTTGAGATAAAAGTGAAGGATATGTTATTTTCAAGCTTAAAAACCTATCAGCTACAAAAACTTTGGGGATGTTTTTGAATTTTGTTTTGTACTTCAGATACTATGGTATATTTGAAATGCATCTGGACGTGGGACCATTTAACAATTACACTACAAAAAATGAATAAATTTAGCCCTATAAATAAAATTCAGACAATCATCAGATATCTGATTCAAATAGATGTCTGTGTAAGAAAAAGACTTTGAAATATTTAACTACACTAGCAACAAAAGTAATATATGAAAGGACTGTACCTCATCACGTTCTTCAATGTGATTCAAAATTTTGCCAACTACTTAACTTCAAATCCCCCAGTCTCCCATTCTAGTACTACTGAACAAATAAGCTGCAGTGATTAGTGATATTTTTCCTACATACTATTATCAGTAACTGTTGAACATCTCTTCTGTGTTTGCTATTAATATACAAAATATTCAAAGCAGCACACCTTTTGAGACTGGGATGAAAAATTTGAGGTTTTCAGGTTGGTCAGCAACATATCTTTTTTTTTTTTTTTTTTATCTTTTCACTATGTTTTAAAGATTTGCAGAACTACCATTTCTCATAAAAGAGCTGTACAGTAAGTAATAGCCCTAAGCACACACTTTCTGATCCAAAGCTAGCACCTCTCCCAATTAAACTGATATCCTACAGGACATACTTTGAGCTACAGGGAATCAATTATCAAAGCATGTTGATATGCCAGCTGACTACTGTTTTCACCCCTCTCTATTGTTATTGCTCCCCATATTCCCAAGTCTTACTACCAGAAGACAGTAACACTTCATTGACTCAATATCGGTTTGTGCAATATTACAGTAATTCTAAATCGTTTTGGAAGAAAACAAACAAGCAAATTTTCTTACAAGACAGACAATTTATCTGCATTGTAAAACAAATGTTGATTTAGAAGCTAACTGTAACCACTCATTAGGACTGCAACTTGCATTGCCCCTCTTCTGGAAAATGATGAGCATAATATTGGACAAGCTACTTCTCTCTTCCATATTCAGCTCAGCTAACCAGGGTTGTGGACAGTTTTCAGACAATATAGGACTATTCAGATCCCCAGTCTGGCCTGATTCCTTAAAAAAAAGGAAAAAACATGTCAGTTAATAGAACTGATCTGCAGCTGTACAAACAGCAGTGTTACACCAGTGTATACAATTTATCTCATTCAGTAGCAATTCCATAAGCTTAAACAAGGCCAACTTCTGAAAAACAGTAAACAAATACCTTTAAGACATACCCTCTACTATACAAAAAGGTAACTACGGGTCTGAAACAGCAAATTGCAACAAGCATTTGTAAATTGTATGACCGTCTTTCCGCTGCATCTCTACAAAGGTTTTTGGCTGAATTTGCAAGTACTAGAGGAGTTTGAGGGGCCATTAATTTGTTTTATGAATATTCTGACCTGCTATCAGGCTCTGTTCTCAAAATGGAAAACAGCACTATGAAAATTTTGCCATATACATGGTACAGCCAACAACAAAAGCCACTGTTTATTTCTGCAGGTAGAAGGTTTCCCCCAGACATGCTGAGATTCCATCATTTTCCTATATAAACTATTAAAACGAGGAAATGGTAATTTCTAAAGAAAAGCCTGGAAAAGAGAAGTTTTCTGCCAATATGCAAAACATGTCAGCTAACATGAACAAGTAGTACCTCTCCCAGCTGACAGTCCTGGCTGGCAGCATGTTGTAACTAATTTTCATGCTCCCCCCTCACCCCCACCCCACTCCTACCCGCATCTTTTTGGGCACTTTGGGGTAAGAAAAGACAAAAGAGACAAAAGAAACAGACCCAGACTTATCCAAGTAACACACTCATCCAATCCATTGATAAAACCACTCACGTTACAATGGCTTAGCTACTAGAACACTAAATTACTATGGGTTGTCTTTGTCCTGATATCTGAGCGCAGAATTTTGTATTTTAGTTGTTCAAAACATTCAACAGGGAAATACTTGAATGCAAAGCTTTTTATATTGAAATACTTGAATGCAAAGCTTTTTATATTGGTACCACTCAGAGCTACTGTGTTTTTTGAAAGCCTGAAGTCTTACCCAGATCATGACCACAGGTTAAATACACAGACAGAAAAGTGGCCTCAAAGTTGCAAATCCTTTTGTTATGCCTGCTTTCTGAAGTTAAATTCTAAAATCTTAATATACAGTTACTTCAGTAACTAAATATTCCAGAAAAGTTATGAATTACATGAAGCTTTTCCCCCATAACTGTGATTGTTATATAGAATATCCTTTTAATATCAGCAAAAAAAAAATCGGCTTTAGAGAAATTATTTGAGTCACAGTTTAAGAAAAGGAATTGATTACAATATTTATTTAGGACAGAATGTACAGCTTTCAAAAGTGAGAAACGTGAAAGCTAGAGCACTGACAACAATTCAAGCCCCCTCATTTCTCTGAGGTGGTGACGTTTGTATCTTTAGCATACATTCTCTCATTTAATTCAGAATACGGCGTGAGAGAAGTCAGTTTTACTAAGAATACAGGAAGACCTCTGAACATCCTGTTGCAATTATTGTGTCTCACTAACGCAAAAGGAAAAAGGAGAGGGACAGGAGGGAACGCATTCAACTCACAACAGCTTGAAGAAGTTACAGGCTAAGTTTATTTCCAAGAACTTAGCTAACCCCTTCAACACAATAAAACTCAGCAGTCGACGGGTGAAGCAGTCTTTTCTTTCTTCCCCTCCCTTTTCTAACCGTTTCTCCTCTCCCAGAGGAGAAACGCTGAGGCTCCATGGCTCTGACTGCCTGGCCCTGCTCCAAGCTGCTCTTAATGAGGCCCTGGCAGCTCCCGGCGCTGCAGACGCCTCCCCAGCACCACAACAGCCTTCATCAAATAGACACGAACCGGGCAAAGCTGTTCCCGACAGCAGGGCTTTTGCCTCCGAAAGAAAGAGACAAACATACGTTTGTGAATATCGTCTACCCCACTTATCTGTGTGAACGCAATGTCATTTCAATTCTTCTGCTATAACATGTTAGTGTTAGCTTATCTTGCAAGTAAGGTTTGTGTGTAGTCAACTAACATTTGACGGGAAAGTTTGATGGACCCTTTAATTCAATTTTTTTTTTTTTGATATCTAGGTACCTATTTAATAATTGAAATAAAGTATGAAACCAGCAATAGTCAAATAGTCCTGATTTATTTTCTAGGCATAACTGTCAGTGCAAATTGCAAAGATAAAAATCAAGTTCCACAGCATAGGAGATTCTTCCTTTAAACTAGCAGTGCTAGTGCTCTTCTCAGCTAATGAAACAACATGGTAGTACACTAGTGACACTATTCAATCTAACTTGCTCCAGACTCCACTCGTACTGCCACTTTTTCTGATTTATTTATTGCAATAATTAATATTCATGCTTCACATCCATATTTTAGATAACCACCTTTTATGACCGACTACAGGCTTGTTTAAAAAGAAATGACAGTACAACCTAACTATACAATAGATGGCAGCTTCTTTGGTTCCAGCTGCACCAGCAGTTAGTTTCAAGTAAAAAGAAAAGCAAGAATATTATGAATTGAGAAAAAAAAAAGTGCTTTCTCTTATCCAGTTATTGAGTTTTGCTGTGTTTTTTTCCTGCTCAGGTCAGGGGGTTATTCATTTGGAAATAAATATCACTACTTTCTACAGTAATTTGCAAATTCTATTAAAACAGTAATTTAATTGATTTTTACTTATTATCACATTAGAGTGTATAACCCAAATCCTTGCTAAGAAAACCCAGAACATTTCTTTTCATAAAGATCACCCATACAAAGGAGACACATTGCACAGAACCATACATTCAGATCCCACTGGCTGCCAAGTCCCATCTGAAAACAGTAACTTTAGTAAACTATCACCAGTGAACCAACAAACAATCCAGTCTCCTCAGGCTCAATGCCAGTGCTGTCTGAGCTCAAAACTAACATGTAGGAAGTTTACTCCCTTTACCATCAATACCTGCGGGAAGTTTACTCCCTTTACCATTAATACATCGCCAGCATCCCATTTGGAGAGCAGTTCTCTGCCCAAGTCTTTGTTTTACACACACAAATTACATACACACACTAAGTACACAGTATTTAGCAAGCGCACTCACTCTTCAAAGCCTACATTAAAAGACACAGCTACATTCTGTTTGCAATATCTAATGAACATACCAAACAAATCCTAGGTTAGGACCAGCATTGCCCTCAAGACACGTTTGCTCTCTCTACCCAGGCAAGCTTTGTCCAAAGGGAGCAAGCTTTTCCCAAAGGTAAGGGAGAAGGTTACTACTTGATCACGTATGACTGAACACAGGAACCAGATTCCTATGTTTCACATTGTTATTACATAAATATGAGACTGTACCTAATACAGCATGAGGATGAGCTTTAACAAGCACCAGGCACGGTCTTAATAAATGCTCTAGAAAACACCTAACATTTCTCCGCTGCCGGGAGAGATGAAAGGGAGATGCACATCCCTCCAGCTGACGCTTGGCACAGAGGCTTTGCTTCCTATACAGGGCATTTCATATCATGTTGTTCAATGAAGCACTACCTTTGGATAATTTTGCAAAGGGAAACTTTTAATTAAGTACAGCAGTAAGCACTGGGAGTGTGGGAAATCTTAACAGCAAACCAAGAAGCGTGGGCACAGATACAAGAAGGGAGGTCAAAAAGTTCAAGAGAAAAAATGCCACAACGAGGCAGATAAGAAGTCCATCTCTCCCAAAAGTGATAAAGCTCTGTCTAGGTTACCATTACTGTAGAAATGGTACTGTCACAGCAATCCCAAATCATATTTCAATTTGTGCATACCACTGCTATCAACTGAAATTAAAAAAAAAAAGCTATATTTATACCTAAATAATGACTTTATGTATTAGGTATCACTCATTTAAAATGGAATTAGCAACCCCTAGTTTGTTACTGAAGAAATGGTTTCCTCTAACATCATCATCTCACTTTGTTAATTTCAGGCTATGAAATACATATAAATTAACACCTGCAAAATGCAAAAATAAGGATTTATATGCAAGAATTTTTGAAAAGAGACACTGATTCTGCATAATTAGCAGTGGAAGAGACAGATATGTTTGCTCTTCTTAACAACATCAGCAACCTGTAATTTCGCAGGCTCCTGTCATGATAAACCTGTTATTCTATTTATCATTTTCTCACCAAACTGGACTAAAATTTTAGTCTGGATTTCATTTAAATCTGCCTTGTAACGGTGCAGCTGAACACAGCTCCACAATCACACTGGCGAATATTTGCTATGCGGGCTATATTTTGAGAGAGAGGGAGGTGAGAGACCTTTTCCCTTAGATATACTAGATCAGCTTTTGAATAAGACTGCGGGCCCGAGAGTGAAATGGCATCAACAATGCACACATCAGGGTAATGAAGCAGAAAAGCAGCAGGACAGCAAAGTTGCTGCGAGGAGCCCGGACCTCCTCCTGGCAAGCAGGAAGGCACCCAGCGCCTACGTGACAATGCTGGGCTGAGCCCTGCTGGGTGGTGAGGCTGCAGGTGGAGGCTGTCCTCCTTCCACATCTGCCTCCTTCATGGGGCAACAGCATGCTTCTGAAAATTGCACTTATTTATTTGAATCACCACTCTTCCATAGTGGAAACACAGAGTAGACAGGAGAATTACACAATGCAGACCTCTCTGAATTCATAATTGACAGGGAAAATGATCAGAAGACCCATGTTTTCAGTACGAGACGACGGGTGTTTCCCAGTGAGCCAATGCACATCTTTTACAAGGATTATCCTGCTGGTTAAAAGACATCTCAGCTAGCTGACTGCTCAGGGTATTAAAAGGTTTCAGACTGTTACGCTATTTTCCCTCCAGCTATTCACTTGGTGCCAGTAACGCAGTAGAGTATTTTTAAAAGTCCTAAACTTACGTTGCGTATTTTGGATCATTTCCAACGCTGACCAGTTTCAGATGTTAGACACAAACATAAAATATTTTCCAGTATAATTTTCTGGCTTCTAACCAACTGCAGCTTAGGACTCTCCCAGACAGAGATTATAGCTTTTTGTTTGTTTGCTTAAAAACTATTTATGACTTTTCTTCCACAGATATACATCGAGTATTTCTCCTTTTCATCATCCTATTCTATCCTGCACATGTGTATCAACATCTTAAAACGCCAACAAAACAAACTGTACCAAATCACAAATTTCACAGAAAAAAAAATCAATAGGATTTATTGAACAAAAATGTCAAACAATTTGAAATTTTAAATGCAATTCAGTACCCCTTAATGTCATGAATCAATTTTCTCTTCAGGAAGGAAATGGCATAAAATAGTTTGCATTAAAACCAACAACACATTTTGCTAGCAATGACCTCCTTCAATCTTGAAAAGATTTGTGTCTTTCTCTAGGGTTGGAAAATGCAATTACAGCCTCAGTATGTGTAAGCTCCTATTAAAAATCTCAAGCAATTTACTACGAAAAACATTTGTTTACCAGGTCACATAAAAAAGAAAAAAGAATTACCAACAGTATAAAACTACATTACAAAGCTTTACCTTATACAAAAGCAATTAAGCACCAAGAAAAATCTGACTTTATGCAAATCCAAGCCATTTATTATGAACACAAGATAAATGTCTTGGTTTGGCTTAACATTCAAAACTAGTATTCAAAAGAACATGAGCACACCCTTAACTTTGTTCTTAATATTATGGATTCATTAATTTACCATTGCATGCACCCCAAGAAATTATGGTTTTGAAAGTAATATTTAGCATGATTACAGTAGATCATAAATACACTGTGATAAAATCAATCATCTTTGTTTTATTCCATTCACTTTTTTCTATCCCACACTAGTATCCCTAAAATCATAGAGCTGTCCCACCTGAAGTACGTATGTATCAATCCCTTATTTTCTTCATAAATGTAAACAAATTGGATAAAATCTCAGGTTTTTAGGCTATTACTTGCAGATTCTTTCATACATAATGCTTGCATTACAGCCTATCCAAATGTGGTACAAATCTAGAGTAACAGCTTGTTTCTATAAGGTAGAATCCTTTACCAAAAAATCCAAAACCAAGCAACAGATGAAATGGAAGAGAAAAAGAATAATCAATTGTGCTGTAGGGAAACTTTAAATTATAAATAGATTAACTGTAAGCCTACACAAAGTTGTATTGACCGTTTGATTTAAACAAGTAGCTTTTGTTTTGTTTTAAGAAATACCAACAGCATTGGCTCATTTCATCATCTGTCACTTTAGAAGACATCGAAATGTGATTCAGCAGTAGAGCTAGAAACAGTTCCTCAGAGTTTTGCAAGTCTGCTATTCAAATGTATCCTACCATCTCCTCCACTTTCTTCTAGGAGTCTCTTAAAAGCAATTTATGTTTGCAATATGCTTCTTGGCAAACAATTATGCACATCATCTACATATCTTTATTATTTACATTTTCTTATTGTCTTAAGTAACCAAGGGCTCACAAAACCAAAAAGTTTAAAAAGCTTTTACCCTCCTGCTGCCAGGGATTAGCATATTTAAGTATTCTAGAGAAGCCTGCATGAAACAAAAGAGAAGAGCCGGGAAGCACCACAAAGCAATGCTTCTCAAGTAAAAATGGGTCTTTTAAAATCAAAAAAGAAAAAAAAACAAAAAAAACAAAAAAAAAAAACACCTACCCACTTATGCATTCCCACCACTTGCTATTTACCCGGTGACAGAAACTGAGTTTAAAAAAAAATCACTGCAGAAATCCAAAATAAAAAAAAAAGATTTAAAAAAAGTCAGTGCATCATACACGGCCAGCTCAAACCCATTCAGTTCCTTTTGCCCTGTGGAAAAAAGTTCTACCCAAAAGCTCACTAAAAAGCACAATACAGTAAGTTCTACACAAGCCTCCTCCTCCTATAAATCAAGGATTCTACCAATGGGAACAGAGGATGAAAGAAAGAAATTTCTCTCTTTAGACAAGACATTCCCCAAACATCAGCCCTTAAAACCAAGCTTTAAATTAAGACAATACAGTTTTAAATTGCTTCGTATGGTTTTACACATCAGTTGTGAACTACTGACTCTCTTGCACTCCATGGACCACTTGTGGTTAGACAAAGATTTTTTCTAATCAACTGCTCAATAACTCTAGACAACCTTGTTTTTCAGTAATCCAGGAATAATACTCTCTTTCTCTCGGGGCCTTTACGCTGCTTCTTAAACCAATCTGAAGTAGGATTAGCCCAATTTTGCCTCTTCCCCTCCCCTCCTTACTGCTGTTTTCTCTTGAGCCAGAGCTGACATTAATACAACTGCAAAGTGAACCAAATGGGAGACGATCTGGGGGAAAAACAAGCTGGGGGAGCAGGGGGAGGTAAGTTTTCACAAGTCAGCTCTGAGCTGTCTCGCTGCATACTGAAGCACTGATGCCTGCACACAAGAGAAGGTGAAACGAGCCACTAACAGAGCATACAGGAGGCAAGAGAAGTGAAGAAATGTGGTACCCGGCAGCTGAAGGTTTGGATCAACTTCAGCTGTCACAGAACTGCACCATCATTTTCAGTACTTCCTTCAAAAGCAAATCAATGTTTAACAACTCCACAAATGTAAAGTAACCAACGCCTTGGAGTCACCAATCAGATCACTAACATAAAAATTTGCACTCACCAAATACTGACCAGAGGAGTGTTTGCAAGAAGTGTTCAAAACCAAAAAATAGCAGTTGTCAGCCCATTGTTTCAGTATCGCGCTATGAAACACAATTCATGCTTCCAAGAATTTCATAGAAGTTTAACCTGTATTTTTGTCCTGTATTGAGTAGTTATGGTATAGAATTGTATGAAGACTAAACTATTAAACCTTGGAAGAGTAGAATCCAAAGCACTTCATCCCTTAACCACTGTGGAATTGAAAGACAATGCCACCTATTTCATAGCAATCCACTACTAAGTACATCTACCAAAAGATGAAGAAATACCAAACCTCCTCTTCAAAGATTATAAATAAATAAATAAAATCTGCTATGTTACTGATATCACTTCAGGAAACAAAATACTTACTTGGTTCAATTCTTATTAAGTGATTTCATACATTTTTGATGTCTCAGTGAATGGACTTAAGGGAAGTCAATTTGCATATATTTTGACAGAATATGCAAAGAGGTTCTCTGAAGATCCCTTTAAATAAACTACAGAGAAAACATTCATTATTTCAGTACGTATGAATTACAGAAGTTGTTCCAGAGAAAGTAAATATCAAATATACTCTCTGCATTAAAATTTAATTGTATTATTTATTAGCAGTGTGATTTCCTTCCTGAAAAACATTTTACACTCATCTCTGACAAGACAGTAGAAACCTCCAGAAGACAAAAAATAAAGTTACCATGATTGTGTTTAAAAACAAAAATTTCTGTGTGAAAAAACACAGTTTCAAAAAAAAATATACAGATCATCAGGCAATTATCACTCATTTGACAAGAAAAAACAGCAACGGCTCTGCTAGCCACAGGTGTGTGGACTCTCCCCAGGCCTTATAACTCTCCACTGCTGGCCTTTTCGGACTTCCTATTCCCATAGAGCTTCCTGCAACTAATTAATTCACACAGACATTTCCAAGCCATTTTTTAATAGTAAATTTGTTACTTCCTTCTTTGTACTGACCCTAAGTAACTTCACTCCTAATGACCTGGACAAATACCAATGGATGTTGGAATATCAAATGTTGCCAGTTACCAGACCTGCCTTTCCTTATACATAAGCATCCCATCCACGAAATTCAAGACAACTGTGTGCTGTAGTCCAATGCAAACATCTCAGGTCTTCCTCTAAGATAAGGTAAAGGCACCGTGAAAGGGGAGAGTTTCAAACAGAACTGATATATGAAGGGGCAGATTAGTAAGCAAGACAGCTACGCTGTATCCCAACAAAAGGGCTCTAAACTAGTTTTGGGGAAATGAACTTGGACAACAGAAGAAGATAAAAGGGTGTTTGATCACTCAGATCTTTTCAATCTACGTAATGCAAATGGTTACTAAAACATGAAAATAAGCAGGCTTATTTCAGCTTGGAATGCAGCTGAACATATCCATAGATGAAGAAAACTCAGGTTTGAAGATTTAGCTGTTACAGGAAAGCTATACAGCAACCAATTCAAATTTTTAAGATTTAACAGAAAAAGGTGCATCTGATGATCTTAACTAGTTAATCAGCCAGGCCTTGCATTACTAAGCATTCCTTGTATCTTTTTATAATTTGTAAGCCATTTCGCACGTCATAAAAATTCTTGATTATTCAACAAAATTCTACAATAAATTTTAAACTGTTTAGTTATAATATTATAAAATTCTGTGTAGTTACATTCATCTCATTGTCAGAAGGATCATGCTTTACAAACAGACATAAATTATGTCCATCAGTCTGATGCACCCATGTTTTACAGCGCGAGTTTAGATAACCAGCTATGAAACTTTGGCCCAAGAACATGAAGCAGGAAATACAGCCCATTCTGCCATGGAGGGAAGTGTCACAGGCTCTTTAAATGTAAAATAGGATACCGATGTGTGTTATTAAGAAACCTAGCCACTCACATAATCTAAGTACATACACAGATACCATTGTAACACTAACAGTCCTGAAGTTCCTGAATAAATATAGATTAGATATAAAGAAGAAATTCTTCACTATGAGGGTGGTGAGGCGCTGGAACAGGTTGCCCAGAAAAGCAGTGGATGCCCCATCCCTGGAAGTGTTCAAGGCCAGTTTAGACATGGCTTGGGGCAATCTGTTAAAGTGGGTGACAACCCTGCTCATGCATGGCAGGGTGGTTGGAACTAGGGGATCTTTTAAGGTCCTTTCCAACCCAAAACCTTTCCAAGATTCTATGAAATATGGCAAGCAGGCAGCGCTAAATTTACTTCTCAGAACAATTACCAGTAACAATGAAAATTTTTGAGCAAGAACAATAAGGATATAGGCCATTTTCACTGTATCAATACATTAATTATCAGAGCTCAAGTTCACAGCTAATGAATTTCCTTTTTTCACGTTTCGCATGTTCTCTGAAGAATAAATAAAAAATAATCACCAATTCAAATCTGAAATAATACCATGGAAAGAACAACTCACTTTCTTTTCTGTGGTAATGTTCACTGGACGTCAGCATTCCTAAAGTGCTAAAACCAAAGTGTCCCCATCATCCTTTTCCTCTCTTCCCAAAAATGCAATAAATCCAACTCACCTTTTTATTTTCCAGAACAATACAGAGTTTGTTAGTCATCATTCATCCCAGTATAATTCCTGGTATTATTTCATATCTTAATTGGCAATATTTTATCCTTCAGACAGTATGCAAAACCTGAAACTAGACAATGAAAAGAGTTTCCCAAGCAGGGTGGTAACCCTTTTTTACTCATTTATCAAATGCATAAATGGAAGGCTGAGCCAATG
This sequence comes from Cygnus olor, assembly GCF_009769625.2. NCBI lineage: Eukaryota > Metazoa > Chordata > Aves > Anseriformes > Anatidae > Cygnus > Cygnus olor. The sequence goes on along the minus strand of NC_049174.1, from coordinate 12,595,424 downwards.
AAATCTTTGTAGGGTAATATTAACCAATGTAACTGTTGATTAACCTGTTTTAAATTCAGCAACAAAAGAAACCAATTTTCAACAAAGGTAAGCTTAAAGGGAAAAGATTTTCCTTTTATGTTCTCCTAAGTCTGTAATGAACTTCATGTTTAAGAATCATATTTAAGGATTTGTCTTCAGTTGAGATTTTACCTATTAAAACAAAATGTTATATTGACCATGTCCTTTGTCTTCGCAGGCCAGATATTAAGACAAAAAGATGTAATCAAGATGATAACAGCAAATGCTTGTCATATACGGATGCTAGAATATTTCATTATATGAATGGAATACATAGCTAGGAGAAGAAGAGAGGTGGAACAGAAAGATCTACATACCTCATTTCTAAATGAACTTGATTTGAACTGATCTTGACTCCTTAGGCTTGCTAACAATACTCAGGCAGAGAGGATCTGTGAATCACTTCCGTGTTCTTGATAAGCAAAAGTATTGTTCCAATTATTAGAAGATGCTACGACAATCATACATTTCAGTCACCTTATAAACAAAACCAGAAAGCTCCACAAGCTTCCAGAGCTGCAGTGTCAGACTGTGAAGACAAACCCAGCCAGTACCTCAGAAAACCCAATGCGGCCTTCTGGCCTGCTGCCACAAAATCTTTCCTTCATTTAAATTCCGCTCTAATTCTACTCTCTATTGTTTCATTGCTTTAGGGAGCTTGAACTTCACAATAAGGGCACCTCTGCCAATCTAGTCCTGCCTCTGTAAATCATTGACTAGTCACACAATTTCATCATATGCACTGACTCAAACTGCAGCACTCCAGAATTTCAAACAAGTGTCAAATGCCAACTTCCCAGCACCCAGAGCCCCACCAGTGGCCCTTACAGCAATGACTTGCAAAACCAAGTCTCCACTTGCTGGGGAAAACCCACCGAGTGTGTCACATCAAGACGGGGATGAAACACCACTCCAAGAGGGGTAACTAGTTCAACACAGCCCTTGTAAGCTTCAAATGGAGTAGACTGATAAAGAGCGGGCAGGGGCACCCTTCACTGATTTTCCCCCCCCCAGTCCACTCCACAATGTTCCCCACACCCGACCCGCATCTTGATGCCAGTCTTTCGTATTACTTTTAAAATCTGTCATGCCTCATACCCTGAGAACACAGTCTCAAATCAAGTAAGAAACATAAGAAGCTCCTGCCAGCTCCCTTGGAAAAATAACCTGCTCCATGCAGGCTCTTAAAAATACAGAGGAGCAAGCAGGTAAGTCATCCACATAGGCCAACTGTACCACCTCACCTGGCTAAGCCAGTTAAAAAGTGCACCACTGTCTTCACAAGAAGCATGTTGGCAGTCTTACACGTGCTGCAATGCTGTTAGAATAATCTTTCATGTGTAAAACTACTTGTCAAATGCTGAATTTGTGTCACTGGGGCAGTTCCAGAGAGAGAATACAAAAGCTCTCTCCACAGGGATGCAAGTTTTTGTTATTTGAAAGTGTCACTGTAAAACCCAGAGAATGTGCAGCTCTGAAGAAGTTCATGCTCTGCATGAAAACGTGCAGCTTGTCAATGAATCCATTAAAAACAGTCATGTAAATACAAGTCTTTCTGCTTACAGAGGAGAAAACAAAATGGAGCACAGTCAGGGGAACACACTCCTCCCCAGCCAGCAACTTCTTTGAGAAGCATCAGAAGTGGGAGCAAACTACAGAATGACAGTGCTGTGAATTCTCCACCTTTCAATAATACCAAGGCTCATCATCTTCAAAAAGATTTTGCCAGAAGTTACTGATTTCTCCCTGCAATCCCAACGACATTATTTTACTGAGCATTGCATTTTGTATTTTATAAGTTAATAAATTATGTTACAAAACAAATTCAAGCACAAGGGATGTTTTCAAACTTGTGAAACATTGGAAGATATAATGGCATCACATCAAATAGGTTATAAATATTTGCATTAACATACTAGTGTTGTCCTACAGATAACACTAGGTTTGATTTGTTGTTGGCATTTTAACATGATTTGGTTTTCTTCAGCTGACCGCCACCACAAGTATTCCTGTTCCAGTTTATCTTCGCATTATTTCAGCTCAATACGTTCACACACACAACCTGAAATTCAAGTTTTAGGATCTCTTCTAAACTAATGGCATTGTTAACCATCTTTTCAATGTTAGCCAATTAAGGATGGCATTGAGGGACAGTTGGATTGACATTATTTATATTTACTTAATTTAAATTGAGAGGGGAGAAAATAATCGTATGTATTATAACCAAGCCTGGAACTCTGCCTGTAATTAAGGTTTCTGACACATCTTAGAGGAACTCTATTTTCAGTTGCTTAAGACATTTGCCAAATCATCAGTGTGGTCAAAGATTGTACATATCAGGTGTTTTTCTCCTATTTTACTTAGCAGTCCACAGCAGATTCTGTTAAAATGATTCTGAGAGCAACACTAGAAAAAATAGCTTGTGAAGTCCATATTAAAATACTTTGTAAGTATTTTGTTGACAAATTCTAAAACTGGAAGAGCTGGAGCAGAATTTAAGATGTGGCAGATGGGCTGCCTCATACCAAGGGTGTGGCTTCTGGTTGGTTTGCGGCTAGCTCTTTTTTTCTTTTGGGGAAGTGGAAGGGGAATAGAGGGAAGATTGCTCATTTTCTTGACAAAGTACTAAAATTATAGGCCTCTGAAAAACTTCAGAAGAGGCTGTGAGTTTGGAAACTCAATTTTTCACAGACCAGCAGCGCTGGACATGCTCTACAGCCTCTTTGGATTGTTCATATGCTGCTTCCATAGGCAGGTAAAAATATGCTCAGCTGCATCATGAACAAGCTGAGATGAACTCATCTTCAGGCCTCCTCCCACAGCCAAGCACCCACTCTGGTAAAACTGGAATAAAAAACAAGACTCTTCTGTGCTCCTTGCTCTTGTGCCAGGGAAGCACACAAAACAGAAAGAAACCAAAATACTAGGAATACTAATGTGTGGAAAACAGAGAGAAGACTGAATACAGTCCAGTAGAGAAAGCGGCAATGGTGCCATTGCTCAGAGTAGCAGACAAAAGTAAGGGATGCAAGTGAAACAGACAAAAGGCACAGATATTGGAAATGTTTATAATCTCCAATAAAGATCAACTCTACTTTGTAGAAGCTTTTTTGCTCACCCTCTAGGTGACCAATAACCTGGCATTTATTCTGTGATTCTGGTCATAATGTTATGCTTAGGAAAAAAATATTACTGTAAGAAACAATAAGAAATAGACAGCTAGTTTCAAAACATACAGCAAGACTTTTTTTTTCCCTCTTTCCTGGTATTGAGTGGAGTTAAGTCTCAAAATTTTAAGAACCTCATTCAATGTTCCTCTAATTCACCTGAAGATACTGATAAGATTTCAACGTGATCTAAGGAGAATCAGCATTACGAAGAAGGTGCAACACTTCAAGGGAAAAAGGCTGAGCGAACATATACAGTCTTTAATGTTTCCAGCAGTGCACATTTATGGAACCAAACAATCTCCCAACAAAACCAGGAGCATTTTCTGAATAAGAACTAAAATAACTTCTTGTCCCATATGATAAAATCATTTGGACAAAGCCAGGAATACAAGAATTACCCAGTGGTTACAGCAGTTGCCCAAAAGTACTGAACTCAAGTCAGCATTCCACTGGAGACAACCAAAGGTGATTTGAGGCAGGCCACTTTCTTTTGTGCCTCAACTCCTCATCAGCAAAATTAGTAACTAATACAGCTCTATCTCACTGGGATACAGTCACTGCATGTAACTCAGAATAATATGGACTAAGAAATCTATTATTCTTCAGCATTCACAGGGATAGCACTAGCAGGGAATATCTGTTTTAAAAAAGACAAAAGTTTACAGACATTTCATTAAAAGATGGTGTCCATCCCTGGCAGAACTTAATCTGTTAAATGAAAAAGGGCAATATCTGAGTAAACCCATATAATCTAGTTTTATCGATTCTCAGATGACAACAGGTTAACAGTATATTTATCGACAGTCACCAGAAGAAAATTTATCATTACCGGATTGTCTCATTATTTCATGTTTTATCTATTAAGGAGAGGCAATATTGTGCACTATCATCTATCCCAGTGCGGCAAATCAGAGCATTCTGAAATGAAGAAATACCTATTGCATGCCAATACTTTGCCAAAAGCAGAACGAGCTTGCCATTCACTGTTGGTTAACTGCTACCCTGAATTCGGACACGGCTTGCGTCCTCGGTTTGCCTTTGGCAATGGACAGCCACAAAGCAGAACTGCAATGCCAATATGCAGGGAAGAGCAGACAGAAAAGAAAGCGGAAAAAAAGAAGCAGAAGTAGTAGAAACCTTGGCAAGTTCTCAAGTTCACGATCGTTTTTCATTAATACTTTTCACTACGTAATACTTACAACACCAATACTTAGGAGCAAGCTCTGAAACATATATATGGCAGCCCACTGGACTCCCACATGTTAATCAGTTGGCTACTTCAGATGTGAAAAATCAATAGCTCAAAAGTGTTCTTAGGGTTTTGTATGCTTGTTTAAATGTCCTTTGCACTCGGGAGTTTCTTAAAGTCTACACTGAAGGCAGGTGTCAGTGTAATTGCACATATGAGACACCGAAACATTCTAGCAATATAGTTAGATCATGCTAAGGCTCAAGTTACCTCCTCACTCTCCTACACAGGCAGGACAGGCACTTGGAGGACATTTGCAAGAAAAGAGAAGAAAAGGGAAAAATCACAAAGGAAATACACAAAAATGAAAAAATGAAGTGAGAATAATCAATTTTCAACAATGTATTCATGTCCCTACACTCCATTGTCTTTACTTGCAACTTAAAAAGGGATACTCTCTACCAAAAGGAAAGCAAATAAATGGACACGTAGGGAACTTTTTTTAGTTTACTGTTATTTTGAAAAAGTTCAATGAAAGCATGTCAGAGTACAGAAACTTGATTTGCTAATTCAGAAATAGATGCAGCTTGAGATTAGAAATTCACTTTCCTCTAAAATAAGTACCATGTGTCTGCAAATACACACCACGTTTTTGCTGAATCATTAAAATATATTCACAGAGTTGGGCAATTGCACACCCTACGAAGAAGACTACTTAGTCATTTGTTTGGTTGTTTTAGCTGTTTGCTAAACTTCACAGGAGCAGCTCAATCAGACAGAAAACATGAGTGGATTATACAAAACAACATACTTGGATTCTGTGGACTGCTTGGGGGTAACAAGTAGATGAAATTGAGAAGTTGGGAGTGATTACAAAAACTTCAATTTAACTACGCAGAATTCAACAAGCAGTGAGATAAAATACTAACAGGTTTCAAATGAAAACATTTTGTGCTTTTGAACTACTTGTATAGAATTGAAATTCTGTTCTTCTGAACTTCTGAAACCAAAATTTCATTGAAAATTTGGCATCTCTAGTAGTTTTTTGTTTTGTTTTGTTTTTTCTTACAATAAAATTACCACGTTTCATTCCTCTCTAAAACTTTAGTTTTAATAAGTATAATTTTTCGCAACCAGCTTTAAATTATGAGATGTATCAAAATACCAATAATCAGTCTGGGATCATAATGAAAGAAACCCAAACTGGTGATGTGGATGACAGTGGACAAGTACCCAGCAAACCAAAGATACGTTCCTATTCACTGGTGGCATGCTAATCACCAGCTAAATACTTCATCTCACTATCCTTCCATATTTTATCCACATAGTTTGCAAGTGCTCTGAAGTAGTACTTGCTTTCTTCATTACAATCACAGTATGGTCACAATGCTTTTTCAAATTAAAAAACAAAATCTGTACTGCAATAATCAGTGGTGTGGCACAGCATGAGTTCTCAGAACACAACCGGTATCTCAGAACAGAAAATCCTGAGAATGAGACTTGTCTCCAACTTCTAAGAAACAACAACATTTATGGCAAGTTAGACAATTGCTTACAGGGGAAAAGTAGCTATTTTTAACTATTTAGCTTAGTGGCTGCACTTGAGGGAGGCTCCCATTTCCTTTCTTCATCTTCTGTAGCAGCTGTAGCTACTATTTCCTTTTCCCTCAGCTGCTTTCAGAAAGTATCTGGGCACGCAGCTTGCAGCAACCCACCGTCTTCAACACTGGCAGGTTCAAAGTAAAAGCTGAACACTGCTCGTAAACCGACTTCTGCCCTGAAGGGCCGCAGACAACTTTACCTTTGAATGCATCTATTTCTGTTCCACGCAGAAATAGCAATCCTGAATTAGGTAAGGCCCTGAACATGAACCAGCAGGCCAGTCAAAGGATACAGATTTAAGGTGATGGTGCTCCCACTAGTAAGTGCAAAGGAGATAGAGCTCTCACACAAACACTTCTGGGTTTTATGCCGCTTAAGCACTGTTACTTGGTATGATCTCTTACACTTGAGACAATTTAACTCAAGTAGAAGAATCTGCAGGGACAGGCAGCATTGTATGATTTGTCAGCTCTTGATCAAAAGCAAATATTTGGTTGATCATGAAAGAGAAATTTAAGAGCTTTACTCTAGGAGTATCATTGCTAGAGACCTAGTTAATTCTGACTCTAGATTAACTCTATTTATTTTAAAGCTATGAGATTTTATTATTATTATAAGGAGTGAAATTTTTTTTTAGCTTAACAGAACTGGATAAATGCTATTGTATAGCAAGAATAGGTGAAGAGAGGGAATCTCTTAGGAATTCTATCTTTGTTCTTAAATGGAGACATTTGAGATGAAGAGGGTCTTTGTATTCACATTTGTATACATTTGGTGAATAAAAACCGGAAGGATAGGAAGGGCAGAGCATGCAAAGGCTGTAACAGTTCTAAATTAGCTTCCAAAGCTTGATGTCATCAGTCTTGCACAATACATATATGAACACAAAGATAAGAATTCAAAATAAGTCTAGTAGAACTACGAGAAAGGGTATCCAGAGCCATTTCAAATCTGCTACCTCACTAGTGACTAGATATAATCTCCAAAACAGCACGATGACACGCTTTTTGAACTATTACAAACACAGACACACAATACAGTAGTTAACAATACTGAGAACCATTTTGTTTTTCTTCCAAATATAGCAGAAAAAAATATATTATCAGCTTGCCTTTCAAGTATCCTTGAATCCTCTGATTAATTGCACTACAGGAGAAATTGTTAGGAATCAGTGGCACAGAACCTGTATATTCCCTAAGGACTGGAATAGCTCTTCACAAAATTTTATCCTAACTGCCCACCATCACACAGATCGTAACCAAAGCTTCATATGATTCTTCCAAAAGCTTTATTTAAATATGTATCTGAAAGCACTTCCTTAATTACTTAGGCACAATCATGTCTGATAGATATGTAGTAGATGAGCCACCTCTCGTGGATATATTGAGCCAAGTTTATGTAGGCAATGACTGGGCAATGACCTACACTGCCTCTTGTCTACCTTCTAGTCAGTAGATCGCCCCACCGCATTGCCCCCAGACACATTCACAGAGGATCTGTCATCTGCCAGTCAAGATTCCCATAGTCTATGTTCTGCAAGACAATAAAAGAAGAAAGAGAAAAACATCCCACTTTTAGAAAGCATACCAGAAGAGTCACGGAAGCTAAGCATTCCTTTAGGGAAGAATAAACTTCAGTCTTTTGCACTTCCTTTATGCATCTCTGTTGATCTGAGCACTTATCAAAGATCTCTTTTTAGTAACATGATACAACTCATTTCTTTTCATTAAAGCAAATGAATGAATAAAACATCAATGTTCAAGTATCAAAAAAAAAAAATATATATATATATATATACACACACACAAATAACTGAAATAAGGGCAATACATGAAAGCAAAGAAACGAGGGTACCAAGAAAGAAGCACACATGAAGAACCACCTCCGAAGGGGAGGAGATAGCATCCATGGGGAAGAGACAAGCAGGAAGGTCTGCAACTATGAGAGTCTATTTCTTTGCTTGAAATTACTCCTTTTTCTTGAACTTGAAATTACTCCCTTTTCCACCAAACGAGGCAGAGATCCTGCAGGGGAAAATGTTTCATAAAAACTATCGCAATTATGCACAAAGCAGCTGAATTAAGGTTAGACAGATAGGTCTAATAATAACTTCTTTTTTTAAATGATTGAATTCATGTTTGTTTTTAAAGCACTGCTTTTAGGTAATTAAGGTTCTGCTACTGAAAACAAACCATAGAATGAGGCTTGTCCTCTGCTAAATACAGTGTTTACCACATCCCTTTTTTAAGGTTTAAGGGTTGCACTTGCACCTTAATCTGCAGAAGGATCATCATCTCCACCTCTGCTCAAGCAGAACAATTCAAAAGGGAGAAGGAGCAACGTCCACAAAACCAGATAAGATAAAATATGAAATTACAGTAGAAATTTGCAGTACATCAAATTTTCTGCAGCACCTTTGCATGCACATACTTGCAACATCTTACTGCAGGTTAAGAGCATGCACAAAGGCAATCAAAGCAAAGCAGTTGGCAAACTGTTTTCTTTCCATCTTAACAGATCCCATTCCTTTACATCTCTTTGTTCACAAATACTTAACGTTTATCCCCAGGCTGCCAAGGTGTATTTCAGTGCTTGTGCTTCCTATGCTATCAGAGCATCTGCTGCTCACTATCCTCACATCACCAAGGAATCTGAACAACACTTTTCCACACTGTCCTCAGTAACTCCACCCTTTTCCCCTGCCAGCATTAGTTCCCAACTAATTTTTTGTCTACATAGGAGTCAGGCTAACAAATCCAGCAGAACTAATTAAACTGGGCTCAGCTCTGTGATGCATCACACTCTACCTGTCGGTTTTGATATGCCTTAGAAGTAGACATATCCCCTTTAAGAGAGAGAGAACAAGAAAAAAACATTTCCTTGGACATCTTGTTAAAGAAGTCAAACCTCACTCTACTACTCTTCAATTACAGGAGGGAGACGAGTCTCTAATACTGTTTCCTAATACTTTTTGCTATAAAATTGTACTGTGAACTTCCTCTCACCTCAGCTAAATATCAGCCTCTCTCTTCAATAAAGTATAATCAACTCTACAGTACTTCATAAAACCAGTTCTAAAAAAAAAAAAAAGCCCCCAACTCTGTGAAATGGCAAGAAATCAATCTGCAATTCAATTAGCATCTTTTCAAGTTGACCTCTAACTACAGGAAGAATATTGCTGGTGATCACACTGAACTTTTGCCTTTCCATGTGCCCACCAGAGCACATTCTTTAGATGCAAGGTCACTTTTAGGAGGTTATTATTTTTCCTTGTTTGGTACAGGACGAATGATGTTCTCATGCCTGTCTAGACTGAAACTCAATGGAATGCAGTTACCTCTCTTTACACCTCATATTCCCACACCTCAACAAAAGTGAAGCAAGCCCCGGTGTTATCAATTAAGCACTGAAACTAACTGCTTTATGTAATTACCCCAAAGGAATTTACTATCAGATTCCATTGCATACATCATCCTCATTGCTTATTTATGTATTTCAGCTCAAAGTGATAACCAAATGTGACATTGCTAAATTATTTTAAACTATTTAGTTGAAATTACATGTTGAAAGCACATCAGTAACAGAATAAGCACATGATGTAGTTACCTTTATAATTACACTAAAAAGAATAACAAAACTGGGGGCGGGGAAGAGTGAGAAAATTTAGGAAATATCAAAACTCAAGTATCTTGTCCTGTAATAACACTGGTAAGCATCCAGTCAGGACTCGCATCTAGTTTTGTCTGGAAAAGCAAGGATATTGCAATAAGCTTATTTCTCAATGTTTCCCAATAGTCTCACTAAAATACCTGGTCTCCAAAATTTGTTTCAAGTTCAAAGGACTAACTGCAAATTTGTATAAATGAATAACCTATTCAGAACATTGGAATACTGAAAAAGCTGGTGGGATTACATCAGCACCTTCAGCATCTGAGAACATTAAATAATTGTATTGAATTGCACTGTACCAAGGTTATTTTGGTTTTAAGCTTATAGCACAAACACAAAAATATGTCAACAACAATAAAAAAAATAATCTTGAGTGGTTCTTAACTGGCACCAGTAGAGCACAGAAAAGGCACCTTATTTAAATTTCTAAGTTCAAGAACTTTCACATAGATTTTCATTTTCCCCGCACTAATGAGATCCAGCAGACAAATTGGCTGATACAGTAAGAAGTTCAATACTTAGTACTATCTTGACTAATTTCAATTAGAAGCCCTGCTAAAGGACATTTTTTGTTTGGTTTTCATTTTACATCATACACGTGAACATATTGCAGGAAGCCTGGAGAATTTAATTCAATATCCTTTTTATTGCATTCCCTCTGATTTCCTCATTGAAGTGTCTTCTGCTCAGTACATTTGCCCATTCCACATATTATGGCACCTATTATTCTATGTCTTAACACCTCACTGCTTTTTTTTTCTGCACAAAGGGAGAAAATATTCATGCATTCTCAAAGTGAAATCATGAAGTTTTTTGAGGTGTTATTACTGTATCATTATTCTTCCTTATTTTGCACCCCTTCCACATTTTAATTCATTTATTACATTGTGTCATATTTGGATTGCATATTCTTGTGTCCAAAGGCCATGTCTTCAACTTTAATAATTAGGATTTTACTAATCTGGATGCTGACTATAGAATGTTATTTATTTTACTTGCTTAGCACAAAAACATTCTGCTCCACTACTTCTTAAAATAGGGGAAGCTAAATTTACTGAGAGCTTCATTAGCAGTACTGCTCTGTCAGGAAACAATAAAAGGAAAAAAAGTCTCTCTATTTGTCACTTATGATATTTTTACGTTTGTACAGAAAATTGCAGGGAAAACATTTACTATGAGATTTTAAATGATTAGCTAAAACAATGTTAAACAACTGTGGCTAAATAATCTTGTTTAGCTGCAACAGCATTAACTATTACAAACTCAAATTTAACTAAAATTTAGTTAGGCCAGATTCATCTTACTACAACTAAAAGAGAAATTACTTAACAGGTCCTGGTAAAATCTGGATGTAATTGAGTGTAAAGTTTACCAGTCACATAAAATAAGCTGTTGATAAGGACTTTTTGGAAATTATTAACACCAAGCAAACAGCTAATTTGTGAATATTAAAATACTAATTTTTAACAATGAAGTAGACTGGTATGCTTGAATTTTGATAACAAACTGAGTACTTAAGAAATATATATATACACATACATAAACACAAATATCTAAATATAGTAAGTCATCTTTGGTGCATATATGCAACACACACTAGAATCAGGGATTTTCATTTGTTCTATATAAAAAGTTTACAGAGAGATCCAAATATGGCTGCAGCGGGGATTAGGAATAGTTTACCCTAATTTAAAGGGAATTAAACTGCTTTCTCATCTTCTTCACTCCTTGAGATTCACAGACTCCCTCATCCCAGCCTGCGAAGCACGGGGCGCTTGAACAAGTTCTTCCACTTCTTAGCTGACTCCTGCTGAAATCCCAGCAGCAGTCCTTGCTGGGTAGGCGCCTGCGCGCTGCGCTGCAGCAGGGTTTGTCCTCTTTCAGCTGGCAGACCTAAGCATGCCTGCCTACTTCAATCATGGCAGCTGCTCCAGCTACCGATCCCTGGCCTGGGTGATTACAGCTAGAAATAAAAAACTTTAAACATGCAAACATAAGAAACCCACACTGTGATGGCATCTAGACAAGCTTCATTACAGGATTCCTTTTATCCTTCTCTGATTGCAACTAGAATTATTTTCATACAGAAAGATCGTTTCTGGTCTAAGTGCCTGCTTTGCATACATATGGATGTGCCACGGCGTAACTAAAGAGGTAGGTGCTACAATTTTCTTGCTACAATCTTAGCTTTCTTTAGCTCACAATATTAGCTCTACATATCTTTCATGTCCCAGCTAAATATAATGAAAATTTATATTTATGAACCAGTAATCAAAGAAAGCTAATCTTTTAATAAAAGGATCCCTTGTCTGCAAATAAATACAGAAAAATTACTTCTGGGATTTAGGTTTAAATAAATGACTGGCAAGGCTCACAGCATAAAGTATATATCCACAATGTATACTATGTCTGTACGAATATTTTCACAGCTTAGAAGGTACAAGGACACAAAATCCCCCAAATTGGATGCCTAAAATAATGAAAGAAAATTTGACTCATAAAAAGATTTTATAAGTATAACAACTTCATCATCCAGAACTGACATGCTCAATTGCAAGAGTCTTTCTAAGCACAAATGAACGTGTCCTACCGAAACAACATTTTTACTTTTTTCTACAGAAGCTCCTAATTAACTTAATTTCTTTCTCTCTGAGGGATACCACCAGAAGAAGGACTAGATTTCGAGTAGGTTCAGCAACAACCTAACTACAACACAATCACTTCAACACAAAAAAAGGCAAAAAATGTTTAGTTCATCTTATATCAGGGATGACTGAACATACTCTGTAAGATCAGTTATTTAATACAATCATTAATACATAAAATAGCTTGAAAAATAACATGACCAATTTTTTTTCCTGACATATGTTTGTCATGTCTAACAAATTTCAGAATAGCAAAGGAGTGAGGATTAGCTTAAATTCTTGGAAAATCTAATTAGGGTTCTCTAATATGGGTGCCCCAGCGGTTTTGTTCCAAGTATCCATATTCACACTTCTTTGATTGCAAATACAGAATGTTTTATTTTTAACAGAAATCAAGCCAAACAGATCAAGTCTGATAAGGCAAGAGCAGCAGAGCATGTTTGGTCAGTCATTCGGGTAACTGAACTACGTTATGTCAGGTTCACCTGGTGTGAGCAGCTCTTTGTGACTTATGCGGAGGGAAGTTTACCTCATGCCAAGAATGAGCAGCTTTGGAGATTACACTGCCAGTGCCCAATACTTTGTTATCAATCAAGTGCTGCATTCTCTAATATAAATATGTAATAGAGATCATTAATTTATACATGACCTATGATTACGCTTCCAGTCATCTCATTCAAAAAAAGAAAAAATACCCATATTTTCTTACAACCATCCTGCTTGCAACTTCAAATAGAAAAAGTACACGTAGTAAAACAAGGAGAATAAATGTAGCACCAGCTTTTGGCTAGACGTAATAGTAATAGCTGCTGCACACTGCTGCTAGCACTACCTATCCCACTTGCCTCGAACAGTCAGTACTACAATGCAAAGACTCAAGGTGCTGCTGGCTTTGTCACTGTCTGCCATTTACTCCAACCCTGAATGTCACAATAAATGCCTCTCAACTACACCTGCTTACCACAAATAATAAAACTATTTTTCATGCACTTCACAGGTTTGAGCGAGTATAATACATAAAAACATTCAAAGGAGCCACAGAAAAAGCATAAGTTACAGTAACATTGAATAGAGATCAAAACAATAAATATAATGTGTGGGATGTCTGAAATAAAGCTAAGTGTATACAACTGGTAGTCAATTAAATCTAGTTTTGAAAGGGTGAAAAGCAATGCATACAATAAACTGCAAGTTAGGCATACACACAATGAAGTCATATATGGATGATAATCATTCAGTAAGGTGATTTGGGCTTTGTTTTGGAAGTTTAGTTAAAGTGCTGAGTACATAGTGTCAAAAACACAAGTTGTTCCCTTAGCTGTAGATTAACGAAGCCTAATTTCTTATAAACATGCCCTTTCTCCCACATCTGTTACCCAACGCCCACCCCTCCCCTAATAAGGATTGCCAAACTTCCCTCAGACCTCCTATGGCACCCCAAGTGAAGGGAAGACCAGATGCACTGCGCTCAGTCCAGAGCCCCGTACACAACGACAGCCTTGCAGCAACCATGTGCTGACCGGGAGCCAGTTTGAAGCAAGCAGGCTTATGAGGGCTGCATTCTGCCCGACCTTCCCCTTGGGAAAGCTCTACCTTGGAATTCTCTCCTCCATCCAACCCCTAATTTTCATGGTAACAGTAGCAAATTAAGCTCTTGAGACTTTCCTCATCTTTCGCATATGGTCGAAATTGGCCAACGGCTTCAGGAGTTACTGATGGAGACGGAAGGGATCGCAGATGGCAATGACACGGAAAGGAGTCTTCTGCATCTGTAGTCCTTGTTTTTCCCTCCCTCTCCCACACAGAAATAAGAGACAGAAGAGAAAATACTAAGTACTGAGAGATGCAGAACACAGACACCTCTACAGTTCAAAACACAATGTGTGATTTGATACAAAACCAAGGTCACAATCAACAAAACAGACAGACATCCCACTTGGAATAAAATGCCATCACTTCCCAAACACCTTGTGATTTCCGAACGTACGAGACTGAGGGAAGGGGAGGAGGGTAAAGACATCATCTAAATGACTAGGTCTCCCATTCATTCTCACAACAGAGAACAGAAGTCTTTAAAACTACTACCTACAACTATGCGTTCTTCCTCTCCCCCCGGCACAAAAACTTCTTTCCCCCCACACAACTGCAGGCACGCATTCTCCAAACAAGTCTGACAAATACAAGATATCTCCTCTAATACACCTTGGTTCTCATCCCACTGTAAAATAAATTCAGTCCTTCATCCTCTCAAATCTCTCCAGCCCTTTCAGCCTTTCTTCCTTCCGTTCGCTCACCGAGACTGACCTCTTCGATCGGATCCCACTACACTGCTCAGCCCAGCTCCCATCTCTACAACTACAGATCCTTCAAGTCAGGCTGACACCATCAGAAATCAGAATTTCAGAAATTCTAGGATCAGCCTATGTTCTCAAAAGCAGCTTTTAAAAATACTTCCTCCAAAAAGATTGCAAAAATTTCATTTTAAAATAATGACGGCCAACTCAAGCTTCCCACGGCAAATGACTGTAGCAAACTCTGAGACCCTAGGCTTCGGCACATGAACGACTTCTCAAAACCCTGTTGCTCCCCAGCAATTGTCTGTATGCGTACAGCATGCTTTATGATCAGGTGGGTCACCACATATTTGTTGAGGTATATATTAAACAATCTTGCATCAGAACTGGGGTGGGAGGAGAACCACCACTGTTGCGTTACAAAATACATGATCATTAAGCACTGTAACAGGACAGCTACCTAGACAGGCTGTGAAACAAATCCCTCTTCTGGAGATTTTAGAAAGGTTAGACAAAGTTGTTACCCATACTTATGCATCCAGACTACGAAGGAAAGAGAAAAGGAGTCACTTCCAGCCTTACGCTTCTGTACGCTCGTATTTCAGAGAAAAAAAATATATATTTAGTGCTTAAAGTGATCTTCTGTTTTGGAGAGCAGTTCTTCTACTGCGTTATTTTTAAAAATCAAGTTGAAGCAGTTAATAGTTTCACTAAGTCTACAAGCTTAATAAAATTAACACTTAAAACCACATGCAAGCTACACACGCATTCCTGTCCTACCCATTGCACAGCATCATCACGCCCATTTGATTCAGGACATAAATATTTTGTTCTGAATGGAACTTTGCACCCTGCTTACACGCAGCTCCGCTAGGGAAGTTAGAGTCTGCTCAGAAAATGACAGCACAGCACATGTTCATGGCGTGGCCAGACTTTGAGCCCCAACACAATACATTTCCTGTGACTGTAAACCATGCACTCTGCTTTTGGGAATGAAACGTTTGCAAAGAACCTAATAAATTACCCCTCTCTTCCCTATGGTGAGAAACACGAAGGAGTGTAACATCTGCCAAGGAAACAATGACACTGACTATACAGACTGCTGGGAAATACTTAAGGAGATATAAAAAGGCAGGTGGGACAACAATGCAAAAGTCAACTATATATATATATATATATTATTTTTTTTTAAGAGAAGTTTGTAATATGTGTCAGAGAGGTCATCAAAACAACCACTTCATCATGAGAATAATCCTTACAGGAAATACTCTTAAGCTTCCATCTTTGTCCACAATGAAATAAGGTTTGCCTTCCTTCAGCAGAGAACAGACAATTTAGCCAACCTTTTACACATGGTTCCTTTGAGGGTAAAATCATTCATACTGAAGTGAAGTGCCTGTGTAAGGGCTCAGAGCTTCCAATCCGGGCTCCTTAGCCACCTGGCTAGCATAGCTTCCACTTCCTCGCGCACTATGCCTACACCACACAACACGGTCCAGAAATACCCAGGTTTGCTTGAGAACTGGAGGCAGCTTAGCTGAAATATCAGAGCTTCACGTAGACAACCTAATGGAAAAGAGGCTCTTCTCAGCAAGGTGAAGGGGTCCGTGCACAACTCTTACTCTCTACTGGAGGGCTAACGAAGCCCTATTCTGCCCCAAAGGCTGCACTTGTACGTGGTTTTCCATCAAGCACACCAGTTGTCTCCCTCAAGTAAATAGTCCATCTCCCGCTGCTAGGCTAATACTTCTGAAAAAGCTCCCACAAGTTAAACTGAAAAATTTATATGATTTCAGATTACAACTGAATGAGCCACTAACAAAGGGTATAGCTCTAGTCAAGAAGTTGACACTGAGGATACAGATAGGTTTAAGAAAACTGATTAATAAATCAGTTACTAATTCTAAACACTGATAAAATAACTGATTTGAATGGCCAAAAGGAGTCCATCCTTATGTCACACAATTCATATTTCAAACAAATTAGACCAAGACACTACAGTAATTTTAACTGCAAGACAGAACAGGATAAAGAAGCTTCAGTTCACTCATTTTAATTAATAATTAAAATGATCGTTAAAAAAAAACAACTTAAATCTCTATCCAATTCTATGCACACTGGAAATCCCGCAGCCCTGTGGAACCACACAGGTACAGACTTAAGGAAGAGACCCACAAAGATAAAAGGACATTCTGCTCGCTTTAATTTTCATTTTATATTTTCCACGAGTAATGCTGTCTACTGTCTACATTTCCAAAGGAATGCTGTCTACTGTGGATATAAAGAAAGAAGGAGAAGTGGTTTGGTATTGCGTATCACAGAAGGCAAGCAAATGAAACCAAAGAAAGATTAATATCTAGTCCATATGAACACCCAAATGAAATTCTTTAGCAATATTGTGGAACAGCTCAAAGGTTCACCAGCCACCTCTTCAGGCACAACCCTCACAATTAATGCATTCAAATCCTCCAAAATATAGGGGAGTATAAATATGGCTCATAGTTCTAAACGAAAGATTTAGAGATATTTCAAGTCATTTGAGAAATGAAGAACAAAGCGGTCCAAATCATATTTTCAATATAACTTTTGTAAATCCCTCATTTACCTTAGACTAGTATGGGTAAAATGTTCTCACTGTAGCAATTCTCTTTATAAGGATTAATATACAACTTAAATACAGAGCTATTGGATATCTGTCAAAATTTGGATTTTATAAAGGAAGCCAGTAATACTTTTCTCCTAAAAATCAGAAGAAAAAAAAAAAAAGGAAAAGCCCCACTTGAATCTAGAGCCAGTTCTGTGTTATATCCTCATTTATCAAGGTGAAGGAAGGACTACCTTAATTCTTCATTCGTATTCTAGATTAAAAGTGAAACTGTCATCTACAGCCCCACTTCAAGATTTTCCATCTTCTTTATGCATCTCCACATCTCTTCCTTCCCGACCATCCTAAGCTCAGGTCTTTACTGAGCTCTCCCCAAGGAGTCCTAGAGATTCTTCTCAAGGCCAAAATCTACAAACCTGTTATGAAAATACTTTCCCTCTGATGTCACAATTTTGCATCTATAAACACTCAGTTCCACGTATTGCAGAGACGCAAGATCCATCACTGATCAGAAGGAACAATTAGTAAGGGTTTTCAAAGCTAGAAAGCCAGCGTTTTCTACGCTGATGTGAGCATACAGTTCATACTTTGGGGGGAGGGGAAGAGAAGTAGTAGTGTTGGCTCTTTCATGAACATAAAAGGGCAGAATTACACATTAGTGTAGCCTCCCCATGTATAGACTTCTTTTTTCTGAAATGGAGTGTAAACTTAAAATCAATAATTAGTTACTTTAACTAAAGCTCAAATCATTCATGTAATTACTCTTACAGAGGATTATGACCAAGGTTTTTTATAGTGTGGATTGTTAAAATTTCACAATTAAGAAATAAATCACAATGGGATAATAGGCTACTATGCACAAAATAGCCAAGCTGGCATTGTTAAAACCCTTTTAACAAGGAAAAAACAGAACTGAAATACAGGAATGCTGCTGCCAGGTCAGGATTGAGGTGAACTGGCAAAACTGTGCGAACAGGCTCGTACCACACCTGCCCAGCCCTTGGCCTGGTTCAAATCTGTCCTCACTCCTTCAGTACCCCTTCTCCCTCGGCAAGGCAAAGAAATTACCAACTCGCTCAAGGTTTTGTGATGGGGGGGAAAAAAAGCCTACTTTATTATTATTATTATTATTATCATTGTATTTGAAAGAACAGTTAGATACCAGGCGCTCTCAATTCATGCGTGTTTTAGTATCAAGACTTCTGACCTTCAGAAGTCCCTTCTTCCAGAAGGAAAGAGAAAAAATACTCCCAAGAAACTACCACAGACAGACACTGCAGAGATCAATCTAAAATTACAATAGTCAAAGGTCAGGATGATATAGGCAACATCAATTATATCATGTTAATATCCTCCCGAAAGAGACCTCTTAAAAAGCAGAAGCAAGAAAATCCGGGGCTATCCATCCAGTCAGAGCAATGAAGAAACTGCCTACACGCTGTATTTTTCTTACAAGGATTCGTTTAGGAACTATACACATCTAACTACTAAAATAATGCTAGAAAGACCCAGCATTGCAGACTGGGTCCTGATTAGCAAAAAGACACCAAAGTCACAGGAGTCTTCCAGAATTGCTGGAAAATGTATGCAGTGAGAAGCGTTGGCATTAGTGCCTAACGACGCTGGGTAACACTCAGAAAGCTCCAACATGCTCATCTGTCACCATGACAGAAAGCCAAAGGATGCCAGACCAACGCACGTCTCTCTTCCAATATCAGGACCAAACATTTCATGTGTCTAACATCAAGCTTCCAAGCAAAATTACAAGTATATATTATAAAATATGAATAAGGATGATCTTACAGTATACACTTCTAACTTTTTAATAAAAAAGAGTACTCTGTGAGACCTTTCAGTGCTCCTCAACAGCATTTTATGTTACTCCTCTACAATCATGAGGGAAAATGCCTCATTTTTGCTTCAGATCTCTCCCCCAAGAAAAAAAATATACCTTACAATAAGTCTGTCATAAAACTGTAGCCAGTTTAAGGCCCCTAAAAGCCTTGATGCTGATAAAATTAAAAATGGCTGTGCCCAAAGATCCCACAGCAAAACAGGCACAGCTCTGCTGACGATTAAAATATATATTAAAAACGCCTGCGTTACCTTACAAAGGGCAAGGCATGCAAAACAAAAAGACTATTTGTGTTTCCAAAACTGAAATAAGCGAGTAGACGAGAGAAGCAGATCGAGACAAAACGTGCATCCTGGATGCAGGTCGAGTTCATTTACGCAATAAAGCAGATTTTGTATTCCGAGACGCCCTAACAGATCGGGCTTTCAAAACTTTATCACGCTTCGCAGCTGAAATACATGCCCAGCACTTTTTAAGGAGACCCAGATGTGTGCAAATGCCGGCGGACCCCACCCCCTCGGCCGTGCCAAAATGGCCAGTTCCGTGCAGCCACTGGCTACTTACCAGCCGCAGTGCTGAGCAGCAGGGTGGCACTGGAGAGCAGGAGCACCAGCAAGAGGTGCTGCAGTGAGGCAGTCATACCTGGGGGAGCCGAGGATCGAGGCAGAAAGAGAAGAAAAAAAAATATACGGACGAGAGGAATTTCCTCCTTTTTTCCAGCGGCCTTACTGAGCTCTCTCGGTTCACAATCCAGTCCGGGAGGGCAAATGGCAGGTGAGGGGAGCCGTCTCCGCTCTTACTCCATTACAGCAGCCTGCCCTCATGTCTCGGCGGCCGGAGGAGCGGGGGGAAAGGCGGCTGCCGCCGGCCGCATCGCCCTCCTCCCGGGACAGGCGCCGTGCTCGTCGTGCCGGGAAGGCGGCTTATTTCCCACGCAGCTTCACGATGTCGAAGAAGCAGCCGGGTTGGGAAGGAAACATATCCAGGCGGGAGGCAGCGGCTGTCAGTCCCGGCCGGCTCTAGGGGCTCAGGGAAGGGGCGCAGCCCGGCCCCGTCCCCACGGCCGCCTCACACGGCCAGGGTCTCGGGGAACCGCTGGGCCGCTCGACGGCGGGGCGAAACCCGCTCCGCTGTGTGGGCGACGGCTGCGGCCGCCCCTCGGCCCATCTGCCTCCGCCGCGCAGCCCCGGCCCGCCGCCCCCCGGCGCAGCGGCGACGCCCCCCCCCCCGGCCACCCCGACGAGGTGGGGCCCGGAGCACCGGGAGGCACGGCGCGGCACGGCACGGCGAGGCCCTTCCCCGCGCCGGGGGAACGCGCTCCTTCCTCGCCTCTCCTCTCCTCTCCTCGCTCCGGGAGCCTCCTCGGCGGCGGGCAGCCCCCGGCCCGGTCTCCTCCCGCAGCTCTGCCCGGCGGGCAGGGAACGCCTCAGCCCCGTGGGGCTCGCCGGAGAGGGGCGGCTGGGCTGGGCTCCGCTCCGCCTCCTTCCCGTGCCCGCCGAGCAGCCGCCGCCGCTCCGCCGCCCCCCGCTCCCCGCGGCTCGCGCCCCCTCCCGCCCGCCGGCACCAACGGCCGCCCTCCCTCGCGCCAGACACAAAGGGGACTCGCTCCGACCGCCGCCCCGCCCCGCCCCGCCTGGCAGAGCCGCCCCGCGCCCCGCCCGCCCCGCACCATAGAGGCGGGCCTCCGGGGAGGTGAAGAGGGGCCCCGCCGCGCGCACAGGGCGCCGCCATGTTGTGGGGGGTGCAGCGCGCCCCGCCGCACGAAGCCGGGCAGGGGGCGGCGGCAAATGGCGGCGCTGAGGGAGCGGCCCCGGCCCCCAGCGCCGGGGAAACCTCTCCGGGCAGCCGGCCCCGGAGGGGCCCCGTCCTCCCGTCCAGCCCCGCCGCTTCTGCCCTTTAACCCCCCAAATCCTGCCCTGCTTGCACGGCTTCAAACACCTGCCTCGCCCAGGCCAACCCGTTCCGTGCTTCGTGCGTTAAGGAGGGTTTATGGTCTCAAAACAAAGATAAAGTCAGCCGGCTGGGCTGTTTGTGTGCTTTAACCTTTGCTACGTTACACAGGACTGGAGATAATTAAGGCCGGCAGCTGATGGGAGAGCTGCAGCTGGAATGCAGTGTGTGATGTTCCGGCCGAGCAAGGCTCCTTCAAACGAGTTTTACTGGGTATAGAGTAGAAAAGGTTCCTAAAAACATCCTGCACGCAGAGGGTGCCTTCCTATCCAAGCTCTCCCTATGGGCAGATTATGGGAAATGCTTCCCTCTGCCTAAATTCCTCCACCAATTTCAAGAATGGGGGAACAAAAAATACAAATTCTAAAACCCAATTCCACGCCTCAAAATATTAAATACCTCTACATAAAATGGTGTAGCTGCAAATCAGATAGGCTTTTAATGACAATAAAAAGCCTTTGAGTAACTTCATTCCTCTTCACAAGTCCTAACAGGTGAAATAGATTTGATCTGATTCTTGCATCATCAAGAGAATTATTAAACTCTAATAGGATTTTTATCACTGTGATGCTTAGGCCAGAGACATAGTTTGACACTCCTAGGGTCAAGTTGAGTTTGTGTGGCTGATAATTATAAGAATATTTTTGAAGTTTGTTGCAATATACAGTATACACATCCAACCTGGATATTGGTGAGAGATAATAAAATATAGAATGCCAGATTGTAATTCTTATTGCCACTTTCCAGAATTACAACCACATGTAAACCACAATATCCTTCCTGTTATTTGTGGAATGTGAACTGTCAAGAAATAACCTTTAGAAGAAGAAAAAAACAACTACCAACACCAAACAATAGTTTTACCTCCAAGAAGGGGAAAAAAAGGCAGCACTGAGTATTTTTTGTGGGCCCAAAATCCACTGTTCTTTTTGGCTTAGCAAAGACACCAAACTATGCAACATACTTTTACCCAGCGCTACCTACCAATAAAGTGAGATCTACTGTGTTCACAGAAAACAACCTAACTGTGTGGGTTGCACAGCACTTTCGCTGCTTAGATGGTAGAAAAAAAAATGCTGTAATTGTTTATGACATATATCAAAACCTGCTCAGCCTGAAGTAAATGGCTGAAGTCCTGCTTGTTTTAATGGTCCTAGTTTGGGCTCATTAATTAACATTGGGAGCTCTCCTCCACAAGGAATCATATAAACGGATTTTCTGCTTTAAAACACTTTCATTCTCACAACAAAATGGATTAGATTTTTATTGTGTTTTGTTTTCCTAGAAAGAAGAAACAAGACTCATGCTATTTTATACAACTGTTTCCTCCCTTGTTTTACAAAAACCCAGACCATGATCCAGAAGGCACCCTTGTGAAGGCCACAGGGGCCTGCAAAAGAACCCCCCTGAGGCTGTGGAGCTGTTTCACCAGAGCTTGTATCAGGGCCTTAGACTAATCTCCTGGCTGCACATTCCCAGCAGTTTACAAGACTTTTTTCCTCCTTCCCTCCTGTTTTGAATTTTGCAGAAGCCCTTCTCCTGCAGGGTCTGCTCCCTTCCAGCCTGGTGCGGCTATGGAGAATGCAAAGGGTCCCTGGCCACACACGTGGGTCACGCTGCAGAGCTGGAGCTGCAAAGCAGCTACACCCGATTCTCTGGAGCTGGCGGGCAGAGCCCAGGAGGGGCTGGCCCCCACTGCACCACACAGATGTAGGAAGCAATCAGTGCTGTCTAAGCACAGAAACAGCTTCCTTTTCCCACGGTGGTGAGAGGAAACCAGAGATCTGAACCGTCACTCGCGGACTCGCTCATTGTTATGGGCTGGGACAAGGACATATTTATAATTCTTGCTGTGACATTGTTTTATCTGTTTAACTGTGAGTTAGAACTTCACTAGCCTAATATTCAGCAATGTCAAATAAGACCAGTGGGAAAATACTCAAGATAACAAAGACTTGCAGAGTCTGTTGTATTGGTCCAGAAAAGGGCAGGGGAGAGATGAGAGAAAACCTGAAAAATTTACCAAGATTTCAGAGGATGGTATTCTGCCTGAAACACTGCACATTTCCACCAGGAAGAACTTAACCTGACAAAACAACAGTTTCGAACTTAACTAAGAAGAGACTGATTAAAAAAAATAGAGAATGAGAGAAAAAAACTTATGAAATAGATGCTCTTTTACAACTGTTGTTTGGTGCTCTAGCAGCCAGGCAGGGACAAGGATGCGCGTGGAAGCATTCCTGGGGCAGGCTGCAAGGAGAATGGCAACAGAAGAGCCAGGGTACAGCGGCTGCAAGCTCCCTTAGGTATCACCCTAACGTGCACTAAGGCCACACAGCAGGGCACAGCCATCTTGCCCTAGGGCGAGGGAGCTTTGAATGACACAGGCCCTTTCAGGGCACCAGGACTGCCCTTTACGCTATGTCTGTGCTAGAGCAAGTCACTGAAGTGAGCAGTAAGGCTGATACACATCTTGGGTGTTTCCTGCTGTTGGCCATACTGATGCACATGCAAACACAATGATGTCGCTTGCAAATTCAAGACTGTATGTAAATGAAATAGAACATGTCATTGTTAGCAGCATTTCATTTGAACAATGCATGTGTGTGTTTTTTTTTTTAATTATCAGGCATACAAAGAATTGTTTTCAGGCTTCCAAGAGAATATTCTAATCAGTGGAAAATAATATGAACAAGGCATGAAGAAAACAAAAATGAACTATCAAACAATAGCTTTAGACCCATTTATTTTAGAAAATGTGATTTTTTAGGCACTTTAAAAGGATTTCTCAGGATGGTTTCACTATTATCCAAGAGTTTTTCAGCGCTGACGCCACACAACTGTTATCATTGTTAGGACTCAGGGGACTGTTCTTTTTGACAAGGCCTTTCATGAAGTCAACAGATCAGTTGAAAATAAGCCATAAATTATACTTGGCTGCCTATCAGCTTGGCCAGAGCGTTCTCTCAGTGCTGTCATAAGTGTTGGGGAAGGAGGATAACTACATGGCCCAATGTTTAGTTTTCAGGGCATATTCTGTTCCTGATTTAAAAACAAAGCATCCCTGTAGCATTGACTCTGATGCATAAACATATGCTAAAACAGTAATCAAGATGTTCACAGACTTTCCTACAAATAAGTACACCCATTCTGAATCCTAAGTAGTACCCAAATAAATAATGGATTTGAAACAAGTCTCCACCATGAATGCCTCCCATTCATTGCTACATGAGGGAACTGTCAGCAGGATCATCTCCAAGATCTCACCTCCTGTACCAGGAGGTCGAGAGAGAGGTGGTTTCCGATAGCTAGGATCCAAGCCTTATATAGCTCTCTGGATTATTATTAACATCCTGAACTGCAGCCAGAATGAACTGAAAAGACAATACTGTCTACTCACAGTCTGCTGAGTTAGCAGCTAAAGCTTCAGCCAATGCAGACAAACAAGTAATCACATGCAGACGCTGTTACCATTGGAAGCATTCAGTTACTTATTTTACATAGATTTTCCCATCAGGGTTAAATCTGGGGTGTCACACAGAGTCATTAATATGCTCCCATGTGGGTCCCCTAGGAGTTAAAGGTCAGAACAGTGAGAGTGGCTGTGGAAAGATTGTAATTATAGGAAAGTGGGCACATGATATGCAGAACAAGAAACGGCAAGTCCTCCGGGGATTTTAGAAGCACTCTGGCTCCCGAAGTACCTTTCTTCAGCACTGACACGTTTCCTTTGCGTGCCTTCCCTCAGCCTACCATCATCACTCACACCTCGCCTGAACTGACTGCTGGTTTCTGCTCCTTTTCCAGGGCTCAGCTTCATCTTGGGAAAATAGATTCCACAAAAGAGGGTCACACGAACACCAAGCCGTGACAAAAGCAGGCAAGTGGCATCATAGCCCAAGTCTCTCAGACTCAAATGGAGAAAAGATTGACTGAAACCCTGGGCGAGTCCTTTGTGGTGAAAAGTCAATTCCTTTCTGTTCTTTCTGATCGGCAGGAAAAGCACTATCCACAGCAATCGACAACCAGTCTGGTCTGTCCTGCCAAGATCTCAGACTGATAAAGCCTCCTTGGCACCATGCAACAGAGGCCGCTCTCACTCTCACGATACTACTTTAAGGAAATGGTAAATTGAATTTCCTGCCTCAGAGGGAATTTGTTTCCCCTTTAGCCCAGTTAAATAATCTGTGCCAGACATTACTTTCGGCCTTTAGACTCACAAAAGCCTGTCTGAAGGCTACTATGGCTTCACTCTTCTTTGTCTCCCAATCGCAGAAAATAGCAGCAACTGTCCAGCATTTGAAAACAACAAATATTTGCAAGTATGAGTTATTGTTTTCAGCCCTGGATATTTCTAACTCTACCCTGTTCTTATGCAATCTACTGCAAGACAAACCATATTCTACAATGAACTCACCGTAGTCTTTGACATCATCCTATATCAAAAGATAAATTTTGTGGCAGCTTTGCTTACCTTTCAACAGGAGACTTTTAATTAATTTAACAAAAAAAAAAATGCACTGCTTTGGGGCAGTCCCTGGAAAGATTTATTTTGATACTGAACTTCTTTTCTTGTATACTGGCCCCACATTTCCTGTTTTGGGGATAGTAAATGGTCTCCTATTGGTAACACAGAATTGTATCACAAAAAGATGCCAAGTCTCAAGCCTGGAAGCGTAAGCAGGTGGGCATGGGACAGGCAAGCTTTTGGTGGTCAAGAAGGAAGTTGCATGTTGCAGGATAGGATAGACACACAAATGAAATATTTGGTATCTAGAAGGATTAGCAGTGAAATAGTTAACAGATGTTATGTTTCATAATGCATATCTCACTGTGATAATGAACTACCAGCAATGTTCGTAGCAGTCACTGTCTTGTTTTTAGAGATAACACTGCTTAGTCTGTGGAAACTTTATCTCCATTTTGGGGGTGGAGGTGAGAGAAACTTTCATGCTAGCTCTGAGAAACGCCTCCACTTTGAATAAAGACTTAAACCGTACACTGAAGGCCCTTTACAGCTTGCCCAAACTTCCTTGGCTCACTCATTGCAACATAAAATGGGAAATTTGCTGCAGGGTGTTTATCAGTTTGAAACATCACTTACTTGTTCATTAAATCCAACAATGGACTTAGTCAGAAACAGCGATATGTTGAGTTGTGTCAGAACTATCTTCTCGTCCTCAGCAGAGGGATATGTCATTGCCACAGACCTGCAGGGCTTCATTCCTGAGAGCTACCTGCGCCTTCTCACACTCGCGACAGGCGGCTGGGAGCAGTGCTCACAGCATCTCCAACACACTCTCCTCCTACTCCTACATTCCTCCTTCCCCCCCTCCTTTTTAATCATTCCCTAAATGAGCTAGTTGACAGTACAAGGCCAAGTTGGCTTTCAGAAGCCACCTCTTCCTTTTTGTTCTCTAATTTCTCACAGACAATTAGACCTGAGAGTATTTATCCAATCAACACAACGCTTCTAGCAGAAGGCTAATAAAAACTCCCCCTTGAGAACAAATGAAACCACCTGATGAAGCCTTGGTGAACTTGCTCTCCCTTTGCCATGGCAGGGGCCAACAGGAAGCAGCGTGACCATGCCTGTTGCTGGTTGTCCATGCCAGCCATTCTCCTAAAATAGAAAAGCAGCGACTACAAAATACAATAGTTATTTGCTGGTTTACAATGAAGTTTTTCAGTGGCAAACCAGCCATGCATGCAAATTGTCCCCAACTGTTCAGAGCGGTGGCAGTGGTGGCACCAGAACGACACCAAGACTTACGGATGTGACACCTCAACATTACTCCTCTTCCCGAAGAACACACCGTGCTCCAAGCCAGGACAGCTAGTGGGGACAGGGGAATGGTTGGACCTGTGTTTGTCCCCTGCCTTTCTTCAGCGTTTTTTTTTTTTTCATCTCCTCTGGCAGCTGTGATTCTCCTCCAAGGCTGTTCCTGTAACATGGCAGCTGCTGCCTGACAATTTGGAAACATTTTAATCTGTAAAGAACACCCCTTCAGATCAAAAAATGGGTCCGTGTCTCTGTATGGCCTAGCTGCCTCTCACAGGTCTACAAGGAAAAACAAAACCCATCTGACTGTTTCCTGTCTTTCCACACCAGAGAACTGAAAACCTTTGATCTGCAAGTGAGGTACAACCTCCATAGGTCATCTTCAGAATGAAGTGGGCTGACCAACCACTGGCCTGGGGAGCACAGTCTACACTACAAAACCTCTTCCTCTGCTTGTGATTCGTGATTAGAAGTACACAGCATAAATAAGCAGGGGGAACAAGTGGGCAGAGAGTGATAAAGGAAAAATTTCCCTTCATTTCTAAAAAAAAGAGTCTGTTATTTTTCTACTCTTCTTCACAGAGTTCAGTAAAATCCGTGCCTGAGCAGGGGATCCCCTCTCTAGCACTTTTTTTTTCCAGTTTCACTTTTGTATGCATTTGCTTTTAGCCATCTCGACAACTTTGGAGAGATTATGTTCAGCACAAGGATAAATGGCCCCCTGCACCTCTCCCCCAGGAGCTGCTGGAGCTTGCACCTCTCCAGAGAAAGGTGAAGGGGGACACAAATAGAGAGCAGAGAGGATCACAAACACCTGAACTGAGCATTGAACAGAAACAGGAAGGAAAGCTGCGGGCAGGAGAGAGGGCAGCCTGGAGGGAAAAAAGAGGAAGAGTTCCGGGGAGGGTTAAGCAATTCAGAATTTACATTTGTGGTTTTAAGAAAAAAAGGCAATACTTAAACTCAGACCTCTGATATCTACCAAACTTCTCTGTGGATTTGCATTTTCCCTAGAGGCAACTATTTGCAGGGTAATAGAGGTGCTGCTCAGTACTGGCCCCACCAGCTGTACAAGTAAAGGAGAACAGAGCAGCATGAGGAACCCCCCAGGCATGGAGAAGAGGGGGGAACCCCCAGTCTTGGCCTGTCAGTGCAGAGATGCTGGTCTGCCTGCCCAGCGGTGCTACCACCTCCCATGCAGGGAGGCATGTGGGGGGCTTCGCTGCTCTGCCATCAGGGATTAAAAGTCAGCAAAAACAGCAAACATCTCCAACCTTCCAGACCTTCCCAGATACAGGCATGCTGCTGCTACATGCTGCTGGCAAGGGCTGAAATCAGCATGTGCAGCAGTGGATGGAGGCTGGAGGAAGAAGCACATCCCCAAGGAGACAGACTCCCCCCCAGCTCCCTCTGGCCACTGATCAATCCCTACACCTCAGCGTCCCACTAATGCCCATCTCCCCCAGACAGACCCATCCTCTTTTCCTTCCTCTGCTGGGATGCATCCAACTCCCCCTCCCCAGACACTTGTGCTACTCCCTCTCATGGGTTTCGGGAACACCATTACACTCTGCACCCCAAAGAAGCCATCAGGGTTGTATCTGTCCTGCAGCTGCCCTGCCCAGGGACATGTTCCCCAGGTGAGGCACAGGTTCAAAGGCCACACATCACCTTTAGCCACCCCATCATGCAGAAGAACCAAGCACCTGCAAGCCCTCCCAGCTGCTTTCCTCGTGCCCATGAGCTGCACCAGGGCTCCTCTCTGCCAACCAGCCAAAGAGCTACCAGACATGAAGCCTCCCTTCAGCTGTCCCTGAATTTGGATAACTAAGTGCAGAGCCAGAGCTGCACAGGAGCTCTGCTCCTCCTCACCATCCTCTGGGGAACCAGGACCAGGTCTCCCCCTGGAAGGCAGGGACACAGCAAGAGGACCACAGGGTAGCAGCAACAGGCTGTGGTGGAGAACCCATGTCGCCAGCCATGCAGTGTTCAGAGGCAAGAGAAAAAGGTCCGAAAGTTTCTCTGCGTCTAGCCCTTGGCTCCCTGAAGCTAATCCTCAGTTTTGGAAGGAAGCAGCAATTCCCATGTTTCTCTCAACTCAGCCAAAAGCTGTAAAGCAGATTTCTCCTGCCCTCTGCTAGTGTCCAGACCTCCCCTATGTGTTTTGTCGATGAAATCTCTCACCCCAATTCAGAAGATAATGATGTTTGCTAAACATGCTCTGCCTCGCTACCAGAAGAGCCCCTGACCCTGACCTTGTCCTGTCTTCTTGCTGTTTGGCAAATCCTTATCAGTGCTCGCAGTGACCTCCAGCCAGCTGTGCGAGAGCCTTCGGAGCCAAACGTGCACAAATAATTTCGGGGGCAGCTGCTGCTACCGTGCTATCTCCTCCCGCGGCTTCTGCAGGTGTGAGCAGTTAATGCACGCTGCCGCTCATGGCCCCTGGCACACTGAGGAGCCTCTCCCTGCAGCTTCTGCCCACCCAAGGCACCTCAACAACGGGCCCTTCATGCCAGCACTAGCCCATGCTGCCAAAGGCATTGTGCCCGTGAGACACAGCCTGAAACAGCCAGGCCTGTGGATCGCCGGCCCGCCACCTTGAGCACGGAAGGTCACAAGCTAATAGCTGTTCCAAAATTAAGCAGAACAGAGGCTGCCTTGTGCATATCCAAACACATCGCCCCATCTCTCCAACGCCTCTGGCCTCCTGCTGCTGCGGCCTGAGGTGGTTTTTTATTTTCTGTTTTTTTTTTTTTTTTTTTTTTTTTCTCCCCTCCAGCATGTAGAGGTCCAAGCCTGGCCAGAGTTCATTCAAGCCTGATGAGCAGCAGCAACCTGTGTCTGAAAAATGAGGCTGTTGTGACTGGAGGCCATCATGAAAGCCCAAGCAAAGCTGAGACCAGATATGTACTCTGCTCACTCCAACTGTTGCTCAGAGTAAATCCTTGCTTTGCTTTGGACTGTCAGGAGTTAGGCTTATCTGTGCCGGAAGAGCTTCTCTGCTGTTTCTCCATGCTGCAGTTGCACGGTGGGCCTGCAGGTCTGGCTGGAGCCACAGCAAGAGACAGCCACGAAGGATGGGGCAGCTTTCTTGCTTCAGTTCTGCTCCATGCATCAGCCTGCTGCTGGCAAGCATTTTCTGCCATGGTTTCGTTAGGATGCTGCATACCTTCAGCCTGCTAGACAGCTCCCTGGAAACAGAAGCGATCACGCGACTATGATGATCCTCGGCATTTACAGCAGACCTTTCATCAGAGGATCTCAAAGCAGCTTGCCAGCAGGAGTGGGCACAACCTCACTCTGTGCCTGGGAGATAAGCAAAGGATGGAAGAGGCTGACTGCTTAAAAGCAAACAGCAGCTCTATGGGATGAAGGCTGCATCACGTCAGCTGTGTGCAGCTGTGATGGAAACCACAAGGCTCAGATAAAGCTTCAGGGAGAAGGAAGCACGCTGAGACCTGAATGAGGACATGGAAGGAGCGCACACAGCAGGCTGCTGCATGTCACTGAATGGCAACTGGAGCTCCCCCCTCAGTACCAAGGAAACTCAAAAAACGACTGATTTAAGATGAGAAAAAGCAAGGAAAGAGGCCTATGGAAAAAAACATAACTGAATGTAACAATAACAACAAAAATAAACCCAGACAAGCAGAAGGGAGATAAACAGGCATACTGCTGTCCTGTCCAGCACACAGCTAGCTGTGAAGCCTAGCTGTGAAGGACTGGTACCAAACTGCACTGCTGTCCCAGGAACAGAAGAGATCGAGACGAGCAGGACTGCATCAGGCATTCCTCCTGCAGCTGAAGGGCCGCCACTGGTCATCAGAAGACAAGTGGAGATGGGAAGCTTTAAAGCGGTGCCAGAAAAAACAAGCTACAGCCAGGGTCGAGGAACATGGGATCAGGCTCTAAGTTGTCAGCAGTTGTGGTGTATACATCTCTGAAAACAGATGTGATGCCAGGAAAATCCAACTCCCAGCATGAAAAAAATAACTTCAGAATGATAACAAGAGAAACTGAAGCAACTGTGACTGTGAATTAGCGATTACATAAAAGCTTTTATCTTAAAGTTATGTTAGGCCAAATTCTGAAGTCATTTCTTCAGCCAGAACGCTCCCTTGAGATTGTGTGATTTGGCCACAAAGTGCTACATCTGAGGGGGGAAAGAAAACACAAAGAAGAAGATCTTTCTAAGCGAGCCAACTACTGCACAACAGCAACAGCCTTGACTTCGCATCAAGTGCTTCTTCGAGAGGTGGCAAACAGCATCGGCAGGTTCGCGGCCCCAGCACAATGCTGCTCACTGCCAGCTCCTCTCCACTGCCTGACCTGAGATGATGGAGCGCACAAACAGCTCCTGCCCGTTCCTGTGAACAACACACTGCCAACCTGCAACTTCTCAAGGGGTGTTGAGCACAACGTGAGAAAATAATGGGTATTTTGAGCAGGAGACATGCCCTTCCTGTGCATGATGAACTGCTCTCAGAGCCATTAGTAAAGCAAGGGAACGTGTTCAAATACCTGCCATGAAGTTTGAATCTGGAATGCTTTCCAGCCAAAAATGATGGAAATAGCTCTTACAAGTCATGCGAACACTCAAGAGTTTCTGAAAGGAGAAATAGCTGGAAATAGTTTTAGATAAAAGAGCCTTTCATGCCAGCTGGCGAAAGTAAACCAGATGGATGAGATAGATGGATAGACAGGGCTTAAAGCCACTTTTGTCTCAGCAGCGGGCTGGGTTTGCGCATGCTGTGTCTGAAGGCAGCGCATCGCATCACCCGACCCTGGCTGTTAACTTTATGAAATCACACCAGGACAGACCACAGCACTCAGCAGCAGCTCCCAGCCTCACCAGACCCCTGCCAGCACATGGGGGTGACCAGGATGGCTCCACACACACAGGGTGGTCCTTTGCCCGACGGAGCTTTTCCCCTTTAGTTCAGCAGTCCCACCTCCACTGAAGCTCAGGGAGGTCTGTTGCACTGTGGGTAGCTTTGCAAATATTGAGGCAAAAAAATTTGTTTTCCATAGCGCAATAGCAGTGCAGCAATTTCAGACAAGTGAGAAATGAAGGATTCTGAAGACAAACAAGTGAGCAATGACATGCAAAGACACTGCAGGAACCTGGAAACACTGAAATAAATACCACAAGCAGGAAAAGGAGTAGTTTATCTTTGTTTCTTTTCTTTTTTTTTTTCCTCCCTCTGTATCAGGACTGTGCATCCCTGGAGATTTCATGTCAAAATGGAATTGTGTAGTGAATATTAAATATTTATCGAGAAATTCACAGTTGAAAGCAATCTGCAATGATGGATAAAAAACAAATCACCTCTGCACCACTTCTATCCTTGTTTCTTCATGTCTTGGGGATTAATCCTGAAGGACTTCAGCATTGACCTTTACAGATGTTTCTGCTTTTCCCATCCTGTCCAGAAAGGCTCTGAGTTACTGAGGAAGTGGCAGGATTGCACCACCGGAATTACAACAGCAGAGCCCTGATGTATGCAACACCCATGGAAATGGGCATGACCAAGGCTTCTGGTCCCCAGTGCATCCCCCTGCCACACAGCAGCTGGGCAACGTGGCTCGTGCTGAAGGAGCTGCTTCAGCAGGAATGTCAGCTTCTTTGTTGTTGGCTTCTGTAAGCGTCTCAATGTGAAAAAAGTACTCCTTGGCCTAAATCATAATATCACCTTCTAGATGTTATGTAAAAAAGCTTCCATTACCTGCAGTCTTTGAAGGACAGGCAAAACTGCCTGCTCTGTGCAAATCACTTAGCCAAAACCAGGTCAGAGAACACCCAACTTCTGTCCATCTCATGGAAGCAGCTGTAGGAAGAAACTGCCATATCCACCTCTTTTTCCTGCAGGCGTCACCTTATGACGACTCACAGCACCCACCAAAGGGTACAACGAACACGTGGCAACGCAGTGCAACTCCAGAGCTGCATCAAACCCTGCATGCCAGCACCCCTTATCAGTGTGCAGACACTCAGTTTTGCTTTCTGGAGCTAGTCTACCCAAAAACATGTGGGTTGACCCAAACTCTTTCCCAGCACAGAGCAGAGGTACACACCAGGGTCAGGTGCAGGCATAGCCAGATCTTCAGGGCAGGAACCCGCAGGTCACTAGCGCGAGGCACAGCCATGCAGGGCTCCGTGCTTGCTTTCCATCTTCCCCCTTCTCCCCAGGAACCTGTGATGCACAGCTACAGGTGGGCAAACCCACTGACTGCTGCCATTTCTGAAGGGCAGGGCTTCACGAGGGGATGATGGTCAATATCTGACAGCCAAAGAAAATCTGGATTTCACATGGCATGTTGAGCAAATTTGATGGAGAGATCACAAACACACAAGCACAGATTCTGCTTTTCCACATTGACCTTTTTTTTTTTTAAGGTTAAAAACGCACTTAAAGCTTTTTTTTTTTTGTAGTTTTGACCTCAGCAAGTGGTAGTTGCTCAACTGTCAGCAGCAGGGTTCCAAGTTCCAATGACTTATTGCAAACTTCATGCTACTTGATATTTTTGACAGCTCTGTAGACTCATGTGATTAAATTGGTATTTCAACTTTTGTCAGCAAAAGTTTCTAAACTTCATGCTAAAAGAAAGGAAAATAAACCCTAAAAATGCGTATGTTGGGAGCCAGCCAAAAGCAGTGGCGTATAACAGTTCCTTGGCCCCTGTGCTTAGTAAAGTGATGCACATGTGTTGGACTTCAGAAACAAAAGTAAACAGTCTGATAACGCAGATGGCTGGCTGCTGAACGAGGCTCTAACCATAAAACTCACCTCACTACAACACCAGTCATATTGAGTGCTTGCCCACTGACACAGCATCTGAGAGTCCATTTATAAGCTCCTTGGAAAGCAAACAGGACTGCCATTCACTCTAATGGGTCCAGTCTTCAGCACTGCGCCCGGAAACTCTCAGCCTCCTGTAGACTTTGCCGAAGACGTGAGGCTGTAACAGCAAGCCTTTAGAGAACAAACACCTTTCACTAAGAGCTCCGCGAAATGCCTCGACACTGCCCCAGCAATGTGCATGGAGCAGATGCCACAAGGCTTTCAGGCTGATCTCTTTCAAATTTTTGCATAAGACTAAACATTTCCTCATTTGCAAGGTGTGGCTGGGCAAGAGAAATGGTTAAGTTTCTTTAATTAATTCTGGCGCTATTTGTATCCGTATTTTAATAGTTTCAGGTGCATTAGTTATTAGGAATATCTGCTTGAAGGCATAAGCAGTGAAAGTTCTCAACCTCTCTTCCCTGGCAGGTTTAAAGCCTCATTTCTTGAAATCCATGCAAGGCCCTTTCCCACAGATGCCACAGAGCACAACCATTTGGATCACCAAAATACAAAAACCACAAACCCAGGGGACACACACACAAAAAGCCTTGCAAATAAAACAAATAAGCCAAGGAGGGGGAAAATAGCCTCAGTCACCCCTCCCACCTGGATAATTCTCCCTCTAAGCAATGGTGAGCACAGCACAGACCTTTCCATGAGACTTTTTGCAGCAGAGCTGCTGTGGCATCCTGCAGAGACCTTGCTGCAACCGAGATGCCGCAGCAGGCAGAGCGGGACGGGCTGTGCCCCGAGATAAGATTGTCTGCCAGTGCTTTGTTGGAGGCAGCCGTGCAGATGCCGGAGGGAAAACAAGCTGTAAAGATGGTAAACGGAGAAGGGAAAGAAACGCCCTGTGGGAAGCGATGCTGGCACAGGAGGTTGGCGGTTCCTTGTTGGGGAAGGGCAAGGGGACACACAGCAATCCTCGTTTTGGCTCAGCATAAGCCTGTCCTGCACATCCCAGCCTTGATAGCCCCAGGAGGAGCTGCGGGGTCAGTGCAGTCCTGTTGGCATTCAGCCAGCTGATGATAAACTCTAATAAGCCAGAGGAGAATCTGAGAGGAGATCCCCTGCAGCTTCCTGCTGCAGCTCAACCACCTTTGCTCAGCACGTATTGCAGTTGAAGCCAGAGCATCGTCCTCGCCTGGGTAAGCCACCCTCCCTGGCGCCCGAGCTGAGGGCAGCAGGGCTAGGCAGGGCCACCCCACCCTGGGGACACAGGAGGGCAGGGTGTTACAGCAAAGGCAAGGGCTGCTCCTCTGCACCCTGAGGCCCCAGGAAGAGACTTGCGCTGAATGCTTTGGTTTGTTTAATCTGCCATATAGAAACAAAATCCAGAGAGGTTCAAAGCTCTGGTGTTTACTCTATCAGGCTTACTTCTGGGCTAAATAAACCATCAAATCTAAGTCTCCACTGAAAACATCAAAACATGCTAGTTGAAGCTGATGAATAGTTAGTGTTTGGCAGAGACAAAGCACGAATCCATAATTATTAGAAGATGAGTCACCTGGAGAAACTAGAGCAGTAGCCAACAAAAAATCCCCTTTGAATAACGTAATGAGAACGAAGCTGCCCAGAGCCACACCAGCATCGGTGACAAGACCATGCCAGCCCTGGGGCAGGCAGAACCACCCCAGCTTTGGGGAGGACACCTCAGCCCTCCATGGCCATGTCCCACTGAGGACTGCATGCCTACATCACCCACAGCCCGGTCTGGACACCAGCATCCTCTGCCATCCACATTCCCTCTGTGACTCACAAGACTGGAACAAGCCAGACTTTTGCAGACAACAAAAAAGATAAAAATCATATTGCTTGGGGGAGTGCCAAGCTATTATTTCATCCAATTAGAGTCTCAAGCTGCTAAAAGTTAAAAGGATTTCCTCTGGAAAGAGGACATTCTCCAGCCAGAAAGTCTCCAGAAAGGTACAAGAGAAATAACTCCTGGCATTCAGCATTAGGAAACAAGCGTCTAGACAAAGGCTTCGGTTTTGTTTTGTTGCTGCTGATGTTTTTAAAAGATGCTGTAGCAGAGATCCTAGAAATTGGATTTCTATGTTTATGTTCTTCCTACCTGTGACACATTCACATGTCCAAGAGATGCTGGGGATGGCTTATACATCTCTGATTATTTTGTTTAACTACTGCAACCTGATGGTACTACACCCCCCGGGTTTGAAATGGATACACATCGCTGTTTGCATGGATGCACTATCAGGCAACAACAGCATGCAGCAGGAAATGAGAACTAGCTGCCTGCCACCACTCCCTGCCACTGGAACTGCATCCTGAGACATGGCATGGAGCTTACACCTCATGTCAGTCCTGTTCCAGAGACTTCAGTGGGATTTGAGGAATGTGAGAGGCTCTTGCACAGGGGTCACTTCCACATGGTGAGGTACGGGGACAGCACCCAACATTGCGGTGCAGAATATGAGAGTAGCCCCATCCCTGCAGCACACAGGGCAGCCAGCACCACGCTGGGAAGAGCAGGAGCCCCACTGGTGGTACTCACCCTACTTGGCGAGGCACACCACTCGCCTTTCCTGCAGCTGCCTGCCCTCAACCTAGCAAAAATGCAGAGAATGGGAATAAAGGGCAAGAATTGTTTTTGCATTTTCCATTCGTGCCCACCCCTGTGCGGGCAGGCTGGCTATGAGGAAGAAGTGCACTCCCTTGCCACAGTGCTACCCGATATTGCTTCAATGTGCTGCAATGCACTGATTGGGTAATAGGGTAATTTTAGTTCTTTTACTCCCATTGTCAGTGCTGTGGTGTTGCATCCATAGGCACATAAATAAGAGCCTGCCTCCCATCCAGGGTAGCTGCCATTTTTGTACAGCCTTTCTGATCCCGTGGCAGAGCACCACAAAGCCCGAGCTTGGCTTTCAGTGCTCTCCCCCACTTGCTGATTGCCACCAGTCTTAAAAGGTCATTTTTCAAGTGATTCTACACCATTACAACAGCAAACTTCTGCTTTGACACTATGTAAAAGGACACATCATATGTTCAAACACATCTGACTTTGACTCCGTCTAAGAGAAAGGCTTTAACGTGTCTACAGCGAAACCTCTTGACAGATCTGCAGACTTGCACAACCTCGTTTGTAGCCATTGCATTGTCAGACAAGTTTCCTTCCTCTTCTTCCCCACACTACCACCTCATCCCATTCAGAGCTCTCACTGTGTTTCCTAAATAAATAATGAGAGCCCTGTACACTTCTAGGATTCGGGAAGCATTAGCTCAGTTTTTAGAGGTGGAATGTGAGGATCAGAAAATACACATGGCAAACTCAACCAACTCTGATCTGAATGAGGGTTTCTTTCTAGACTTCCCTTGGATCTGAAGCTCTTTCTACCATAGATTAGTGTTACTGAAAATACAGTCACTCAGTGTAGATACTCACAGCTGAGAGGAACACCCTGACACCTGAGAAACAAAGCTGTATGTAGAAGATGGGTGAAAGTGGTTTAGCTGGATTTGAAAGTCACACCTCAGCCATGGCCACATAACCTCATGCACATTCACCTGCACCAGCCTGTAATGCTGTGTGCGCGCGCACTAAGAGCGCTGACAAACCACTTCTGAAATAATTAAGGGCACACAGGGACCCAGAAACCAGGCTGACTCTGGGGAGAAGCAGGTGGGGGACCCTAGCCCAGAAGCCAGACAGGCCCACATACTTGAAACTCCCCTTGCAGAGGAGAAAAGGAAGGGTTATCATCTGCCCAGATGTGAGTGCAACACTGTTACCTTGTGAGCATCTGGCAGCTCCAAGAAGACAGGCTGTTGGTCATGTGTCCTGCAGCATGGTGAAGCTGTTTTCTGCTGGAGGCTCTGCATAAGACCTTCCCTCGGAGGGATAAATGTCTTCTGGTCAGATCTTTGACCACACTGTCTAAGGCTTGGTCAAGATTGCCCTCCTCACCAATACTCTGCCACAAAATCCCTGAAAAGGGAGAGGTCTCTGCAATAAGAAGTGCAGTGAGATCATGAGATCAGCTCTTTTTCTACTCTTATCACCTTAAGAGTGACACACACCATAGAAGGCACCAGTGGTGTACATTAAGAATCTCCTGATTTGAATGGTTCGGAGATACTACATTTCTTTCTGCATCCCAGGCACAGCAGTAACTCTTCAAATGCAAAGTCACAGCTGTGTGCATCCTTGCAGCCATACTCCCCTCGTAAGTAACTGAAATGGGGATGTATCTGGTGGCTTCTGTTAGTGTCTGTTATCTACTGTAGAGAAAGAAAAAATTCCAAGGTTTGTAAAGCCCAGGAAGCAAAGAAAGCAGAATGTGTCCTACATTGTGTCCCACGATGGCAGGTCAGAACGTTGAAGTGCCCAATTATCCAAGATGCTTTTAAACTTTTCAGCTACTCTTCCAAAATACGTTTACACTCTTCTAGGCTTAACCCTAGTACATCAGCAAGGATCATATTAAAAGATTTCAGATTCTCCTACTCCACAGATCCCAACTGTTTCACTTCAACTGCCATCATCAGCATGGCCAGCTGTTTTTCTGCAAGTAAATCAAAACACCTATCCTTATTACTACATTAGTAATTTTTTTTTTTTTAAACAGGCAAAATGAAAGATCCATTTTTGGACGGATCAAGTCCCTCACAAAGACCAGTGACCTATAGTATAGGCTCTACGTAAATGTCCTGTTGTACAATTACTTCTTAAAAGAGAGGCTGAGGTTTGTACCTCAGGATTTGAGCTTCTACTTTAAAAAAACATCAAAAGGCCCAAGTCCTAATTAAGGGCCTAATCTAATTCTTGGGTAGTCACTGTTACCTGTGCAGAGAGGTTGTGTTATTTCCCAACTGCAGTCATAGCCTTTATTATTTTAAAGATGCAAGATCGTACACAAATGCCCAGACCTTTGTTTGTGGAAAACCACGCGTAAGCAAGCCAGCCTTATCTGCCTGAACTGATAAGCAACTTCAAATACAGTGACCCTGGCTTACAATGACTGCAGTCTATCACCGCTGTTTATTTTCACTGATCATATTTAGCAGTCAAGTTCAATACACTTATCAATGTTTCAGCAGCAGTCCCTTGGGGTGCACAGCTCATTGTTTCTAGGATAAGGAGGTTTAACAGTTCAAATCAGAACACAGAGTACTTATTTCCTTACCTGGTTAGAAGAGGTGGTACCTGGTAAGTGCATGATCTATCCAGGACCGAAAAGCTTAGAACTTGCATCCTTTTTTCCACCCAATATTTCTGAATCACATACACAGAGCTCTTAGTACTGTTTTCCCCAAAGCAGTTTCGTTTTGCAAAAACAAAACAAAAAAACCCACTGCATTTCAGAAATTCTGAAGCAGAATAAAGCAGAAGCTGTAATTACCTTGATATTGAAATTAACACTCCCAACACTGCAGCAGGAGTAGAGGCAAAGGTGTGCTGCGTTGTGATTAAGTTGCAACAGTCTGCCTTGGGACAGGGAAGTTGGCTTGTACTGGACACTGACTTGCAGTCATAAGCCACTAAAAACATTAAGTATGAAAACTGATAACAAGTGAATGTGATTCATCTAAGGAATAAGCAAAAGCGAGGAAAGTGTTTATGTAAAAATATCCTCACTCTAGTTCGACCCCTCATTAGACTTACTAAGCAACTGATGTTCACACAAGTTTTCTGATTGAGGTATAAATTATATAGGGCAGCTTCTGAGCAGCACATACATAATTTATTTGAGACTTCATGAAGCAACTACATTAAGAGTTCAGAGGAAACTGAACTCCCATGTCTCTAAGGATTTCTGTTTGAAAATGCATTTACAATAAAAAGCTAGATATACTAATTGCCAAGTCTTCTATTTCATTATGAATCATTTCTAACACCTTTGCTACCTGCCAAAAGATTTAAGCTGAAATTCATCTTAGTTTTCTAGCAAAAAAGCAGGTAAACTGTAAAAGCCTCAGTATTCTTAGGCAATCCAGCACTCTGCATTGCAAAACAACTGCAGACAGTGCAACAACAGAAGGCCCCACACATAACACCTAGTATAAGAGACGGCTGCAGTACAGCAACACTGTCCTTATACACTGCTTCAGGATACTCTCTGACCAGTCTCCTCAATTATAGCAGTTAAACCCAGCACAATCTTCCTGAGAAAAAGGAAATGAAGTTAATGTTCTTGATACTGGTAGAAGTGCATGAAGAAAACACCTTACTAATCTTGTTAGGGATTCAATATGTCCATTTACACTGAAAGATATGCCAACCACAGGCAGTTAGATGACAAGAGTTGGTCATTAAATTATATTCCACAGAAAAGCACCAGCTGCACTGGCTGAAATGTTACTAAATCCTGCTAACAACATTGCTATTTTGCTTAGGTTAAGAGTCTACCCTACACCTATTAAAAAAAGTTGACAATAATTAAGGAATGGAGTGGTGAGCATAGTCAAATAAACATTAAGCTCCAAGTGCCTTCACCACATGATGCTTCTTCAGCATATCTTGTAACCCCAACAGAGAATGGCAGAACTTGCAAATGGCTATTTCTACTAATAATAAAAAATACTTTCTTTTTCCATTTCACTATCAGGTAACTCAAAGTCATTTTGCTCTATGCTTTTTTCTTATTATTATTTAAAAAAAAAAATCAAGTGAATAAAATTACCACAACAACCACAGAAGCAATTTGGAAGCCAACCCACATTACTTCAAAACCTGCACCTCAATCTTGTCAGTCAGTGCAACAAAACTGAAATGTTTGAAAAAGGATTAAAAAGGTCTTCTCATGAGAACTACATTGCAGACTTAACAGCTCAGCTGTTCAATGCATCTTTTATATTACGCACTGATATCTGTATCAATTTTATGGAGAACTTAAGAACATTTACAAGCTTTGAATTCCTTAGATAAGAAATTACAACAGAACATCTATACATTTAGAAAGAGTTTTTTGCTGATCATTCTCTTAAAACAACAAATCTTAGAAATAGTCCTGATAATGGTTAGAAAGCCAGCAAATAAGTTAAAAGACAAAGGCGTAAGGTCTCCATAAAAATGTTTTTATTTTTTTTAATCAGTGAAGACTGCATTTGAAAAAAGGATCTACTTGAGCTTTTCAACTAAAGAAACTGCAAAACAACCCAGCAATCCTTCCAAGTAACAGAAACACAGGTATCCTGTTCCAGGACAACAGGTAACTATCAAATGCATCTCCTTGCCCTCTTGCAATATTGGGAAGTTACAAGTTTTTAGTAAGAGGCTAAAGAAATTTTGTCAAGAAATACTACTCTGAAGCAGCTGTCCCACGGCCTGTGTTTCCCCGTTTCTCAGTCTTCATCCTCATCCTTCGGTTTCTTCTTTTTCTTCTTCTTCTTCTCTGTATTCTGGAAGCAAACAAATGTTGCTATGAATCAACTATAATGGAGAAGCAAAGCAACACAGGTAGCTAAGAAACGGAGCTCA
Source organism: Cygnus olor (assembly GCF_009769625.2). NCBI lineage: Eukaryota > Metazoa > Chordata > Aves > Anseriformes > Anatidae > Cygnus > Cygnus olor. Next base: position 12,554,317 of record NC_049174.1, on the reverse strand, counting down.
CTCAAAGCATCCCTGTAGCTGCCACGCTCAGCACAGCGCAATTCAAGAGATGTCTCCTTCCTTTATTGCTAATAGACTTGATGGTTACAGCACAGTGAGGCCAGGGGGCAAGGGAAGTTGTGCTGTCTGTCACACCACTGGCAGCTCAGCACTGTGGTCAGTGTACATCAGACAGTGTAGCTGCCCTAATCAAAGGGGAGAAAATTAAATCTGATGTTAAGAACAGAATTTCAGAACTGAGCAATTAGTTTGGCTACAGCATCTACTCTGTTGCTGCTAGGAGACATCAAACAATGCTTCATCTATTCAGCAGGTACAGCCTCTGCTCTGCAGGAGCCCTAAACAATAGAAATGCCTGTGGATAAGCACCAAGGGACCTCTGTAGAAGAGGTATAAATAATGAAGACTAAAGCTGGGGGTGTGCTAAGGAAAGGAGAGGAAAGATTCCTGGTGCACGGAGGCACTACAGCCACAAATTTCCCAGACCTTATTTTGGAATGCAAATCTTCCTGGACTTTACAGTGACGGATATTATGAAATAAAGTTGCTAAACAGTAAAACAGTCCTCGTATGCCCTGAGTTACATAGGTAAGAATATTCTCCCCTCAATCCATGTACTTTGAAGGGAATTCATTCCCAAAAAGGGTGAAGCAGCTGTGGAATCCTGTCTCACCTCAACTGTGGGGCTGGTGGGTGGTTCCTCAGTCAGTGACTCCTCTTCTTCAGCTTGCTTTTTCTTTTCCTTTTTCTTTTTCTTCTTTTTGACAGGTTCACCCTCGTCTACATCTGCTTCTTCTGTACCACAGAAAGAATAGAAGTGGCAGGTTGTCAGTTATTAGAAGCATTTAAGGCAAAAGATAAAGCTTTCTAGGAGATGTGAGAGGATGCAATGAAAATATTAAGAAAGAACACAAAAAAACACTCTTCCCCTTTACGTATTTCCATACCTATTTTTTCTCCACTTCTCCCCTGCTTGCATAACTATTCCTTACTGTTATCAAAACATACAGCTACTTAAGATGACTGACAGTGTGACAACACTATTCACCTCTCCTGGCACAAATAGCACTCCTATATGCTGCCTTCAACATTTAAAAACAAGCTTGCATGTTTTATTTGCCTGCCAAATTATCAAGTACTCTTTCTGAAAACAGACTGTCCACAGTTAGGCAAATATTTTCATCAGCATCACAAGAGCAGTGGAAGGACTCAACAATCCTCATCAGAAGTGCATTCAGCCAGCAGTAGGTTGTTCTCCACTGATTCCCTTATCTTAGCATTGGAAATCTGCTACGAAGCAGATCAGCAATCTTTTCTTAACTGTTTAGACTGGCAAACACAAAGATCTCTTAATGCTGAACTGACATAAAACATTTAATGCAAGAGCAGAAACTCTGCCCTGGAAGACAGGAATTGAATTATTTATATAAGCTGAGAGGACTGTTAACCCAAGGAGAGATTTACTGATGCTCTCTTACATTTATTTTTCAGAACTATTCGTCACATCTATTCACAGCGGTAGAGACATTATAATTTACCACCACTCATCTTTCTAAAATACATGCCACAGTCCTAGGAACCTCTAGGTAAAGAAAACAAGCAGAAATCACTACCCAGCTGACAGCTTATGCAGTAGCCAGGCTGTTACTTCAGTGTACCTAAGTTAAATTTATTTGCACAACTGATTCAGTGCGAGATACCAAATTTCTCAGTATGTAGTACTCATGAGTAAATTCATGATATAGCAACCATTGTCCTGCAGTAGCTGCAAAACCAAGATGCCAAAGCTAGTAGTGTTTGTGGTATGTGCAGCTGCTACCAGAGCTGTGAAGCAATTTTTTCAGTGTACTCCCCCCCAAAAAACAGAATCAATTTCCTTTTGAAAGCGTACTCACTTATCACTTACAAAAAGAACAGAAACAAAAACAGTGCTGTTATTTTTAAAACAAGAAAAAAACACACAACCTCCTAATATTTTAATTATATTGTCACAAGTTTAGTTCCTCAGGGCAGCAATGCGATTATGAGTCAAAAATATACTTCAATCTTTGCCTCCAACATAACCTTCAGATATAGAACGGGCTTCATTGTAGAAAATTTCTAGACATTTCCACAGCAAAATACAGCTAGCTAACACATGAAGGTTTTTGACATTTAAAAAGTGACAGAAGCAAGCCAGCAAAGGATTCCAGATAAAAGAACTGGTATATATGACCTTAAGTGGATTCCACCACACACACACATCATTCACAGTGAACAGTGTGCAATCGTAATGGATTAAAACCATGTAAGAAAAAGTATCCTTACCTCCCTGTATATGACACAGCCAAATAAAAAGTGGCTTAAAAATAAGTCTATCCTACATTAAAGCTATACAGTACCAACAGTACACAAATCACATTTCACTATGCTACACATATTCACTCAGCAGGATTGGTAAGCTAGGCATTTTCAAGCAAAACATTGGGTGGTACCCTGGAAAAAAACTTGTTATTACTCTGTCTTCAAATCTGACACATCAGGCAGTGGAACTTGTCATAATTTACAACCACAGATAATGCACTGCATCCTCACAGGCACTGTCACTTCTCACAGCTGGCAGCAGACGCCTTCAGGAAGATTTAAGTTGCTGCTTTCTAGCAAAGCTCATTGCAGGACTTCACATATTTGTACCTAGGCAGAACGAGGACAGAGGCTCCAAGGGTGCTGCTCTTCTCCCTGCAGATCTAACAGTTCTAAGTCACTCAAGCCCAGCTGGATTTATGATGCACAGCAGTTGACAACAACTGATACTATCAGGCACCAAGACACAACAGGCAGCACCCAGAAGAGCAGTTTGACTGACAGCCCTGAACAGCACTGGAAATCACTAGCAGTAGTTCCAGTCACCCATTTTCTACCAGTCTTCTCTAAGCTTTTACATACCAGCGTCTAATGCACCCTCCCCTCCTCATGATCCTCCATGCATACACAATCAAGTCACATAGCCTATCAATAAAGACACCATGTCACAATGTTGCTGGCATTTAAGGTCTTGTGCCTTGCAGTGTTCCCTGCATTAATTTGTTTCTATTTGCAACACCTTTTCAAGTGAGTAGCTGCTGCTATACTCTGACACTTAAGCTAAGCACTTCACTGGGGGCACTGGCTGGCCCCATTAGTGGTATGCATTCTGTTTAACCACATACAGCTTCAGACTCTAGCCACAAAAATAATTCCCTTCCCCTACCATTAACACTGATTTGTACTAAAAGACAACTCCTTAAGTAACTTATTTCAGGCACTATCCTTCTGCTTGGTTTCCTTTTAGGTGTAAAAGATGGTTTGAAGTCATGCCTCCCTCCTTAGTGCCCCCACTCGCAGTTCCTATCCGAAGTACTGCCATGCATGCACTCCCAACAGGGAGACAGCAAACACCACACACCACATCTTGGAGTAACATTCTCATTTCAGGATAGCACAATGCAAAATACTGTTCCCCCTTTACTGTGAATAATAAAGTAATAGTCTGACAAATCACTTTCCAGTGACAGCTTCCCATCTCATTCCTTACCTTCCTCGTGTAATATGAAATGGATCACACTTATCTGGCTAAAGAATTCACTTTTTTCCTGAACTTCTTTTCCACCAGCACCATTTATCATGCAGCTGCACAAACAGCATGGGGAAGGAGGGGGCAGAGACTTCTTACGCAACGTTGTGTCTGGATGCATAATCTCTGACCAGAGAAAAGCCTAACAGAGCAATGCACCAGAAAGAACAGGGCCAAGAACAGCAGAAATGAAAGGCTTGTGCATATGCAAGTGGACATGCAATATAAATTTCAATGCTGGGTCCTCCTCTGCACTCTCCTGTGTACTGCAGAACTCACTGAACTACTCAACAAACTTCTTGGCTCACCACCACCCCACCAGCATGCTGTGCAAACATATCAACTGGAAAAAGAGCAAGGTCACCGTCTTGTCTAGCCTGTGTCAGGAAAATCCATGTACTTCGCTGGGTGGTCAAACAAGAACTTGCAAACTTAGTGACAGTGCTATTTTAAAGGGTACAGGAAGATAGGCTGAAAGGATGAGATCTGCATATAGTTGATATGAGGTCAATAAGCTCTCTGGAACTGCTCCTCCCACAGTTTGAAGCATCTGGCACACATTAGGAACATAGTTCTAATGCCCAAATGTCCCAGTAAAATGACCCACTTGATACAGAGAACTGGAGTAAAAAGAATAGCTGTGAACCTTTGAAGGATGCCCTACCCTTTCAGGAAGGTTTTTTCAAGTTTTCTGAAATCAAACAGAACAAATTTCAGTAGTTCACCAATACTCTAAACACTGTCTACAGCTCTAGTAATTCCTGGTAGCTCAAGGATAACTGCTAAGCTCCACCAATCCCCTAAACTAAGAGGTAACGATGCTCAAAAAAGTAAAGGAAACAAGTTTTCCTCTATAAAAGCATAAACCATTGAACAAAAGTAACCTTTTCATACTGTAAGAGACCAGGCTGGAAATGACTGTAGTATTTCACCTGCAAGGAGCCCACACCTACAAGATGTCAACACTTTGACAGCGGAAGGGAGGCCCAAGGGAACGATTCTGAGGCTACAGTAAGGGAAGTTAGTTCAGAATATTACCAAAAGCAGTGAAAACACCCATGTTCTCCAAAAAGCAAATGGGCAAAGTTCAGGCCTCCAAAGTACTCATTTGTCCTTGTTTCATTATAAGCATGTGAGAACAAGCTGGGGCACACATCTCAGCTTTACAGTACAAAGGATTCTCCCTCTAGTGAAACTTGAGTTCTCAGCTAAGTTTAGGTTCCTACAGGTTGCTCCATCCATGTACACTGACACCATAAACCAACTACCAACCAGCATCTGGAAACTTCACCTCAGTTTAAGTTGAGTGTTAAGAGGTTTATAGCCAGCTACCATGATAGCCTACCTCCTATTTCTCTAGAGCACAGCAGCACAGAGAAAGGCAGAAAGGGAAGGCTTTGACAGTCCCTGCCTCCATGCATGCGCAGTTGACAGAACTGGAAGCAGTTCAAGCTCAGGGTCTCACAAGAAGAACTTAAAGTCCCAAGTTACTGGGTACTCCGCTGATGTAGGAATTATTAGGCCAGCCATTTGGAGATGCTGGAAGTACACAGAGGAGAAAAGATGGAAAATGTTGGTTGAAGTGAACCACATTACAAAAACCAGAGTGCTTTGTAGTTACAGTCAGAACCTTTCCTCACACAGTATCTCGAGAGAAGGAAAGAAAGTGTGGCCGCAGCTGTTTTAGTTCCCCAGAGAATAACTGTTCACGTCATAAATTCAGACTGAAACTTCCAACTTTGAGTTCTAATGTTCAATGTTTACACATTGAAACACTTCCTTGCAGAATGAAACAGTATCTCTTAAAGAAAATTCGGGCAAGATGTTTTTTTTTCCACAGAAGCTTTTTTGCTTCTTGATGCTGAAGCCCACTAAAGATGAACTGAACAATGTAAGAAGAATGAGTAGAGCTTTTACTTTTCAAAGTGTTCTTCTATCCTTACAACTGTTTAAGACTATTATTATTAACACATTATGTCATAACCAAGGAGAGTAACCAGGTGTAGTGGCTGGTTGTCAGTGTTAAATCCCACTGCACGATGCACACAGCAATATGCCAGCATCACAGATGCAGCAACTAACCTTTCATCTCTGCTTTGAACTTCTTTGCTTTCACAGCAACCCCTGCCTCCTGTTCTTCCACCTCCTGAATTTTGCGTTTCTTTGAAACAGCAGGAAGCGTAGAGTCACCAGATGGGTCATATACTTTTACTTCACTGTAATGAAAGAAGCAAGATGGTTTAAGTAACAAAGGAGAGCTAGCCCCCAAGGTAAGATCCTGCAGTTGAACATTAGCTTTCCAGCACAACCTCCCAAAAACATTAGCAAATCAATCCTTCTCAGCTAACAAAGCATCTACAGGCAGTCAGGTCCTTTCTTCATCACATGAATTGTTCATCAATCAGTAATCATGACTACAGGAGATACACCCATGAAATACAACTATCTGATCTGAACAGAAGATATCAGTTCTGATTTGTATCTGTTTGAGACTCTACAGATACACAGCACTTAGATCACTCCTTTGATCTCTTTGCAGCTGAAAGCCTTCCTATCACAGCTGGATAGTTACAAGCACATGGCTCCCCAAAATTTGAAGTCTATACGAGTGTATCCTACGGGTAACAGATATACAGGATTAAGAGTAGCTTAATTTTTGCTTTTTCTGCACTGCCTCTCCACCATTACATTCAGAGAACACAAGTCAAAAGGAAAGGTAATGGCTCATCTTTGTATCACTGACTTGATGAGACAGACAGATGAATACTTAATCTTTTTGAAACTCCCTCTTCCTAAATAACGTATGTTCCTTTGCTCAGCCTCAAACTTTTCTAAAGGGTGCAGAGAACCAGCTGCTCTGAAACCCAGTGCTCTTCATTCAGACCTTTTCAAAGGCAGTTGAATCATCTAATATCAATAAAGCAGGTTTTTTTTTCTGACTCATTCAGAATTGCTACTCAAGGAGAATGGAGTTTTAGAACACTAACCCTACACTACTCTCCCCCAGCCATGTTCTGAGTATCTACACTTCTCTAACATAGGAATTTGAGGTAGCTACCTTGCACAGGTTACAAATGAAACTGAGACCAGTGATTAGACTGGGAAGTATGTGGTAATGGTAATAGTGCCATCAATTGCTCCTCTAAACATCACAGATTTTTCTTAGCTATGACCACTACGTATGGCCTTGCAGAAACTGATTACATAGCCTCCTGAAAACACTGGATTCTGTTTCAGTTAAACCCAGGAAAGAGCTCAGTGGCTTCCTTGTCATTGTCAAAATCCTACTAATAAATAAATAATAAAAAAATCAGCAAATAAACACACCAAAGATGCATAACACTCCCTTGCATCTTTTTCTAGAAAGCATAAGAACACTTCGCTTGAACCTCATCTCTGCAAGCTACCTGACAACGAGCTTCTGAAACATTACTTTGATGTAGCTAATTCATGCTGAATCTGTAGCTCCATACAAGACTAGGAGATTCTTGCCAATGTCCTTACAACATTAGCTTAGCCCTTCATACAATCTCCATAAAGTAGTAGCACTGTGACTCTACTACAATGATAATTGGACAGAGACTTGAGTCAGGGTATAGGCACTAACTCTTGTTACAAAGCAGTTGTAACTTTTACAGGAATGCAACCCACTCCTAAAAAAAGCAAACAAATGAAAAAACGTTCAGAAGTTCCAGAATTCAGTATTGCCTTGAATGCATGAAATGAGCATTTTATGTCTTTCCCTTCCAGACAGCCAGACTAAGCCGTACAGCAAGGAGTTATCTTCAGCATTTCTTCTCCCCAAGCCTCGACATGTTTGCAGAGCATGCCTAACAGTAGGAACATGTCCCAGCAGAACTTCACAACTCCCCATTTTAGGAGATGAAAAGCCTTCATGTCGTCTCCTCTCCTCCTTAAGCTACTGCCTCCTTATACACCCTGATGCTTCATTTACTGACACATGGTTGTCTTTTCAAAAGCTGCTCCAGAAATCACAGCCATCAATACACTTTGAGATGCTCAGCACATGGAAATGCAAGTTACAGCCAGCCTTGAGAAAGATGTTTGTTTGGGGACTGCAGACAGGTGCAAAAGTGTTATTTTTTCTAACAGAACTAGCACCAAGCCCCATTTCTGCAGAGCATGTGCCTTCTCCACACCAAAAATTCACCAGAATGAGAAGGCCAAGTTAAGCGAGATGCCTGCCAACAAATTAAGTGGAAAAACCCAGGTGTCAGAGCTCAGATTAATAACACGTTCCAACTCTTAGACATTCAGCCATCTCAGCTGCAATTTACAGTCATTTCAGGCACCAGAAACTATTGCTTAAGATACCGTATTATTATGTATGGGACTTAAGCTTTGTTCAAAATTTTTTTTCCTAAGAATAATACTAAGTAGGTTTCTAGGGCAGCTTCCAAACATGTCGAAGAAATTTAAATTTTGATTTACTCAAAATTAACTTATTCAGACTTGCATTAAATAAAGCTGCTACATATTAACTCCCCAACTATTCAACTTTGGGGCTGATGCTGATAGTATTTAACTATGCTTGTTATCTGATAACATCAGTAATTTACTACTAGAAAATCAGGACTGTTTCACCAGTTCACTGGCTTTACAACTGTAAAATGCAGGAACATGGAAATTCCAATTAGTGACGGGACTTGTTATCGGTGTTTAAGAGCAAAGAAAACGTTTTCTGGATCTCAAGGCAACCCAGCCCACAACCAAAAAGTTTCTCAGGAATAAAAATATGAAGAGTTATTTACACTCAGCCAAACTGAAAAGAAAAACATTCACCTCTTGTTTTGATACTTGTCTGTCCTGGCCAAGGCTTTTCCAGTGCCACTTATTCTTCTTATCTAAAATAAAAATTTAGAAGTGAAAAACAAATTACTCATAATGAAAACAATTCACAACATAAGTTTCACAACCTTTGAAGGGAATTTAAAAAATGGAAAGATAAGCGGCTTTTATTGGTCAGGCTCTGGCGTAACTACATGAGTCTTACACCTGGAAGTAGAATAATGACAGGGAGGTAACCAGGGTGAAAAAGGCATGTCTCTCTCTAATATTGCTCTTCAAGAAGCCAATGCGATTAAAGGGCATCTAGTACAGGATTGAACACATCACAGCTACATGCATCATACCTCTACATTCACAAGACCAACTCAAATTTGTGCACCTTTTTTTTTTTTTGCAAGGATAATCACATGTCAGGGCAGGTATCCCACTATACCTGGCATATAGCCAACCTTAAAACCACAATACAGGCTCAAAACTTGATTTGGATTAAATTTGCAACTGTCAGGTGACCAGCTGGTGCTTTGGTATTAACACACCTGTCTCCTTGCTTCTGTTTCCATGGGAAGTATTGCCTCTCATGAAATGTTCAGAGGAGTAGGCAAGTTTTTCTGGATTGTTTCTTTTCTATGCTAGCCACGCCAGCACTACAGCATTAGCATCGGATCTTCTAGCTTAGAAGACTGCACCCAGTTGTAGCTTGCAAGATCACATGCAGAAGGCACACCAGCTAAAAGAGGAAAAATGAGCCCTACATTGTTCCAGCATGCTGTGCCAATGGCAACAGATGAAACAGCAGGTAAAGAGAGGCAAGACGTATTAGGTAATGGGAAGGGAATGCAGCAATTTGCATCTTCTGTGCTGTAAATAACATCTTGCTTTGGCTGCTGAAGACTAAACATCCAGTGTTCAGATTTTGGGGAACAACATGATACCAACCAAAGAGCTTTCTTCTAAGGTGGAAAGGAAGAAGCTATGAAGTAACAATATACCTTTACAATTAATACAGAGATGCAGTAGATTGTAAACAAATGATTTTACTTCCTCAGAATCAAGACTTTTCAGTATAATCTATTTGAAGACAGGCACATAAACAAGAAAAAACAACATACAAACAAAAGGATGCAACAAGCTTACAAACCCTACTGCTCCAGCCAAGGCTGGGAGAGACTAGAGAAATACAATGACACTAGCAAAGGCTCTGAAAGCAGTTTACCAGAAAATATGATAGAAACTTAAGAGGTATAGGATTCAGATTTTTCAAGAATGTCAGCTTGATGCAGTCCTCTATTGTACTTACCCCCCTCTCTTCCAAATGCCTCAGTCTCGTTTCTACTTTTAATCTGTTCTCAGCTCCCATTTCAGCACTTGTATCCTCTCCAAGGGCATCATAACGAATAGTCAAGGCAGTCTTAGCTGCCAGCATTCGAGAAATCTGTGCAAGGCCAAAATATTAAATGCTAAGACTGAACATAAGGTGATGATTCACTCTGATCTAGAAACCATACCCACAAACAGAAGAATAAAGCAAGCATTTACTAGCAGTGTTTAATAAAAAACAGTTAGCATATCATTCTTTAGCATTGAAATACCGTTAATTTAACACCATATTTTCTTCGTAAGGGAGAAAAATCCAAACCTAGCAAATTAGTTATATATCTTCCACTCTACCTCAAACTTAGACCACATTAGTTTGAGGTGCAATTTCCAGCTGGACAACTTTCTCCATAATTCAAGACACACCTTCACCCAGCTGTGTTATAAAAGCCTAAGCTCTTTAAAAGCAAGCCACGAAAGTTACTACCTTTAGCAAACAGTACACATTTGATTTTCAAGCAAGACTAAAACCTGTCACAGTTTACATCGTTTAGCATCACATAGAAGAAAGTAGTAACATACACATTGAGAAAATTGTTACATCACAACTGAGAAGGAATGCACCTGTTGTTATTCAGTTATGTTGATGGACAACCCCATTCCCCTTTCCCAACAAGAAAGGATGGCACCCAAAGATTTGTGGGACAGTGGCACTTTCCACATAATCACAAAGCACAGGAGAGCAGGCCATGGACAGAGCCTCAATGTGAAGCTCAAGCAATCAACAGACTTACATGCTTCAAAAAAGCCAACCCCGTAAACAGTTCTGCAACTCACCTTCCCTTTGTTTTTAGCAGTGGTTTGTCCCACCAGAGAAGCATGATAGATAAGGCCAAATTTAGGTGTGTCCCGCTTAGTCTTCAGTGCTCTGAAGAGTGCCTTCTCAGCACCCAGTATCTGAACCGTTGAAGCTGGATGTTTTGCCAGATTCAAGAGGGAACCTAGAAGGAGGTGACACAGATAGCGATTTATCAGAGGAGCAGCTAAACAAGCAGGATGCTAGACTCCTGAAGTATTCAAAAGCAGCAAGCTCAGAGCCATCTGTTTCTCTAAGAGCTGCTTCATGCTCATTTCCTGAAGGACAGGTAAGCCATTTCAATCTTTCATGCTTAAATTAACTATCTTGGTTCAATTTCAGCAATAGAAAAAGAAGGCTGACTCAATAAAACATACTCCTGGCAGCAATAATGCATCAATCACAAAACTGAACCATAGATAACCAAAATAAGGCTGCTAATTTGAGATGGTCTGACTGTAAAAGTTTAAAGCCAGCTTTTCACTATTTTATCTCAATAGTTACTGGACTATCAGCAGGGAGCTCAGTGTCTCAGAAGAGGTAGTGACTTAAGTTGCCCTCATATTCCAAAGAGAATTCAGGCCAACCAAGAACTACATCATCATGGACTACTACCAAACCAAGCTCATGCTGGTATTCTCAAGACTCCTCAAGAACCGCCTTCCCTTTAACAAGAGGTGTTCATCGGGGCCTTGCATAATGCTTTTAGCTGACAAGCTCCTCAGAGAAAACCTCTGATTAGGGCAACTAAGCCAGTATGACCCACCTGCATGAGCAATTAGCCTTGCTCCAACCAGTTCACCCACCATGACAGTGAGATTAGGAGCAATGGCCATCATTCTGTTCTTCAGGTAGTCATACAGCTGTGTCCGATACTCGGAGATTTCAATCACCTGGCACAGACAGAGGTTGGTTACAGGAATCAGTATTAGCTGACAGACAAATCTAAGAGGTAAATGTATTGAAAGAAGAAGTGCTGAGAATTCTAACCAATGAGGCTAACGGTGCAAACCGCAGACAGACAAGAACCACAGTTATAGAAAGCTTTATATAGGGCGTATTCCCAGAGCAGAGCTCCATCCATGAAGTACATTGGATCTGTATTGCTCATTCCCTTATACAACTTATTTTCTCAGCAAAGCTCCTGACAAAGGAGCTGACAACATGCCAAAGACAGCGAAGCAGAACAAAAATACTTAGTAAGGACATTTTCTTTAGGACAAAACCTTTGGAACATTTAGTTTTCACATAAATCTTTGCCACCATTCTCTTGAAATAGGATAAATGCTCTGTACTTCTCCTGTACAAATACACACAATTAGAACACATAAAAAAGCAGTCCAGTCTAGACCAAGAACAGGAACTCACTATTCCTAACCCTGCCACTCCCTGGTAAAGTCACAAAGGGACCCAATTGGCACCACTGAAGTCAGGAGAAATTCACATGCAATACAAATGAAAGCAGGATAGGGCTCCTAATTCTTTTTGGACTTCAGTGCTCCGCTTTTAACCCAGGGTTTATGACCTAACTTCAAAACTGACAGGTTAAAAACAGGTTGTACAGTACTATTCTTCCAAGGGCTTAAAACACCACCAAAATCCCACTCAAAAGTAAGACTACCACTTTCAGAAGACTTCATGCCGGTATCATCAGTCTGAGATGGCTCAGATGAGGTAGTGACTGTGCACCCTCATGCTTGTACATCAGGAGAGCAACAACATAGGAATCATCACTGCCACCACAACTATGTTAGAAAGGCCCTGAGAAAATCTCTCCTTGGCAGAAGAGGCTCTAATATGGTTAACTAACACGGAGTTCCTACTGCTATTCATATACATGCACATACCTGATCACAGAGATGGATTATGTTGTTTATATCTTCTTCTGATACTTCTGTCCCCATGGAAATCTCGGCGGCAGCTTTCACATCCTCTTCAATCTCCTCTGGTAGGATGTCAGAAACATCAGAGGAGGCAAAATTTCTTCTGTCTCCTGCAGGGGACAGATGAAAGCATGTTTGCACTGGGAGCAAGATGAACAAGTACAAAAAGAACAGAAACAGACAAAGATAAAAGGCCAAAATAATACACACTGAGGCAAGTCTGCCATCATCTTATTCTAAACTCCCAAAACGTGTTAATGTTCAGACTTTATTTATACTATCTGAGAATGGTTAGAAAGATTAAATTTGGAACTAGAAAAAAAGACTTTGTTTTGTAACACTAAACACTACACCTTTTCAGCAGCTGATTGCTGCAAAATTTTAAGTCAAGATTAACAAAGGAAGAATACCAGGAAGCGAGCAGTCATTTACAACTCACCAGGCCTAAGTAATTCTTCCTACACTCAGAAAAAAAGTTCCCTTAAAACCACAAGGTTCTCTCTCAACTGCTAAATTCTTATTAAAAGAAAAATTTATGCAAAATACATGCCTAAGAGGAAAAGCAAGGGTCCAAAATAACACATTCACTATTCTTTCTGTTCTAATGAAAAAATATAGCAGCTGTAGTCTCAGAGAACAGCCACAAAGAGGCAGTGACTCTCTTGACATCAGTGTTTGGCAGCTAATTTCCAAAATGATGTGCTGACTAATTGTGATTCTAAGAATACAAGCTGGTGGTCCACGAAAAACTGGCTGGTCATTTGCTACTAGTTTTCTATTAAGCTTCAGAATTCTAAGTTGCATCAAGATACAGCCAGCATACGCTACTTTTCTGCTAGCCTGTTCTTGATGACAGGATTGTGTATGTGATCATGACTCGCTGGATGAGTGAGTGGCTGGTCTACAAATCTCTGTCATAATGCATTGCATACTAACATGAAACATACTCCAGGCTCATGCCTCCTTATTACTCACCAACTTTCCGCACGCATTTACAATACGTTAGGTTATCAGTGATGATTTTACCCAGCTCAGGGAAGTGCCAACCGTACCATTCCCTACAGCGCATAATATAGTTATTCAGTTCTTTGTCCAAGTCATCAAGAAGTGCTAAGAGAAAGAAGAATGGACTTCTGTTTCTTAAATGTAATCTAAAAACGGAAAACTCTTGAATCAACAAATTTAAATAATGTAAAGGGCAGTAACAAAAGTATTTTATCCTTATAAAGACTGTCTGGAATGAAACACAAGCTGCAGTATGTTAGAAGTCCTAACTCTTCAAAGAACTGCATAATCTTAGGCACAATATTGTAGAAATATTAGAATTCCCCTGAGTGCGGCCTGAACGTTTCATCACTGGGACCATCTTGGACAACAGACTCCTTTAACAGCTGTAAAGCACATTCTCCTGGAAGGAGGGCAGGAGCTAGCATGACTTTTCCTCTTAGTGCCACCCACACAAGATTGATGCAAAAATCATCCATCTAATAAACTTTATAGAAAAAGCCTGTAATGGTGAGAAACTGATCTTGTATTCAGTTACTTGACTGTAATAAGCCCTTTAATTGCCTTTATAAATATATCCGACAAATCCAACAGGCTCACCAATTACCAGATATGACCGATAACTGGATTTACGACATCAGCGTCACACCCACAGCATATATTGCTACAGAGCCCTGAGGCTAAAATATTTCCCTCTAACATAATACCAACATTCCCATGTGTTGTCTCAGTGGTAGTGACGAAGGAGCTGAATTAAATCATTATTTTCAGCTTAACTATGTTTCATCACTGACAACAGTCTGGGAATTAATAATCCAAACAGGATTCCTCACTACTACTTCACAGCAAGTATACCGATTATGATGCTGATGTCTTCAAGGTAAAATGAGGAATGGGTTTCCTAACTGTGTTTACAATTTCAGACTTCTCCATTAGGAAATCAAGGACATGAAATACAGCATTAAATACTGCAGTGTTTTTTAGATGTCTAATGTAAGAGTGTCTCCACATTGCCCTCTATGCAAGCTACCACTAAAATGAAGACTCAGAAAATCCTGACTGTGGGGCCCTGACACTCTCCCAGAACTACTCAGAGGCAAGGCATTTTGGAAAGCAAAGTCCTCAGAGGGCTGAACACTGCCTGCTAATCTCTATGCTAAGAAAATGGACATCAGTTTACTGTATCACCCTAACGATGTCTCTGCTTGTGGCAAACCCTATTAAAACAAACCTTAAGCCTAGCTGAACACAACTACCCAATTTACTGACAAATGCTAGGAGGAAATTGACAGCAATACTTTTCTGTAGCCATTGTAAAGAAGTCAGCTATCTTAAGCTGAATCCATTAATAATTTAAGCTCTAAATATACTTACAAATTGCCTGGACGATCATGGTATCTACTTTGTCTGGGCTGAATTTCAACTTGTATCGGGAAAGGCTGGGGAAGACAAAAGTACAGTTTCATCAGCCTCCTGACATCCCACCGCAAAGCATGCCCTACCTGTTCCTATTTTACAGGAGTATGGCTGCCCATACATTCATTCATACCAGCTCAATTTTATCCCACTGACCACTCTCATCTGTGACCAGTGGCTAAGCCCTGCTGACACAGGCTTTCACAACAGCTGTGACATGTGTACATGCACATATGCTACAAACAAGGTGAAAGGGAAAGCTAAGGCT
This sequence comes from Cygnus olor, assembly GCF_009769625.2. Lineage (NCBI taxonomy): Eukaryota > Metazoa > Chordata > Aves > Anseriformes > Anatidae > Cygnus > Cygnus olor. Next base: position 12,539,174 of record NC_049174.1, on the reverse strand, counting down.
ATCTGTACCACATGCACCAGAGTGAACGCCAACACTAAGGCAGGATATTTCCTGTTGTTGGTTTCTTTCGGCATGGTTCCCTACAAAAGCTATCGGTCAACAGCACTTCTGGTTCTGCAGTGGTTGGAGGTTATCCACAAAATGCTACTGACCCAGCAGCAAATACCAGCAACGCTAGTAAGAGAAGAAACTTGCTAGAACAGATTCTCACTGTTTGAAAAAGCCTATAACCATTTGGCTTTCCATGTATATTTAAAAATTTTCAGTATACTACATTAAAGCACGATAACACGAGGACTTGCATATTCAAAGTACTTTTTCAATATTAATGCCTATTTTCAAGGCATCCTAACAGCAAAAAACACTTTTTAAAAGAATTAGCTACACTGAAGCAGTTCTCTAATTTGCCAATGGCTAACAAAAAAAGATCATGTCAGAATATGGATTAAAAGCTACTCATGAATGTTTGACCCTGTGCTGATCCAACAGTTCTGTATTTAACTACTTCTCCACTAAACCTAACAAGATAATGATGCAGAGAGGGGAAAGACATTATATAATGTATATATGACAGTGTAAATTAGCAAATCACATTCTTCCCCTGTCTCTAAGTGGCAACAGAGTTTTAAACAAACCATATATGGCTTGTTTTAATGGTTGAAACTGCTACAGAGACATTTCAAACCAAGTCCTATAGTACACAACATGCAAAAGGAAGCTATCAACTGACTTTGGGAGAGGTTGACGCGTTTCCTTAGAGTGTGAGTGCAAATCTTTATAAAACAAAACTCCAGATACAAATGCATATTGACTTAGAGTGAATATTAGGCCATGTTGTGCACTCAGACACTTCAAGTATAACTTGGCCCAGGACATAGGAGTGGGGAAAACATGGGATGAAATAAAGGTGTTCTAGGAACTCACCTGTGTGCGAGACCCAGACACATCGCTGCCATCTCTCGAGAAGGAAGGCCTGTAATAAGCCCTTCAATCTGTGAACGGATTCCTCTCATCAGCTCTGTAACCATTGGGCTGTGTATACAACTCAAATTCAACTTATCCTGCAGAGTAGAAATCAACAATCCAAGTCAATGATGACAACTGCATTCCTCTAAAGCCTTTCTTCCAGCAGCCTTATCTTATTAAAATTGGCTTTCCCGCTACCATTCTATGGTCACTTGACAGGTCCAGTCTTCTTTGATGCTCAAGGCAGTGATACCCTCAGTGCTCAACACTGTAACAATCACGAGTTTGAAGGGGAAATTTACAGTTAAGGCTCTATCTGCTATGTAGACACCAGAAGTGAAGACTAAAGATTTTACAGTTTACTAGAAAGAGATTGGCTACAGAGAGAAAATCCAAAGATAGGCTGTTCAGATTTTTAGGTTTTGGGGTCTTTTTCAGAGCACAAAACTGAGTAATTATTTCACTGTCCTTGGTGGTATTCACTTCAACATGGAATCCTACTCTTTTTGCATCCCACACCAATCTCCTAAGACATGATGAGAACAGGGTCAGAATAAAAGTCTCTGGAACAGGCAGCATTCAGACTCAAGACAAGAACCTACGATTTGACACCTAGGAGATACCAGAGAAAGCAGACCACCTCTACTGTACTTCTTCCTTCCTCTGGTAGACAAGAACTGAAGGACACATTTGATCACAAGGATCTTCCATATCACAAACAAAACATCAGCAACATGTTCCTTTGTTAATAACTTTAAAATCTCTGCAACCTGTCTGCAAGATTTCAGTAGCATGAGACAAAAAGAAGAATGGCAAAGTCATTTATCACCTTTATGACACCCCCAAGTTTGGCATCTGCTACAGCCAACTGTTCATGAGCATCTTTTGCCACTATCTTCTTCAGAATTTTCTTCAAGTTCTTGCTGAGCTTGCCTTCTACAAGAGCTGTGGATGCTGCAGAAAAACAAAAGACCAGAGATGCAGTTTCCTTCCCCTCCTAAAACCTATAACAATAGGACCCCTAACTTAGTGCTTTTATTTTGACTGCCCACAATAGCTCTAGTCTGAACTGCAATACTACTTTGCTATAAAATAGCTAAAATCAATAGAAGAAAATTGTACCCTTGCCCTTTTGAAGGCCTAAATCAAGAACCCTTCTCCCGGTTGCCTCACCTTTCACCATGTGTTTTCAGTTTCATTTCTTTCAATATTTTTTAAGGAACTTTACAAGTACATCACATGCTTTAGATACAGGTTTCACATTTCAGAAAGCAAGGTTTTAAGGGAACATTTTGTGTGTGATTTAATTAACCAACCATTTTCCAGTTCCCTTAATCCACACCCACAATATCTTAAATTGAGTAACAGCTTATTTGCATCCTCTGATGATGATAACCTACTATCCATCAAAGCCCAACAAAGAACCATGCCAAGCACACTGACTGGGAAGTCAGACACAGACCCTTTTAATACACACCATGCAGACTAAAGAATTTTAAAGGGATTTTTTTGTACTCAAGTATTAATAGATCTGTAAAAGCTTTACAATCCCACACAATATATTTTAAGACAGCACTTATACAACTCTCTCTGCAGGTCAGCTTTGTGCTCCACTGAACTGTGATTGATGCAACATCTTCATCATAGTATATATAGCAGAAGCCAATGATTTTTGACTTCCAGAACCTTAATGAAATGTAAGGGTAAAAATCTAAGTGCTGTGTTCGGATTCCTCCTTCCTCTCATCCGTTCTATAATGGAGATAAGTCATGAAGCTTTCAAGCTAGCCAATAATTCCTAAGCCACTTAAAACAGGCAGATCATTTTCCCTTCAAAATAAATGTGACATAGGTAGCCTGAGTAATCTCCCCCCTTTCCCAAATAAACCACAAACTCTACTACTTTGCTTCAGTTTTGCTTTTTTTAAAATCCTGACAGTACATGATCTGAACCTAAAACTAAGAAGCAACATACTCCAAAAAAACATGCCAGGTAGAGAAAAACATACAGCAGCTTCAGTCTCAGCTGTTTTACTTGTGTGTATAGCATCTCCATTTTTAAACTGCTTCCTTACCTTCCATCATAAGCTATCCCTGCTACATCTGAATATGAAGATCCTTTCTTTGATAGTGTGACGTTTAACATCCACTTACAGAAGTCATACAGTAACAGTGAATTCAGCAGCAAGAATCATGCCTTCCCTGAATGACTAGCTGACTCTTTTATTATTTGTGTTCAAACCAGTCTGCAGTGTCAAGTATTTGAGTGTTTAAAGAGTAAAAAAAAAAAAATGAAGGCCTTATATTCAACAAACTGCTGAAATTCCTTGAAGTGCAATACAAGCATTTTTTGCAAGAAAAAAACAGGCACAACATGTCCATAAAACAAGAGCATTTGTAATAATATATGTACTCTGATATCTGTCTGTTGTCTCAGTGGTAGTGACGAAATGTTGACTCGTATCATTTACATTCAGTTCCAACAAGAATCCATCATTGACAACAGACTACATACATCAGTCAAACTTCTACATGGTGCTCATCAGGAAACTACTTGGACAATAATGGCATAATGAAGTTTGTTTTCTTGTGTCTCTGCTACACTACAGACTGAGTGGATGACATCAAAACAACAAAAACAGCCTTTGAAAAAAAGAAGTATGATCTAAAAACTAAGCAAAGGAAAAACAGAGCAAGGACAGAGGCAAGTAATGAATGAACTAGCGTGTGACGGGTTTGGTTTTGGTAAGAACAGTATTAACTCTCACTTACCAGCAAGAGCTTCTGTTGTGTCCTGAAACTTTTCAAAGTGTTTCAGCTTTACTCTACAGAAGAGAAAAATACACGTGTAAACAAATGTACACAAAACAGATGCTCGAATTAACTTTGTTTCTCCTGTCCCCACTATTGCAGTCTTACAGACAACACAGGAACTGTAAGAGAACAAGAAATCAATATCCAGACCCTTAAAAAGGAGGGAGAGCAATAAACCTGCAGGTTAACTCCAAGCCTGATGTAACTTTTCAGCTGCGTCCCATAAGCTATTTTTCAAGGAGTAATTTTGATTTAGCATTTCTAATTAAGATGAACACAATCGGAAAACCTAAGCCACCTTTTCATTTTGTAGTTCATAATTAAGGACAGATACCAACCATCTGAATTTCAAGACAGCAGCACCCTGATTAAGTAGGTGTCACTGCTGACTGATGATACTATCTTCCCACTCATCTTCAAAAGGGAACCTTCTGCCTCTGCAAACAGCCCAGATTTAACTTGCTTTTCAACCAAATACACCTTCAAAGACTTTAAAAGTGAACCCATTCATTGCCCATGAATCCTCAAATCCTCCCTTGTAATTAATTACATGTTAGAACACAAGTTTTGAGTTGAGCTTAAAACAAACAACTAGCAAACAGAAAATGCTTTCATGCCCAAACTGATGACCAGAGCCAAAATCATACAAAAGGTGTTTAAACACACTGTGCCAGCTCCTTAGGCTCAAGCTCCTTCTCCCCCTCACATAATCTGCGGTGTTGATATCTAGAGCTACAGTTAAGAAGCTATCACGATCCAGTAAATTCCTTGTCAGGGACAGGCATTTGACTAATCCAGTTCTGATTAACCACTGCTCTTTGTGAGTCAAGTATCTGCAAAAGAAGCAAGGTCACAGATAAAGCTGAAAGCTAGAGCTAAGAACTCAAGCCCAACAAAAGCTCCAGGCTTATTTTGATGCCTTTTCATAAACACATGAAATACAGGAACTAACTCGATCGGAGCATAGATCCATTAAGAGCCACATCCCCTCTAGCAAGGGGCCAAGATGATGTTTCCAAGACAAGAATAACAACACTACAAACAGACGGATGTGGGATATTCTGTCCTCTCCTCTAAACACTCTTCCAGAGCAGGGTAAATCCAAAATGCAAGGCATAGCTTGTTCAGAGGTATCTGTTCTAACCAGAGCTGGTTAGAAGTTTTCCAGTAAAAACACCCTATACGGACTTGGCAGGAATTCACCATTGTTCCCAATCTTAGAATGATTTGCTAGAAAGGCCAGCTTGGTCACCAGACACTGCAACCCCTGTGCAGCTGCTCACTGACACTAACAGTCACTGATGGCACAGGCAACAAGACTAACTCTCAATTTACAGAAGGATTCACATGCTCTTAGTGTCAGATGGGTTAAATTTTTTTTTTTCAAGAAGTTCCTGTGAGCACAAAAATCTTATTTCAGCCAGTTTCAGCATTACAAACTCACATATTCTCATCACAGCATCCAAGTCTCCTTACAATACTTTTCAACTTTTTGCTTCGTTGGTATATGGTAATAGCTTCTGCAGCTAAATTACACTGCAAATTAAAAAAATATATATTTCCTTCACCCACTTTGATATTGCACCTAAAGTTTGTCTCAGTATCTAATTTCACATTACTGTTGCTCACAGTGTTTAAGTTTTACAATATTGAAAAATGAAAATCAATACTTCTTTCTGAACCTCAGATGTGCAGAACTACACAGGCAGTCACGTCCTTCCAAAAGCCAAGCTGCCACCCGCACATAAGGCTGCTTACATTTTGTTTGCTTTTTCAGGAGTTTCAAATTCTTTCCATAAACTGTCGACTTCTTGGAGCTTTTTCTCATTCAGAACCTGTAGACAAAACAAAAACAAAACAACAGTTATATTTAAAGCATTTCTGAACAACTTTCAAACCTGCATTCAGCACAGAAGACCTGAAACAGATTTATAGCATACCCAACTACTGGAAGTTAATTCAACAAATTCGGTTAATTCAACTGTGATTTCCAGTTTCACCATTCTCTCTCAGCATCTTTATCTTTAGAGTTACATCCAGCATACAACAATATTTACAGTGTTAAATTTACTTTCAACTGCACTACAGAAGTTGCTCAATAATGTCTGGGCTCTTCTGAACCCACACCATCAAAGCAAAGCCCTCTCCTTGTTTATCAAAACCGGGCTTGCTCTACCACTTACAAGACTCATTCACAACCCCAGTGACCCAAAACCAAACCTGCCTCTACTTTGGGAAAATACAAACATGTCTGGGACACCTCACAGGAAGGAGTGATCCCACAAGTTATTGTCATGAATTTGAGCTAACCCGAGGAAGAAAGAGGACGTCTCTAGATGGATGACTTTTCACCACAGCTCAGTAATCAAACGAGCCAAAAATTACTTAAGAAGCTGCAATGGCTTAATCCCATCTCTGGTCAAAAGGGATCTCCTTTCAGTTTTTAAACAGCAGAAGAATAACAATTACAGTCCTAGATCCTACACACATTTCATAAAATGCCAAATGTACTGCAAATTCCTAGAAAAGTGCTCAGGGGAACAACATGGACAAGATCTTTACAACATTATGTTCTTTAATACCTCAGTCAAAAACATTGTGGTTTTGTCGCTGCAACTTAGATCCAACACAATTGCAATTTGACTCAGTGCAGTATAAAAATTCGTTCCAGGATTACAAGATTCTGCTCCCTTGCAGATTTTTAAACCCAGGTCAGAGGAGGCTGTATTTTTTAAAGTGAATTAGTAGTTGAGCAAGTAAACACAGTAACTCATCTCACACAGGACACTGAGGCACAAAAAGCCCTTTGGACAAATCTTCCTTTGCCCAGCCTGTTGACTCTTTGCTCCAATTTGTCCTTCCTATCCCGAAGATGACAGAATTGTCACCTTCTATGAACAGACATGGACACACAGAGAAAAATACATACAAGCTGCTAAATTGAGGTCGCTAGCATATAAAAATTATGGCTGCCTAAGGACATTTTAGGTACCACATGATAGCAAGACTCATTGGGAAGAGCCTTCTGAGATCTGGAACACGGTTATGCCATTTGCCCTTACTCTTTAGACTCTTTGTTCCTCTGATAAGAGCAACATCTATAAGGGAATATCTGAGAGCTACCCTGGTTCAAGAGGAAGATAGTACTTGACCACCAAAACATAAAGGCAGAGCACAGTTATGCTAGCTATGGATACCTGTGGGTACTGCTGAAAATGGGAGTGGGTGACCACAACTATTTCCAGAGTTTCAGAAGCCCAAATTCTGTCCAGCCCTCAAGCAATTAGAAAATAAACAAAACAGCAGCAACTATCTCTAGAGGCTACTTTAAAAATGAAAAAAAGCAAATTGCAGCTAAACTCTACAGGTAATTCTTTGATACAGAATGAACGTACAAATATAACTACATAAATTTGCAACTACTGTGTGTAGGAAAAGAAAGCTCTCTCTGCCCTGCAGACATGCAGTGTGGCTATGACTCTCCATGTCTGGCATTGGCAGCTGCTAACAGAACCAGAATGAAAAAACAAAGCATGTCTCAAAACACGTATTTTAATAAAATACTATGTATGCTCAGATCCAGCAGACGGTTCCCAGCTCTACCGCAATCTAAGCCAGGCACCATTTGCAGTCCGCTCTCTCAGACAGGAAGTGTTTAAAGCCTGCTTGTGAACGCTGCTGCTTGCTGCCTGGTGCCCTCTAGCTGCCTCGCACACACACCACAGCCAGGCCCCTGAGCCCCAGCTGCTGACATCTGCAGCCGTCTGCTGCAGCACTTCTGCAGAAAGACTTCTGCATTTCTCTTTGCACACCTCCTCTTACCTTTGCTTTATGTCGACTTTAGCTTCACAGATTATAATACGGGCTGTTTTCAGCCCCTCCTGTAGAGTCACAGAGAAGAACCACAAAACATCTCAAGTTGGAAGGAACCCACAAGGGTCATTGAGTCCAGCTCCTAGCTCCACACAGGACCACCCAAAAATCAGACCATGCGTCTGAGAGCGTTGCCCAAACACTCCTTGAACTCCAGCAGGCTCAGTGCCGTGCCCACTGCCCTGGGGAGCCTGTCCCAGTGCCCGACCACCCTCTGGATGCAGAACCTTTCCCTAACACCCAGCCTGACCCTCCCCCGTCCCAGCTCCGTGCCGTTCCCTCGGGTCCTGTCGCTGTCCCCATAGAGCAGAGCTCAGCGCCTGCCCCTCCGCTCCCCTCGTGAGGGAGCTGCAGGCCGCCATGAGGCCTCCCCTCAGCCTGCTCTGCTCTGGGCTGAACAAACCAAGGGACCTCAGCTGCCTCTCGCACACCTCAACCCCCAGACCCCCTCAACCCTCAACCCCCAGCCCCTTCGCCGCCCGCTCCGCCGTTCGCCCGCGCCCTCCGCGGCTCGCGTGTGGGGACGCCGGTGGCCGGGCCGCACGGCCGCCCCCGAACCCCTCCCGTCCGGGTGCAGGACCCCGCCCGCGGCTCGCCCCCCGGCAGCTGCCCGCACCTTGAAGATGGCGTAGCCGGCGGCGGTCTCGAACAGCACCAGCATGCTGGCGGCGGGGCGGCCACGTGCGCGAGCGGCGCGGACCCGTACCGCGGGCGGAGCGGGCGCGCGGCGGAAGAGGCGGGGCGGGGGAAGCGGCCCCGCCGGAAGCGCTCCCGCCGGAGGGGGGAAACGCTGCGCGCTCCCGCGGGACACGTGGCGGGCGGGAGCGCGCCCGGCGCCGCTGCCACCTACCGGCTGCGGAGCGCCTGCGGCGTGCCCGCGGGGCTCGGCCGCTGCCGGGCTGGGGGCCGGCACGCCGCTGGAGTAAGGGCAGAGCCAGCCCTCGCCCTGTGAAATCCCCGCTGCTGTTGTGGTCACCGTTACCTGCACCGAACGCAGGCAGAGCGCTTCGTGCCCGCAGGAAGGGAGCGATGCTTGGGCTTGATTAACACCGGGGGCTGATGGTGCGTTTCGTAGAGCGTTCCTATGAGTCAGTGCTGCCTTACTGCCTCTCCCGGCCCTGTGTAAGAGCTACGCTGGAAAGCCAACAGCCAGAGAAGTACAGGGTTACACATAATCCCCATTTTTTCACGTGGAGAGACTTTTGTACTTTAGACACTGTAACCAAATTATGTCCAAGAACTCATAACATTACCAGAGAGGTGACATTCAGCTAAAAAGGCAATTTCCAGGTTCTCTACTTCTAAAACGCTGCTTTAGTGCTGCTGGCTCAGGGACTCGCTTAGAACATGGTATTCATCCTTTCTGCCAGCACTAACCCCTCCCAAACAACTGCACTGCTATTATGAGATTACGGATTATTGTGTAGGTTGAAGTTTGGCTTTAAGAAAGCTGTTTTCAACAGGCTGGAGAGCCTTTGTGCAACATAGGTGGGCCAGTAGGTTTAAAAATGCTACACCACTTGCCTCTTGAACTGCATGCACAGCTGTGGAGAAGGAAGTTAAACTTCCATTCGAATTAACAGAGGTGAATGTTATTGATTTCAGCTGTTTGACAGTAGTTGCAAATGAGAGAAATTAGAGAAGTTATAATACACCTGAGAATTAAGTGAGGTTATTAAAGGAGGTAATGCAGCGTTGGTGGTGGCTGCAGTAGGAAGAAGGACTTTGGGTTTTTGGGGAGGAGGCTTGGGTGTGTACATTTAGTCTTTTAATTTAAAAGTGTTATTTTTATTTTTAAATGCGTTCTCTGTTGTGTTTAGGCTGCTAAAAAATAAAACTATGAATTTTGTTGACGTGCCTGTGTCTTATGGGCTGAACAGAGACCAGTTTTGCAGGTACTGCACCAATATGGTTTGTACCCTGGGGATGTAACATATCTGTAACCACAGTGAGTAAGGAGGGGCAGAGTCAGCATTATGGATACTTAGCATGTATGCAGATTTCATTGTTGTGCCTTTATGTTGTGCATAGGGATAGGTAACTGAACTCTGGGTCGTGGGAGCTTTAGTTGTTATTACAGAATTGTATGGAACAATGAGTAACGTTAAGAATTGCACTTAAGTTTCATGCCAGAGTCTGAGGCTGTAGTGATATCACTATAAGGGTCCTCTTCTGCTTTTAAAACTGTCTTTGTTTGTGAGTAGTAACAGTGTTTACGGTAATATTAAGTATGTTCTTTTTAATTGTTTTAGTACTGTATGTTGCTTTAAAGCCCTTAAATGGCTTATTTGGTTGGTTTCCATAGTGTTTTTGAACTCATAATTTACTTTTACTGTCAGCTTGGTGTAGTATCAATAAATTTGGCTTTCCTGCCTGCCAGGTCTTGTATGAGAAAAGTCATCTTAATGTTATTACTCTGTATAGAGTATGTCTTCTAACTTTTTTCTTAATTCTGATGGGGTTTAGCAGTTGTGTTTAAAACTGATTCACACGCGTTTAAATACTGTGTAGTGCTACACTGGCTAATGAAGGTGTATCTCCTGACGTTGTCACACTTGGAGCACGTCTTTCAGTCAGGGAGGCACAGCAGCGCTGATACAAAGTGCAGCTGCTTCAGTGGTTGGTCTTACAGAAGAACCCAGTAAATGGAGGTCGAAGACGATGTGGCTCGATATGCTCTGCCCAGCGATGCCTCCTACCCTTCCCCCAAAGCAGCTGGTAAAGCTAACCTACCTAGCGGTCACGAATCTCCTCTTTCTGCGGAGCTATTTTACGCTACCGTTACCCTTTTCCTGCCTTTTTTCGGGCCGGCCGCTCGGAGCGAAGCGCTCCCCTCCCCGCCGCCCGCCCCGGAGGGCCACGAGCAGCTCGGGGGAAGCCGCCGGGGCTCGGGGGGGCCTCCGGGGGCGGCGGGCGGGGAGGAGCCGTGGGGCGGCCGTGCGGGAAGTGAGCTCAGGCGCACAGGAAATCCCGCCCGCTCCGCGGCCTGTGTTTGCGCTGCGGGCAGAGAAAGGAGCCGAGCGCCTGCAGCGGCCCAGCCGAGCCTGCCGCACGCCCCGGGGCCGAGCCATGTCTGACCAGGTACGGTCGCCCCCGGCCCGGCCCGGGGAGCCGTCGGCGGAGGGGAAGGAGCGGCGGCGGGGGGCCGCGCGGCCCCGGGGGGCGGCGGAGGAGCTGCCCGGCCGCCCCCTGCGGACCGCGGGGCCGGGGGACTCGTGGGGGGGCGCCCCGCTCTCCGCCCCCGGTCTGCTCCTCGGATGGGGCCGGGAGCGCCCCGGGAGCGGGGCTTCGCTGCACAGCAGCCGCTTCCTTTCGTTTTCCGCTTCCCGGCCGTGCGGTAGGACGCTGCTCCCCTGGAGCTGGCCTGGCCTGCCAGCTCCTCCGTCCGCCTGGGGAGCGGAAAAGGAAGGAGAAGAACCCAAGCCTTCCCCGTTCGGCATTGCCTACATCAAACCTCCAGCCCTCCACCGGGACCCTGTTCTGCCCTCTCTTCTCGTACCTCGCTGTGTTGCTGCTGGTTGCGACTTCCCAGGCAGGGACGCGAATAGTTGCTCGTACGGCAAGTTCCTGCCTCGCTTGGCACGGCACACGTACAGCCTTTTGCTGTATCTATGGCTTTAGGCTATGTGGCCTGCTGGTGGAAAGTTAAAACAGCATTCCAATTTTAATTTGTGTTCTGTTTCACTTGATCTCTTCTATTGCTTTCAGATGGCAGTGGTTTTTTAACGTTGCCGTGACAATCTGAATTTGGAAAAATCAATGTCAGTGTCTACAAATGTTTCCTGCAATGCTATGAAGTCGAGAATAGTTTCAGTGCCAGCCAGGAAATTAAAAGTATCGAAAACTTAGTATGTACTGTGTCTCCTTAGCAGAATAACCTTGATATGTTGTGACCCGTGAATAGAAACCAGTGCTGTATGTGCTGGTGGTTTTCTTCCCCTGACCCCTGCCTTTCAAGCCCCGTGCAGCTCTGTGGGTGAGGATGCTATTGCCTCTCTCTGCCCCCGAGTGTGCAGCTATAAGCACAGCTTGTTGCTGAAACTAGTTAGGGTGTGCTCCCTGTATAGTGAAATGTACGAAAGTGGCTGCATGTGAAGAAAAAGTAAATTCTGAACTAGACTTTGTAGGCCGGTCTTCACATGACCCATTCTGTAGTGCTCTGCGTTTGTGAGCTAAGGCATGTTTTAACACAGAGCAGTTTTCATTAGGTAATTCCTTTTCCAGCCCAGTCCTGCTAAAACACATACATAACATATACATGTTTGCTCTTTGGAGCTGCTTGAAGTGTATAAAATTCACTGTATATGTTGCCCTTTTTTGAGTACGTATCTTAAAGGGCTTTGGCTAATGACCCTTATTTATTTATTTATTGGAGAGAGATAAGATAAACATTATCATATATTGTATCACACTGTTGGGGGGGACTGTGCAACAAGAGCTAAACAGCTGCTGAAGCACCCATGAAATGTACAGTAATGCAGAACAGTAGGTCATATTCGTTTGTTTATCAAGCCCACTGGAATAATCAAATTGCCTAGAATTGTGCATTGCTTGCTATGTATTCCTTGGGGACCTGGAATTAAGTTCTTAAGATTACACCATTTGTCCCTAGTTGTAATTTTGGCTTGTCCTTTTAGGTATAAATCAAGTAGTGTACTTGATTTAGTTACTTTGATTCCAATAGGAAATTAACTTTTTTGATAAAGAAAAGTACTTGTAAAAAGGGCAAACTTCAAAAAACACATCGCTGCTTGGTGGGATCTTGGCAGAGGAAAAAAAAAATCTCTACCATGAAGAATCTTGGGCTGTTCTTGCTCTAATTGAATCTAGCTGCAGGCATTTTTTCTTTTCACATACTGCAAATACAATGCTATGTAATTTTTCATTCCTGTAACAAATGTAAGAGTTTATTTGCTGGGTTAGGAAGTGTGTTGTAATCTTATTCCTTCTATAATTTTGAGTTTAGAAGTTCTAAAGTATACTGAGTATGTTCTTTGTAAGCCTTGGACATTGAAGTTTGAGCACTTCAGAAAACTGGAGGAGGAAATCCGCAACCTACAACTTTACAATGCTTGTTTTGTGGTTCTGTTAGCTGCAACAGCAAATACCTGGCACGCTCAGTGCATTTCATCCAAGAAACTTCAGATGTTTTAAGGTTGTGAGATTGGTGTTGATAGCAATGTGAGATATTACTTCACGTTGTGCTACTTAGGTTAAGTTGTGGGACAAAGCCTTTAAAACTTTAGGGATCTAATGTAAAGTTAGAACTTAGCATTGTGGTATTCCTGTGCTGTTTGTGTGGTGCTTTTTTCCTTTTTTCATTTAATGTAAGGTTTCGTGATGCTCCAATAAACACTAGTTCTTTTCACAGTGCGAGTAAAAGTCTGGAGGTTTGCTTGTGGATTGTTTATCTGGGATTTTGTTAGCCAGTGGTAGTAGTTTAGTAACTTGCTATCTCCTTGCTTTCTTTGTTCTTAAGTGTGTGTTGTTGTTGTTGTTACTGGCTTTACCATTTGGCATTGACTGGCAGTATAGCTAGCACTGACAAAATGCAAGGAGCTGTTTCAGTCTTGATGGGTTTTGTACTCTGGTTTCAAACCTTTTGTTTTTAAAAAACCAAACTTTTTGGTCAATATTGGTTTTATCCAATTTCTCTTTTCCTGAAATTCTGTCTTTGCCCTGATTTTTGTGGGTGGGAGGTTTCTGGGGCTTTAAACAAGCACCTTTATGTTATAGTGTTTCAGGACTCTGATTCCCTCTACTTTTTCTACTGTTTGCAGCTTTCCCTATTAATTCTTGGTACTTGAGTCTTATTTCCCTGAGAGTGGGGATCAAATATCTTAGGAATCCCTCCTTTCCAATTGTATTGGCCAGAGGTGCTGCTATAGTAGTAATGATATTTTGTTATACCTTCTACAAGATGATTTGTTTGGGAGGGCTAAATAGGTCAATGGTACAATGCCTAGAAGTGCATAAACTATTACAAATACCTCTACTGTTGGGATAATATGCTGCTGTGCAATTCAGTTCTTATGCAAAGGTAAACTGACTGATAGGAAATGTCATGTAAAAAGACAGGATGTTCTTATAAATTCTTCAAGTGATTGCAAAAACAGGAGACAATTTGTTACATACTTTGCATCAGTAGAGATCTGAATCTTTCTAACTCCTTGAGGTTAGTAATCGTGTATGTAGACAGTAAAAATGCTGTCTGTGCAAGTTATCAAAACAGGTCTCAGGTTATTGTTTTTTTTTTTTTTTCCCCTCTGAGTCAGGACTGGAAGCCAGCATATCTTTATTCCTGAAAATAGTCCCGTGAGATTAGAGTTCAGATATGATAGAAAGGAAAAACTTTGGGGTGCCTGGTTGCTGTTACTGCTGAAGACTCCTTTAATGCTTCAAAAATGACTTGCTTGGAGACCTGAGAGAGTGTTTAGTTTCTTGAAGGCTTGAGGTCGATTCTTGGTTTGAGCTCGAAGAGTAATAAATCAGTCCCAGCAGTCCAGGTTGTGCTGCGTGGGTATTTAAAAAAACAAAATTCAGGCCAGGTGGAGTCCATGATATTTCTACATACTCAGCAAAAAAGCCCCAGTTTAGGAAAACATAAGCCTTAGGTACCTGTACGTATTCTGCTTATTTTGTCTACTGTGATAAGCAATAGAATATAAAAGGTAGATTTGAAATATGATCAGCACGGTATCATTGTTTCTTGGGAGGTTTTTCATCAAGCACCATCTGGATCTGCAGCAGTGTCTGCGTAAGACCCCTTTGTGTTGTAATGGAATGTAACCAAAGGCCTCATCCAAAATATGTAGTGACAGGCAAGGAATAGGGTTAATAATGCCTGATTTTTGGCTTGTCTGATCTATCAGCAGTGAACATGAAAACTTTGTCCTTGATTCATGCCTTATAGAATGTAATACTTAAACCAAGTTGAAGAGCGCCAGTGCTTGAATTGTTGAATCAAACTTGCCTGTACAATTAATTCTTATCCTGGAAAGATATCAAAACATTGTAGCTCTTAGAAGTACAACTTCAGCTTTTAAGAATTAATCTCGTAACAAACATGCCAGAAGGATGCTGTTAATTGATGTTTTTTTGTCATAAGAGAAAAGGCAGCTTACTGTCCTTTTGAAAGCAGCAACCGCTGTTGATGCAATTAGATGGAAAAATGTTTCACGGTTCACTCTTCACGCTGATACGGTGTCATAAGTGTTTTCTGTTTACTCATGCTGTCCATTTTTGTCAAGTACCTGAGTCTCTTGGTACGCTTGCTATTTTTTTGCTGACTGCTTGATTAGGAGTTAGTATAAAATCATATTTCCAATTTCTGCATGTCGTCTTTTCAAATGATCCTTCTCATGTTCTTCGTGTTCCTTCCATTTTAACTTCTTGCATGCAGACAGCCTATCATAATTCTATGTTACTATTTTCACACACACAGAAAGTACCTTGAATAATTTGAATTTAATACAGCAGCCATCGTATTGTCCAATGAAAATAAGTGTTGGATTTTGATTACAGATTTTTGAAATGTTTTTTTTTTCCAGGAAGCAAAGCCTTCAGCTGAGGACTTAGGAGATAAGAAAGAGGGGGAATACATTAAACTGAAAGTCATTGGGCAGGTGAGTTTTTACATAACTGACATTTGGTGGATGCTGTGAATTTTTGAGTTATAGAAATGAACAGATGGAAGTTAATACGTTCAGTTCTTCAATGCTCATCTTCCCCTCCAACCCCCAAAAAAGCTATTTACCAGTTGCTGGTAATGTGTTAGCATAGTCTTAACTTCAGGTCTTTGGAGTTCATGTACCCTAACAGTGAGACCAACTCTCTTAAATAGGAATAGGAAGAAGATTTTGTTGGTAGGCTTGTTGGTAATAAGTGGTGAATTACAAGTCTGAACTTAAGTTGTTTGAATAGATGTCCAGATACTTCTTGAACAGAATTTCTTTTCTGCAAAGAACCCCTAAATCATTTGATTTAACTCAATTTTGTTTGTTGGAGTACTAGTGTGGTTGCTAGGCTGTTGACTGGAGACAGATGACCTATAGTAGGACTGACATAAACTAACCTACCTCTTGCTGGTTTAATCAGCAATGACAAGAACACGTTCAAAAGCTAAGCGTGACCCACGAGATTTTTGTGCAAAACCTTTTGTAGTCTGTTTTATCTGTGGCCATTTTGACAGACGTAGTTTATTCATACCTTATAGCTGGTAGAAAGGACTAAGGAATAATGAAACCTAAGATTTTGTTTTAGGTTAGTGTTCTGTTGCCAAGTCAGCCTGTATCTTCTGGATAATTGCTGTAATTGATCAAGGTTTCACATATATTTGAAATGCAAGTTTTAACTTGTTTTTTGGAATCTTAAAGCAGAAGTCCCCTGTATGTTTGGATTTTCTAAGAGTATCAGCTGGTTAAAGATGGGAGCACAGACTGAAACAAGTATGGTATTTAGTACTTTTAAATCCAAAGATGACCGTAGTGAGCTGAAGGTTATGTTATGCCACCTGTTTTAAAATAGAACTTCCTGCAAAAGTAATGAATTGAGTGCGTAATATGAACCTCTAGGATGACTTAGCCCCTAAGGTATGCACAGGGATAGTTAAAATTGTGTAATGAATGGTTAAACTGTTCAGTGCTAGTTTTATGTAAGTTTTTCTCAATGAAGGTCTTAAAATGACCATAGATAAAATAAGTAGTTACTAGAAAGAGTAACTTTTTTCTTTTCTGTTCTTAGGACAGCAGTGAAATTCACTTCAAGGTGAAAATGACAACGCACCTCAAGAAACTCAAAGAATCGTACTGTCAAAGACAGGTTTGTGAAACAATGATACTGAATATATAGTGGCTGTGTAGAAGTTACCTTTTAAAATGCCCGGACAGGAGTTTATAGTTACTTTAAAATTTTCTTGATCCAAATGAAATTCCCTCAAAGCTGTAGAAGACTGCAGCTTAAGATGAGGGCAGCCTTAGACACTATTACTATCATTAATATGGTCATCAATTAATGCTACCTGTTATGCCCTAAGCGGAAGAAATACACAATATTAATGGTTGATGTAGGTAAATAGTAACTACTGTTCTAGGACAATAACTATAACTTCACTTCCAGGTTCTGTGGCAGATACTGTGGATTCACTGCTGCTATTTCCAGCAGCCCTGGCCTAGTTTGCCCCCAGCTTTGGGGATAGATGCCTTGTGCGGCCTTTTCTTGAGCACTCATGTTGTAGTTCACTTCGTATATAATATATATGACTATATTCAGATATAATCATACAAAATACTTTTTTATTTTAATACTTTGATACAAATTGAACTTGTCAATTCTGTAGAAATACCTTGTTCACATTAGATTTTCAGTGTTTTTATGCTGATATCTGCATGCTGCTATATGGTTTGCTATCCTATTAGAGGAGGAAAGAAATGATTAAATATCAGATACTTGTAGCCAAATACAAATTCTTAAAATTGGGATTCATCAAAGAACTTGAAACTTGAAAACAGATACTGGAAATTATTCATGCAGGACTCTTACTGACTGGAAATGCATGTGTGCAGATTACTTTCAAGAAATACATGCTTCGACAGACACAGCTAAATCTGTCTCCTGGGCTGAATTCTGGAGAGTTGCTGGTTTTGATGTCAAGTAATCTTTCTCTTAGAGGGACCACAAACATTTCTTCCAAATTGGCCAAGAGGGATTGTTGGAGCAGTGTGAAGAGCTTTTCCTTCCTTCCTATGAATTGTTACGCCTAAAGACTTGCAAGCAATACTTGAGATGTAATTGATGCCCAAACAGGTCATATTTCATTTGTGTTTGTTGTGCTTGTAAAGTAAGTGGAAAGAAGAGAAAAAGGTGAGGCATTCAGTGTACTTACTGGGGTGAAGTATGGTATTCAGCTTTAACACAGGCATGCCGTACAAAACAGTACAAAACAAAGCTGAGGAATCTTCCCAGTTGTTGAGCTAGAACTCCAGTGCAACTTGAGAATAAACATGCAGTTCAGCACTATCATTCTCCTTGAGTCACTTAATAGTCTACATGGAGGCAACAGAATAGCTGAGCTCCCTTTGTAACAGGAACTAATGCTTTCCTTTTTGGCTTTCATGTGTGGTGGTTTTCTTGAAAATGTTTTCTTATGAATACATGCAAGTTTCAATTGATTTTTATTATGTGTTTTTTTTTTAGGGTGTTCCAATGAATTCACTCAGGTTTCTCTTTGAGGGTCAGAGAATTACTGATAATCATACCCCCAAGGAGGTGAGTTTCTGTCTAGAAAGCGTTATGTATAGAGAGTTCACTGGAAAAACTAAATACAAAATTGGTTAGTTTATCTGTTTTGCTAGCCCGTTCATCTGATTGAAGATGTTTCTTTAAATATAGCCAACCTTCTTAGACTATATTTAGTCAAATGTAGTCTGACTATACTTGTCTGACTAGAATCTTTAAAAAGGTTGATACACGGGTTAGAAAAAACATTAATTGGACCTACATGCGTAACATTCCCTCAGAAGGGAGGGTGTAGTTACTCAGCAGAGGAAAAAAGACTAAGGGAACTGGTCAGTTGTTGAGATAGACCTTCAGTTTGACTTTGGAACAAACATGTATTTAGTTCACGTTTATTAGATGGAAGTGTAAATAAACAGAAAATAGGTTAGTTCTGCTGTCCAGTGACTTTTACCAATTGTAATGATAAGCAGGAAGAAAAACTGAGTTACAATAATGAGCTTCTGGAACAAATTAGAGCAACTTGTGCATTGTGAAATTCAACAAGTTATTTTCTTTGAGAGAACAGTTGCAAACAGGCTTTGAGTTGCAAGTTTTAGGTCTTAGCTGTCTTGTGCTGTAATAGTGTGCTGTTTATAAGCCACATGGCTACACAGCTGGTGCTACTATGCAGTACTATGCATACTGCACTATGTTGTTGGTTATGTCCTTGTGCATCCATTACCCAAGAAGGGGTTACGAGAAAAGTAGAACTAGCCACCTCCAAGCTGGTGTGTACTGCTCCACAAGTAGATTTAGATTTTCCAGATCAGATTGTTGCTTTGACTTTGGGATGTGCTGAGATGTATATGATTAAAGGAAAAAATAAAAAATAAAAATCATGAGTGATGGGTAGTGAAATACTAATTAAAAAATTTATCACCCCTTTGTCTTCTGACGAATTACGATGGGACAGCGCAACAAAGCATTGTATAGGTTGTCTAGGACCTGCTCTGAATTATAACAGATTACACCAGATTTATAACAATTGTGCTGTTTTTTCTGTTCTCACAGCTGGGGATGGAGGAGGAAGATGTGATTGAAGTTTATCAGGAACAGACGGGGGGTCACTCAACAGTTTAGATCCTTCTGTTTGTTTTCTTTCCCCTTAATCCTTTTTTATTTTTAAATAATAGTTCTTTTGTAATGTGGTGTTCAACACTGAATTGAAACTGGCACCCCATCTCTGGGAGTTTATTTTCAAGCGTCTGGTATTTTGAATTCTCGTGCTCATTATACACTATTGTTTCTGTTTTCATTGTGCTGAACTTTTGTGATCCAGCTGCAACCCTGCTCTCCTTTTCCCTTCTGCCCTCCCCTTTAGAAATACATGTACACACATGCATTTGTATGTTCACTAGGTTCGTGCATTTCAGGCACGAAGGTTGTAAGATCTGCCAGGTGGGCGAGTGTTCTTAATGACTTCCATATCTGCCCTGAAGTTTTGATGTGTGACTGTTTCACTCCTGGACTATAACTTTCAGTGCGAGATGAAGTTTTTCAGAACTAAACTGTGGAGAAATTGTGTATCCATAACTCAGAGCTATTTTGCTTAAATTGTGCTGATGGCCCAACGAAGAAGATCAGAGTTGGAAGTGGAAAAGCTAGAACTGTTGTCATCTGTACGTTGCTCCAGAGATGGCTTTGCTGAAGACATAGAATTGAAAACCCTAATGATTCTTAAATCTTGTCAGAAGATCCCAGAAGTATTTTAACTTCATATAGCAATTAGTACATGCAGGTATTCATGCAAGGATGTTCGCAGCAGACAACAGGTGTTACTTTGACACTCTTGTTTGTACCTTTTGGCCTGGGACGTGGGTTTTGAATGGACATTGTCTGTACCAGCTTCATTTAAAATAAACAACAAAAACAATTTTATAAACAATTTGTATTTTCTTTTTAAGTGTTTGGAAATGAGTAAAAATGTGAAAAGTGATGATTGGGTCACGCTTTTTCTAGTACCTCTACATTAAAGGCAGAAAAAGTTGCGCTCTGTAAGTATACCTCGTATAAAAGCATTTACTTTTTTCTACTTGCCCAAGTAAAATAGTTGTGCTTGGTTTGCAGGTGACTTATACTACTAGCTGTTTCTTGTCCTGTTAGGGAATATTCACATAGCTATGTACTGCTTCACTTCATGAACAAAGGTTAGGCTGAAAAAGACAACTTGGAAGGAAATACAAGGACTGTTTCTAATGTCTACATTTCATATGATTATGGTACCATTGAATAATTTCTCTGTGGTGGATGATGTGAAAGTGTGAAGATGGTATATGAGGCCTCACTGAGGGTCCACTTATCTAATAGCTGGTTGCAGGTTCAAAATAGTCGGTCTGAGAACCTGTGATTGGGAATGAAAGCTCAGAAGATTATAGGCAGGGCAGCGTAGAGAAGGTTTCTGTACTCCCTGCTTCTGCTTTTCAGCAGATATATAGGACTTGTTCCTGGCTTGGTTTGTAAATCAAGTTCATTTTATGAATGCCAAATTCATGTAAAGGCCCATTTTAGTGTTGGCATACTTGGAAGAAGTTGCAGATAGGTTTTGAATGATCAGTTTTTATGGCACTTGCTGTAAAGCTATAAATGAGTTTTCTTTCCTTCTGTTTTTTGTCCTATTTCTGATCTAGTAATACTTTTGTACCCATAGTTGCACCAAGAAATTTTTTAAAGATTATTTTTTTTGTCAGGAATGTCAGAATATGGGATTTTTCAAAGTATTCTATGCAAGTCAATTTTGGAGGCAAGAAAGAATTGCTACTACGAGGTAGAGTAACATAGCTTCTTTGAACTCATCTCTGATTGCTTTTTGAGAATACTAAATATATCTGCTTCGGGATACCAGAAATAAAACGGCCTTTTGAGTGCTGTCAGATCATCTTTTAATTTAAATTTGTGTAATGATCCTGTTAGTAGACACATTCCCATTATCATTCTGCAAATTAGGAACTGAGGCACAGGGGGGACAGTGGTTTACTTAAGAAACTGAAAGTGGAGATGAGAACAGAATCCATTTCCACTGGGTTTGATGCCAGTACTTCTGTTGCTACACCAGCTTTCTTTAGTTCTTACTGTTCATTTCCCTCTTTCAAGTCTGTTTTTTATGCTCTTCCATATTAACTTTCTAGTTTTTGAAGCACTGTTTGTCACTTTCTTAAGACTATATGGAGGAGGGTTTCCTGCAGAATGCTATTTCAGCTTCAGTGGGATGAAGCTCAAGGCTCAGTTTTTCTGTTGTGTAACCTTGTCCTGAAACACGTTTCCATACAGAGTGGATATGGTACCAGTGGTAAACTGATTTAACCTCTTTCTGACCAGTTATCAAGCCTTGAAGACCTATTACCTGAATGGAGCTGCTGGTCTAAAGCAGCATCTGTACAGTTAGAACTGTTGATGGGACAGAAATAACAGGAATACTGTACTCTGACTCAGATTAATATTGAGAGCTCCATATAAAATGAGAAGATACACAAACTACTCATGCATTGGTACCTTTTTTAAGGAACTTCATTGTTTGGAAGTTGTACATTGAAATAAACCTGAATTTTGAAGTTGAGTGTACAGACCTTTTTTTTTTTTACTTCTTTGGAAGATGTAATACTTTTCAAAGAATTTCTTTTTGGAAAGATAGTCCAGATTATTTCTAAACCATTCATGGATTTGAAGCTCACGACTGGAAGTTAGACTGGCCTTCATATGCTGGAGAAAAATAGAGAAAAGACTCTTCCTCCTGAAATTTTCTTTGATCTTCATCTATGTGCTTACCTATATATTAGAAGAACTGAGTTCAGCTGCTGATAACTGGTTCTGCTTAGCATTGCTTTGTTTTTTACTTTTAGAAACAAGTCGGAGAATTAAACAATATTCACTGAGTCTGTTATGCACTAGAATATAGAAGCTAATGTTTGCTTTAAATATTTCTAATTGTGAAGTTAATATACTTAATGTTCACTTTCATGCTGTATAGAAGCTGTATTTATAAGTGCTGTGAAAGATCAGGTTCCATGAAGATGTTCTTAAAGCTGCTATGTTGGAAGTGTTTATCCTCTTAAATATAAATATATCTCAATTCTTGATTGTAAATTCAGCAAAATGACATTTTGAAGTTAAATTTGTAAATGCTTGCAGATAATAGACTTCAGTTATGTCAGATGATGCTAGCACTTGAAGTCTGTCACAAATTTTGAATAACCATGTGTTTAGAAGCACTAGAACTGTATACTACAGTTTTGTGTTTTTTTGTTTTTCCTACTTGGAGTTAAAATCATTTTTAAGAGTACAATACTTATGTATCTGTGCTGAGCTGGGCATCTTCTGTATGTACTGTTGAATTATTGTACAAATAAATTTTCTCAAATGAGAAGATCAGCTTCTGAGACACCATACAGAGAACTGTAGAAACAGTGCAAGTTGGAAGTAAACTGGCTTTGTTTTGCTTTTAGAACCAATACTTAATGTGTATTTAATTCAAGTGAAGTTCAACTTCAGCTTAAACAGATTGCAGAAATTGATTACTGTTCTCCATGGGAGACTTTCTACAGGAATGGCAATACAATTTGCGTCTACAAATGTCACTTTTTGTTAGATAATATTAGTGAAGCAGAAAATAAGATGAACTTGCAATGAAGTTCTTAGTTTGCTATAGCTTGTCTTATTGTTGATATTGAAAACTTTTCCAATACAGTAACAAATTGATTGGTTTGGGTGTTTCTTCCCAAAGTTAGCACTAAGATCTTCATACCTTTTGTAAACT
Organism: Cygnus olor; assembly: GCF_009769625.2. Classification (NCBI taxonomy): domain Eukaryota; kingdom Metazoa; phylum Chordata; class Aves; order Anseriformes; family Anatidae; genus Cygnus; species Cygnus olor. Next base: position 12,516,497 of record NC_049174.1, on the reverse strand, counting down.
GATAGTTCTATTTTTTCCTCTTAAAACTGAAGTGAACTGAAGAATCTACAATGGAGCAGTGAAGGTTAAATGAAATGTATTCTGACACCTCAAGAGGTTGTAAAGGTTATCATGGTCTGTCTGGGTTCATTTCTGCTTGCTGCTAAAAACAAATGCTTTTACTTGTCTAATTTCTTGTCTATACAGACTGTAGTTGCAGCTTGGGAAAACAGCTTGGGGAATGAGAATAACACCTGTCTGGTAAAGGAACACTGGTCTTCTTTTTGAATCAGGTTGGAACCTTGAATTAGGCTTGAACTGGAAGGGCTCACTGCAATGACCAATACCTGGCACCAAGCATTTATTTATTCTTCTGTATCGTTTTCAGGCCTGGCTTTTTCAAGCAGCTGAAAATAAAACCCATGGATGAGAACCATCTTGAGTGTGTTCTGGTAGCTTCTATTAACAGTGCTTGTGGGAACTGCAGACATTGCTCCAGGTCTGCTCTTTGCCTGCAAACACTGTTAATAAAATGAGTTGAAGACAGGTCAGACTTACTCCTTGGATTAGAAAACTGGTGTTTTGACTCAAAACCTGCACATTCAATAGGCTCATGGCTGGTTCACTGGCAGTTTCTTTGACTTTGCCAATATGTAGCACTGCCTTTTGAGGCACTGAGTCTGGACAGGAGCATGCACTTGGCCCTAGGAGCTGGCTTTGAGCAAGCTTTGAAACAGGTTGGGCAAAAAAGAAATTGGGTTATGCTTGTACCTTGTGGGCCAATATGTTGTACTGTTATGACAGTATGAATAGAGCAGACAGAATATAGTTACTTCTGCTCACCTGTAGTTATCATGAATCCTCTCATCCCTTGTAGTGCTTTGTGACTGAGAAGTTGATCTAGGCTTCAACACAAGGAGTCTGTACTGTTTGCAGCGCTTTGGTATGCAATGTGTAAATTCCCAGTTTCTGTGTTCTGAGGTTCTGATAGGAATGAGTTCTGGAAGCATGCTATGTTGGAGTCTGCTCTGATGGACTACATAAAGGTAATCATAATTTCAAGTGTAGGAAAATCTAGTTGCGCTTTCTATAGCGTAAATGGATGTTATTTGTATCTTTAAACTACATAAGATATGTAAATTGCTGGTGGAATTTAGGGAAATATTGGACAAACTGGTTAAATAGCAAAAGAACTACATTACATCTTGGAGCTTACATTGAAGGTAGCCTAAGTTTTACTCCTGAGGTACTGATGCTGCTCTTCAATGTGAACTATGCTGTTTGGAGTCCTGACTAAGTAACTATTATTGTATAGGTTGGCACTAAGTATATAGATATACTATTATTACTAAGGAAAAAAAAAGTAACATCACTTTCTGTATGATAGTTACACACCTGATTAAAAGCTGTGCTTACCTAGTGCCTTCTTTTTTCATCTGTTCCTTAGCCTCATATCTTGCCTTCTCTTCCTGGTATCTTCTTTTGTACTCCAAGTGTTCTGCTATTACCACCAGCTACTGGCTTTCCTCCTCTAACCACATTGCTCCTTCTTTGTGTGCATTTTTCCGCATCTTAAAAACAGATCAACAGCTATTGGTTACTCACATGCTTCCTATTTAGGAATTGTTTTTTCATCAATTACAAATAGAAAATAATGCTGGAATAATCACATTAAAAGTATTTAAAAATCTCAAAAACAGGAATTTGTCTTGGAATTATTACTAAATCACATAATTTAACTGTTTTTATTTTGTTTCTTTAATCTGGTGTTTAGTATCTGGATTTTCAAGCCTTTCTCTACAGACACATTTTAGAAGTAGAATCATTCTTGAAGTGTCTAGCTACCAGGACTGGGGCTTTCAGAAAAGATATTGAATATATGGAAAACATCAAGAAATTAAGATGTAGCATGAATGTTTTTGTTGCTAGCATTTTGTACTATTGCATCATAGCCAAGTTGTAGAATTTTTTCAGGCTGCAGTGACTGTGGAAGAGGCGACTTGCTCCCATCTCTAATAGAGGAGCAGCAGAGGTGCTGCAAATTTGGGACTTAGTTTCACAGGAATTGCATGGTAAAGGCACAAATCTGCCTCTACTAGAAATCATCTTTCCAGATGAATTACCTGCAGTTCAGGTAAGCATTAGCCTTCCTAAAGACTACCTGCTTTGTCATGTTGCTCTAGCTGTCTCTTCTGGAATTACAGAAACTTTCTGTGATAATCCCCCTGCTGCCAAATATGTTCTTGTGGCTTTTCTCAAATTGTGACTTCTTTGCTGGCACCTCTTCCTGGCGCCTCCACTCTTCTAGTTTGTTTCTGTAACCTAAAACACAAATGATTATTAATTGCTATAGTAACCTCGAGTTTGCTGAACAATCTTGGCAGAACAGGTTCTTAGCCTGAAGAGCTAAACAGATAACCTAAACAAAGGAGAGAGAAACTGTAATAAAGAGAGAACGGGCTGGTTAGTGATACTTAGCATATGTCTGGTTGTTTCTGCAAATTAGTATTTTTTTTAAACATATATTGTCTACCTTCTACCATCTGTAAGGGGGAAAGGTGAAAACCTGAGCTGTAAGTCTTAGCTGCATGCTTTTGGCAAGCACATGAGAGACTAAGAAGATGGGGATACAAGTATATTGTTTACATGAGACAAAGACATGGAGACAAGGGATGGAGGAGAGCACAGACAGCTATGTAAAGTTCAGGGAACAAGAGCTGTGAGATAAAAGTAAAGCACAGCTTTGTGAAACAGGAACAAGCCTGGAACAAGAAGAAACTTAGAACAAGAATCCAAAAGATGCACTGGATAAGACTTAGATGTAAATAGAATGGTAGTCTAAATAGTCTCTGCAGGAAGATTCATACTAAGAGTGAGAAGCATAAAATAAAGTCAAGGCTAATGAAGAGAAAGAATATTCTCCTTATTTGGGGCACAAGAACTTAAGGAGAATCAAACTCAGTTCTTTTGCTTTACTGACTAACACTTAAGATCATGGTCCAAACTAACTCAGGGTTCTCAGTCTGGCAGTTTGACTTGAACGTCTACTTGCTTTTCCCCACTTAAATTGGGTGCAGCACTAATCTCGAAAAGTGCTTACCAAGTCAGGTTTGTCCATTGGTTTCAACCATGTGATTTAATAGAAGATGATACAAAGCAGAAGATGCTACTTCTATAAACCTGTTTCTTTTATAAATGCCCATGACCAGAGAATATCCCTGCTAAGTGTTCAGTCACTTCTAGGTAGGCTGTAGCTCTTGAAAACACCAAAGGAGGTCGCTGTTTCCCCCAGTAAATATTTTTTTCTATATGTAGAGAGGAGGAGAGAGAAAGTATAGAAGCAGAGCAAAAAGATGGCATTAGAAGAGTGAGTTATCTGCTGTTTTGTATATGCAGAATGTTTCAGAAGGTGAATATAAATGTGGTAATTGCTTTACCACGGCTTGTTCTGATATTGATGTTTCTCAGTTTTGCCCTTATTTTTTCTATAAATCTATGGCAGCAGAGGTAAGAAGCAAAAATTGCTCTGTGTGTTTCTTGTAGTATAAAAAAAAATTTCATCATTAAGAAAGAACCTGCATTACTATGAGATAGTTTCGGTGCTATCTGGCAAGTATGTAGTCTTCATGAAATCACTAAGCTAGGTACAATTGGCTGAAAAAATAAAGTTGTGACCGATAGTGGTTCACTGACAACACTAATTTTTCATTAATGTCTTGAAAATAATTTTAGGACAGACTCAGAGTGATAATTAATGGATGAAGTATTTTAAAAAGTTTAAGACAATACTAAATTTAGTAAAAAAAAAAAAGTGCACTGCTAAAAGATGCAGCTTTATGTATGGACACATTTCAGATTAAAATATTTGTTCTCTAGATTGGAATTTGTCTACATTTACTAGATCAATTTGCTGGCTCCTTCACACTTATATTCTATTAGTCTTCTATTATATTAGTTGGTGCTTGGTTATATGTGTTTCTTCATGCTGGAACACTGAAAGGTTTGCGTGCATTTTTGGCTGACAAAAAGGAAAGACTACAGTAGTTTTGTTATCATTCACATATTCCCTTCTCAAATTAGAACTTTATCATCACTAACCGCATATCCGCTGTTCTTTTTCCAAATTTGCCTCTTCTTTTTCCATTTGTTCCTGATGCTCTTGCTTTTTTCTGTTTCTGTTCTTGTTCCTTCCTTTTTTCCACTTGTAGCTGCCTTTTCTTCTGCTTTTTTCTTGCTCTTTTTCCTGTGGAGATCTCTACTTTTGCCATTTTCCATGAGGAATCTGAAAAGGAATATAATTCATACTTAGAGCTAACAGACAAATCATCATTCATAGAATGTCATTAATATTTGAAGTTATTGAAAGATATGCTTTATGTACTTCTTGAAGTAGTTTTTGACTTGTGGGATTCTTCCTTTGTGGTTGTTGTGGTGAACACTGCCTGTTTTCTATGCTGAGTTCTATTATTTTTCTTCCTGTAGATACTCACCTTCATGATACCTGATGACTCTTACACATTTCCTAGTATTTAATGTCCCAATATATTGCTGTTTAAGCTGTATTTTCTGAACCTCTAAGTTCATATTTTCCCTTGTATTTTTTCCAAATGTTTTGAAGTTATTAGGAAGCAAGCACAGGGGGCTAATTTAGTCACAGAAAATAATGACATTTTGAGGAAACGAGTCTTAAAATAAGCCTAAAATTCTGATGGCTGATCTGTCAGAGGATCAATGCAGTGAAATCAGAACATTATGAACAGTCAGTGTTACATAACCTATTTCTGAAGCTCTGAGCTAGCACATAGGATCTGGGGAAAGCTTGTATCAGTGGAAGCAAGGCTGGGGTCCCTAATGCTGAAAGGAGGACTGTACCAGATCATTTAACTGGTCTTACAGTGATCCTTCAAGGAGCCTCCCTGTCCTCCCACCATGGCCTAGTCACTGGTGCTCCTCAGCGAAGGAAACTTTTGCAGAATTTGCAGTTATTTAAGATGCTGCTCTGAAGCATATCTAATTATCTTTTTTACCTCAGTATATGCCTTAATGAGAAGGCATAGAGGAGCACTTCCATGTCCCAGCTTTTTTAAGACTGGTCTTAAAAATTTGACAGGGAGCATAGCCTTGCACCTGCCTGGCTGGAGGAGGTCAGCTGGGTGAGGTGAGGGACTATGTCTTACCCATCCTTGGGGAGGATGTAAGGGTGCAGGCTTCTTGGAGTTGGGGACTGTCTGGGCTCACCTGCTGGTCCTCATGAGGTACTTGCTGCCCTCATCTGCTGCAACATGACTCCTGATTTTTTGCCAAGTTAACGTGCCAGAAAGCCTCCATGAGTGGCAGCTTCTCCCACACCTAGCTGTGTGGATAACGCTTGGGAAAATAAATAAGCCTGCTGCTAATGAGGAGGAGGGAGGGAGCCCCTTGTGCTGCACCCCGGAGGTAAAGCCTCCGGCGGGGCTGACAGGGCTGTGCTGAGTGGACTGGGGCGGGAAACCGCCCCTGAGGGGCGGGGCCGCTCCCTCCCCTTGTGCGGCGCCTGTGGGCACGCTGAGGTGGTGGGCATTTTGTGGTGGCGAAGGCTGGGGACAGTGGAGCTTCCCTGACGTGTGGTAGCAGGTAAGGCCACACTGAATAGGTCTTGGTTTTGTGTTTTTGTCATGAAAGAGTTGTTTAAGTGCACGTCAGCACCGATGAGTGCCATTTCTCAACTCTGCAGCTGGTTGAGGTGACTGTTGGAGGCAGGTGGCCTGAGCCGGGTGACAGGTCACATCTGTTTGCAGGGCTGCTCATCAGGAAGGGTTCTGTCCTCCTCAGAAGAGCAGGCAGGCTGCCCACTGCTGTGTGACTCGGCTGGGCCTCCTCCCCTGTCCTGTTGTCGCTTTCCTCCATTTTGTGCCTTTTCCACACAGGCACCTTTCATCCCCATGTTTCTCCTGATTTTCCTGGGAAAAACACAAGCCTTTCCAAACCTAATATGGCCAAATCACTGTTGAAGTGGTATACTGTTGATCTGGGCAGTAAGTTTTTGGATACTGTGGTGATTGCTTGTTCAGACTACAAACATTGTAGAGGTAAATCTGTTCTATTAATGTGTTAGTTTTTATGTAATATTTTTGCTCTAGGGGAATGTGTCAAATTGTGAATAGGATGAAAATATTGTTTTCACTTCATTCTAGGTATGAGAATTTGCTCTGTCCTATAACTTGGTGACTCTTAGAAAAAAAAAAACTTTTTTATTTTTGTTCTTTCTGCCCCTATTTTGTTCCTTATTCCACCAGAGTTAATCGAATACACCAAGAATCTTATTGTCAATCTTCACTTATGGTGAAAAAGATGCAACAAATCATCAGGACTGCAGTGAACATCCAAAAAAAAGGGATGGGGGGGCAGGTGGGGGGGGAAGGATGTTAAGAAAGCTATTAATTTATAAGAAATCATCTTGTCCTAATCAGCTGCTCTGACTGCTCTCCGATGGGTTGAGGCTTACACTTACCTGTCTTCTGAAGACAAATCGTAGCTAGCAGAGGGAAGCTGGAATATGAGACTGGTGAGTTTTGAGCTTCAAGCTGCTTCTGGCCTCCTGGTTAACCTCACACAAGTTTTGACTGTCTCTCTCTACAGTGTAAGAGGGCTCCACAAAATCCAACTTTGTTTCTAGGTACCACCCTAATGCAAACAGGTGTGCCTAAATAACCTCAGCCTGTTTATTGTAAACATACACTCTAGTAGATGTACTTAAGGATTTTCTGCTTCACTAGTGTGGTCTAGAGAAGAAAAAATCTATCATGTCTACTTGTTAATACAACTAGTTACCCTTGACTTTTGATTTAAATATATATATATTCTACTTTGTGTAGTTACAATATTTCTGACCATTAGTGGTGATTGATGTATGTTATTTGAGGCTTAATAATTGAATTAGTTTTAATAGAAGTTGATCATTACTATTCACCAAAAAAAATTCCTGAAGACATGAATTTTCCTTGGTCTTTGGTCTTGTAAGCAACTGCTAAACAAAAGCATGGAAATAAAGTTGTCTGGATCCCTCCTTTTCATTCTGTTTTGTAGTAATTGATTATAATATCCTATTCTTTTATATACCCTTGCTATATGTCCCATTGAAATTATTAGAAAAATGCATGCAATGTTCAGGAAGATGCTAAAAGATCTGCTTTTTGTTCATTAACCTTATGTACAACTAATTCTGCAGTGTGGTGTTGGGTGTATTTATTACTGCTTTTTTTTTGAGTTTCGGATGCTGGATCTACCTTTGTCAGCTTGTCCGAAGTTCTATATGGCTTTTGTCTCTGCAGCTCCCCTATTCTAGAAATTGTATGTGATTTTATGTGGTGATAAGGGGTACTGATTAATCTCCTGGCAAGCAGCAATTGCTCAGATTCTTGTACCATTTTTGTTGCTTCAAAAGCATTGCTTGTAAGAGAAAATCAGTATTTCTACACTAGGACTTTACCAGAATGGCTGCAATCCACAGTTGTATCCCAGCTGAAATGTGTTCCTGTGCTACTGGGTCTGCAAATGCTGCATGAGGACCTGAAGCATGAAGATAACTTCAAGTTGTGTGTACTTACTGATGACGAATTGGAGGAAAAGACGAAGGAAACTATTTTCCTCCATAAATTAGCTTTTAGCATAAATCCTAATGTCTGCTGATTGAATAAAGAATTGCTGTTTGGTTGTTGGGTTTTATTTTTGCCTTGTATTGCCTCGTATTATCTGCTGTTGCTGAAACTGTACCTGTGGTTTCTTTTAATATGGCTGTTTACTGTGTGCAGGGACCCAACTATTTCACTTTACCCAAAGACCAGTTGTTGGATCAGTGAGGGGAAAGCAGAACATACTTTTTACCAGGCCGTAATTGTTTTCCACTACTGCAGCTGTATTTTTCAGTGCTGGCCCTATGGAGGGATTATAAGGAAGAACAGTGTTCTACCATTAATCAAGTGTCTGTATGTAGATGAGTCCTTCTGTATGTGCGTATGTCACTTAACAGTTTTCTGCGTATGATTTGATCTACAAATGAGTGAATGTTATGCTACCTTAACTTTATACTGATGATATGAAGCAATCTGTAGCACAAGCCCAACAGCACTTACTATGTTGCATTCTGAGTTTGAACTATAATTAGAAGTGGTCATTAAGGTAAGCACAGTCATTCCTGGAGACAGGACAGGAAATTTTGCTGCCATAGGACATGCAATATCAAAGCTTCTGCCAACTCCTTTTTTTTTAATCTGTGATTGGGAAGTCTCTCTTCTTTTCTGTTACTGTTGTTCAGAGTTATTTGTTTTTATTCCAGACTTCTTACTGCATTTTGTGATGGCTGGAAGATTTCAAAAGACCTGATCCAGATTCAGGCTCTAAATCCTGTTTTTAAAAATAAAAAAGGGAAATGGAGAGAGCAATAACAGAATTAACCATCAAAATTTAAACTGTTGATTCCAATTAAAAAAAAAAAGTATAGGTAAGTCTTGAGGCTTGATTTAAGTTCTGCCCTAACTTCACCGTGTTTTTCACAGTTGTAAGCTCTGAAACTCTTCAGAATAATTAGTCAGTACTACATAGTGAACAGCTCATACAATTGTAATGGCCCTAGCAGGTAACTGCTTCTCTCCTTGGAGATCACTTGTCTCTTCATTACTGAGGCTGGCAAGTCCCATTCTCTTAAGCTGCACTGAAGATCCAGACTCATTTGTAGGTGCCTTACATACTTAGTAATGGTTAGTATTTTAATAATTGTAGTTTCATTAAATGTAATTCATTCAAAGATCTTGAAGTATGTTAGAAGCTTGTGGTCTGTTTTTTTTTTTTATTATTTTAGTAGTGACATGAACCCATAGGTTCCAGTGACTTTAGCAACAGCAGTAAGTGCTTAGCTTTCTATGAGGATTAAGCTCCAAAAAATTACATTACACATTTCAATGACGAAGTTCTGTATGAATGTTCTGTGAAGACTTGTTTGGAATATATTTCCTGAAAATGACTCTAAGAGGTGCATTTGTAAAACAACAGCATTAAAAAAAAGGCAGCTTCACTTTGCTTCTTGTCTTGTGGTGAATTGATCTAGAGCAGGCAGTTGATTTTGAGAGGTGTGATCTAAATGCAAGGATTTTGTTTATTAAGTGTGTGCTCTCATGGTACGTTGCTCTTTTTACAAAAATATCAGTAGTCAAAAAAAAAAGCTCATTCTGAGCATGAAATATGAGATGATATTAATGAGATTAACACAAATTCTACATAAAACATGTAATTTTACTTATTAGAGTGAGGGGTAAGGCCAAAAATTTTGTTACTCTAGTTGGATATTTTTGTTTTATTTTGTCTTGCCTTTAGAGACTTCTGCTTTGAGGTAGTTTCCTATAAATTCTACTGAAGCCCCTCTCCTTGGGCTTGCCTACTATAAATAAATGCTGATAGACTTGTCAAGGCCTAGATTGAGAGCAGTCTGTGTTATCGGACTTACCCCTGTGTTTCTGGAGTCCCTGGTACTTAGCATTGTGTCAGTCAGAAACCTGGCTTAGCTGGTGTTTAAGACTAATATGTAGTTGTCTTGTATCACTCAAATAGCATAAAGGCCTGCAAAACTTAACTACCAGGTTTTCTGCAGTGTCACCATACATCTTGTTTCTGGTAATGTGTTTTCTGTGTAACTTGTTAGTTTTCCTTTAACATCCATCTAGTCTGGAGTACATGGTTATGTCTTTAATTTGAGTGAATTGATACATACCTGAACAACAAACTTCATGTAGCCTTTTACTTTTTCACAGTACTGTTTTTAAAGCAGTCTAATCAAGCAGAAAGCACTTTCATGCCAATAGACAGGATGTTAGAGAAGTGCGGTGGATGGGGACCCATTTCTTTAATATGAAGAATGGGAATAATTAAATGAAACTTAGAGGTGCAAAACCTCCCACTTTAAGAAGCATGTTCTTCCCAAGGAAACAAGGCCAGACACAGGGCAGAAAGTGTGCATCAAGAAGTCAAGCACAGTCAGCTGGTCCGTGGAGGTGACTGTCCTGCTGTACTCCACACTGGTGCAGCCTCACTCAACACTGCAGCTTTGGGCATGACAGTATAAGAAGGACATAAAACAATTAGCCTCCAAAGGAGCGCTATGAAGATGACGAAGGGTCTAGAGAGTAAGGCGTATGGGGAGTGGCCAAGGTCACTTGGTTTGTTCAGCCCAGAGCAGAGGAGGCTGAGGGGAGGCCTCATGGTGTGGCGGGACAGGCACTGATCTCCGCTCTCTGGGGACAGCAACAGGACCCAAGGGAACACCATGGAGCTGCATCAGAGGAGGTTCAGGCTGGGAGTTCGGAAAAGGCACTTCACCAGGAGGGTGGTTGAGCACCAGAACAGGCTCCCCAGGTCAATGGTCATGGTCCCAAGCCTGTTGGAGTTAAGAAACATTTGGGCAATACTCAGACACATTGTCTGATTTTTTGGGTGGTCCTATGTGGAGCCAGGAGTTGGACTGGATGATCCCTGTGGGTCCCTTCCAATTTGGGATATTCTGTGGTTCTATGATTTTGTGAAAGTGCCCTAAAAATGCTTATGTGCTGTTACAGTCATATGTTTTAATCTGAAGAGAGGAAATCTGGCAAGAGATCTGTCTGTATAAATAGGAGGCAGTGGCTGTCCTTTCTCACTGTGAATATAGATCAGAGAGGCCACTATTGTTGGGCTACAATTGCCAAGAAATTCCACTGTGATGCTTTGCTGTTACACATTGTGATAGACAATAATGTAATTAAAATGCCTGACTAATATAGAAACAAAGGAAGTGGAAAACAAGTCTGTCTTGTCTTTAGTACTTTTCATAGAAGTTAAAATGAAAAAATTTTTTTTTTTTTTTTTCCTGTGTAAACTTAGATCTTTTTAGTAAAGCTCACTAAGTGGTCAAAGCAGGTTGCTTTTTGTATAATACTGCATTCAGACTTTCTGTCAGATCTGTAAAAATAAGCTCATGGTCAGGTTAGGCCAGGCTCAGATTTGTACAAAATAGTTTTTCACTGAACATCTGTGCTGCAGCTGTGGTTCAGTGCCATTGATCTGAGTAAACAAGTAGCCGAACCATAGGGTGAGAGAATAGCTTTAGTTCTCAAAAAAAAAAAAAAAAAAGTTATGGTTTTTAACTACCTCACCCTTACAGAAGTTTGTGACTTGATGTCACAGTGTCTTCTGGAATGAGTTATGGATTTCTGTTAGCCTTACCAAATGTATACTTTCTCAATGACTAGTGTAGTAAAAGGGGTGACTTAGCTTAAATAGTAGCTACTGGCTACATTTTGGCTCAAATTGGGAATTGAGGGGTAAGGCAAAAAAAAAAAAATAATAAAACAACCCTTCAAAGGTAAGTTTGGGGTTTTAACCAAGTTTTAACCAAGTTTTGACTTCGTAGAGTCAAAAGTGGCAATAATACTGCTTTTTTTTTCCCCCTTTCTTGGGTGCTTTTTAGGTGGTATTTTAGAATTGAAGACTTGAGTTCAGGTCTAATTCCAAATCCTTGAACCAGTATTGAGCCTTCAAATGATAATAACAGGTAAAATGTCTCTCCTGAAACCTAAAAGCAACCAGCAGTAATAAAGGGATGTTTTTTGATTAAAGTTTACAGGTGACCTATGAGCTATACTGAAGCTGCTAGGTTAGTACTGCGGTACTGTCTATTACTTGACCTCAACTCTTAGGAAAATTCCATGTTTAAAAAACAATGAAAATAAAAGAAGGGGATCTGTAAAATAGTGCTCTCACTTCCTGACAAAGCCCCAGGAGGCAGTTTGCTTACCAGCTTTAGTTGAAGTTGTGAGATTAAACTGTAGAAGTAAGCAGTTCTTAAGCAATAGGAGATGTCTTTCCAATGTATGTTTAAGGACAGTGTTTGGCAACCACCTCCTAAAAGGGGGAGTCTCAAGTCTGGAGTAGGAGGAGCAGAATTTTCCCTGAAAAAAAACAAGTTATTCTGCTGTGGGTGTGCAGTGGTTTTCTCTGCAGAGCTGGCCTGTGGTATAGGATGTTAAAGCACCAGTAGAGAGCGCCATTGTTTCAAGGATGTGTGAAAAGCAATATAGAATGGTACAATTTGTGGTCAGGGCATGACACTGAAGTGTGTTACTACAAAAGATCACATTACTTTTTAGGTTAAAAAAAAATATAAAAAAATATTGGAGATGGATCTTCCTCTCTTATGCCTTCCACCACTGCCAAACATCTGGGCAAAGTTGCCTAAGGATCACCTAACAGAAAAGTGTACTTGATGCTTCTTTCAGGGTGTAGCCTTTAGAGAATGACCTAGGATATATGCAGAGCTTTTTGTCTTACAAAGTGGGAGCAGTCTCATGTCCCTTGGGATGTTGGTCAGGAACGGGCTGAGGGAGATGTGAATTCAAATTAAATACGTAGTTACGAACCTCATAACTTATGGCAAATGTGGTGGGGATCAAATTCAATGTAACGTGAACAGTTATTTCTGAAGTTAGTTGCTCTTGAGGCTTACAGCACTGTTGAAAATGCTATTGAATCCTTAGAGTGGGGGAGTTGCTATTGTCTTGTTCTGAGCTTCCTTCTGAAGGGGTACAGCAGTCTTTTTCTGGCTGTAAGGCTGATATTTCAAGCCCAAGAAGGAACATAGCATTCCCAGCTGTTCTGTTCCCTGTGACTCTCTGTAAAGCTAAAATGAGCCTATTTACTTTTGTTGGGGCATGTGTAGCTTCTTGGCAGCTTCTTGGCCCATGAAAAAGCCCTATGGGACTTCAGAATTGAACAAATTTCAAGAGAAGAATTGACTGAAGCTGTGACTTATCACCTTGCTGCATGCTGGAAACTTCCTGAACTCTGGATGTTGCATGACCTTAATTGGTGGAGGATTTTTTACCTTGCCAAACCTTTCTAGTGTAGGGGTAATGAAATCTGAAACCAGGCAAGTTTTGCATGGCTCTGAATTTCATCACAAATCACAGCTCACACCTCTTATTTCTTGCCTGGGGGAGAAAAACTCCAGTATCTTCCTGTCTCCAGAAAGGAGGCAACGCCTGCATAGTTCCCCCATGCTGGCCAATTACATTGACTTAATCAAAACTGAAGAAGGAGTTAGATAGCAGCTTGTATATGATACTGACATGTAGAGCCCTGTACAACCTAAGGCTGGTCCTGATGAGACAGCAAGAAGAAAGCAGTGATGGCAGCATGAAAAATGACTTTGCTGATAGCCCTTGCAGTTGTCTCCAGAAGTTGTGAAGTGCAGATTGAAGAGCAAGGAAACTACCTTTTATCAAACAGAACATCTTCTCTAGGTGGTCAGGAGGTTGTGATTTTGGGAGATCTACTTAAAGCATCAAGAAATGACAGTATGTGGTAAGAAAAGTTGAACCTCTGTGATGCAGGCTATGGAATAAAAATACCTAGGGGGAGATAATTCTTTAAATAGGCTTCTTTTTTTCCAATGACAACACAAAAAAGGAAACTTCCCAAGGCTGTGGTCTGTTTTTTTTTTATATCTGTTTGAGCCTTCAGAAGCTCTTGAGCCTTGTGTGAGTTCTCGCTAATACCTTCGCAGGCTTATTTTTTTATTATTTTGTGTTGTACTAAGTTTAAATGTCTTGATGTCACAGAGCTAACTAAGTGTTGAAAGGACCAGGAACTCAATCAGGGAATGCATGCTTGCTGCTCTGAATGGTGTATAGGCGTAAGGGTGGCTATGCTCTTTCTGATGCTTTGCTGCCCACCTTCTGCCTCACCAGGAAAGTACAGCTAAAAAAATAAGCCTTTTGACCATAAAGCAATCGCTGCTCTGTGCTGTCAGTTCCACCAGCCCTCACTGCTGCTTCTATGGTCTAAAGTTGTTGTTCGCTCTGTCTTCATGTAGTCCAGAGTACAATCAGCAGAGCATACTGTGGTAATGCTAGTCATGACTCTAACACCAGTGCTAAATGTACTTTAAGGTAGTTGTGGGTATATGCTATAGATTTATCTAAACTCTTTGCTTTTTTCCTCCTTGGCAGCTGCACTAATGTCAAGAGTGCTAGTACTGAGAAAGTACCAGTGCTCAGCTGGCAAAAGTGTGACTGGGAAGGAAAAACACTCTTTAGTTGCATTGTACTGTTTGTGCAACAGTGGAAAAGGTGGGAAGCACTCATGGAATTAGAATAATGGGAGAATTCTTAAATTACCTCAGATTGGTGGGTTTATGAAGTATTCCACCAAAACAGCATAGCCTATAATGGAAATCCCTTTATTTACATGACTTGAATCCTGCAGTATTTTTGGCATGTTGGGATGCATCTTATCTTTCTCACCTCTTCTTCAGTGTCCTTTAAACACTTTTCACCTTTGCATGACCTTAATGATCTGAGATTTCAAGCCTTCAGGAAGCTTACCACAGTATCTGCTCTGCAGGAAGTAGTACTTTGCCTTGAAAGATCTAGGGACTTTTGGTAGGTTGTTGTAAGGAGAAGAAAAGGAAAAGAAACTAACATAAAAACGAGTTCTGTGGAAGCAGCTCTAGAGGGAGTTTTCAGAGCCGAGATGTACAGTTGTTATGGGCTTACTAACAAGAAATTCCGTATGTGTGGAGTTCAGAAAAGAGAAATCAACTAAGAGATGAAACCCATGCTGTGTGAAAAGGTGTGCTTTAGGAACTTCCCTGGTGTGAGCAATGGGTAGCTGGGAGAGTTAAGAGGTTTAGCTAACAAATGCTGGAGAATAACAGATAAGAGAATGAAACTCCCTCACTAATGCACTGCACTGTTTTCTTTAGTGTTAAAAACAGCAGGAGAGAGCTGGTATTGCTCAGTGTTAGCTGGTCTAGTCTGATACACACATGAAGGTTTTGTGCATGTGAGGTACAAAAGGGAACACATAGCTGTTTTCCATCAGTTTTCTTTGTTGAACTTTGCTCCAATCTTTTCCATCCTCCTCTTGGAGTTCATATGCCTGACTTTAGGCTTAAGTTACCGAGTACTGTACCACTGCCAGCACAGCTTCCTGTGCATGATGGTATATAGAGATTGAGCCTGAAGTGACCTGATGGCAACCCCAGAGTGACACAGAGGTCACTTTCATAAATTGGCTTTCCTTGCAACCTGTGTGATGCTGAACTTCTGCCAAGACACTTGCTTGGAATAATAAGCACAGTGGTAAAAGCTGCGTAAGAGAAAGTGCTGGGATCTGGTAACAAAAGGTCAGAAATACAGGTAACTAATCCTTTCTGGAAAGATACCTAGCAACAACAGAGGTGATTAAGTTTCTAGGCAGAAGCACTGAAATTACATGGGAGAGAAGAGTGTAGCTAAAGAGTTACTAAAGCTTTTCTTGTCATGGAGTTATTAGCAAGAAGTGGCTTTGTGGACTCATTGTTAGTTCGTGATGCATGACAGGCCCGTGGTACTTAAGACTCAGTTAAAGGTGGTGTCTGTGCCTTGCTCCTATTTAAGCAATGAGGAGTTAATTTCTGTGTGACACTTAAACCCAACAACAACCAAAAGGATGCTAGTCCTGGGAGACATACAAAGTATGAGAATATGATGAGTGACTTTGTAGAGAAACATGTACCATTTCATAAGAGCAAGAGGACAAAATTTGATTTAGAATGTCTAGTCTTTTCAGAAAAGTCAAGGTACATCTAGCTCTCTTTTATTTTAACAGGAATTTTAGCTTTTGAACTGCCTCTGTAAAAACTGAAGTGTAGTGTTTTTCCTCAAATTTCTAGACTGAAAAAGCCATACTTAAAAAAAAAAAAAAAAAAGGGGGGAACTCGAGACTTGGGGAACTAAATTGAGCATTAAAATAGATTTGTACCATCAGTCTCCTTAGATGTGAACATTGCTAGGCTTAATGAGAAAGTACTGAAGCAGAATGACAGTTTCTTATTAACTCAACAAGACTTGTCTAGCTATTTCCATGCTGCTTTCACTTGCTCATTAATGACCTTCTGCACTATAAAAAGAACAACCCAAACACTGTAAGCCCCTGGGAAGACCTTTTTATATGGTCTATCAGATGTTAAATGGCCTGCTAGCAGTGAAGAAACAAGCCTGTGAAATGCTGATCAACTTTTTTCTTGTCCTTGTGCCTAGACAAAAAAAAAAAAAAAAACTGATTAAATTGTCTACTGCAAGATAACAAACGCAGGTGACACGCTAAGCCTGAGTCACTGATGTCTGCACTTAATTCCAAGTGAATCCAAGTTGACTTCAAAGTAATGGAGTCACAGCTGTAAGTAGCTCAGAAGGAAGATAAAGCTGTCAAACTTTCCATGAACACCACTGTGAGTGAGCTGCCTAGAAGGAAAATGTTTGTCATTGACCCATCATTCTAAAAAAGCAAGAAGTGTAGCAGGAAGGAAGTTAAAATAACATGTATGTAAGTGATTGCTTCCTTCGTGTGCTGGCTGGGTATCTCAAGGGGGGAAATGGATTCCTTTGTCAGAATCTGAGCAGCTTCTTGCAGATGAAGCTAAAAAGCAAATGCTGTCCAGATCTGTTTTCTTAGTCTAGGGCTCACTTCTGCTATCGCTTCCTTGCAGCTGCATAGAATTGCATAAATAATTCCTAGTAGTGCCTGGCAATGGCTAGCCAGATTACCTGTAACATGGCTGCTGCTCACTATGGTTGGGGAGTTGATAAATTGGGTTGTCCATTCTAGGCAGCTTCATCTCTGGTGCTGCTTCATTAAGTCCAGTGGGCTCTGCTCAAGTCTCGTCTGTCAGTATGGAAGATAGCTGTGGTGGTAGGGAGGAGCAGCTCAGAATATCTAGAGGATTAATGCTATATGAACTCACTGCAGCAGAGCCTTCAAATATACACTATTTTCTGTTCCGAGTGTCTATCATGCATTTAAAGCTTGGTAAATTTGAACTGAAAGCTATTGATGACTTTCAAGCTTTTTTGTGATCCTTGATATTTTCTCAAACAACTGCATCTGGAGCAGTTTTTAAAGCGAGATGAAACTTGAATTTTGATTTTCTTTAGAGTTTATCTGAGTTGGCAATTGGTAGACATGAGAAGACTTACTTCTCTAGGCATGAGTGCAAGTCTATTGAATCTAGCAGTATCTAGGTACCTATATAAAATCAAAATAAATGCATGCACAATTCCCTTTAGACTGAGATTAGTGATTTGGCTTGATACTAAATCCTCTAACCTGGAAAGCTTGCAGCTGTAAAAGAAACAGTATTTAATAATAGACCAAGACTTGATTTCAATGGAAGCATTGTCTGAGTAGGGACATCAGAGCTTGGTTCCAGAGCACCAATAAAAAAAAAATAATAATAAAATAGCCTTTTTATTTATTGGGCACTCAGACTTGAAGACTCCCAGGTGCCTATTAGTCTAAGGGCTTGTCTGTACAAGAAAGTTAGTGTGCAATAAGTTGGAATATGAATTTACAATGCCCAACTCCTTTGCGCTCCCCCTGTGCTTGGATATTCTTAGTGCACAGTAATGGTGCCTCTCTCTGTGGCAGCTCACTCAGCTTTGAAAGTGAAGTAAATCACATTCTGCTTAATGCCTGTGTGGTGAGTGAATGCTGAATAGCCAGTGCCCTCCAAATCTGAACCCAAACTTCCTCCTCTCTACTGAAGGAATGGGTGATGTTGAATAGAATTCTGCCTTTGTCCACTAAGATAAGTACTGTTCTGGTTATGTTTTCAGAAGGGAGGAAAACAGTATTTTCAAAAAATCCCTCCACTTCTTAATACAGCTTTGGGAATGTAGCTTAGGTCAGGAAATTTCAGTATAATTCCTTGTAGAGAGTTATTTTCATTGATTTTTTTTTACAACAGTTGACAGTTACTGAAAGAACTTAGCCATTTCTTAGTCTGTTTTGCATGTGATGTCCTTGAACCTGGCCAAATGTGTGTATGTGTGTATTTAGTGAATGGGACTGAGGTTCATGAAATTCCTTTTTTACTTGTTTTGCCAGTTCAGATCCATTCAAATAAAATGCTTTTGTTGGCATATATGGAAGAGGCAATGTAGTGTTGGGGTGAGAACATGGAGAAGAGAGAAGGGAGGGAAGGTAAATGGGTGTTTGCTATGTGGGGTTTTTTTGGTGGCAGTGCTGATGTTTGCTTATGTTTTGAAACTGAATGGAAGATGTGAGGTGCCTGGACAGCCCCCAGTTTGCTGAGAATTCTTGTCATAAATGTTTGGCACAGAAAAACCTGACTGCTGGAGAAACCTTGAAAGATGGGTTGTTTGTTTTTTTTCCTCTTAACCTAGAAAAGAAAGTGAAGCAATGACTTGCAAACTCATCAGTTTAGGGGGGCAAAAAGTGAACAGGAACAGTTTTGCTAATTCAGTCTAATCCATACTTGATCTCTTAGTATTTCATTTACTAAGAAGATTCTTTCATCCTTGATGCTCTGAAAATGTTCCAGCTTGCATATAAAAGATAGAAATGGATTGTGAATTTTGCACCTTTCACAGGATTAATGTCACCTTGCTGTTCTGCTTTGGGTACCCATAGTATCTCATAGGGATGCAGAAGAGAACCAAAGTCTGACTCAGTCTGTTTATCCTGCATTAATCTGAAGCTTCCAGACTGACACCATGCTGACTTTGCAGCTCTCTGAGTTGAGAAACAGTGCTCTGTTTCCTAGAGGAAAAATGAGGGACGAACTAGATACAGGTACATACACTCAATAAATGGTGCCACAAGAATTAATCTTACTTTTGTTTAACATACCAGGAAATTAGCTAGTTATAGGTAAGGATCTACTTTCTTGTCTGTTTCTGCTTTCCTGTGTGGTTGAAAAAGAAACACAGTAATGCTGAAGTGAATTACTTATTTTTTTAACCATAACTCTCTCGTTAAGCAAGTAAGAATTATCCGGTGGAGAACTAAGGAGGCTGAAAGAAGCATTGCTACTCCTGTCTGTCATACTATGGTGTGCGCAGAGAAGATTCTTCAACATGATGAGAAGGCAGGGTTGCCTGGGGGGGGCTGCACCTGGAATCCATACACTGTCCGTTGCATAGCCCTGTTCTGTGGGAATTCCTCCATAATCTCAATGCCGTGTGACTCAGGCAACAAAAGGTGACTGGGTTTTGACCGCAGTGAGTTGTCTTCATGGGATGACTGTGGTTAACTAGTCAGCGTTAGCTATCAAGTTTGCAGCCAGACTAGATCAAGGAAAAAATACATATTTCAGACATGCTGGGAGAAGGTTCTCATCTAGGTCAAATTTTGCCTTGACCAGCTGATGTGATGTACATAACTTCTCCTGCCTGTGGTGTTTGTAAAGCTGGTGCTGTGCATTGACCTGATGAGGACATAGTTGAGATCATCTGTGTTGTAACTATGGTGAGGATAAACGTAAACTGTCTGCTCTCTGCACAAGGATTGTGTAGCTACAAGTTGGAGCATCAACATTAGTCGGGTAACTCTTCTGTCCAAAGGAATTGACCCCCTACTGAACTTCTGGCTGAGGGAAGGGAAAAATACTTCACTGTAAATGACTAGCATAAAGACCAGGAGAGAGACTGTCAGGCTAGGTCTTAAAGCATCTCATCTCCTGATCCTCTGCTTAAGTCACTATACCATGTGTGTGTCTACCCATGCTGAATGAATTCTCAAATTGTACTGTTTACTCCCTTGAATAATAATCTTTAATTAAAAGAAAAATGATAAAATGAGGTAATGACAGATAGCACAGAGAAAACATTGGAAAGTGAAGAAAGAAATGTCTGGGAGTAACAGCAGTACTGATACTCCCATGTTAACGATTCAAGAGCTTTCTGACTGCTGTAGATGCAAAAATGGTAGCTGCTGCAGTCTGCAGTGTTTTGGGCACTGCAAGGAGAACTTAGAAATTAAACAGTAATGGATCCCACATTTGTTCCCAAAAGATACTTCCAGCTCTCCTGCAAGGTGTGTGGTGGTCTCAAGATGCAGAATACGCCTTTGCAAGTTTAAGCCTGTAGTTAATTAATCTGAAATCCCTCCTATCTGGGCTGACAAGTTAAGAGAACTTAATAAATTATTGTGACACTGATCTCTAAGAAAATAGGCAATACTCACAATTATATCATAAGGTTTATCGTTGCCAGGCTTGCCTGAATGTGCCCTTAGTATCCACTACAGCTCCACTTCTCTCCTTTTCACCCAAGCACAAATACCAGTGATTCTAGTAGCTCTTAAATCATGTTTTCCTTTAGCCTGTTTTTTGTTGTAACTGCATTCACCTCCCCTGCTCTCTATTCTGTTTTGAGGTCAGACATCTGTGACAGATACTATGTTTTATCTGGGACGTGCAACTAATGACTCCTGATTTTAGGGAACATGGTTTTAATTAGCTCTCTTCCTTTCCTCTGGTTGCTGAACAGAGCTGGCCTCAGGTGGAATTTTTTAATTGTGCTACTGCTGTCTCTGTTATACAAGCTGGAGTTCTGTTGTGCAGAATAAATTTGGGACAAAAACAAAACGTCTTGTAGCAGACTTCACAGGACTGGTCAAAACTTTTTAAATTTGTGTGAACAGTTGTTTTTGTGTGGGTAGTGATAAGTACAACAAGTCAGGGAGGTACTGCCCTTGCTCTTTAGGTTTGTCTGATTTCACCACTTGTATTTACCATGTTATTTGCTGATGTTGTTTGTACGTGGCTATGCAGTGATGGTGCTGGTGTTGGATGTTTCTGCTACCTCTGTAGGAACTGGTTTCCTGAGAAATTCAGGGAGCCCCAGGCTTTTCCTTCTTCTCCCTTTTCTCCCTGATGTCAGTTCTCATGCTTAGCTGACCTTTGACTAAGTTTGCTACTTTGTCAGTTTTATTTTTATTTACTTATTTCAGGGCATGTTTCTGGCTAAGTACTCGAGCTTTTGGATTCACAGAGGAGTTAGACAAATGCCAGGTCTGGCATAAGGGAAGCAGGGAGTGGAGTATGTGGCAGGCTGGGGGAAGATGGTAGTGTGGGACTACCTGCTTTGGCATGGTCGGCTGTTTAGCCTGGCTCACTGAACTACACTTGAGGTTTGCAAAGGGATAAGCTGTCTCCCTCCTGTTTAGGAGAATTATCCTTATTTTGGAAGTAAAGCTAGGAGCATGACCAAAAACAGTGCTGGGTCATGAGGCAGAGCAGTGGCTCAAACACCCAACTGCCAATTTCCTTTACTGTGCCAGGTTCTGGATGGACTGGAAGATGCCAGTCTGGGAGAGAACAACTCTGTGACTTCGTGGGCACTTCCCTGAGTATAACATACTGGTGTTAATTTTTTTTAACCTAAGGCCTTGCTATAAGCTATTTAAATACACACTGGTAAAAAGCTATCTCCAGTTTTAATATACCAACCTCTTATCTATACAACTCCCAGAATCTCCTATCTCCAAGGCAGTGGTTTCCAAGATTTGGGTGGGTTCCCGTGAAGATAAATCACATCAGAGGCATGACCTTTGTCCTTGGAGCTATTTAAATAGCTCAAATATCTATTGACTTCATGCCCTGTGATTTCAGTTGCTGAAAAGTGAACACACTAAAAAAAGGAAGAGTTGACCTATAGTGTATCAGATTGGTGATATCTTTGTTTATAGAGCACCACAAATACAGATGGCATTTTTCTAACAAATTCTCCCCCCAAAGCTACTGTATTGTGGCTAGATACGTTTGAGGAGGAGTTAGTGCATCCATATAGAATCTAGCAGAAGAAAAGATTAGTCTATTGTAAATGTCAAAGATGCTTGGGGAAAGATGAAGACATGAGCACAACAACTGGGAGCCATCTTTGTCTGGAAATAAATGTTCCTGGTGATGGTAAAGAATTTTCCTTACATCATTTACCTGTGTGTAATTCTGAATCTTCGTGGGAATTTTCTGTTGGAAGAGAAAATAGAGACATAACTAATCAAGTCGGGAAGGTGTAATCTAGAGCACCACAGTCAGTACATTTAATAAAGAAAGGTATTTGCATTTGCCCCTTAAAGATGAGCAGACTCAGTGTTTTTTACTGAAAACTACCGCAAAGTGTATGGGACTCCTTGTCTTCTCTAGTTACAAAATGGATCCATTCCCGTGGATCTGTGCTCTGGCATAATTTTATCAAAGCAAAACTCAGGTTTATACTTTAAAAAGCTGTGAAAAAAATACTTAATATAAGCCAGTGTGATACAATACCTACCTGAGTTTGGAGATGGTGTGAAACTATAACCTAGGAACTGATTAACTTGCTCATTGACACTATGTTAACTTTAGCCTATTTACTAGACTTTTCAAAGACCAGAAACACACAAAGGACAGCAGTAAACTGGGGACTGTGGAATCAGTCAATGCAAGGATTTTAGAAGATGAATTCATTTCTTTGGACTTTGTTTCTCCATAGGAATATTAACTGTGTGTTTAGGTTGCATGAACAGGTGATGGTGCTGGGTTTTGTGTTGCTCTTTGCACTGAAATATTCTGAAAGTGCTAAATGTATTGTTCTGGGTGGCCGATGCAGCTCTGTAGCTGTGTGGTAATGTTATGTGATTGTGGAAGAATAAACAGTGCAGGAGGAGGCTTTTGTCTTTCCCATTCCTCTCAGTGTCTATCTCGTTTCATCCATCTTTGTAGATTCTGACTGTCATCTCAGACCCTGCTTCTGCAACAAGATCTGTAGGAACAGATTTCTGGATGGAAGTTTAGGCGTGTCCTTAGACTGTAAGATCCCTTGCACAAGGTCTTTAAGTTAGTCTGCTATATTATATATATATTTCAAAACAGCAAAACTTTAGTTTGGAAATAAGCACTGAGGTATTACCTCTTCCCTGCTTTGTGTTTGTTCATCATCATTCTACATCTTTATCTGAGCACTGAGATAAAGCTGATAAAGAGTAGCTGTCTGTGAAGGAGCTGATTCCAGCCTTGCTGCAAACACCATTGTCTGGTCACAATGTGGGCACTGACAGAAGACTTGCACAGTTTCTTAAATATAATCTCAAATTGTGAGTACTGTTTTATGCTAATTCTGCTATTTGGAAATGTTATCCAGCCCACTAGTTACTGAATAATTCAATAATCTAGGTGTTGTTTTTTTGTTTTGTTTTGTTTTTACTTTTACAACTGAAATCTTTCCTTTTCTTGAGTTAGCAAGTTAAGTTTGTCATAAAGGTATATGGCAACATACTACACAACACACAAAAATGGTTGTTGCAAAACCAAAAACACAACACTGATCTCTGTATTTCTAAGATTCAGAGGCTCTCCTTTCTTCTGGACAGCTGCCTCCAAAGACCGGAGTTTTCTGTGAATATGGCTATAAGAACTTCAGATCAACGATCTACAATGAATGATATTTAATATCTGAAATATTTTCAGAAATAGTCCTCATAAATACAAATATTAAAAATTAACTCCTGAATGTAGTTCCAGACTGGCTTTGATAGCCAGTCCTTTTCCTGATTTTGGGTGGTGGTGTAATGTCACTGGGGACAGTAAGACAGCCACAGTTTTGCAGAGCAGAGGCAGCTACATTTCACCAGTGATGTGATCCTGTCTATAATATGCTTTCATAGTTAAAGGTTTATTTTTTTCAAATGTTTCTAAAGTGCTTTAAATTAAGTTGCATGGAAGTTTGTGTGATTACAACATCTGTTCCTCCCTGAGATGGTGCTGAGCTTGTGTAAGCTGGAGGAGCTGTACAGCAGTAAACTGATGATGCTGCATGTATCCCTATGAAACTGTGAAGAGCTAAAAGCAGGTTGGTGTGTTTCTGTGGTGTTCCACCCTATGGCTTTTGCACTGTGGCTCCACTTGAACATTAGGAGGGAAGGTCTCCTCAAATGCTGACAGTGTCTGGAAGCAGTAGGTTTTGGACAGTGTTAAAAGGTCTCCTGGGTGACTATGGAGATACTGTTATAGGTGAAGGAGAGCATTCAGCTGGCATGCTAAGCTTCTGTCATGCTGACAAGGACCTGAATAAAAGTTTCAGGCCTTGTCTTACCATATACATAGCCTGTCCTTTTGATATTTATCCATCATACTGCTTCTTGATCCTACTTTTCCTTGTGAAGCTTTTCCAAGATGTTTTTTCTTACCACAGTTATTTCTACAAATTATATTTCCAAAGGTGTTATCCTCTGTTAGTGTAAACTCTCCCAACTCAAAAAGATAATGTCTCTATGTCTCTATTCTGTATTCTGTATTTTAAAAAGTACCATGTACATTTGTGATGCTGTAAAATAATTAGCTTGAATAATATAGGAGCTCATTAGGGTTATAGATTTTAAGTGTTATGATTAGATTGTGATGGGATGGGTAGTAACTTGCAAAGTACCTATCCTGCAAGCTGTTGCTTACATATAATAATCCTCACTATCTATCATGGCAGAATGAAAGAAACTTAATTGTAAATCACTGCACATTTTGGATGTACAGATTGACTGGCAACCTTTGCGTAAAACCAGCCCAAGGCTGGAACAGCACAATTGTTGCAGATCAGGGCAGAGCTGGATTGGTACAGAGGTGTGGGAAGTTCATTTAATGCAAGTTGTAGCTGGTGGTATCAGTGCTTCACTTTCATGAGCATAGAGCTTAACTTTGCTGCCAGCCTGGCAACTTCCCACTGGGATAATGTAATGCAGCTGCAAGATTGTTTTGGCTCTGTGCTAACTTTCCCCATACCTTTTTAATAGTCTATCTCCTGCCTTTCCCCATCCAGTCATAAAAGTTCCTAACATTTGTTCTACTTTTAAGAGCTAGCTAGTAAGGGCATGGCAGCTGATAAGAGGCAACACCCTTCCATAAAATTGTACTTTTCAGCAGTGAAATATGCTGCCTTTTTGTTAATTTCCAGAGTAGATTCTGGGGGGTATGAGTTTTTTGGGTGGTGTGATGTTTTTTGTTGTTTGGGTTTGTTTTTCAGCTAGCTATCCTTCATACCACTAGGGTGTGTTAAGCCGCAGTTTGTATTTCTGTGACTATTTGAAAACAGGAATGAATTTTTTGGAATGGAATAACACTCTAGCTTGCTTGAGTCTTGGTCAAAGGGATATGAAACTCTGTGACCCACTCTTGAAAGACAGAGGGCTTCTTTAGGTTGTTGGTCCTGCCTTGTTCAAGAAATCAGGACTTAGTTTGACTTTCTAGAGACTAGATGCATAGTCATGAGTGCTCAGCTTGACGTGGTTGTCACAATTGTTTTGTAACAAAAATAATTATTGATGTTGTAATTCATAGTTAGGGCAGAATGAGATCTGTTTTAATCTAAAAGAGCTTTTACTACCCAGCTTTCTTGAATATCAATAATTGAGAAATTGAAAATAGTATGGTAAGCTTCTTCCATACATAGCTTCAAACCTAGAAATGCTAATACAGCTTTTAAAATCAGAACAAAGCCTTCCTTTGAGGCAGTGAGGAAGCCATCATAATAAGTGTGAAGTAAAGCTAGCTAACTGCACTCAGGCTTTGGCTGCAACCTCCTTGCTTGGAACCTGCAACAAAAATCCACTCAACTCATCTCTCCTCACAGGATGACTTCTTTCTCTGGAATTTGACCTTTAAATGAAAATTTAAATTGTTATGATTTCGTGTGGGGAAACCACAAATATGGCTGAGTGTAAACCGATGCAGTGACAAATGTTAATGCCTGCAAAGGCTGAAACAATAGACCAGGGTGATGAAAACTGTGCTTTCCTCCTGCTTAATTAATTCCTTACTTTTTTTATGGCACATTGGCCAAGGTACAGGTTTCCAAGAACCTGAACTGACCTCCCCAGGAAAGGAGAGAAACTGCTTTTGTGTCCAATTACCCTCTTTCTTAGTAAGGCAGTGACAGTTTCAACAGTAGTTTAGTAAGATCCGTTGCCCTCTACAGCCAACACAGTAATTAGTTCTGATTTCTCTTCTAATGGTCTTTGTGTCTTTGCCATGACAAACCATTGTTACATGAGATCTCTTTTTGACACTTTTGTTGGTGCTATTGTGTTACAGATTGGCTGGGGAGCCTGTTGAAGACCTACGATTAAGACCTGCAAAAGATCTGGGAGAATTTCATTGACCAGTTTTTTTCTAAGGCATCCCCGGGGCTCACAGGCAGGCCCTGTTCTTTGCCTTGTGCCTTCCTGCTCCAGCCGGTCAGAGGGTCGGAAGGAGGCAGGTTCAAACATGTGGAGGCCCGAGGTAAGAGTTAAATAAACCTATAGGAGCGTGAAAATTCCACTTCTAAATAACTCCTCTGGTTTTCGAAAAACATTTGGGTGGCCTGCTATTAGGAGCAAGCTCAGTGTCCTTGGGACTGACTGTATATTGGGAAATTCAGCTTTCAGTTTGTATTTTTTCAAAATAGTTTGCCCCAGTGTCTTGACAACGTGGAATACGAAGGCAGCAAGAGGTTAACAGGTAATGTGTATTGGAAATAACTGGTCAGCGTCTGGTGGGTGCCAGGGTGCAGTCCCCAACATGTAAAGACAGACATCTGCAGGATGCTTTGGGTTCCTGAGATATTTTTATGAATGAAAGGTGCTTATGACAGGAATGCATGCTGAAATAGGCAGTACTAACAGTGTCTCTACAACCTCCTTATCTTCTCCAGTAAATCTACCCCTGAAGATAAATGTTTAATAACATTCCTATTGGGTTGTACTTTTTGAAGGTGGTTGAACTAATGACCCATAATCCAACAGATCCATTTGTAGTGAACAGCACTAAGGGTTCAGTCCTGTGTTGCTGATTTAGCAAGATGTCTGCTTAATTTATTGTTTCACTGTTGCAGCTCTTGCTCACTGCTCAAGCCTAATGCAGTGAATGTAGCCCACCTTTCAGTTGCAGAAGGGCAACGATTTCCTTATATGCATAAAACTTAATAAAAATCCTACATATCCAAGGAGTTGGTAAGTATGTGTGCATGATACAGAAATTCGAGTTGTTGCTTCATTGTGATTTGGTCAGGTAACTTGTGTGGTAGTAGCTGAGTACACAAACTTCTGTTGCAAATACCTGTGAATGCAGCTGAAATTTGCCTTGGTCATTAATACTCCTGCACTCAAATAGCTTTTTCCTGCAAACATTAAAGAAAGGTGGAAATGTGGCTAAAGTAAATTTGTCTCACACTTCAAACAAATACCTGTGGAATTCTTTCTATTCAGCAAATGAAGTGCTCCTAATCACTTCAATGGGAATTTGTCTGGTTTAAGGAATGCAGTATCCTGACCTAAGACCCCTGCTAGCACTTACGTAATGAGACCCACTGAACCATGTGGGACTACTTAAGCACATGAGTAATTTTATGGACCTTTGTGCAATATGCAGGACCGGGACAATGATTATGCCTACAGTCACTGATTTTTGATTGCGAAGTAACAGATTTAAGCATTAGGCTGGAGTGACAGTGACCCCAGTCACGTTTTCTTGCCACTGCATTGGGAATAGTCTCCTCTAATTCTTGGCAGAGGATGGATAATCAGGACAATTGCTTTCACAAATCCTGAGAAATCTTCCAGTAGCTATTTGCTCACCATTTTTTGTTAGATTGTCTGGCCTGCATTCCAGGAACTTCCTGTAATAAAAAATAAATGCATAAATAAGTTGCCCCCCTCCCCCTTCTGCTGTCACTCAGTTATTTGCTTTGTTAGAAAGTTCTGCAGTTCAGAGTAATGATAATTAAAGTGGGTGGGACTGTATGGGGAAAGAAACAACTACTTTTATTAGATACTTCCCTTAACATTTTTTTCTTTTTTAAGTATTACTCCCAAGTTTGAGGTGTTTTACTGCCAACTCAGATATGAGGCATTCTTGTTTGCATCCCTTTATAAAATAATTATGTTGATGCAACTGGATCCTGATGCCCTCAGTTTGTACTCTCAGGTTTTGGAGTTCTTGCCAGTAACACTTTTATTGAGGACCTGGGCTGAATGGTGTGTGATAAGGAGCAATCTTCCCACTGTTAAAAAATAGCCTTTAATTTAGTAAATGGAGAGACCAGCTGAGGCACCAGGGAAGGAAGCAGCAAAACAGCAAAAAGATTCCCTTCCCAGCCTGATAATTCTGTCCTATACTTAATATGAAAATGACAGGTATATCAGAAGGTTTGCTACAAAACTGAAGTGCTTCGTATGCTTGATTCCCAAAGCTTTATTTTATGTAGCTTTGTGTAAAATATGTTTGTGTTTGTATATTTATATTATTGCAAGGGTGTAAAGCAACACAGGGAAGGGAAGTTGCCTAAATGGAGACTATTGATGCTTTGTTCTCTTTTTATTGTTCACAGTGAAGTCAACTTGTTTCCATCTTCTAACTTTGTCTAAAATAATGCAGACCTTCCAATGTAAGCATTCCAGTTTAAAGCCCTACCTTAATCTCTTTTTTTCTGCCTGGCCTCCTTTATTTCTCCCTCTGTTTAATATGGCTAGGTACTGATCCACAAGTTTTATTAGAAAAAAAACTGCTTTCTCAGATGAGATTTAGTGGTCATTGCATCTGTATCTTCAGGGCCGCCCATTATTGCACATTCACTAAAAAATTTGTCTTCTCCTGAATGATAGGATATGGCTTAATCCAGATACCTGTACAAACCACAGAGGGTGGGGGGGATTGGTGGAATGACCAGAGCATTCTCAAAAAGAAGTCCATGTTTCTGCAAGGGAAAATGTGTAGGGAAAAGTAGTTTCTTTTAATAGACTGGCTGAGATATCTGGGAGAAGGGAAAACAAATAAGATTTTAGACCTTCAAGCCTTTCTCCAGGTATGCTGATTAGCTACTCACTTAGTGCAATGTGCTTAGGTTTTCCCAGAAATATTTTGTGTATTATCATTCCAAATTTTATAGGTAGGTATGGCTTATACCTTGTTACTCATTTCATGAGTTAAAGAAGTTTGAAGTGCATACCTGTGAAGATTGGTTCTGGTTTCAAATGGTAAGTCAGTCTCCTGCCTGAGAGCTTTTTGATCAGGATCTTGTATAGTTCCTCTCTCTCTGCTTATAGAGAGTTTTAGTATCATTATTATTTAAAAAACAAACAAAACAAGCTAAATTGTCAGCCCTGAAAACAAATTTCATCCCTTTTCTCTCTTACAGAAAGACAGCATTGTGAATTGCTGCATACATAAGCGTCCTATTATGCAAATAATACTCAAAGACAGGGTAGGGGGCCATGTAGATCTTAGATGACTTTAATGAAGCAGTTGTGGAGGCAGTTGTGTGGTGGTAGGCTCAAGGACGAGACTGGGCAAGGCCTGGCGAACTTCATGCAGAGGAAATAAAAGTTGTGCAGAACTCTGTTGAGGGTCTGCCGCTGCTCTGCATGTATGCAGGCAATGTGGGGTGGAAGTGTGTCTTCTGTGTTTCTGCAGTGGGGAGGCTGAACCTGGAGAGCTGGTTATCAGCTGAGGGAAAGCAGCTGTCTCCAGCTGACTCCTGTTAGCGGCTGCCTGAGTGTACTTAGACAGGCAGACTCCATAGTTAAAATACTGGTTGCAAATACCAACTGCACCAAGAGCAGGGTCACAGTCACAAGCTGCTACAGAAAGGACTGAAAACTCTAGATGGCTGACTTTAATGTGACATTCCATGTTTCTGAGCTTGCCCTTACCCTTTTAATCTGAGACCTCCTCACGTCTCAAATTCTTGTGTAACCTCATTTGTTGCATTTTGTGTGATAGTCTTCAAGTGCTGCTGTGAAGTCCAGGAATAATTTGTGAACTTTGTGTGCTGTTTTACTATCTTACTAATGAATAGCTCCCCATAGCCTCTCAGACTTTCAAGAAGTATTTCAGTTCAAGTAGAATTTTAGTTTATTTTCAAGTAACATTTTAGTTCTAAACAGGATTATAAAGCTTGCTTCTTTATAATACAAAATTAAAATAACATCAATTACAGTTTTGTCTTTTCAAGTATCCATAACTTTTTTGCAGTCTGCTAACATGAATGAGAAATGCAAAATGATCATATAAGAAGTCTGTTTTAATTATAAGCATTTTTTTATCCATATGAAGGACTGTTCTAGTCACCTTGAAATTTCCCTCCAGAGAATGGCTGCTAAAAATTTCATGTGCTTTTGCTCTAAAATACTAGAGGGCCCTGTAGCTGATTGTCCTGTAACAATAAATATACAGACTATACTGTAAACCAGTAGCATTTACATTTTTACAGTAAGAGGACAACTTGGTATCTGTGACCTCATGACTCTTGCTTGTTTTTAAAAAATCTTCTTAAATCCTTTGTGAATCTGTTGGCTAGAACGCATAGAAAAAAAAGAAAAGAAAAAAGGAAAGCAACCTCAACTGCTGTTCTTTAGTTGAGTCTGTTTCTGAATACTTAAAATATATAAATTAAATTGGAAAGTCTTTATTTCAGCTTGGAAGAAAATATTTGTTTGGGCTGACTATCTTGCAGGCCAATTGTTTTAAACTGTTTTAAACCGCTGGCTATATTATTCCTTGACAAACGTGTTAGGTTTTATTTTCCTCAGTTGAAATACTGACATGAAAGTTAATAGTCAACACTGTTTTTGTTGTATTTTGACATTAAAACAAAACAAAACAAAACTGATTCTGCCTTTATTTGTATAAAATTACTCAACTATAAGCATATTCTTCCAAGCATGAAGTCATTGTCTCAGGGAAAGGTCTGGTCATAAATGGTTAGCAGATGAAGGCAGAAAGTATTGTCTGTACACTCTCCTTAACTTCTAAGATGTCCCAACATCCCAACGTTGAAGGGACTTCAGAACAATTGGGGTCAATTGTAGGAAAGGCTCTTTCATTTTTAAGGAGCTTTTCACAAATGGAAACATTCTTGTTTGTGCAGGTGAATCCTTGAATCCTGGAGGAGCTGAGTGCTCTCTTCCATCAGAATAGAGTATGGAACTCCCCCCCCCCCTCCCCCCCAGCTGAGGACGCACCTTCCATGCAGT
The DNA here is from genome assembly GCF_009769625.2 of Cygnus olor. Taxonomy (NCBI): domain Eukaryota; kingdom Metazoa; phylum Chordata; class Aves; order Anseriformes; family Anatidae; genus Cygnus; species Cygnus olor. Next base: position 12,485,690 of record NC_049174.1, on the reverse strand, counting down.
ACTGGACAGCTGGCCATGGTCTAATGTGGCTGAGATCTGCAGGCAAACACACAGAAAGGTAGCGTGCAGCAATATGAATGTCTCACCCCAGGACTGGGGAAGGTGGGATTATATATATGGAAAGTGAGAGAACCCACTTCTGTTTGATTCTGAAGTGCAGTTCAAAGAGTGTAGACAACACAAGGGCAGGCACTTGTTTGCAGGGAAAACATCTGCTTAGATGAAGGAAAAACTTTGAATGACAGGTGTTACGGAGATGTTCAGTGTCATCCTGGGCTCCGGGTGCTAGGCACTGGTAAGTAAAGCTATCAGTGCAGTCTGAACAGATTAGGTGCATATGCATCATTGACAAATGCATTGTTACGAGGACTGACTCAGCAGAAACAGCTATAATAGCTAAAGTATTTCAGTCCCACAGAGAAGTGAGTACTGGCTGGGGCTAGCGTTGCTCAAGAAAGAACATTTCCAAGTGGAGCTGGTGCAGAGGTAACTGGCCTCAAAGAGCCTCCCATGGGCATCTTGGAGAGAACTGCTCACCTTCCTGCACTAGTGGCAGTTTTGCCACAGAGTTCACTGAGGCCAGGATTTTGTCCTGGGAGTTAAGATGAGAGGGATCTTCATTCCGGAGAGCTATCTTAAAGCAGAACTCAGAAGTTTTTGATGGTGCTTATGGTAACTTGTAATGAAAAAAATGGGTTGAGTTAGTGTTAACTGCTATAAGGAAAAAATTTTTTGTCACTTTCTTGCTCTCCCAAAAAACAATCACCATCACTTAGATTTAAAGAATAATGTACCTGATGAGAAAATAAGTATTTAAATGTTTCCTTATGTTTCTTTTAGCTGTTCCTGGACTTTTCTGTGGTTTTAGTGAAAGCGCTAATTTTCTTTCACAGATCTAGCACTATCTAGAAAAATCTGGTAATGCAGAGGAAAACGTGTGAACTACATACAACTCTTAGAGTATTCCAGTCCAGTCAGTTATTTGTATTTTATTGTGTTTTACCCCATTAAATATTCCTTTAAAGTTCTTGATTTTGAATGATTTCCAATAATGTTTGGAATTCCCATAATGTAGTCAGCACCCATAATGGTGCTAATTTCCATCTTTAAACAGAGCATATTAGTATACCTCTGGTGGTTTTGGGAAAAAATCAGAAATGTAACTTCAAACATTTTTAAATATAAGTTGGAAAATAGGGTTCAAAATTACTTAAATTGTTTACTTGTTTGAGTTAGGGAAAAATTTAGAATTATTTCTTGCAAAGTTGAAATTGATGCTTTGAAGTAGATATGTGAAGTTTTTGATGTATAATGGACAATTTTAATATTATTAGTGTTTCGTGTTGGTTCTGTGGTGAGTTCTTCAAGTTTAGTTATAAACCTTTGAGAAATTGCAGTTTACATTGTCCAGTGAAATTGGTAAAGGAGAGTTGGAGAAAATCCATCAATACTGCCTTCCCATCTCTTTTTTCTTAGTGTTTTCCACAGGACTATTTGTCCTGAAAGGATATTTCACTTAGCCCCACTGTCACTACTAATGTACAAATAAGACTTGAAAATAACAATTATGTTAAATTGTAACTTATGCAAAGATGTCTTAGCAAGTGATCAGAGAAAGTATTTTAATTATTTTTGCCTTTCAGAGCATCAAAGGTCTAACCCAATTTCTACAGCAGTCCAGAGTAGTGTTCCTCCTTGGGATTACATCACAATAGTTTTATAAGGTACACCTTACTGTATTTTATTGCTATGGTTTAAAAATATTTTGGTGATTCTTCTATGTCTGAACATCTGGCAAAGATCTATCTTTGATATTCTCAGTCAACATGCCACAGCACTAATGCTCTTTGCAAAATAGCATTCATGCTTATTAATTTTAGCAAAGGTCAGCCAATCTTCAGCTTTAGTAATGATTCAAAATGGTTTAACAGTTAGCAGAGGTATTACTTCAGCAAATAACTGTAATTGAAGGTTTATTTTTAGAAGAAATAGCTATGCAGTTTGAATTCATATGTTTTTAAAATGCCGTGCATGCGATGTTTCTTACTGAAGGGGATACATTTAATACTGTGCTAGAGTATTTTCCCTGTTAACTTAAGAGAATTGCTAGAAACCTCACATAGGCTCTTTCTAAAATGTTTTTCACAGGTGTTCTGCTAAATGAGCATTGCTAGGAGGTCTCTTGTTTTTTGTTGTTTTTAGGTTATTTTAGTAACACTGTATTACGAAAAAAGAACAAGCTTTAACTTGGAACATGTTTTACAATAAATATATATATCCTGATCTGAAATTATTTTCCCTATATCCCATTGGCTTGACTTCATCTGTGCAACAGAAATGGGCCGAGATGCTTTCTCATGTTTAGGGTGGGAAGAGCATCTCTGTTTTCACTCCGAATTCTCTTGCTTTGATGGCTTTAGAGTACACTTCATTGTATCCAGAGGAATTCCCTTTGATTAACTGTGTTGCTGATTTGTAGCTCACCGAAGGCCCTCATATCAAATAGCAGATATGTGCAGTTACTCTTTCTTCTGAAACCTACTGCAAGAGGCTCTAGGAGAGGAATTCTTCAATGAGGATATCCCTGTCTGGAGATGAAGGTTAAGTTATTTTCAGTATTTTCAGTAGATCCTAAGGAAGTCAATGTGCATCCGCTTCAGTCCCACTTCCTCTCTGTGTGAGAACTAAGGCCTCTACAGGGAAATTGATTCAGAGACAAAAAGCTCAAGTTGGTGCTGCAGAGGCAGAAGTGTAGACGATAATAACAGCTAAGCAAAATTGATCCTTCACAGGCATCTACGTGTAGCAATCACAAGAGCATGTATAGGAAATGTGAATTGTGGAAACATAGTCACTGACCATAGAATTTAGCTTGAGTCACAGCAAAATTAGTAAACGATCTATTAATAAACTTAGTTAAAATATGCTAGCTGCCAGTTTTGTCTATTCCCCGAGAAAGTAATAAAGAAAAGCTTGCTACGCAGTGCCAATTCTTGTAGCTGCACTGAGCTTTTACATGTTTTATTTTACAGGGGCAGGGAGAAGGTATCAAGTATGTAGAGCTGTAAATGTGTAACTGAAGGCATAATTTGGCCTTTAAGACCTTTGCTACTGGAGGTGAAACAAGAAAAATCAAAGTCACATTTGATTTTCAGGTACCAGAGCAAGTCTAAAAAAAGAGTTACAGAAAACATCATTTTAATGGCAGCTGGTTTTGCTATGACCTGCCCTTGCTTGGGCTTTCAAAACCCAGAGCAAAACATTTTAACGATAAAAAGATGAAGCTTAGAGAGTGTGTCAGTGCAGTAACAGGATTGTACAAAATATCAGGAAGGGAAAGAAGTAGGGAGAATGTTTTGGGCCATTTTATCTATTGCATTCTGAGAGATTGACAAGGAGTTGATTTGATATCTTGTAGAGCAGGGCTACTTCACCTCTGCCTGCTTGCTTGCGGCTTCTGAGGGGAGAGCTGTAGTGCAGCAGTTTGAACATACCCTGTCTTTGCAAAGGGCATTAAGATACTGATGAGGGATCGAAGGAGGGAGTTCCTGGCTTATGCCCTCTTCCCCGTCCTGGAGATGGGACAGTCACAAGTTAGTGCAAACAGCATTGCAGTTTATGTGGCTGTCATGCAGAGTAGGCTTTGGTCAGGTGATCTGGCTCATGTCTAATGGTGTAGCCATTTTCTTCTGCAGTAGTCTTCCTCTTAAAGCTTCCCAGAACCAGACTCCATCTACTGCTTTACTGTATCAGTAATCACTAGCTGTGTTGCATGTTACTTGCTTCCCATTTATTCCTAACAGCAAGGAAGTTATCTGAGACACAAGTTATATTTTTTGCTGTTCATTAGTTACTCCTGGATGTATTTGTGTATGTGATGGCCCTTACCTAAAACAAGACCTACTCTTTTACTGTAAACTAGCCTGCCACTTTTTTTTTTGGAAACTGCATAACTTGCCTGTCAGAAGATGATTCATATTGACTAGCTGAGGTGCATAGCAGAAATAGCTGAGCAGATTGTAAACTAGCTGGTGCCTCCTTTAACATTCACAGCAAGGAAAGGAATACAGGGTTTACAGCTGGCAAATTCCAGGACACTCATTCTCGTACAGTATCCTCAACCCTTCAATAGCTGCGCTGAGATCTTTTTTTGTTCGGGTGAGCTTGCTCTGCAGATGTTAGCAAAAGTGCCTGAATGAGCAGAAGGGGTTCTGTCGCAGTGAGAAAAATGTTGACTGAATCCCATTTGTTTATTTTTCAAGGATGTCTGAAATTCAAGAGCTTTTTTTTTTTTTTTTAAAGTCATTTTTGGGTTGAAGTCTACCTTCACCTGGATTATAGCTGAAATGAACAGGACCCCAGTAATGACAGGTGAAGAACTTCATTATCAAGAACCATGATGAAACTGCCTAGTGAAGCGCTGTTAAAAGCAAGCAGCATTAGCAATCTGTAGCATCAGAGCAGAAGCATTTTTAGAGAGAGGCTTTTCACATGCTTTGAGCCTCTTTAAATAACTGTTTATATTGTTCTCTGATAATTCCGAGAAGGATGAGGCTGAAAAGGGTTGGATGATCTGTAGCACAAAAGTAAATCCAGCTTGTTAGGTGTTTTCAGATGTACTGGTTGTTTTCTGTAGGGTTAGGTTTTGATCTTTCTCAGTGTGAACTGCAAGGACCACCAAAATGCCGTTCTGCATCCCAGTTTGAGTGTTCAGTTCCCAAGCTCACATATGGGATATTTTCATCCATAATGCATAGGAGTGCAGCTCCTGAATATACATACAAATAATATGTAGTCTACAAAATAGGAGCTTTCACTTGAGTTTTCAATACCCTTCTCCCACTTCTCTAAACTTCCTGAGTGAAGGTACATTTCTTTTTTTTAACCCTTTCCAATATGGGAGTGGCTTCTGGGGTGGATGCTAACTGACCATTGCTTTTGGGCATGAGCCTGTTCTGACATCCAGAGCTGCCAATAGACAAAAGCATGTATTTTACAGACGTTTAACAAAACATCTGCCTGCTGCAATGAATGTGGTGGCTTCACTGCCGGTAATTTTTTTATGGAAATTCTGCAGAGTTTAGTCTTACCACTAATCTTTTTTTTGTTGTTTTTCCTTAGTGAAGTATTAGCATTCATGACAAGATTTACCAAGCCTCACACATTGAGTGTTAGATGTGCAATTGACTCTTGTGCCAGAGTTTTACAGTTTGCAACAAATCTGGCAGTTGTCATCAGCCCTGCTTTCATTTGTTATGGGGGGCTGCTGCCCTGCTGGTTTTCAGGCTTCCTGCTTGTCACGCAATGCTCTTCCGTACCAAAAGTGCCAGGTATCTTATTGGTGCCTGATGGCCTGTAGCAAGGGGCCAATTCATGGGCTCACTGTGTACAAGGTGCTGTGTGATCTGTTGAGCAGCACATTTGGGCTCTGAGATGCATTTGTCTAGACCCCGCTAGAAAGGGGTTGGGGTGGGAACAAACCCAAGACAGGGTTACCCTTCTGATTCTGTACTGATAAGTCTATGGGAATATATAAAGTGTTTAGATAAGTCTATGGGAATATATAAAGGTGTATATAAAGGAGTTCTAATTCTCTTGCTCTTGTCCTCCTTTTCCAGTAGCATCTGGCACTTGTGAACTGAAAGAAATGAATCCACACACCCCTCTCCTCTGCACATAAATAAAAAATAAAAGCAGTTCTTAAAATTTCCAGGACTCCTTGTAAAAATATCATGTTAGTCTCCATGGTTTAAAAGCAGTAATTATAGATTCCGCTCATAGAACAAACATACAGCAGTGCCTGTTACCTTTTTGCTCTTCCAGGAGGGCATCGTGTATTCCCTGCAGGGAGAGCCCTGGAAGTGCTCTCTGGGAGGACGTTGCTGCTGGGAGCTCTCCTGGCATTCTGGATTTTTTTTACATCTATATATGGCGGGAGACCTAATGCTGGGATGGTGTTTTGGGTACATAGCTCACCATCTTCAGTGGAAAAAGCATAGTGGGGAAAATAATGAAATGCTGTATGAAATAGGAAGAATGAAAGCCAATAATCCAAAGAAAGTTGTTAAAAATGAGTATATAAAGATAGAAGGTAACTTGTGATTTCCGCATTGGTAGTCTTTATCAATAGCCATCTAATCAATCTTCATTTTTCAGGCATTTGCTAGTGTTCATTTTAGTTTTTGCAATTGTCGATCTTAATAGATGAACAATTGTAGTATTTTAAAAGAAATTCAGTTAGTGTTTGTTAAGAGTACAAATTGTGGGACTTTGAAACGGATTTAATGGATCTGGTACTGGATTTATAGTGTCATACAGAAAGGTATCTTTATAACATCCTTTTGCAAAACAAGGCACTGTGTTTGTCCAGCGCTTTTAAAAATAATTGTTCTGTCTTATATTCTACTGGTTAACTGTGTGCAATGTTGAATACTGAATTTTTAATGCTGGCTTAGAGAAAACAACCTTACTGGCCTTAATACTTGTAAAGTATTAGGTGCATAACCACACTTCCTGTTCTTATATGGATATTCTGAGTCAGGGTTTCAGTTCCAGAAGGAATTTAGTACAGAAAAAGGTTGAATTAGCAAGTATTTATAGTCTCTTCCATTAGAAAGTTCTTTTCTAGGAAGTCTGTGTGCATTGCAGTCACAAAATAGCTGCAGAATATCACAAGCACAGTTGAGATAGCCTTAGGTGAATTAACTCGAATGCTGAAAACAGTTTTGCTTGTCATTTATCTTTCCTCCAAGCTGTAAACCTTATGTAATTGTGATGCTGAGGGATGTTGTGCTGTGTAAGAGAGTGCATACAGAGCACTAGAAAAGAGCTCTTGCTCTTTTGTGCTGTTCTGGCTGAATTCCTGCTCAGTTAGCGCATGCGCTCTACTGAGACTTCCTCTGACGTGTTGGTCAGCATCAACATTTCACATCCTTGGTGGAGCTGTGGTACTGCACAGCAGTAAAAACATTTGCAAGGTTTTCCACATCTCATTAGTAGTGACAACAGCTCAACAAAGATTTGAGAGCACTGTAATCGTGCACATAAAATATAATTTTTAGATTGTAATGTTTTGAGCCTTGTAAAAAGTTGGTGTAAACTAACATTGCAGTATAGTGAGTGACACTTTTGTGTCACTTGAACAGTGTAAAATGTAGATGCAAAGCGCAGTCCAGGTGTATTTCAATAGGAAGGAAATTATTTTGATCTATCTGATGTTTGTAATCAGCTGCTGTTTGCTGAGTGATGTGATTTAGTGGTGAGTAGCTTGAAACTTGTTAGTTTTATGACTGAAATTAAGTTAGTATGACTAATATAATAGGTGAAGGTAGTCTTTTTTTGATATGGGCTGATGGACCTTTCTTGTAGTCCTCTGTTCCAGCATTCATCCCTCTTGTTTCTGCCTTCCCCTTCTCTAGAGCAAATGCTAGATTGCTTGTTGGGGATCGGGTGAAGCTACCTCGCTGTATGTCTGGATAGCCTCCAATGGCCATCTGCTGTTGCTTAGCTGTACCTTCTGGCCCAGAAATGAGATCATGGAGGGAGGGAGCCAGCAAGTTCTCATGGCTGCTGGTCCCTGGTTTGGATATGTAACAAAGAGCTCCTGGAGTAAGAGAGGTAAATGAAGATACTAGTCAGTGTTTTTGTGACTCATACCCTTAACCAGTTTCTTGGAAAAAATAGTTTCCGAATGGCTCTATTCCTGTTGTTCTTCTGTGTTGTTTTATTTTATTATTTTTTTTTTTGAGACTGGATTTGGCAAAGTCAGAATGCACAATAGTTCTGAGCAGCATCTTTACATTTTTATTAACGTCAGGAACCTGACAAATACAACTTAATTCCTCACCCTTGTGCAATGCTGGAATAACAGATGCCAGCTAGGATAGCCCACCACGGTTTAACTAGGAGCATATGCTAGTTGTTTGTTTTATAATTTCTAATCTTAGAAATTGGGGCAAAAATTCACGTATGCTGTATATGTCTATTCCCATTTAACTGTGTGGCGGGCTCCTCTACACAGGTTTTTCTCTTCTTGCTCAGCTTTGATTATTAAGTATTAATAGAGATTTCTCTCAAATCAGAGGTGTCTATTAATGGGACTGTCATAGTCGTAAATGGATGCAACTCATAAAGTTGATTGGGAACTGTATGCATGTGGAATAAAGCCCTAAAGTGATAAGAACAGTGCTTGTGATTTTTGATCCTTTATATATACATATATATATATATATATATATATATATATGAGAGACACTTGCACTTATCCTTGCAGTTATCCTGGAGTGGTTAAAACCTTTTTAATATGTTTTTCTTTTTGGTCTAAGTGGCATTGTAGAATCATTGGCCATGCTGATGATTATGATGACCTGTGTTATACCACAGTATTTTTATCATGTTTTATGGATGTTACTTTCTTATAATATGTCAAAATATTTTTAAAAAGAAGCTGTCAATTTTCCTTTTGTTGTTTTCGTGCAGAGTTTTTCTGAGAGTGGAATTTGTTAGCCAAATGGAAATTCATCCTTTGAGGTGATGAGTCAATCTGAGCAGAAAAGCAGCTGTGGATGACAGTCACGATAGAGAGAAGGAAAAGGGCAAGTGAAGACTAAAATACTGTGGCCTGTATTACAGATGCAGGCAGACCAACTTACTCTAAGTGGTCTCTTCTAGTTCTAAAGCTTTGTGAAAGCACAGGCAGGAGAAGTGGGGAAACTGAAAAGACCAGGAGGTGAACTAAAGGGAAGGGCGGGAATGAAAAATACATGGAAAAACCCTCTCTCTATTTTCAGTTTGCAAACTTTTGATTTTTGAATGTGACATGGTTCAAGAGTCGCATTAACGCCAGATATACTGGGGAAAGTCACTGCTTTTTGAAGTAAGTAACAGGAGGAACAGTTTCCAAATTTTGCATTTTAAAGGGAAAAAGCATTTAAGCATTAAACAGGGATTGCTTCAAACCAAGCTTTCCCTAGGTATTTCAGTTTTCTTGTTCACAAAACAAGTATAAAGCCCCACACCATCTCAAGTAATGTATCCTGAAAGCTGTCATGCTATCCATGTAAAGTGTGGTTTAACTCTTCAGAAATTTGCTGGGAAAATAAAAGCACGGCAAAGAACAAACTTAATTCTGCAAGTTGTTCTGCTGAAGTGATGGACCTCCTTACTTGGAGAGGCAATAGTTGAGATGCAAATACAGCCTAGAAGACTGGTTGATAACAGTCTTCCGTGTTCTGGACTGGTTGTAATAAACTGTTGTTGTGAAAGGAGATGACCAGATGGCTATTAACAACTTGTTTTTTTGAGAGGGAAACGCAAAGGTATTTCCCCCCACTTTTTTTTTCTTTTTTCTGTTAATGCCAATTTAAAATACATGGCTATTGGTTTGTTAGTATGTAGAGGGAAAAAGCAACAAGTATGCAGTGTACCTGCTGGAGGACTTGCGTATCTCAGGTGTTTTCTTCCTCTGTTTTTTAAGCTGAGAAATCTGTCTTCATAAGATTTTTCAGTTTTTGTTGCCTTGGCAGCCCAGATTTCCAATCTGATCTCTCCCTTGGCAGTGTGTCATGTTGCAAACTAACCGTGGGAGGGCCACGTGCAATCTGTGGAGCTCTGTGACGTGCCCTGTGGCCCTCTGTCTTCTTATAAGGAGATACAGCCCTCAGAGACTACAGGTCCCAGCAAGCAGCACTCCATTTTGATCTGATAAGAGCTCACTCAAATCTAGATGTGCATTGCATGTTAGGGCGTGCTAGCTACATGAGCCACACCTCAGCATTCAAGATAAAGGTGGCTACAGACTGCTCCAACCAACACATCGTAGATGCAGCTCTGGCCACCGACAGGATTTTTTTTTTCTTCTGCCTAACTTTAAAGAGAATTGTCTTTCTGTTACCTATCCAATATTGCAATGGGGGATTCTGCTATATAGCATGGTAGCCCTTCACTTTTAGTAATATGCTCTGCTTTTGGTTTCTGGATTTTCTCAGGTGCTTATTTTATCTCCTCTAAGATGACCAATCTCATGTTGTGCAGGAATGGATGAAACTTCTGGAAGTAGCAGATTGCTTCAAGAAGGGGTGTTGTTGCAAGACACTCAGCCCAATTTTTACTTGCCAAAGAGACCTGGCTTATTCAGACAAGCTTTGGCTAAGCAGTCTGAAATTTGGGTTTATCTGATATGATTTTTTTTTTTAACTCTGTCCAATGCAGAGAGAGACACTACCCTACTTTGACATGGACAGCTGAGGAAGGAGCTTTGGCACATCTTTGGACATGAACAATCTGAAAGACACCTGCTCTGAAAGGCCTTCAGATTTAGGGTGCAAAAGCTGACTCTGCTTGGATGTGTTTCAGGCTTGGAGCAATCCCTTTCTCCCACTCAGACTAGATACCTTACAAGATGCTCTGCCTGCAGCTTACTTCTCTGTGGCAGCACCCTTAGGATTCCTGGTCTTCAGTTGAGTTTGTGGCCGATCAAGCAAAGGGATGACCAGAAGTTCCTCTGGGGTTTCACTGCATCTCATAGGTTTCTTACAGTGTGCACAAACTCTAGGTAACTCTTCTGACATTGTAGGTAACTTCATTGCTTCTGGTATTCCTTGTAAAATGTGAACCCAATACATCAAGTGACCGAAATTCTCTGAGAACATGATTCTTTGCTTTGTAGTCTTGTGAAAGCAAGTTCAGTGGAGTGAGGAGTTTTTTCATATTATTTTAAAATCCAAATAAATAACACCATAAGAATGGCTGGACTGAGAGTGCTAAGAAGGCCCTTAGGCCAGCGTTCAGTCTCACAGCGTGGTTGATAATGGACTTGTAGAGGAAGAGTAGAAGTGACATTGTATATTAGGAAGAAGCCTCCCATTGGGATGCTCTCGAGCTTTTGGGAGTCTTGGGCTTCCGAAGTCAGCCTTTTCTTCTGGACCATGGTTACGCTAAAGTTCCTGTTGACACATACTTTGTCACCCTGCATCCCTTATGTGCATTTTTGCACATTTAACATCAAAAAATAAAATTACTACTTGGATTTATTTCTTTGTTTAGCAGCATAGTATGTGTACTACATTAAAAGCTGTCTGAAGGCAAATGAGATGCTGTTACTCCTTCCTATTTGATGCTTTGTATATTTTGAAACTTGGAGATAATTCTCAAGGCTGCAGTTTGGTCATGTATTAGCTCTATTTATTATTCTTATTGAACCCTGAAATCTGGCTTTTATCTCAACCTGGTAAATGATAGAACCTTTGGCTATTAGAGTGAGGATAAATACATAAATAAAGAAGAGCAGTTAATGAATAGGTATCTGGTCAACAGAGGTGACAGCAAATGAAGATACCTGCCAAACTCTCAGCACCATAAAAGCAAGCATGTTTGGCCTGATCCAACTTCTGAAGAATTTCCCCTGATTCTAAAGGGGTGCCTTGTTAGCCTGCATATGTATCTTTATCTCTGTATCCTCCCCTCTGCACGCACACACACACAGATTTTCCTTTTTAAGCACAGCTGTGTTACTTGACTTGACTTCCTTCTGCAGCAATGTGTTTTTTTTTTGTAGAAAGTTCCAGGGAGAGGAGCGAGTAGTACCACAGTATGCTAGGAACAGTCTTTTGGGTAAAGGCAAGATAAAGTGGGTGATTCAGTGCTGTTAAGGGAGTAGCCAGCTATCGGAATGAGGGTTTCTCCAGAGCAATACTGTAGTAACGAAAACCAAGAGGTTTCTGATACAAGCTTGGAGAAGTCTCATTAGTTCTCTGTTCTTATTACATGGCATACTTCTTTTGCTTCTGCTGCAAGGCACACTGGTTGATTTTTAACCAGAGCGAGTCTTAATGAATTTATACCTGCAAGTATACCTATCAAACTGCTGCGCCAGTAAATCTATCGTGGGATTTCTATCCAAGCCCCATCTTATTCTGACTTTCTGGCAGACATGAGTCTTTTCCCCTAAGGCACTTCATCTATGCTGTCTTTTCTACTTCTGGATATTCTCTTGCTCTCTCTGACTCCACCTCAAATATGTCAGTATCTTAGGACCTGGTTATCCTGCTGTTGTCCCCTGGTGCAATTACAGCATGATTAAAATATGCAGTATGGCTGGGACCTTGATCGTGTTCTAACAAGAATATAACCTTAGACATATAGCTCAGCTACAGTGTTGTAACAAAGTCAAGGAACAGCCCTGCTCATTTTAGTAGCATGGGGTGGGGCTTTAAGTGCTTTTCCTTGGCATATTTCTAGTCACACCACTAGCTATTGTTGCATTTCAAATGTCATTATCCCAGGTGCCTAGATCAGCCCCAGGGATGAACTTACGAATGCCCCTACACAGCCTTTCCAGCGTTTTGCTGCTGTCTGCAGCTCTAAAGAAGTAGCAGTATGCACTTTTTAGTTCCCCCTTATTTCATAACTTAAGTACTTGCAGAATTACAAACTCTATTCCAAAAAAGTACGTGTACTCATTTGTTAATTATATAGTTTAATTTGGGGACCCTGAGCCCAGAGATCAGTTTCCAACTGTTGGTGTTCAAGAAGGACTTTATTTAAGGGCAGGCACTCCACTAACAAAACACTCATAATTTCTTTGTTCACTTTTTGCCCCTTCTTAGGAAGAATCTAATGCTAGTCAATCTGAGGCAAGATCCTGGACACATTTTGTGTGTCATGCTTAAGTTAAGACCATTTTGCAAGCTATTCTAGCCACAAAAGTGTTTAAAGAAAAACACCTGACCTTTCTGTGTTCTTCCATTACCACATCTTGTTCTGAGCCTATGGCAGATTGAATAGGAGGAAAAAACCTGTTTTTATTAAGAAGTCCTGTTACTTTAACTTCCAGATTCTTCACATATCCTTGTTTATCTATGACAGAACGGGAGGTGGCATAAATAATGGCAGCTAAAGACAGATCAGCTTCTCCAGGTAGGAGACTTACCCTGTCACTGAACCTGCCATGGCAAAAAGGCACTGCACTCCCAGCCTCCCTGTGGAGGAGGAATGTTGCCTTATGACACTTCTAAATGGGTTGCATTGCAACAGTGCTTCCTGCTGAACACTGCCACACATGGGCATAACCGTGAGTTCAAGTATACTTAGGACACGTTCCCTGTGCCCTGTAGTCACAGCTAACAGTGACAGCAGTGGCCATCAAACCAATGCATCCTTGTATGCTACATGTTTGTAAGCCTTGTCACTCTTCAGGAACCTGTCAAGTTCAGGACAAACATGCCTGCTATTTTGCAGGGAAACTACATATATATTTCATATCGCTAAAGAACTTCTGTCTTTCACAGAAGTAGCCTCCACAGAAAATGGAATGGGATGTCTCAAAAGATGAGAGATGTTGATAGTGGTGTTCCTAATGAAGCCCCCTGTAGTTTTGTTTAGAGTTTCAATCCCCCATGGATTTTCTGTGTAGTTCTGCTCATGCCTGTGCTTGGCTGTAGCAGCCTTCACAATCTGGAGACCTTTCAGCCACATGCTCTAGGAGACAAGAAGAAGAAAATTTTAATAGAAGCTTAGGGCAGAACAGCATGCAATTCCATCTCCTCTGGGCTTCATTTCTTCGTTTTCTTTGAGTTTCTGTCATTTGACTGAAGATGATCTTCATTTTTGACAAACCTAAAGTGTTCTGCAGAAAATAGACACTCTCAAAAAGTTGTGCTTAGTCCAAAACCCAATTTCTAATCAAAATGATCTTTTGATAGAAGGGTGTCTTTTTTTTTTTTCTTCTTATCTTTGTATTCACTTATTATTTCCTGGCTGGGCTATTTTTCTACTGGTGTAGTGACCTGAATCACCCCTTCTAGGAATCAAGTGAATACTACAGCAGGCAGAAAGGGAGCAAAACTCTACAGCTAGAGGAAAGGGAGGCTAGCCTTTCTGATGGCAGTAAGTGGCTAAGTCCTGCTTTTTGAATTGCATCCTAACTTTCACAACGTGTGGATGTGCAGCTATTTCAGTGCCTATTTTTTGTTTAGAGACCATTTATAGATCACTGTTAGACTGGAAGTGAGCTTTAAGTTTATTCTTCCTATTCTTTGTTTCTAGCTAAAGTGCTTACATTGATAACCTTTTGCCTTTTTTGCCCCAGCACTGTCAGACAGTCCCAAATATTTTGTCATCTTTTAAGATTTGGATGTTTCTGGTCTCTAAACAACTTCAAGTGTATATAGAACAGCGTGACTACGGTCTGCTGTGTGCTGAAGCCAGAGCCTATGCTGGCACAGTTTTTGCTGTGAGACAGACTCTATCCTGCCCATTCTGTACGAGTTCTGGGGGCATCTGAGGGGTCTCAGAGCTGCAGGCCAGGAACTGCCTGAGAGGTGGCAAAGTGGAGCAGTGAACAACGGGTACCTGTGGGACTCCTGACCAGGAGGTGCTTGGGCTCCAGGTCATGTCCTTTGCAGCCCCTAGTCTCCATCTTATTGCTAATGCCTGAACAGGTACTTGGATTTTTCTCCTGCCAGATATTTTTTGACTTCCATAGTTTTTGCAAGCTTTTCTCTGTCCTTAAGCTTGTTTAGCAATAAGTAATTCTGTCCTAAAAGAAAGAAGTTTGTGAGGTCTGAAGCAGAAGTGCAGTATCTGTGGGAGATCAGAGCAAGTCTAACTTATTTAGGTTGAAATTTTGTGGGATTACTTCCCTGTTCACCACTGCGAGCTATACTGTCTTGTAAGGTAATAGGTCATGGGGTTGGCTGCAAGAATCTGTATACATCCTGATGCATTCAGTGCCATCTGAATGATGCTGGTTTTTGAATTCACAAATTGGCATGGCTGGGTTTCAGCAGTCTGCTCTCAAGGAGAGCAGTTGAGATTAGTTCTTGTGCAGAGCATGGAAAGCTCCTTGCTTACTCTCTTAATGTGCGTGGGCTCAGGTTAAGTTATAATCTAATTGAGAATTCATGCTGTATTCCAGGAAGTGGGCTTTTGCCTCAGTGATTTTGTTTTTCTTTAAGGTGTTGACCAGTACTTTGGAATTTAAAACTATGTATCGTGAAGAAGGCATAGAAATGTAATTTGAATGCAAACTGTATTAAGCCTTCACATCCTGTATCCTAGCAGGAATTTCACTAAACAGGGGAGGTATTCATTGAACTAGGAGCAAAGCAATGTCAAGTTGAGAAGGAAATTACTATGGAAATGAGTTTTAAAAGCCTGAGGCAGATGTAGGGAGAGGCACATTGTACTGGGAGTTTTCCTCATGCTGTATAGTTTATACGGTCTTTCCATTACTTTAACAGCAGCATATAAGAAATCCTTAGCATGGAACAAAGCTTCTGAACTTCAGTAGTTCTGCGCTGTTGCCGCAGACTGGCTTGCCTCTGAAGGGAAATTAAGCCTAGCCTCAACTGGGATGGGGCAGATACTTGTATAGGAATGGCCTTGCTTGGTGTAGACCAAATGTTTACAGCCCAGTATTTTGTCTCTGTGGTCAGTAAAGCATGCTTAGGAGTGGGATGAAAGAACAGGATAAACATGCTAACTGCTTTCCCGTTGTATTTTCTGAGTGCTTGGGAAGGAACAGCTGAGGAGGAGCTGTAGGTTTTTGATAGTCCTTGATTATTATTTTTCTTCCCTGGATTTGTCAAATAGTTGTTTGGTTTAGCTGTTTTTTTTTTTTTTTAATCATGCATTTGAGGCATCCATATCTTGTGGCAGTGAGTTGTGCAGTTAGACTGCACAGTGTGTGAAAAAACCTTTCTCATCTGCCCAATAATAATGCATAATGTCTCCCCACAAAGCGTACTTTGAGAAATGCTGAAAAAATCCCTATTCATTTTCTCTATGCTTTTTGTGATTTTATAGGCTTAGATCATGTTTTCTGTCTAGAGACTTGAGCAATAGCTAGGTGGATTTGTTGGCTTAGTTTGTTGCAGAGAGCTGGTGGTACAGGCAGAAGGTGACATTTTTCAGAACAGCAGTACAGTCCTTTTGTATCTTTCCATAAACCTGGAAATATTCCTGAAACAGTGGTGGATCCGTCATACACCATGGAATAGATAGATTGCAAGTAAGGATGTACGTGGCTTAGGGCAGGAGAGCATATAATGTTAATTGTGTTGCCTGTGATTGATGAAAATGTGTGTTTGGGAGAGGAAAAAAGGCTGTAAATGTACAAATAAGTGTTTGTATTTACAGACTGCTGGGGGACTAGTGGAACTTTAAAAAGCTTAATCCATCCGAGTCTCAGACACTGAAAAGCAATAAACTACAATGTCCCACTTTCCTTTTTTTTTTCTTTTTTTTTTTGTTTTGATGCTAAAATTATGATGGGAAGAAAAATCCCAATACACTCCAAATCAGGCTTTTGTTAAACAGTTTGGAAAAACTGAAAATATGTAGTGTATCTCTTTAATATATTTGTTTGCATTCTAAGCGCTTTCCTAAATCTATTGCAATCACTTTGGACAGAGTGTTGCAGAGTTCTTCATACTTGGCTGTGTCATTGGAGATGAGATTATATGAGTATGCACTGTCTGAATAGCTTAATAATAACTGGTTTGGACACTGTACTGGGGAAAATGATGTAAAATGAGGTTCCAGTCGGAGGCTGTCTTCAAACAAAATACTGTATCTTAGTAGCCTGGAAGTTTATCAGTTGCTCATGTACTAAAGCTTTGTGGCTACTTTTTACAGCTTTAAGAGACAAAGCCTACATCCCAAATCTGGGGAACACAGATTTATTCAGAAGACAGACTCTTCTGTCTTAACGGGTCTTCACTTGTTAAGTCCAGAGAGCATAGACGTGAGAGTTTATAAATTGCTTATATCTTTTAACTGACTTGAATAGGAAGCTGGTTTACACTCCAGATCCTATGCAGAAAAAGATTTGCTGTTTTCCTTCTGCTCAGCTAGGGAAGAGTGTGTGCATAAGTGTTCGCTTTCTTCTTTTAACTCCCTCTCTATAATGCAGTAGTTTTTTTCAACTGCCCAATTGAATTAAGAACGTACTGCACAATTCTTTAAGAATAAAAAACTATCTTAAAGATCTTTTAAATGATCTTTAAATGTCACTGGCCTGCACATTGGAGTCTGTATTATGTTGGGATCTCAGGTTCAAGAGAGTCTGAAGAGGTACCTCTTGGCCAAATGGCCTGCGTGATTCTGTCAGTCAGTGTGGTTATCAGGTTTGTTCAGGAATTGGAGGTATGGGTGCCAAGGTGTTCGTTCCCTTGTCACCCTTCTGCAACAATAGCACATGCTGGAGGACTTCGGTGTCTCTCTCCCATCTCGTGAAGCTGATGAGCTAACAGGCTCTAATCAATAACTCAGAAGGTGCTTTTGAAGACATCTACAGGTGAGCAGCTAAGCCAGTAAGATTTCACTAGAGAACCGTAATCAAAGTCAGTTACCTTTCTAGTCTATTCTGATTTTAGACAACTCCTATATTTTTGGCCCTAGTCCCAGGCTCTGCCTCTGTTGCCAGTGTTCTGAATGAGCTGCAGTGGTGTGCAGTGTAGGAGCTGAGAGTAAATTAATGGGGTCTTGGTGCCTTCTCTCAAGGACTTGGAAATGTACCATGCTATTTCCTCGATGAGGACGAGCATGTCTCATATCACCTCTGTGGCTTATGAAGGACTAACCTGGGAAGACCTGTTACTCTTCATGGGCTGTAAATGATCTGGGTTCCCAACATGCCAGTGAGCAGGTGTTCAAAGACCAGAAAGGACACATGGAAATTCAGTGCTTTCTTAGACAACGAATAAATGAGTTGTAGGAGTAAGAGCTCTAAACAGTAGTTGTCTCCATAAATTACAAATTCTTTATAACTATCTGCCAGTTAGTCAGCTTCTAGTTTTTGTAGACTCATGGAATGTGTTTATTGGCAGTTCTCAAAACAGGCCACCCTGTACTTGCCCAAATGTTTTACAGTATAGCAGCACGTTGAAGCCTGTTCATTTTCCTTTACAGTACAGCCAATTGCTGCATCTGATTATTCTTTTCTTACATCCCTGTATATATTTCTCCTTAGCATTCAATCATTTCTTCGAGCAACTGCCATTGTAAACAGCGGGTTGGTTCCATGCAGTAGCAAATTTTGCACTGACATCAGTGTTGGTAGTTGCTTTTGAGCCCACCCAGCCCTCAGAGCCCTCTCAAAATGTGCAGGGCAGGACTTTAAGATATCGGGCACTCTCAGCTTGAGCTGGAGTCAGGCTGCATGTCAAGGTATTGCCAGCCAGTGTGCCTGCATGTAAGAATATTGGGAAGCCTAAATTTACAGTGAAAAAAGATAAAGCTTCTGAAGAATGATCAAAACTCCTTCCTATGTTAGCTTCTGTCTTTCCCAGCTCTGCAGCTAGCTGCAGCTACTGAGGCATTGCAGGGGGGCTACATGAATTAGGTTGTAATGGGGCTGTGGGGAGCAGTGGTTGGATGGGGGCTTGTGGTATTCAGGTAAAGAGCCAGCGCAGGCACTCTTGAGAAGCAATGGGGCTGTGCTAGCCAGCAGAGCTAGACCTTCTAGCTCTTTGGTTTTTTTATTTGGTTGTTCTTTTTCTTTTTCCATTTCTTTTTTTTTTTTTTTCTCCTTTTTCTATGAAAATCTGGATCTGTCTTTTTTAAATGACAGGTGGGAAAATTTCCATTTCAGCTCTCAGGCTATCTTAGGGAGTCTTGCAGCAAATTTGAGAATATAGAACTAAGTACAACTGGCCCATTTTTAAATAAAAAGAAGTTTAAAAAAAAAGAGGAGAAGCCTTTCCACATTTCTTGTCCATGGATGTAATACCCCGGGTAGCTTGGTTTTGTCCTTTTTCTGAGCATCCAATATAATATTATTTGAATCCAGAATTTTATCCTACTCTTTGTACCACGTTTTCTACATGTTGTGGTATTCAGAAAAGCTTTCCATTTTCCTTTACCCACCACCCAGAATCAGCAAGTGTCATGTCCAATCTGTCTTCCTGTGTTGATCTGCTTGCTGCATGATGACAAGATAGGTTGGGTACTTGGGAGCCTACTGGTGCTCCGCAAAGATGCATTGAGATGCGCACTATAGACACGGGGGCAGAGGGACAAGAGTATCTGCCTTACTTGGAGACCCCAGGTCTGCAGCCTTTGAACTGTTCCCCTTGCTGCTGAATGAGAACCCTAACCCAGATATCTCTGCCCCTGCTCAAAAAAAAAAAAAAAAAAAAAATTAAGCATGGATTTCCTGCTCTCTAACTGTAGGTTTCTGTAGTATATAGTATAACAAACTATTCTTCAAATCCTGATCAGAAGGCAAGGTTTTAGGAAAATGAGTCTTTTTCATGATGAGAAAGCTTGCAGGTTCTTCCCTATAACAACCCGTTGTTACGGCTGGGGACAAGCAGGATGGGTTAATCGTGGCCCCATTTCCTGAGGTCTCCTGCGGTCATGATTTGTGAATGCCTGAGAATACCCCTGCTGAATTCTAATTGTTTGTGGCAGTCGGCACATGATTTCAAGTGTTTGGTCACAGCAGTGTTCGTTTTCTGCTCTTTTAATCTTTGATGGATGTTGCGCCTGGCTTCACTGATGTGGTTCACAACACAGTAGGCAGTGATTTCCTATAAGATGTTTTGTCTCGACTACAGAGGTGTGGAGTCCTTCTACGATGACCAATATTTATTAATGACATCTCAAGGTTTCTAAAGAGAAAGCTCTGCCATAGACCATTAGAACCTAATCTATTCCAAAATGTCAGACGCAGTTAAGCAAGAGTTATCTAGATCGCACTGAGACTTTCCTCATTAGTTCAGACTCTGATTAGAAGACTGATTAAAGGCTTTCTTTCTGTAGAGGTTCACTCTTTATCTCTGCAGATATCGTTACTATGCAAGATGTGATAGAGCTAGCTTAAGGCTCACGCAAATACTAAAACTCAAAAGTATTTGTGTGTACATATCTGCACGGTCATTCAAGTTCATACAGTGCACATGCATGTTTTTTGAAATGCCTTTGATCAGTAACATGAAAAATGTTCGTTTCTGAGCATGAATAGGATTGTATTTTATTGCACCTTTCAAACTGTTCAGCTGGTGTTAATAGTATGCGCTTGTATAAAAGGTCAAATTTTCGTATCATATGTAAAGCTGTAGGATTAAGATTTTAACAGTAATTTGGGAGGTTGCTGGGATACAAAGTATTTTGTACAGAATACTTGGTATCTGAGATCATTAAGGCTAGCCAAATTGCTTCCTGTGATTAAAGGTTGCTCTTGCTGTTCACTCTAAGCTACGTGATTGTGACAGTGCTGAAATATTTAAGGCTTCTCCTGATTTTTTACCTACAAATAGCATTAAGCTTTAGCATATGCCTTAAATTTCTTATGATGTCAGTGATTATGGCGATTTCATATACAAGCTCTTAGAAGAAAGGATTGTTGATTCATTGTGTGTTTGTATAGTGTTTAGCACAATAGGGATGAAGTCTCTTGATATTTCTGGAGCCGAGGTAATAAACTAGCATTATCAAGAAATAAAAACATTCATGAGGCAACCGCCAAAGCTTCCAAATGATTTTGCAAGATAGAATTCATAAGGAATTGGAGCTTTCAACTTTTATTCTTGTGTATTTTGTAATTAACTATCTTGTGCATGAATCATTTTACAAACATCTTGTAGGCTAATGATAGATAAACAAGAAAGTGCAGACAGCTTTAAGAAATTGTGTGTAAGTAAGTCAATGTTCTTGTAAGAGGGATTTGATTGTTGTTTTCAGTCTGGTCAGATTAATAACTAAACATTGGTGCCATTTGGTAGCTTGGGTGTGCATATTTTCACGTGAAGGAGAGAACATAGTATTAAGTAGGGATATTGGTCCAGTTACTATGGAACAGATAATTTGTTAATTATTGACAAACTAGCAGGGAGACCACTCTCTGGATGCCAGTAAGCATTACCTCACTTCTGTGAGGTTAACTTGTAGACCTTGAAAGGGGTAGGAGGGGATGGGAGATGGACACGTACCCATTTATGTGTCAAAGTCAATTTCATTAACCTTGTTCAACGACTAAAAAAACCTAAAATAATCTAGCAGTTTAATTGTAGGTATCAGGTAGGATGTACCTTGTATTATAGTTGACAGGCAAGAGATCTTGGTTTTGCGTTTTCATGAGTGTCCCTTACGTAAGTGACTGAGGTCACCCTTTGTACTCATGGTTTTTTGGGGTGATCATTTTTGGGATAGGGTTGCCAGAGCTGCCAAAGATATTAGCAGGGCTTCTGTGGCCTTCTTCTACAGAGCTGTGAAAGTAACAACTAGTCATAAGATTAAAACAGATCTTTCAGCTGCAGAGCTGTCTGCTGACTAACTTCTAATTAGCTTTGCCAGTTTTATCACAGACTTGCTGTTTGCTCTCGGTGTCCTGCACTAGTGATGCAGTTGTTTGTCAAAGGTGTCTGGTTTCTTCGTATTTTAATGGTGGTGACCTCTTTTAGTTAAACTCAAGTCTTCTGAATCCCAGGCTGGTGTTCTTATCCCCTGCTATTTGTGACTTTCAACAAATAACTTAATTTCAGCTAACACAGAGAGAGGAAGAAAAATTCTCAGTTCTCCACCTGTACGGTCCTACACGCATACACATGCAGGCACACATTTTGTAAATGCTATGTACTGTTTTCTTTTTCCAATCTTGAGACTGTTTACTCTTCTTGAATGAAACTAATAGTGCGGATAGACAGCTGACCAAGGAAAGGGAAGCCTTAAGGGCTGTGACCACAGATTATTTAGATGTGCCACAGACTTGAGGGGAAATAATTTTGTTGTAGTTTATTTCCCAATCAAAGGTTGAATTCCGCCTTTCAATGCTGTTTTTCAGGAAACATCTACTCTGTGCAGCCAGAGTTTTTCTGAGAACACCTGCAGATGTTGATGACTTTAGCTGGGCTTGAGAGTGTTTCTGAATGTCAGGTCTGGCAGTCTCAGTCTGCTGGTAGGTGTGTGGGCTGTATCCTGCAGAACTTGTGCTAGTGACACTCTGCAAGGCAGTATCTCTGCTTCTTGCTCCATGCCCTCCCAGACCCTCAGGGTATGCTTCCAAAATGTATTTGGCAAGCTTCAACCCATGCCTCATCTAAATCCTAAGACCAACCTACTGCAATATTATCTCCAGAAAATGAGCACAGAGGCACTCTAACAAGGAAATGTTGACTGTATCAAATCACTGTAAGGCAAATCCTTGGCTCCACTCTACTGCTTTTACGTTATTGCAGGAATAAAAAGATGCATATCTAGATAAATCAGTCACTTCTTTAACTGGTGTCTAAAGTTGTTTGATTCCTAACGTGAACCTTCAGTGTTGGGAAATCCCTGAGTGGAGTACTAGAAAGCCAAGATAGGGGCTCCCTATTCTCCTTCCCAAAGAATAAGGGATTTAGTTAGAGACGTGAAGATGTTGCCAAAATCCTCAGCTGCCCTAATTCTATTGAGATTGTTGGATAGTAGCGAAGTAACTAATGCTTAAGCCACAGAATTCCAGGATCAAGGAACTACAAAGGGTGGTATCAAGTCATATTTGTGCACAACGCTTTTTGTCACCTAGCTAGCTAGCTGTGTCCAAGCAGTTGCTCATCAGGGCTGCTATAGTACTGACAAGTAATATAACTTCCATCAACCCGTGTCAGAGTGCCATCACTGTACCTAGACCCTGAAGTAGAGTGCAGATCATAGAATGATGATTTACATCCCAAGTTGGAAGGGACCCACAAGGAGCATTGAGTCCAACTCCTATGATGGGCAGGAGAAAAGACTTTCTTTCCCATCTCCTTTGAACAGTTTCGGCACAATAGCCTCGTCTCTGACATTTAGTTTGGAGACAGACTTGCAGGAAAGCAAAATGAACAACCACTAGGAAACGGCTGGAAGAAAAAAAAACAACCTATGTTTGTTTTGTAAATTGGTCAATTCTGACTTGTCTTCCAGTGTAAAAGCACGCAATATTTAAGTATTTGTCAGAAAATATATCATGCTGGATGAGGATTCTTGCTACCTGATACTCATCTTAAGTTACTAATGTCCTGGGTCATCAGGGAAATGGCACAGCATAGGCTTGCTTAGGTTGAGAATTTACTGTCATAGACATCTGTGAACCTATAACTGGGTGTATATATAGAACAGATCAGGATGTAGGATGTTGTAAAGAATGAATAAATAAATTCTTGCCACAAGTTTGGGATGAACTCATTACATCACTGATGGTGGAGCCAAGAATGAGTTAAGCCAAGTCTTCCCAGACAAGTCTGGTAGCAGCTCTACAGTATCTCACACCATCAGTGATTGCTGAATAAGTCTTGTCCTTTTACAAAGCCTCAGTGTGCTTTCTACCTCTTTTAGAGTTGCTGCACTGCAGGAAAAATACCCCATGTCATTGGCATGGGTGTAGCTTATTAGTTTTAATAGCAATGAGTTATGCAGAATACAAAATACTATTATGTAATTGCTTTGAATATTATACTAGGACTTGAGAAATATGGGAGCCAGAGTGATGAGTATCGTGTGGGATGGCTGACACTTCCCTTTCTAATCCAAGGAAGAAAAAAACCTCAGCTAGTTAGCATGAAAACTTTTTTCCAGTTGAATAGAAGTTGAGAAGGTTTGTTCCTTGTCAGGGTTCATAGACACGAAATCCACACATGAACTGGCTCCGTTGATGCTGATGGCAAAATTCCAGCAGACTTTATGAGAGCCAAAATCCGGCTCCATGTGGGCTTCAAAGGAAGCAGCTCTCCATGCTCTCCATACAGCAATGTGTCTGAGAAATAATTCACCCTATGTAGAGACACAGAGACCATGTTGGCACCATTTAAAACCTTAGAACAGGTACAAATTTAATCATGATAAATGAACTATAGCTGATAACTTTCAAAGAAATGAGGGGAAGATTATAGGGAAGATGATGCTAAGAATATGTTTCAGTATTAGGTTAATTTTATTAGCAGCTTATTAACATCAGTGAACAGCAGTAGTCTTCTTGAGGTTTCATGGAGTGGTTGTGTAATTTAACATCTAGAGGAACAGAGCCAGAGGCCTCATGTAAGTTGTTGGTTCTTACCTGCTTTCCTCCATGTGCCATGATGGCTTTATTCAAGTCTTGGAGGGTGTGCAACTTCATCTGTAGTTTTGTTCCATATCTGTGGCCCCACAGGTGCATTCTCCTACTGCCCATTTTCCATGAAGGCTCAGCCATTTTCTCAGAGTACAGAAGCAGTGCACCCACCCTTGGACTGTAGGTTTTTGGAAGACACAGACCCAAGCAGTCCTTCATAATGTGCTTTGCATTTGAAGTCTTGCTAACATGGGAGTGACTGTCATGAGACTTCCATTTCAAATAATCCTGAAACAGAAGGCAAAAAAAAGGAGGAGGGGTAAAAGTAAAGGAAAATCCTTTATCAGTTGGGCTATTTGTGGCTTACTTACTACACAGGAAATTATTCTTTCCTTACATGCTTTCACCATTGTGGTTTTATCTGCTGCCGTCAGCAAGCTCTGTTGTCTGCACCTAAGAATCACTGTACAGCACGGCTAGGACCTGAGCTATGCTGTTCTCCAGTAGACCACGTACAGCAGAAAGTACTGAACAGCCAGAGCTCAGGCTATGAATTAATGATCAAGACTTAGCCCACTTTTAATCGGGCAACATACTAGATTATTTCAGTGGGGACTTGAATTGACTCCTCCTGGATTGGAAGACGGCTTTGTGGATGAGGTCCAGACAAGTCCTGTCCTAGATGAAGATACAGTAGGTGTTTGCTGAGGGTAGCAGGCCTGCTGGGCAGTGCCCATGAGCGTGCAGTGTACCTTGCCTATAACCACAGCCCTGTAAGGCCAGGCTGCTACTGCTGTTGCCACCAGGGTGGAGTCTCATTTGACAAGGGCATTCTGGCTTTTCTCCCTTCATCTCAGTGGCAGCAGGAGCCTACATCTGCAGAGTTTTGCCTTTATTCTCCCTGGCTCTGCCCATTTCAGATGTATCTCTCCTTCCTGTGGCCTCTGCAGCCCCCAGCTCGCCATGGGAGCGATCCGTTTTGCCCCCAGTGCTGAGAAGCGGGAGGCACAGTTCTGGGCGCAGTCTGCATGTGCATGTTAATAAAGGATGCCCATTTAGCAATGCTTCGGGGATACTTCAGTTTTTACGTGGGGTCCAGAGTGTCTGATGGGCTATAGAATACAAGAAATGAAGCAAAAGTGCTTTTAGGATACTTCTGAGTGAATCTGAGAAGTGCTCTAAGTATGGGAAGCACTTCAGGGGCAGTATTGAAGACATGAAACACTTCCCTCAGAATTTCTACATACAAGCAGCGTCAAGCATAGTATATCGCTGTACTAAGAAAGTAGTACAGATGTCTGTTGATAAGCCTGCCTGCTAAGGCCATATTCCTGTCAGTACTCAGTACGGTATGTATCACACCAGTTCTTCAAAACTGGGGGGTCACAGACTACAGCAGTCATGTTGGTTTGCTTCATTGCATCCATGACCACTAATATTGTGAAATGCTTTTTTTTTTAAAAAAAAAGGCAAATTAATGGATTTGAAATGTAAAAGTACAGGGATCAAATGTGTTAGCAATAAAGCAATTGTAGCTCACTTCCTGATTCAGCTTAAATTTTCCCTTTGCCTTTTCTCTTTGTTTAACTGATCTCTTTAGAAAGGGGGCACCAGCTTCAGAAGCATGGCCCTGGCCTCAGGTCGGGCAGGCAGTTGCTATGTTATAGAGATAATGACTATTTCTGTAGCATTCAAATTAGGCCATGGCTTTTTTATGCTGGATCCTCTGTGAATAGACAAGTCTGGCCCCTGCTAGCTTGAGAAATTTCTCTTCACACAAGCCCTTACATAAGTCATCAGCAGCAAAGAGGAAGTTAACTATGCAAGAGAGAGGAGGTTGCTGTAAAAAGACCTTAATATGGGGTCTGTTTCAAAAACTGGGGTTTCCCTCATAAACTTTAGCATGTTTGGGAAGGCAGCAACAGCCATGCATCTCAAACAGATTATGCTATCTTGACTGGGAGAGTCCATCTCGGTCTGAAATACCTCCCTGTGCGCTCAGGGGTTAGAGGAATGGCTGCCCTATAAAGGCCGCAGATAAGATAGATGCTTTGCATCTGTTCTCCATTGGTGTGCCTTGAACGAGGTGTGTGAGAAGGGCTCTGATAAATCAGCTATCGTGGATCATTGAGAGAATAAAGTAATACAAGTATACAAGAATTTCTCTTGGGAAACTCTCTGGTATCTTGAACGCAAATAATAAAGTAGAGGTTTCCAAATTATTCTCATTATTGGGGTGTTCACATACTTTCTTTGATGTAAAGTTAGTGTCACTTTCTGGTTCCCACTGACCAAAAATTATATCTTAGGCTAATTTTTCTGGTAGTAATGCTAAACAGAGGAAACGGTCATGGTTCTGGGATGTACAGCAGAGATGCAAAATCGGCCTCAAAGTAGTGTCAACAATTCACAAAGTTGATGCTTCCTTCCAGCCCTGACTCTAGTAATGCTGCTGTGATAGAGCTGGGAGGAAATTTTGGGGTAAATTCTTACCTGTATCCTGCATGCTTTAGGTTTTTTGTTTTTTTTTTTCTGCATAACTAGGTTCAAAATGTGCTCATTTCAGAAATAATTCTGACTTCTATTGAGTCAGGGTTAGTGTTGTTGGTATGAACTCACAGGAAAAAGCTGCCTTTGTCTGTGGCTGTGATGTATTCACTTTTCATCGCAACACTGCAGTGCATCATATAAATGAGTCTGTTCTTTTAGCTCCTGTGAAACTCCTGTGATGGTATATGCTATTCAAACAAAATATTTCAAATCAGTATAACAGATGTAGTCTCAAAAACCAAAACAATCCGCATACAAATCCACAAACTAGCAGGTTTACCTATTAGTCTGGCATTTAATAACACAATGATTTTTTTGTATAGAAATGTGTATTTTTTGTGTCGTGACCTTCAAAACAATAATTTAAAGATTGTTCAGTTTTAGCTATGACACATGTATCTTGTATTATATTGTCCCATTGGTTATTATGGCATTCTTAATTTTCATGGCAAATAAATGTTGTAAAATAATTTGGCAGTAAAATTATTATTTTACTGTAAGTTAACATTCCAAAATGGAAGAGATTCAATCCCTGAGAGCTATGGCAGTGAATTTTCTTACAGCTACTCACCTCTGGTTCATAAAGCGCTCCCAATTTCTCCTGTTCTTTTTTCATCACCTCCTTCTGCTGTGACTTAGCAGGGAGACATTAGGCATTTTTCCCTGACCCCAGGATGGTCAGCAAGCTCTCAAAGATTGCAGTTTGCCCCTGGAACAGCAAATTTACTGTCAGAGCACTCAGCCAGATTCTTTGTTTAGAAATGCACTAGTTCATAAATTCTGTGCCTTGCCAATGTGCTACTCCAAAGAGCAGAAAAGCCAGACTAGCATCCTGTGTTTTTGAAAAGTGTGAGGGAAGTTCAGAGGAGTTGCTTACTTTTTTCTCCTCTATGTCCCGTATACTTGTTCTCTCCACTCTGGTTGCTTTGCAACATCTCAGGATCTGTGAACCACTGCCACCATCCTCCTTATTGTGGTCAGGGGTTGTTTCTCTGTTGCTATGGTGGCAAACTGAAATTAAGTTCCTTACATCAGCCAGGGAGAGAGTGAGGGAGAGCACAAGCAAGCACAGAAATACTACAAGGGGCAGGTTCATATGTAATGAATGTGCTGTCCTGCAGTAAATACCTGTAGCTGACAGAATGACATTATTCTTCCCAACCTGCTTTATTGCGCTTTTTTTTTTTCCTTTATGGAAGTCCCCCAAATTCCATTATTTGTTAGCTGAGAATGGAGAAAAACAGTATTACTAGAGCTGGAAGAGACCAGTTCTGGGGATTGTATTGTAGAACGCTCGTCCTCTGTGTATTTGTGTAGGTCTTTATGTAGCTTGAATGACTTTGTCTCTGGTTCTTCAACTCTTTTTATGCAGAAACTTACTGTAAGAACATTTCACCTTTCTTAGGTAACTGAAGAGGAAGATAAGAGTCTCAGCCTCTCAGTTGTGTTCCTGACTCCTGCCATAGTGATCCTGTTCTTTGGGCCCCACGCTAGCACCAGGTTGCCAAGACTTATTCAGGTATTTGTTTCCTTCTGTGCTCAGATGTGTGGTTCTTTACTCTCTTCATGCTTCATTCAAAGGTACAAGTTTCTTTCTCTTTAATTTCTCGCTAAGCTACTCAACTGCTGTGAGGATTTTTAGTGGGAAAAAGAGGGGTGGGGAGCTATCTTTGAGTACAGGCGTGCTCTGCTTTCAGAAGTGAGATGTGAACACAGTGTGCGCTTTTGCCTGGCCTTGAAACCAGGATAGTCGGTCAACCGCGCTTCGGCATCATCTCGTGGAAGTGCCCCCTGCTGCCATGTACAAAGATTTACAGCGCACTACAACACTGCAACTTTTAACTTTATTTTATACAGTGTCTTTCACTCTCCATGTGCTCAAAGTGCTTTACGATATACAAACAGCAATAGAAATTGTACAAAACAAGTATGTCTTCAAACAGAGGAGCTGCTTTCTTCAGTTGGCGAAAACGACACTTTCCGTAACAGAACAGCAATAGAAATGAGCCTGTGCTGGCAGGGCAATCCTAAATTCTCTCCCCAGCTTAGGATAATTTTCTTCCAAGATGTACAAATGATTGTGATTCATGACTTTAAAATGAGTTGAACCAAATGTAAATTAAGTTAAGAAAATAGAGATTTAGGTGAGAATATCAATCTAAATTCACTTCCAAAGCCTGTGATTGATTCTCTGCTTTGCATTTCTTCAGCCACTCTTCTGCAAGGCTGTGCCACATAGTTTCTAAGCAGTGCTTAATTACATTTCATTGATGTTGTGAGAAGGGGATGTAGCAACTGCCTTTTGTCCACTGCTTTTTAAGATTGTCAGTTTTATTGGCTAGTCTGCCTTAGTTTATATCTACGAAGGGTATATATTTTACAAATAAAAATCCATCTCTGAGTGCTACATCAGGTCTGTTTTAAATGCCGTTAAAATAAACTTGTGAAAATACAGAATAACATACCATTGGAATAGGCTGTCCAAATCTGTAGGTATGGAACAGCTACGGAAAACATGCATTTTCATTGAATATCCGAGGGTATCTAACTGAGATAGTGATTGTAATGAGGAGTTTGCTTGGGAAAAATGAGTAAACTCAAAGTAGGACCAGATGCTGGTCTGGATGTAGGTGGGTTTGAGAGCAAAGGAGGAAACAATTTGAGCAAGGAAAACAGAAGCAGGACCTGAGGAAGGAAATGGAAAATAATTGGCAGCACTAAGAAGTGGAAGGGGACATGGGGAGCCCTGGGAAGGCTGGGAGCAGAGAGGGAAAAGGAAGGACTGAGGCATGAGTGGGGATGAATCTGAAGGGGATGTGGGCTGCAGTGGTGAGTGGGGGTGGGTTTGTTGCAGAGGTCTGTCAGAGAGCTGGGCATGGTAATCTGGGCTGGGTATGGAGCCGGAGGAAAGAGCACGGGGACTCTGTGCTGTGTCTGGGGACTATAGTTGTTCAGTACAGCATTTAGCTTCCTCAGTGCAGGAAGGTCTCCTTTTTTTGCACGCTGTCTTCTGCCTCATCAGCTGTGCATCTTCCACTTGCTGCAACCAAGGGTACAGCAGAGTCCTACAGGCAGCTGTCATTTTTGCCCCAGAGCAGGTGTAATCCTTGTACCGCCACTTGGATCCAGAGTATGTGTACAGGTCGGGGGGGACACAACACATGCAATTATGTCAACTGGAATGTGGACCTTCCTGCGTGTGATAAGGAGGGAAATACATTTTGGAAATGCACCAGTACTTCTTGCACTTCATGTTTCTTGAAGGCTCCAGCTTGCAAATTTAATGAAATCCCTCTAACATAGCAGCACAAATGCCTGTGTGAACATAAATGTAAAGATTATGTATGTTTGGGGATGATTATGTTTGGTGAGGAGCTAAGCAACGCATAGCAGGAGGTGGAAAGCAATAGCCAGTGTTAAATGTCACTTGCCAGCATGATAACTTCAGCACGTCCACGCCTCTTTGTAGCGCAGAGGCTGGATTATTAGCCTCTGTAACAATACCATCTTGCACTGCAGTACTGTTTGCTCTTGCAAACTGAGCAGGATCACATCTGCCCAGGATCTTAGATGGAGCTCTGCAGAGGTCACTGACATGCCATGGAAGCATGTTTGTTCAGTAAGTGACACTTTCATCCTGATGTCCCACTAAGCCAGCACACCAGAATGGCTTCCTTTGCCACTGTGCAATATCTAGCTGGGTGTATGTATGTTTTAGACTCAAAATACAAAGTGCAGACACTGACTGTTTTTGATCATTGGAGATTTTGTATGGAACTGGTTATAAAACTGGGCTGTTAGCCCTTGTATGTTGCCAAAGTTGTGTTTAGATAACTGCTCTCTGCCTGTAGATATTTCTTCCAGTTCTTCCACTTATCCAGGGCTAACCTAAGCTGAGTTGCAGTGTTGTTTTTCCCTATTTTATGAGGGTTACGCAAGAACTTCTGTAAAGAGTCTGTGGTGTCCTGCCTGAGAGGGGGTTCTGCAGTGGGAACAACTGCAGTAAGCCTGGCATGCCTATCTGCAGATTAAATCCAGAAGTTATATCAGCAGCAGGCAGGCAGCCCCTGATCATGGCAACACAGTAAGTGATGAGGGGTCTCAGGGCCACAGCATGCCCATGGACCCTCAAGTAAATCCGTTCAGTGTCTGGTGAGACAGGAGCACTCTGTGGCGGCATACGGTAAGTTTGTCTGCGCTGCAGTTTGCCATATACATGTGTGTGTTCTCCCACTTCTCAGCTATGCAGTACAGCCATGGAATAACTGGTAGCTGGAACTCCGAGGGGCTGTGGGGTGACAAACTGTAGGTGTCATCTTGACAACGAGCAGCTGTGGACAACCACAAGTCCAATTCTGCATCATCACCAACCCAGGCAGGAATTGGCACAGGAATTGTGTAAGGATTTTAAATCAGCTTTGCACTATCTGCTCTTGCCAATCCACTAGAATAAATTCGAGGGGCCCAAAGTTTATTGTACCTGTGTACAATATGTGCAGATTGTTAGGACTCACAGTAGGACTTTATGGCCACTTAGGCATTGTAATGGTATTGCTATCTCCTTTCCCCCAGGCCTTCTACGCTGTGGGAGAGGAATAAAAAGGCAGTAGTGCACTGGACCCCAACTCAGGGCTTGCTAGACAGCTGGCATTACCAC
This sequence comes from Cygnus olor, assembly GCF_009769625.2. NCBI lineage: Eukaryota > Metazoa > Chordata > Aves > Anseriformes > Anatidae > Cygnus > Cygnus olor. Next base: position 12,454,473 of record NC_049174.1, on the reverse strand, counting down.
AGGTTATAAGAAGGCTGAAATGGAGACTGGTAGGGGGAGTTCTCTGTAATACGCCAGCAACATCTTACTTGTTCAACACAGCTATCAACTCTGTGGGATCAAAGCAGTTGCACGTAGCTAATGCTGGCTACTCAGTAAGGAAGGGGCTTTCAGATGGGAATGTTTTTTAGTAGTTAGGAACCTGTGCTAGGTTCAAACTGGAAGCCCAAAGATGAGAGTGTCTGGGACAAGTCATTGTCCTGCAAGAACTGCTTCCAAACATTACTGCTGGAAAATGGAGCAGGCAGGCTACTGTGTTCAAAGAAAGTTTTGGTTACAGCCCCTTGTTAGTTTAATTTTAGTTCTTATGAATTGACATGTGGCAGGCATGATTTTTAATTAGAGCTTTAGCTGTGTTTTACTGGTAGGACTGCAGAGCATTGTGGAATTTACATTAAGAAAAAAAATGCTCTGTCGGTGGAGTACAAGGCTGTTTAGTAATCAGAGTGGAAAGTTAACTTTGAAACAAATTGGCAACTGATCAGATAAAATTCAAATCGGTAACATTTGTGTTGGAAACCAGCTCAGATCTGGGAAAAGTGGAATCTAAGCTATTCTGCTCCTCTTGCAGAGGAACTGACTGGTGAATGCACTGTGCACATCAAAATTCATGTGTAACACCCCCTACAAAAACAAAATTAATACTTTTGCAGGGTTGTCTGAGCACTTATCTGATTCCTTTTCACGTTAGTATAAAACTGTTACTTTGAAGAAAGTTTCCTCACATACTTTTGAAAAAAAACAAACAAACCTGCTTTGCCAGTCAAAAACTAAAGGTTAAAAGTTTCCCCCCTCTGATTTTCTTCTGAATCAACCGGGTATAATAGAGAGGTATCAGGAGATATTCTGCTCCTCTGAGCTTGTAACAGATTCCCATCTTCCCTGTTCATTGTGTGAACTCTGTTGGGTACTGAAAGAGTTAATGGTGTGTTCAGGCCTCAACCAGCAAATGCATTTAAAGCTCAGTCCAGCGCTCACATGGTTTGTATTCTTGCACTGCTGGAGTGGTGTGTTCATGGCATCTGGTTCCCTGGCAACAGCTTTCATTGGCTCAATCAAAGCCTTTTCTTCTTAAGAAAGCTCCCACTGTGACACCCTACCACCACCACTAATCACCATCTTAACTGAGTGTTTAAGATGCAGCTGGTATGAAAAATAGCGCTTGTGCATGTGAGAAGATTAAGAGGCTACCTTGCTTAGTACACCTGCCCTGAAGAGTGCCCTCGCTGGTTTGTGCTGGGCAGACTGGAGGCTCTCTGCTTGCCTGCTGGAAGAACTGAGGCATCAGTTCATGAAGAGTCTGCTTAGAAATAATCTTTTGTTAGGCAGAAATCCATAAACCTTTGTGTCTTGTGAATAGTCATTTCCTCTTCACAGCTGAGATGGCGTTTGGGCCTCTGTGCTATTGACAAGGGGCAGAAGTGGGATGTAGGGGGGGTACAATAAAATCCATATTGTTGAAGTTGAAGCTGTCTCCCCTGACAAGGAGGAAGCAGGAAGAAGTCTCCACCATGTGAACGGTGTGAATTGGAGAACAATGGGAGCAAAGAATTCACATTAAGCCTCCTCAAGGGTTACATATGTTGGGATTTCTGAAGCTTCAGAGATTGCATAAAAGTTGAGAGCTGCTAGCAGTCATGCCTGCCTGTGTCTGGCAGAGTTTGGGATCCAGAGGGATCAGCAAGCTTGGGCATTAGCACACCTTGCATCGTGTTTCCACTGTTAGAAATGTTGTCCTTTTAAATTACTGGAGCTCTCATTGACTCGTCAGGTGACAGAAATTCTTCTCTTATTTTCCCATTCTTGGAGGTTGCCTTGGAGGATGCTGTGTAACCCTCAGAGACAGTTGCAGTCCACAGGAGCGATGCAGCTAGAGAGTAGAGATGTAGGTGAGGGTAAGCACAGGGAGCGACAGTGTGTACATTGTAATGTGTGCACGCCAGCAGTTACTTGTTTACCAGGCAGAGCACACAGGGCAGACAGCCCCCTTCTTTGCTTATCTGTGTTTTGGGGCAGGAAAGGGAACACAGATTTAAGAATGGGGGCTGGAGAGCACATCACGTTTTCAGCAGTGAAGCTTCAGCCATAATATATGTTGCTAGAGAACATCAGTCTGAATTTGTGCCTGCATTGGTTAGATTTTAAGGTAAACCCCAGTCTCCTGATAGAGCCTTTCCTCGGGCTCATCACCCTTTTTAAACCAGTAAGTGATTATATTCCTTTCAAGCTGGGGAGAAGGAAACCTTGTTTTCTGAAACAGTACATGCTTTATTTGACACAGAGAGACTGAGGCAATATACGCCTAAGAAAGAAGCCAGGGAAGACAGACTTGTGGTTAAGCTACTATATTGAGACTTTGGGAATTTGGGTGCAGCTTCCCCCTCTGTGTGGTGTCAGGAAGGTCTGGACGTAGGCAAAGGAGGCAGTTACCAAGGGCAGCCAAACCAGAAGTGAAGCTGCGGCGACTCCTTTGGCTGCGGCAGAGCACGGGGAAGCTGCCTTGGCAGCCGCTGCTGCCTGGGTCGAGCAGAGCGGGCAAGGTAGCGGCTGGCTGCCACTGGCCCCTCGTCTTTTCAGCAGCATCTGGAGCAGCAAGAGCAGCTCAGCCCCCAGCTCTCCTTCCTCTTTCTGCCCGAGCCTTTCCCTGTGGCTGGAACTCCCAGACATGACCTAAGTGTAAGAGCAGAGCTACAGTGATATGAACCAAAGATGGACAGACCTAGCTCCTTAGTCTCCAGTGTGGTCTAACAGAAGGTCACAATGAAAAGTCTATATGTATAGATAAAATATGTAAAGATAAAATATATTTTATAGGAGGAAAATCAAAAGCTTAAATTGGAAATGACAGCAGTAAAGAATGGCATTCTGAATGTGATAGGTCTGTTTTCTTCACTAACATGTAACTTAATTAAATTTATTTAAACTTATTAACACCCATTCACTGAAAAAGGAGCCCTTGGCAAGTATTAGAACTGCAAGAACACAACCAGTTTTGAACACGAAGTATCTGATTTGGTAAATTTGCTTTAGACACTGAGTGCAGTGGGTGGTGGTGTCTTCCCCCCCTCCCAGAACGTTTCAAAAGCCCAGGGAAGTGCATGTGCTTGCATGTGTGTGAAGAGCTGCAGTTTTTCTGCTGAGCTGACGATCTTGACCTTTTGACTGATTTATGGGCCTCGTAGCAGGCAATGAAAATGTGACTTCAGTGGGTAATTGGTAGATGTCACTGCTGCAGTGCAAACCAGATTTGCTTTGGTTTAGTTACGATTTTGGAAAACATTCTTTAGTTGCACACTGGCTTATAATAAAGTCTGGAACAAAGCAGGTTTGGGAATCACCTGTGGATGAAGAAGGGCAGGGAACTCGCACCCGTTAGCAGGTTTCACAAGCTTCCACTGGCCATGCAGATGGATATCTTAAAATACATCAACTGGGCAAAGCAGTTAAGGAGTGAGCCCTGTATGCAGTCTCAGTCCTCTCCTTCACATAACTGAGGAGGTACTTCTGTGAAGAAATCCGAGGCCTTTCCTTTCACATAGCAAGGAATGCATTTAAATAGATAATACATTCTTGATTTGTGGACTGAAGGCATTCAAGTGTACAGAACATGCTCTTGTTATATAGCTGGTGGCTGAGAAGTGGAGATTATTTGCTCCGTAATTCATTGGGCAAAATGAGTTTTAATGTAGAGTTTGTTTTTTTAGTTTATTTTCCTCCTTTTTAGCTGATCAAAGTGCTTTCAAGAAACCCATGTAACCTTTACTCTGCCCCTTCTAATCACAGTTGGTACACATGTGCCTCTAATTATGTGATCGCAGTGTCTTGTGGATAAGCAACACTACTCTTTTCTTCGCCCCAAAAGATCAGAGGGCAAGCATGAGGCACATACACAACTGCAGACCTTTGAGAAACGACGTAAATGCCGGCCCTCTGCACAGGTCTGAATTTCACCCTAAGTAGACCTGGAGCAGGGTCATATAATATATTGGTCTGGAGCCATGGTAGTAGATTTATGTTATGTCAGTGAATGGGGCTGTGTCTCCAGTGCTGCTGCCTAACCTCTAGCAGAAGCTGCGTGGTGTGAATAAAGGCCAGAGGCCTGTTGTAAAAATGATGATTTAGGTGGTTGATTGGGACTCCAGAGATCTGGTCTCTTTTCCTGCTTCTTTTCTACTTTCTTCAGAAAGTAATTCAACCTTACTCTCTAAATTAGCGATAATATTTCCTCACCTTGTGTTTTGGGGATAAATGTGTTAATTAGTGCAAAACATTCGGCATTCTGATGCTGAAGAGCAAAGCAAAACCAACACAGAATGGAGAAGTATTCTTGTTCGTGCAGTGTTGTGACAGTTTGTAGTAGGTTTAGCTGAGCCCCACGCTGAAGAACCGAGATTAAAAAGAATATTGAACAGCTGCTTTGTATGCAGAGTGCTGTCAACCCTGTGCCTGGAGTGAAGCAGGGGCTCTTGCCAAAAAAATGAATGTGGGGGCAGTACCTGGTCAGAGACTGAAACAGTAAATTATACCATTCAACCCGGAGGCAGAAGGAAGGTTATGTTAGGCAACCTTTGCTTTGCTGTTTCATGATATTTGAGAGCATCGTTTTTCAGCCTTTGATTGTTTTGTTTTAAACAACATAGTTTTTAACATGGAACCAACGATATAGATCTCACAGTGCACCTGGAGCTTTACAGGAAAGTGTGCAGATAAGGTCTCAGCCCCCTAGATCTTACAAACTGGGGCCTTTTTCTTCTGCCATTGACCTCATTAGAGTAAGTAATGTAAGGAATTCTGTTTTTACAGCAGTGACCCATAATTCAGCATTGTTTTAGGCATAAATCTGCAATATACTTCCATGGAGTTTCAAACTGCATAAATGCATCTTTTTTTCTTTTCCTTTTTTTTTTTTTTTTTTTTTTAAAGTCTTGTTTGCATGTTTTAGTCCTGTACCACGTTATACCCAGAAGGAATTACAGGACCTTCTTACAGACTGGCACCCAACAAATTAGAAATCAGCAGAAACAGGAGTTACCAGCCCTACTTTTAAAACTGCTAGCACGTCTTCATAGGCTCAGTGACATTTCTATGCTGTATCCTGATAGGGAAGCAAAATCAATTTCCTCCCCTGTCCTTGGGCAAAGACTGGTGAATTAAATTTAGTTATAGAAAAAACTACTTTTGGGGCAGGAAGGGAAATATTTTGTAGCATCTAAAACCTCTTCTCTTTTAGACACTCTTCAGATATCTTTTTTTTTTTTTTTTAAACACCTCTGTTCCAGAATATCCAGCCTGATGGAAAAGAAAACGTTTCTCAGTCCCACCAATATTATTTATGAGCACATTGGTGGCTTCAGGTAGGAATACTCAATAAGCCCTCTAGCACTCTGGAATGGCTAAGTCCTGCCTCAGTGCTCTGCAGCGCACAGGCAAGCCCTGAGAAGCGGTGGGACTGAGCAGGGTAGATCGCAGATGGGAGGCTGCAGTGGGAAATGGACTCAGTGGCCTCCGGAACTGGAGCTTGTGCTGGAGCTTTTCCACCCAGCATTTTAGAAAACAGCAGGAGTCAACGCTTTCACACTAGGAGTCAATTAAAGAAACCCAAATTATTGCCATTTGAATAAACAATTATTTCTTTTTCACCCTCACAGAAGCTAGTTACGATGAACTAAAAGCCAGAACTAATTAAATGATCTGATAGCACAAATAGTATTAGAAGTGTTTCATCTGGTTTAATTAATTCTTGCCAGAAGTCACTGCTACTCTTAACATATGCTGAATGATTTTTTTATTATTTTTTTAACAGTTTCCTCTTATATCTGTTTCCAATAGTGCTGGGATTCTCACTCTGCAGATAAATTGGGAATGTTTACAGGAGTGCTTAATGCTAGGGAGATTTTTAACCCTAGAGACACTCAGTCTGACAAATACCTGGTGGGTTGAGAAGATGGACATTTACACCTGAATCTAAGAGGATGGTTTTTTAAAGCAGGATGAGACAAATAAGATACATGCTCATTGGTCCACAGATGCATGGTAAGTGCCTTGGCAGACTGACCCTCCTGGTTAATTCTTAATTTGCTGGTCATGCTCTAAGGAAAATGCAGTGGCTATCACTTGGAAGAGGCCAAGAGAGCACTCAACACTTCACAGCATTCACTGACCTGTTCTCCTCTGTGCATAAAATAGGTCGAGTTGTGTTGGTTATTGCTAGCCAGCTCTGCAACAGGATATTTCTTTGTCAAGCAGAGCAAGCCTCAGTCTGGTTTCCTGAGCCTGCAGGCAGAGTTTCAGAGCTTTGCACCCAGGGCTTGTGATCGAGGCTTGAGAGCATTCAAGTCTAGGTGTCAAGTCTACAGCCCTGAAACCCCACCCAGAGTGAGGAGAGGATTTCCAAGGTCTGTGAGGACACTCTTGTCCCTCAGTCTGCTGCAGAACGTGCTCATGGGCAGGTGATGTGTCACAGCCTGGCCCTTCCTCACCCCTGCTGCCACTGCAGCCTGCTCCATTTGCTGAGCTGCTGCTTCAGACAGTGACACTTCTCTGAGAATTTTGCCAACATAACAATCAAAATCCTATGAAGCCAGCTGTTACTGTAGGATAGCTTCTGTGTTTTGGCTATTTGTAAATAGGAATGGAAAGTTACTTCCTTCTGAGACATTTTGTGGAATCCTAAACTGTAGGAATGTACCTGTATGCTGAGACTGGAGTCTGGGCCTCTGAGGCTGGAGGAAGTTTGGATTCAAGACTCTCTGGTCCTCCTCTTGATCTCCAAGACCCTGTTTTGTGGTCCACTTCTTGATCTCTTTCTAGTGTACCTCTAGTAGTATATATCTGTGTCCATACCAAGGTGGGAACAGCCATAAGTGGTGTTTGGCTTTGTGGTCTTGGACTTCTGTATTTATTTCTCATTTGGTACTTCATTCATTGCTCAACCAAAACTCCAAATCAAGGTGTTGTAACTGATTGAATACAAGCCCTTGCATGTTGCAGATGTGCTGTAATTGTAGTACTAAAATTTGCCCTTCGGTTGTAGTCACAGGACAGTACCCTGCAAACTGGCTACATAAATTCTTGCCAACAGGAGGACATAGGCTTGCTCTGGGAACTACTGCTTTGGATGTAAAGACCAAAAAAAATATAGGACTAGCATTATTTTCCATCTGACTTTCATGAGGACAAGTGACAGGCTTTAAAGTTTAAAATAGCACTATTAAAGCAGTATAAAAATGTACATATTCAAGATGCGTCAGTAAGATGGGACATTGTCACAGAATAATGGGTGCTAGCTACTCAGCTTTCAAAGTAGCACAAAAAAGAGGGAGACACTAATGTGATTCTCAGTTTCCTAGGGAGAAGAGAATGAGAAATAAATAGAGAAGAGGGACAGCACAACACTTCTGAATGTACTGCTGCCACAGTAAAGAGCGTGTGAGCTGGGTCGGCTGTGCCATGCAGCTCTGAGCAGTGCGCATACCACAGCAGAGGTGGCACTCTCTGCCATCCCTCCCCTGCCGCAACCAGCTTTAGCTGACACAGCAGCAAAGCTGCCTGCTAGCATCGTGATTACACTTTTCCATCTTGTCAAGCACGGCAAACCCTAAGCCTCCAGAAAAGCAGGGCCTGTGTAACCTTCCCCCTGCACTGGCTGGGGCTCAGTCATGCTACAGGGGATGGTGCAGGTCAGCTGTGGGGGCTGGCAGGGGCCCAGCCCAGGCACTCAGCTGCCCTGTGGCTGTGACATGGGAAAGGCCTCGTCCCTCTGCAAGGCAGCTTGCCTCTTCCCCTGCCTCCCTCTTTTGTGCGGGTGATTCAGGAGTGTCTCCTTTTGGCGCTGACTTTGTAAATTGTGGTAATAACGGTGCCTAGAGCTCTTCCTCCCCCGGGGAATTACTGGAAGTACCCAAGGTCACGGCAGGGTGGGCTTCGGGCTCAGTGCTGCAGGGTAGAAGGAGTAATCCTGCGGCAGTCTGTGAGGATGGGGTTTGTAAAGAGATGAGGTGTTAGTCCTGGGGAAGGGACCAGCTGTCTAGAGGGTAAGGTTGGTGTAGGTGCTCCCCCTGCCCCCAGTCACCACTGCTTTGGTACAGAGGAGCTTTTCCTTGCAAAAAAGCGGCTTTAGACTCTGTCCTGTGGTCATGTGCCCTATTCCCCAAATGTTTGCACTCTGCCTTTGAGATAGCACAGGCTCTGTGTGTTATGGCCATATTGGGGCATCGCTCAAACAGCAGTTAAGGTTGTGTTTGCTCATACCTTAACTCTTTATTTACTGGTTTCCGAGGTAATAGCTAAGATCGACATTCTGGAAGGGTACTGCGCGCTCCTGGCAACCTTCCTGAATTTTTCTGTCAGCAAACATCTTACTTTTGAAAATTTGTGGGAGGAATATTGTTTGGTGAGCATTGACGTTGATTGCAGCAGTTTGCCGTCAGCTACTAGTTTGCCCTGGAGATGCTACTGCAGCTATGTATGGCTAAGTTTTCCTCTGCAGCCTGGCCACTTCACCCTGCGTAACGGGTGACAGAGGCAGCAGCTCGCTGTGTTTGGAGGCCTGCCTTGTTGACAAAACAGCATTGAGGAATCCCAGAGTAACACCTGCTTGGACAGGGGCAGGCAGTCACGTATTTGCCTTGCGTGGGCTCTGGGCTGGCTGGCTACGAGCCAGATGAGCCCGCAAGCCAGCCCAACGTGTTAGCTGGCCAAGAGGGCTCAGTGCTGAGCAGGCACAGAGGCTTGGCTTCGCACAGGAGATGTTTTCTCTCTGGCCATCCTGAAATCCAAGAAAGGCAAGCATACATGTAGCTGTAACTGTGCCTATACACATCTTATGTCTCAGTCTCAGTTGTTTTTATTGTTCTCTTCTTTCTGTACTCTCCACAAACACTCCCCATATGTCATTTCTAATCTCATCAAGCCAAGTAAAAAGTTTCCATTTGCTACCTACCCTGTGCCCCTTATTACCAGGTCTGCATGGTGCTGGTGAAGTGGGTCAGACTTTCTCAGTGATACAGGGCAAGCTGCACACAATCCGAGCCTCATGTCTCTGCGTTTCCAAAGCCGAGCTGTGTGCCTTCACCTGTCTGTCTGTCTTAGCCATTGCCTCGGTCCATCCAGGCTGCCCCTTAGCTCCAGCTGAGCCTCATGAGGTTGCTTAATGTTTTTCACTCAATTTAGGTGCATTTCAAACTCAAAGTTGGAACTGCTTCATTTAAGAAGCATTTAAACAGAACATTCAGACAGTTTCAACTTTCCCCCTTTGTTTTCTTCTCTGGTTGAAGCAATTCAGAGTGAAGTAGTAAATTGTTTTGCTTAATTCAGATCCATATTTTGGTGGTGTGGGGGAGTAGTAGTTGGCTCTGTCCTTGCTCTGCTGCTCAATTATTTAATTGGTTCACTAGTGATCATTTAATGAAATATCCAGCAAATTACTGTTTTTCCATTGCAGATAAATATTTTCCTTTTATGAACAAGATAGTTTCCTCAGTGTCTGGTTTTCATTTTTAGTAAATAGTCAGCCAGCTAACAAGCCAACTGGCCAGCACCAGTTCTGCTCAGCTGGAGATACTTTGCTGTGTGTGCTATCACACAGACCCCACATGGCAACACTTTGTACAACAACCAAAAAAAGACAAGCAGAAGAGGGCATGTGATGGTAAATCCCATCATCTGAAGAGTACGCAGAGACTCTTCAGAGAAGGGAACATTCCTCACCCATGTTACACAAAAGTCCCAAAGGTGATGAGTGACACTTCCCACTTTCATTTCTTTGGGAAGACTCAGTGTCATCACGTCTCTACTTTTGCCACTAGTGTTTGACTATTTCCCCACAGAGAGTAAAGCGCCAGCTCACTCTTTACTATTCTCTGCCTCTTAATGATCAATTATTTTTAATTGGAACCTCTTGCATTGTGCCGAATCTTGAGAGGCCCCCGTCAAGATCAGGGCTCCAGCAAGATGGGAACAGCACCAACACGTACATGGGGACAATAAAGACATTTTTTTGTCCCAAAGAGCATGATCCTATTTAGAGAGGGGCCGAAAAAGAAGTAGAGGTAAGGATGATTGGAAGAATTAGCAGACCATGGGCAAGTTTGGGAAAAATATGCCAGTCTCTTGACCCCTACTCTGAGGTCCTGTCTGCTGGCACACACTGCTTCTCGTTCACTAATAAAAATGTCGCTGTCTGCACAGAATTACATTTAAGGACAAATAAAATAGGCTGGTATCTGTACAAAGAACTTTACCAGCTAAATAAGACGCAGCCAGGGATGACACTGAGTAGTAGAGCTTGTGAAAATACCAGTTATCATGACACAGTCCTCCATGGGCTTATTTTTGTGCATCTAACACATTACTACGCCTTTAATGTCTGTGTTCAAGTAATGTATTGAGTCTGAGGGCAGTGCTGAAAAGCTGGCACAAGGATGTTTTATTACAAAACTGATCTTAATGAAAATTGATAGCAAAACAGAAGAGTCATTTAAATGAAATTGCTGAGTCTCTTGAGATTGTTTTCTGATAAATGTTTATTTTCAGCTCTCATTTGAGAGGTGCTATTGAGGTTTTATTCAGAACTCAGCACTGCAAAATCCTTACTTGAAGACAGTGAGGCAAAGAGTTAAATTGTGAACTCCATTGGTTAATGTCAGCTCTGCTAGATAGATGGCAAAAACTTTAAGGATTCTCAGAGACAGTAGAAGAAATCCCTGTCTGTTGGCAGTGATGCAGTGCTCTGTGCCTTCCTAGCCCAGCAAAACTATAAGATGATGAAGTCACCTTTGCAGATAAGCAATTTCTTACCAGAAAGCATGGTTTCTGGTGCACGGTAAATGTAAATACAATTGTCGAAGTCCTCTAATGTTCTGGTGCAGGGGTTTGGCTCAGCCTGCCCTAAAAGCAGAGTGGTGCTGGGGTTTTGCTCTGCCTCTGGAGCCGGCCTGGGGCAGGAGCATTCAGGCGCTGCCTGGCCCCAGCGGGGATGGGCACAGCCTGGGCCCTTCCTGGTCACCACATCTCTGCCTTCCTCTGCTCTGTGCTGGAATTCTTTAGCCATCACGAGGGTTGCTTCTGCAAACCCAATAGCCGATTTACTGTCTTAGTGAGCAGTGTGTGTAAGGGAAACCAGTACGAGTAAATCCCCTCATGAGAAGGGCTTTCTGTCCACTCGTTTAAAGCCACCCGGTCCTAGCCTGCTGCGCGTGTTGTGTAAGGGTGTCGAATGGCATCCCTTTTACTGGCCGCTGGCCCTGCTGGAATGCAGCTCTGCACATCTTGAGAAGGACGGGTGGGAAATGCTGCCCGAAACTTCCACGTTTTGCCATTAATGGAAAAAAAATAATTGAGAGGCAGGAGCATTACAAATAGGAAATGCTCTTTTCATCATGGATTAAATAAAAAAGATTCCATCTTTACATTTCGTTTTTTACCCTTTCTAAAGATGGACTCATGCTTTAGATAATCAAAGCTGGCTTTGAACTAGCTCACACAAAAAATCTTCTTTTTCTTTAAAAATAGCCCTATAGATATATATACATATCACAGCCTTTCATTCCTTTTATAGATTGTTTCATTTGCTGTGAGAATGTGGAAGTTCTGAGTGATGCGAGGCTCACGCAGGCACCACAACAAACACAGGGAACAGGGTCCAGGCACATTATTGCAATTAACGCCAGTGTTTAATTAGCAGACAGCTGCGTTGGGCAAGGGGCTTTTGATTTTCTCTCTTCACTGCTTTTTGATGATAGATTTACCTACAGTTTTAACTCACGCTTGTTACGCTTGCATGCACTCACAATGCATGTGCACACACATGCACGCACACATACACACAACCCACATGGAAAATTTCTGGAAGGAAGCCATGTCAGGCAACTGATCTAATTCATGCTTTAGGTAAATATTTTTGGAAGTAGCTCCCTTTTGACTATCTTCCATAAAAACTAAGTTACATGTATTTTTTGTTTGGAGGGGATTTATTATTTAGCGGGTGCTTTGGTGCATTTAGTAATCTTGTTTGTCAGTTTACAATATTTAGCAACGAAAAACTGATGTGTGATGAAGGTGAATGGGTACAGAAGTCTCTCGCAGGAAAGGCTGGCACCAAGGCAACACACAGCCGTTCACCCCAGTCAGCTTAGTTCCCTCTGTATTTCATGGTGAAAGACGAATAGTAATCTCATGCTGTTCCCTGTTGTTGGGGCAGGAAAATATCCAAACAGCCAACTAATTCTTCTACTTGGCCATCTTTAGTAAAGAGAAAAATGCTGTTGCAGGTCATGGTAACAGAAAAAAATGTTGAGGAACTGAGTGATGAAGTGAAAACGTGGTAGGGAATGTGGGTTCTCAGTGTTAAGAGCTGTCACAAAACCTCGGTCTCTCTGATTTAGGCTTTCTACTATGATTTAGATACTGCCTGCAGCAAGCTGAAGTTAACTGTAATAATTTAAGATAGGAAAACAGTGGTGTCGCCGAGTCTGTTGTTAATAACTGTGTTTATGGCACAGAAAATGAGAGATTGGAAAGTACTAGAAGAGCTAAGCACACTCCACCACCAGTACAGTTGGGCCCAAATCCTTTTCTCTGTTATGCATAAGCACCAATGTAACACAAGTCCGTTTTGTTTGACTGTAGTCAGTGGCTTTTGATTTTCGTTCATGCCCCCGCTCCATCTTAATTTTATAATTACATCTTTATAGCCTCTCACACCTTATGTTTGAGCTTTGGGTAGAGTGATACTCTTGTGAAAGCATGTGCTCATCCTGCCTAGTTTGGGATAAGGTATTGGAAAACATACAAATCATTTGTTCCAGCTGGTGGTCTTAGTTCGGCATTCTCTAGAATGGGAGCTACTTGCACAACATCAGGATACAGGGTGAAGATCTGACAGAGGTATTTATATCAACCCTGTTGTCGTAGTATTTAATTTCTTCTGATCTTGAGAGTATTTATTCTCACAACATTCCTATGATATCGGGAAGTGCCACCGTTACCATTTTACAGACAGGGAATTTGAGACAGAGATGAGATTTTTCAGTCAATTTTCATGACATGCACCTGGGAATTTAAGCACTTAGAAAAAGAGCTCTCCGTGTACCTGTGTGCATCTTTAGCTGCCTGACTGCTGCTGAAAGTCTGGTCACAAGTGATCTGGTCCACCATCTGTGACAGTGCAGGTAATCAAGCACTTGTCTTCCAAATCCCAGATTAGTGCCTACTTGCTGAATACCCTTTTGTGCCCATCTGAGCCAGATAATGAATTTTTCTTCTGCTACACCCCCTGTTAGAACTCCCCATTCACTGGAAGCTTCTCATTAAGTACCAGCTATGCATGTTAGCCTAAGGAAAAGGACAGCCTTGGGGGAATAATGTTACTCCTTGCCTGCACTGAGAACAGCATTGTCTTTCTGTGGATTGTTTTGAGAACAGTGCTAGAATTGCTAATACTTCCAGTAAAGCTGGAGGTAGTGGAGAAATGGACCTCTTTTTTTTTCTTCTTTTTTTTTCCCAGTTGTCTTGGCTTTTGGGATCCTGGTGTTAATAGCAGGGTTCATGGCTGCCTTGGTGGCCATAGGATGGTGTTGATTTCCAAGACCTGTGCAGTCAAAGCCTATTCATGTAGACTACTCCCCTAGGCAGCATACACTGATTTTCCACCTGTATTTGCAAGACTCATGTCTTTAAGCAAAGGGTTGCTTATAACCAAACCAAGTTGTTGTGACAAAGCTAGGGCAGTCAAAACAAGTTGTTGCTAGCGGGATTTCCTTACTAATATGGTTAAGTGATAACCCCAGTTTACAAATGCTATTAAAAATGTGCTCCATGCCTTTCCTGTTCCTGCTCTTTATCCATATTTTTATTTATCCCAGTCCCATAGTTTCCTGGGCATGGTTAAGCATGCTGGACGGGGAGGACCAAGTTGTGTAGGGGGGTGTGTTCATCATGACCCTGCTGGGTCTCTCTGTTCTCACTTGGCCTTGTTCATCCGAATCCAACTTGGCTGCAGCTGTGGCAGTGCTGGGCTGGGCTCGAGCCTGGTCTTTACCTGGATTAGGAGAAGGTGCTGTGTCATGCTCCCACTGGCCTTGTTTTGAGATGAGCAGTGCCTGGCCTTCCGAAACAGGCAACCTTGGACCTCGGGTTTAAGCAGTGTCAGAAGCCACCTTGTCCTCCAGCTGCAAAGCAAATATCATCTAAGCGGTGTTAAACCCCGATGTTTGTATTTTATAGTGTGGGCATCATTTTACTCCAAATTTGTCAGTTCTAAGTGGGGCATTTGGGAACTTGCCATTCTTCCAATCCTATATTATTCTGTGCAGTGCTGTAGTGGCCAAAACCACACGCTCATGTTGGCATGAAACAATTATCCTGGTTTATATAGAACAGGCTTGGCAATAGTCTATCTCAATGAACAGTCATAGTGCTGAAAGATTCAGAGTCTTCTTTTCCTCTCCAAGCAACAAACTAAATTTCTTTCAGCTGGATTCATGGTTTTAAATAATAAACAGGAGTGGAAAGAAAGTATAGAGAGCAGACTGTATAGAAAGTACCTGTAAGGTCTGGAAGGAAGTGAGAATGAGATGGAGAAAGAAAAGACTATTTAAATACAAGCTAGTAATTTGGTTTCTAAACCCATGAGAAATTATAAATAATGTTTACTGTTGCCAGTTGCTGAACACAGAGGTGTGTGGTTTTTTACTTGCATGCAAAGCTATTGGTTGTGGGTGAAGTACTTAGACAAAAACATTCAATCGCTGGTGTGGGTATTCCACCAAAAATAAACCCAAACAAACACTGACGTGTTATAAGAGTGCTTTTTTCTGTGTAGACATTCAGTTGCTGCTGCTGTTTGTGAATTACAGAACTTTTCAATTCAAGCATGTTGTTTAACTTGCCTGAAGTAGCAGTGCTTTCTTATAGAAAGTAGCACTAATGCCTCTGAAACATAAAAACCATACAGGAAGTGTTGTATTTTCATGAAAATGTGGTATGTGCTCTAAACTCACAGGGATATTTGTTAGTGATAGCTATTACTTGCCAAGGTCTTGTGATTCAGAAAACGCTGCATACACGTCAGTCAAAGGAGAAGGGTAGGGAATTTGGTCATAGAAAAATTGTTTTGCAGCGATTCACAAAGGTTAGTAAAGGCTTATTTTTCCCCCTTTTTTCCAGACAGCTTCAGAGAGAGATTTGTTTTAATTGTACTCTATTATGAAAGTAACTGCTATTTCGTTATCGGAATGGTGGTACAGATTTTTATTCCAGAAGGCCAGACGCTATCGCTACTTGAAATTCTCCAAATTGTTTCCACTGTGAGCAAATTCAGTCTTGATGTGAGTCACATCTGCTTAAAACTTAACAGCAGTTGCTCCTACTTCATACCAGCATCAAATTTCACCTACAGTCTCAAATTTTAAAAATCAAGTTAAATCCCAGGATTTGGATAGTTTTGTATAAGTGACTTAAAATCCAGAAGTACCTAATAGGAAATCCTGAAATAAAAGCATACAACTTGAGTGGTTTCTGGTGGAAACAGAAACGTTTCCTTTCAGATATGAATATCTCATGTGAACTAAAAAAAAAAAAGTCTAATTTAAGTTTTTCCATATACAGACAAAAAATAGCTATCACACCTAAACGCAGTTTCTCATCCAGCTCACAGGGATGAGTAGTGAGTGGAGAGAAAAGCAGGGAGATAGGCAGCTTGCAGAAACGGCAAGCTTGGCTGCTTGTGATGTATTAAGGATTAATTGCATGTTTAGCAAGGCAGCCATGGCTGCACAGTGCAGGGGCGCCGGTCCCACCGCTGCTCCCCCATCCTTCTGAGCGCAAGCTGTTTTAGCTGTTCCTTCGTTCTGGCCGGCACTGGCGGATTACTGGGAGGAAATGTTTATAGAAAGGTTCAGGTTTCCTGAGCGAGTGGAGTGAACCCCTCAGCAATTATCAGTGAGCTCATGTCATAAAGCAGTTTGAAGCCGCCTGGCTCACGGGAAGGCAGAGGCCTTTTCAAAAAGGAAATTTGACAAGTGAAAGATTCTAGGGAACAGATAGCGGTGGTTTCAAATGTAAGATGGGGCTTTTCTAGAAAGGCAGCAGAAATGGGGCCAGCTCTGAAAGTATCTTAAATCAGTAGTTTATAAACTTTAAATGTAAAAGGTTATTTTTTAAAAGCACAGCATCCAAATAAAATAGTGCCCAGAAAAAGCAACTGCTGCAGTGTGCTCAGTACGTGAAACATTGCAACCAGAACTACCGTGATGGCAGGCCGCTGTGGCATCTTAGGTCTGTTTTGCAACTAAACTTTAGATGTAGTCATGGTTTAAGGCAAAGGAAAGGTAATGAACCCAATAAATAGGATGAAATCATTGCGAATAAAATGTTGGAAATTATCAACATTTCACAGATGAGGAAAAAAGCTATGATTTATTTTATAGCACCTGTAGCACCCTCCCTTTCCTTAATTTCCAAGTTCATTTGGAAGGGGAAGAGAGCATTATCCCTATTTAATAGATAAGGAAACTGGCTTATCAGCTTGCCTTCACCAAGAGGCAGAGCCTGGAAGAAAGCCTCAAGCAAGGGCAAACATTTGGAAGAGCCTCAAAATGCTGTCTTCTGTTGTTAGGGGCCAGGACTTCTGAAAGACTAGTTTCAAGTCATGCTGAGTTTCTGATCACTTGTGCATTTACCCAAACATCTCTTCCATCTCTCACAACAAAGCTGGGGGGGATGGACACGAACGCAATCCAGGACAGGGCTAGGACACTCCCAGATCTGTCCCCTTTCTGTAACATGTTACATGTTCCAAGACTAAAAGAATTTCAGAGCCCTTGTATTAAAAATCATTTATTTAGTGATCTGTACATGGGATGAAGCAGGGCCTCATACAGACCTTCAAAAAAAATCAAGTAAAAACATAAATACATATTTTCTTACAAAAAAAAAATGAGATTTACAAAATATACATACTGCACTTGTCTTACAGGTGTTTTTTTTTTTTTCTTTTTTCTCCACATGCACATTATAAAAGACAAAATCTCAAGCCCTGCAAGTCTGAGATCTGATATACTGAAGGATTTGGCTGTTGGGCCCATTGCTCACACCCAGACTACTGGTATGCCTTCAGCCAGCAGTCTGCACCCTCACCCTGAACAGAACATTTTTTTTCCCCTCTTTTTTAGTTCCAGACAATTCCCCCCTCCCCACCCCGCCCCCACAAAAAAAAAAAAAAAAAAAAAAAAAGAGCAGCCATACGGTGGAGACTTGCTGAAAATCCAGAGTTTCCTATTTTGTCCTTAGGCAAGAATACACACACACACATATATATATTTATAAAAACAACCCTTCAGTGAATATAAAGGTAGAGTAGTATGTAATAAAAAAAAAAGTCAACATAAAAATTTAATAGAAAAATCTGTCACATTTCAAAACAAAACCGATGGATTTAATGATTAATTTCTCAGTGTCCTTCCTTCCAAGACGTGACCACTGGAAACTTAAACAGCTGTATTTTAGCTAAAATGAAAAGGCTTCTCCCTTGCAAAAACTCCTTTCTTTTAAAACCAAATCCCAGTCCCCCCCCAGCCCCTCCTGCACCATGAGTCATTGTAATGCAGTTCAGGGAATCTGAGGAGCAAGCAAATTGGTCCATCATGAGCCAAAAGTATTCTTCCTGTCCCCAGAAGCCAGCTGTATGTTGACTTTACCTGCAGCAATCTCACTACAAAGCAGGAGAGAAAGCAGGTTTATGGGAAGGAAAGGAAAAAAAAAGTAGTATCTTTGTGTTACATATTTTAATGGATCTTGTTTTGGCAGGTGCTCTCAGTTACGCTCCTTTCCCTCTAAGTCTTGCATTTCCTTCAGCTTGCAACCCATACTGAACAGTACGAGAACATCCTGCCTCCTCCTTTTTCATAAAAGGAATGTTTATTTCTGTGAGCTCCTCACATCCAAGGGTGAACCTCAACGACTTCTTTTTGTTAGTTTGCCCATAAAAACCGATCCCATGCTTATGCCTTTCTACACAGAAAACACTTTTGTTTCCCCCTTTGTCTCCTAGAACAAAGGCAAGGGGGGAAAAGCCTTCTGCTGAAAAGCAACAAGTCATTTCTTTTCAGGGTGTGGAATAGCAACCCCCTCCTTCCCCACAGCAGCAAGAACAACAGACTGAGGGCCGAATTCTCACTTTAAAATTATTAAAACAGGTATCACTGAGGTTAAAAAAAAAAAAAAAAGAGGAACTTGTAAGTTGACAGAACAGAGGCATCTCACCAGCACATGATCTGGGCTGTAGCCGGTTATAGAGTACTCACGTGATTGTTACTCCTTCAAACGTGGAGACAGTAACCTAAGGCTTGGGAGCTGCCCTGCGGGCCGCAGTTTGACCCCAAGCAATTCAGAGTTTGGCTACTTCTCGACAGGGGCAGCTCGACACATCAGGCTTCCCCTCCTGCTCATCCGGAGTGAGGCAGGATGGTTTTAGTTGGGCTGGTTTTGCTTTCCTGCACAGGACCTTGGGGGAGAGAGAGGTAAAGGGGACTTCTGGCAGGTGAAGGACTCTCCCACCCCAGCAGCAGCCTCTCTTTCTGTGCTCTTCCACTTAGTTGGGCACGAGCACCATTGGACACGGTATATCTGGTCCCTTATGCAAAGATTTTTTTTAAACCCTCTGGGAGAAGGAAAGTTTTGAAAAGCCTCCCTTCCTCTGTGTTCAGGGAGCTGAGCTGTTGCCTCCCTTCTGCTGAGTATCCCTCTCCTCCGTGTGTGCGTGTGCATGTGTGCGCGCCAGGGAGGGTGGGAGGGTCTCATACTGCTGTCTCGCCTTTGCTGCCGGTGCTCAGTCTATGGTAGAAGCGTCGCCAGGACTGAAGGGTTTTGCCAGACCAGATCCAAAAGCCAGTTGTGATACCAACAATCATGGTCATGAGGTACTTGATCATGAAGACTGTGAAGTCTGGGCTCATGGGGGCAAAGTGGCTGGGGCATGGCACAGCATAGGTTTTGCAGGTCTGGAGGAGCCACGTCTTCTCCCATGTGCCACGGAACGCCTGCTCATAGAAATAACATGCCAGGACAATGGTGGCAGGTACTGTGTAGAGGACGCTGAAGACCCCGATGCGCACCATAAGCTTCTCCAGTTTCTCCGTCTTGGTGCCATCGTGCTTCATGATGGTGCGGATGCGAAACAGGGACACGAAGCCAGCAAGCAAGAAGGAAGTGCCAATGAACAGGTACACAAACAAGGGTGCCAGCACGAAGCCTCGCAGCGAGTCCACACTGTAGATACCTACATAACACACCCCACTGAGCACATCCCCGTCCACCTGCCCCATGGCCAATATGGTGATGGTTTTGACAGCGGGCACAGCCCAGGCAGCCAGGTGGAAGTACTGGGAGTTGGCCTCGATGGCCTCATGGCCCCACTTCATGCCAGCAGCCAGGAACCAGGTGAGGGACAGGATGACCCACCAGATGGAGCTAGCCATGCCGAAGAAGTAGAGGATCATGAAGAGAATAGTGCAGCCTTCTTTCTTGGTGCCTTGGGCCACGGTGCGGTAGCCGTCCTCGGAGAAGCGCTCCAGGCACACCACCCGCTCCTCCAGCAAGAATCCTGCTGCGTAGGCCACCGCCACCATGAAGTAGCAGCCCGAAAGGAAGATGATGGGCCGCTCGGGGTAGCTGAAGCGGCGCATGTCCACCAGGTAGGTGAGCACAGTGAAGAGGGTGGAGGCGCAGCAGAGCACGGACCAGACACCCACCCACAGCCGGGCGAATCGCACCTCTGCCTCCTTGAAGTACATGAGCCCATTGGGCCGTGACGGCTCACAGGGGGCTCCGCAGTCCCGTTCCCCCAGGAACCGGTAACCCAAGTAAGGGGGCACCTTGAGCTGCCGGGGGCAGGAGAAGGAGAAGCCGGAGGCAGGCTGCGGCGGGGTGAGGAAGTCGGGGAGGTAGCCAGCCGTGGGGTGGGCGGTGGCCCCCCGGCCCGCAGCCCCTCCAGGCCCCGGTGGGGCGTCCGATGTGTTCTGCCCCACGCAGATCTCACCCGCGCCGTGGACGGGAAAGTTCTCACAGCGGAGCCGCTCCGGCCACTGGAAGCCGAACTTGTTCATGAGGGCCTCGCAGCCCTGGCGGGCCCGCTCGCAGAGGGAGCGGCAGGGCGGGATGGCCTGCTCCAGCACGGTGCACACGGGCGCGTACATGGAGCAGAGGAAGAACTTGAGCTCGGCCGAGCACTGCACCTTGACCAGCGGGTAGAACTGGTGCACCTCCAGCCCCGCGTCCTCCTGGTTGGTGTGGCCCAGCAGGTTGGGCAGGATGGTCTGGTTGTAGGCGATATCCGTGCAGAGCGGGATGGAGATGGGCTGGCAGAAGCCGTGGTCCGGCACGGAGATGCCCTTCTCGCCGTGGTACTGGTGGGCCGCCGCGCCCGCCGGGGGGGCCCCCAGCAGGGCGGCCAGCAGCAGGGCGGCCGGGCCCAGGACGGGGCAGCCGCCGGCGGCAGCTGCTCCTCCTCCGGCCCGCATCGCCGGGGGCCCGGGGAGGCCTTCAGAGCCGGGCGGCGCGGCGCCCCAGGGGCATCGGCAGCGCCCGGAGGGCGGCGGCGGAGCGCGGCTCGGCGGCTGCTGCCTCGGCTCCGGCGGCGCGGCGGCGGCGCTTCCCCGGCGAAAGTTTCCCGAGCCGCTCTCGCCGGAGTAGGCTCCGCGCGGGCACAAACGGCGGCGACGTCTCTCGCCGGCTCCGCGCAGGGTTACGCGGCGGCGGCGGCGCGGCGCTGGCTGCTCCCCGCCCGGCTGCCGAGCCCCGACGGCGGGGATTTGGGTTGCGGCTAACCGGATTAGCACCGCGCCCGGCTGAGCCGTGTCTTGCACTCGGGGGCTTAAAGAACTTTGAAAATCCAATTACTGCGCGATGCGATGCGATCCTCCCCTCGGCGCCGCTCCCGACGGGCGCCGCCGCGAGCCGCTCGGCCGGGGCAGTCTGTGCGCGCCTCGCCTCGCCTCGCCTCGCCTCGCCGCTCCGCTCCGCTCCGCTCCGCTCCGCCCGCGCCCCGCCGCTACCGCCCGCCCCGCAGCTCCCGGCCCGCGGCCGCGGCGGGCACAAAAAGCCCCATATACGCGCGGGCGCGCCGCCGGGCCACGCCCCCACCGCCGGCCCCATTCACAAACCGCGCCGGGGGCGGCGCCTCGCGGGGCCCGCCCGCCAATCCCCGGCGCCCGCCCGCCGGTCCCCGCGCCCGCCCGCCAATCCCGCGGCGCGCCGGGGGCGGGGCCCGAGGCGCGGCGGAGAAGTTGCGCCCAACTTTTTCCCATCGCCGCCAGGGCAGGGCGGGCCGGGGGCGGCCGGGCAGGATGGGATGGGATGGGATGGGATGGGATGGGATGGGATGGGATCGGACGGGATGGGACGGGATGGGTTGGGATGGGGGGAGCCGCCCCGGGGCCCCCCGCCCCTCCTCTCTCCTCTCTCCTCTCCGCTGCAGGGCACAGCCGGGCGGGGGGGCTCGCTCAGGGTGGCCCGAGCAAACTAAAATTAACTGGCTGCTTTCTGAGCAGGCTTTGAAAATGCAAACAGCTGCCTATGCCCAGAGTTATTAAAAAAAAAAAAATGCACCGCCCGGGTACGGTTGCAGAATGAGCTGATTGCGTTGTTGGGATGTTCGTGTTTGCACGCCATCGCCTCCCCCATCGTGGGGGGGTTGATGTGTTATCACAGCGTGACCGTTAGTTTTTGCTGGCAGAATAAATGCTTTATTTATGCAGATCTAAGCTTTAGCTAGGGGAAAGCTGATTTTTGTGAAACGTCCAGTGTTACTGAAGCTAAGAGGAGAAATTTTATATCCCCAGCCATATTGCTGCAAGCCCTTAAAGAGACTCCAAAAGGCTGTAAAAAAGCATCATTTCCTCTGTGGAAGCACCCTGCCTGTCTGCAAGAGAAAACGCATAGGTCAGGGGAGGGATGTTACCGGCCTGCCGGGTGATGTTGACCAGATCTAGAGCTAGACCAGCATGCATTTGCTGGGGACAGAAGTGTGCGTTTTTGCAGCATAGCTGTGTTTTGAAGTGCACCACCAAGCCACGGATTGCTGGAAACATAATGCTTCTGGAAGGCGCAGGCAAGGAGAGAGTCCTGGGCAGCACAGAGGGGGGGTGTGCTCAACAAAAGCCGTACAATGGTGGCTGCTTTCCCCTTGATGCTGGCCTGCGAGAGCCTGTGGTCAAAGACAGGCTGCGACGGTCTTATCCAATCCACCCCATCCCTCCGTGTAAGGAGAGTGGAACTGTACTATTCAAATGGCTACTTTTATTCCACTCTTGTATTCAGGATTGTGCTCATATTGTGCCTAAGCAAATACACCGGTCTGTACCGGTGCCTGTAAGGCAGTTCAAGAGAGCAGAGTTTGGCTCAGGGAGCTCCAACAGCAATTGTTGGACAAATGTTTCCCATATCCTCTCCTGCTCATGAACAATGTGTCCTCATACCAGTAAGACCATGGAACTTCAGCTTTTGTTATATTTGTTAAGAGAAGTTGACAATTATAAATGAGCTTACTAAAATAAATTTATTCTATAAAAGTGGACATGGATTTAAAAATAATGTTCTGCTCTCCAAAATATGTACATGGCAGGACTAGCTACTTGTGCTTGCAACAGTTGCTTCTAGAAAGGAAGTCTTTTCTTCATTCTCAATTATAGCTGTTGGAGGGCGCCTAAGAACTTCAGTTTTTCAGTTTGATCAGGCTCGTTATCTGAATTACTTGCTTTTATACACCTAGTGACTAAGCAGGTTTTTCTGATATGCTTGCCTAAATAACCTCCCATGGTAAAATCTTCCATGGACTTATTTACTGTTATTTTTTTTTTATTTTTTTCTCCTCTGGCTGTTAGTAACCTTCAAAAAGATTATTCTTTCTGATTTTTTTTAATTATTTCCTCACCCCATCTTTCTGTAACACTCCATGAGCTGTTGAGTCATCTATCTTTAATAATCACCTTAGAGCTTCTATTTTTTACTTTGGCTTATACGACTGACTTCATCTGCAAAGCATTTTGTGACATTCACTATGAAAAATGTTAGAGGAAAGGAGATGTTTCACTGGCAGGCAATGAGAATGCAGAGAAAGGAAAGGAGCTGCAAACTTTCTGCCCTGTGCATGGACCATTGTGATTTCTGTATGTAGTGAGACACTCTGAGCTAATAAAATGGTATTGCAAGAAACTATCAGCAATATGGAGACAGTGACAGAAACTATTCACAGTAAGGAATGTCAGACTAAGTGGCAAGAAATTTACTGGGTATTTATTTACAAGACAGGGCAGATGGCATCAGTGGTTCCCCCTGTTTTCTGCCAGTCCCATTCATTAGAGTGATTGCTGTGAACTGTAGTATGAATGAAAAGATGACTGGGAGCTCTGGTGTGTGCAGTAAAAGCAGTATGACTCCATCACATTTATGTTGAACGTAACGTAGAATCAGTGAAGCAGAAGGAAAAAAAAAGTAAGCAGAAAAGAAGGAAGGAAAGCTGTATCTTCAGTTATTTCTTAGTGAGATAAGAAGAGAGTAAACTTACTATGTGGAATGACACTGCTAGGACATTTCAGATGGCAGGAATGTACAACAGAATTTACTAAGATGGAGGAAGAAATTCACTTGGGCAAATTCCAGTTTTTTTCATATTTAGACCATTGGGAGATGGGATACAGTCACTGAGAGAGGGAGCGGCAGTCTCAGAATGGCAGATTGTGGCCTGGGAAAATCTCAGACTGCCAAGTCAGTCTAAGGCATCCTGACAGCTTTCAGCAAACAAGGAAAAAAAAAAAAAAAGGCAAAATCCAGGATTCTGAAATGTAGGTTACCCCAGATCATCCAGGGCCTCCGTAAGTAACATCAGTCTTGTTTCAAATGGCAGCAAATTTGTGCTCATCTCCTGTTTTTGCCTCCATCTAAATTCACAAGTTTTAGCCTGCAAAGTTACTTAAACTTCCTCACAGCAGCAGGGACTCTCATCAGCACATAGGCACAGGCAGCCACCGTTAGGAGGTTATCAGCCACCCAGAACAACTGTGCCGCATAGGACTTCACAGACTCTGAGAAATTGTCTATTGCAACCACACAGGAGTTCAAAAGGTTTTCTCAAGAAATCTCCCAGCTGCTGGTGTCCTGAATATCTCACGTTGCCTCTTGTTTGCCACCAATAAACCTTGAAGACCAAAATCCTGGTAAGTCCACAATACCAGAATAACTACAGAGACTCAGACTTTGGTACCAACTCTGGAGCCGTCTGACTACACTGCTCTACATAGCGAGAAATTGTTAGGAACAAACAATTATATGTCTTTTTACACATTTAAAAATAGATCCAGTTTGACTTCCAAGCTAAGTGTGAGTGAGGAGCAGAAATCCTGACATGATGTCTTTTCCTGCTGTTTTAAAGCCTCCTTAAACGTTGCCAGTATCATTTTCCTTGTTTCCTATCCCATCTGATAGAAAACTCTTCCCATGGGGGGAGGGAAATCAAAACAAAACACCCCCTCCCCACCCCGCCAGCCAGTAGTTATTTTGGGTGCCTGAGGGTGAACATTTTCAGATTATCTGCTGCAAGGTTTCCAGTCCTCATTGCCCTCAGAAGAACAAAGGGCAGCGCTTCCACCTTCTCCTTCTGCCCGCTCTGCAGGAACTTGCTGCTGCTGGAGGGCTCTCGCCAGCCCTCCTGCCACCCCGCCCGGATGGAGCCAGCTGAACTGTGAGACTCGCTGAGGTTACATGACTAAATAACTTCCATGACAATTTCCATCTCAGCCTTCTGAAGCACACTCACATATATTCTTACATGATCAGGCAGGCTGTTGAGCTAAGGACATCAAAATTTGCACTCCCTAAAGCTCAGTGGGGAGATGCCAGGAGCCTGGGGGGGAAGTGATGCATGCAAATTCTACATAACGATTTGCATAATTAGAAATAAAATAAGTTCACAGTATTATATTTGCTTGCATTTTTATCAGTCCAGTAGATTACTCTAAATTGTGTATCGTTTGAGCTCACCAAAGAAGTCTGGTGTTTCTGTAATGAGACAGGAGAGTCTGGTAGTTCACAGGCAGAGCAGGGAAGGGAAGTCCCTGCCCCCCACCATGGAGCCTTAATTTGAAATTAGATTGAAGACATAAGAAACTGATTGAAAAGAGCATATGGGGAGGGCACAGGTGACAAAAGGAAGGGGATACTGCTGGAGGGGATGTGGTTTCCCACAGTGAAAGAGGTAAAAGCTGGTTGCATCATGGATTTGTAAGATAATTATTAGCTTATGAAGTAGTATCCCAAAGGATACAGTGGAAGCTCCACTGCCTTCCACATTTATGATCAACTTGGAGAAAACATTAGGAAACATTCACAAAGATGGACTGTCGGGCTGGTGATTGCTTTCATCTCTGAGATCAATGAATAAGAAAACAAAACCTGAAGTTGGTCAGCTCATGCCCACTCAGCAGCTCAGTGAGGACATCAGTTACACTTTAACCCTTGCGTGACTCTTTGAATTCCCCTGTTCCTTTAAAGTGGATTTAATCTGTTTTCTCAGTATTTTGGGGTTGCAAAGGCCTTTGGTACAAAACGCAGACAACTCCTCTCTCTTTTACATTCCTAAGCAAGGTGCTTTTTTAACAAGACAAATTGTCTGCTGGCAGCAGTATTAGCAGCCAGGGCCTGGCATCACTCTGGGTGCAGTGATATCACAGGATGAAGAAGGGAAGCTTCCAGTGGCAGGAGGGAAAAAAATGACATTTGTGTCTGTTGTTCCCTGTCCATCAGAGGAGAAGATGCTGCTCTGAGAATCTGGAGGTAACATAGGCACGGGCAAACTTTCTTTTTGGTTCTTTCACTCTTAAAAGGTACTTCTGTTATGGTACAGTGCTTGGACACTTCTGAGACTGCTGTAGCTGATTTTGGCTGATTTTGTGTACTGGGATATGAACGTGCTGAGGGAGCTCCACACGCGGAGGTGCTTGGGACGCAACTGCCCCAGGCTCCCTGGGCCTTCCCGCAGAGGCCACAGGAGTCCCAGCCTCGTGGGTGCTCCAGCTCCCCTGAGCTTCTCCCCACTTCTGTGAAAAGGACCCACGGGTCTGCAGAGGTCTCGAGCAGAGTCACTGCTTATTTTATAGCCCTAGAAGTATTACAGAGCCAAACAAAACATAAACGCGCCCTTCCCTGCTTACTCTTGCCACCATGGAATGTTTTTCAGAGTTTGGCAAGTGTCTTTGTGGTCCAAGCTCCCCTTCCCAGAGCTGTATTCCTCCAGACCTCTCTTCCACATCAGAGATCTGCTTTTTCTAATTTTTTCTTGGCTGCGAGCCAATTTCCTTGAACTAGCCTGGGTGCTCTGTCAGTCATCCCTTTTCCTCCAAAATGCAGCAATTTTGTTCCTTTTGTGTAATTCCCCTCTCTATAAATCCCCCTTCGGTTTCTGAGGCCAGAGACAAGTGCTAACACCTGATTTCTGTGTCCTTCTTGAAAGAACAGCACAGTTACAAAGCCCAGCTGTCTGCAGAAAAAATAGAAGCCCAGTTCTTGCTTCAGCCAGCTGATTCCGCATAGCTCTGCCATTTGTGTAGCTGCCATTAAGGTGACTGAAATCTCTTATCCAGGAGCTTTTCTGAACCCGCCTCTAGCTGACTGAGGTACGTAACGCACAATTTAATGAAAAACAGCCATGTTCCTCAAGTTTATACATAAATTTCCCATCTCATTGCACATGGTGCCACAGTATTTGTGACCACTTGAATTATATTTCGCTTCCAGCTGCTCCAGGTTGGTGCGGGTTTAGCGGCTGGCTGCTCTGATCACTTTCCTGTTGATACCCTTTGATTGTGAGGAATGCAGCAGTGCAATGTATTGTGCTACATTGTTGTCATTTATGCCCAGCCTTGTTTTGTCTTTTTATAGTCCCATTTATTTGAGATCGTATTTTAAACTCTTTAATGCAGAGGCTGAGGGCTTGCACTTGTCCTGTTTGCGTTAACGGGAAATGTTTCACTTGTTCCAATGGAAACAGAGCCAAGGCCTCGAATTCTGTTTATGTAGGAAGGAGAATCGGATTTAGCCCAAAATAAGAAATGGGAAAGAGCCATTACATCGCTCAGTCCCTGCTTTAATAAATGCTAGTGGTTTAACTAGTCTAGTTTTAAATACCTTGAATAATGGGAGCTCTGCTATTTCTCGTGGGATGTGATTCTGCCATCTAACAATCATGTTGGCAGGAAGCCACTGCCTGATGTTCAAACAAATGGTTTATCTTTGCTAGATTAAGGCCCGCTAAAGATGAGTGCAGCCTCCAGAAACACCTCGTTGTTTCCAAAGCTTAGAAAACAAGGGAAGAAGAGATGTTATTCAATACAGAATTTGCCAGATGTCTAAAGAGGCTAAGGAATTCCTAAGCCTCTGTTTACAAAATCCTCTCTCCTCCTCCCATGAATGCTTAAATTACAAATCACTGCTACCATCCTATGTTTAGGGTGAAATTTCCTTAACTGACTTCACTTCCAAAATGAGCTTGGAAAAAGAAACAAACATTTTAATTACTTTTATTTTCTCTCTTCCTCGTGGACTTGCACAAATTAACCCTCTCGCTTCGCAAGTACAGATAAACTGTTAAGCAGAATTGTTTCCTCCTTTGGTTTCAGTTGTGCCCTGGGGACCCTCTTGCCGAGGTGGCTCCCTGCTGTGAGGGAAGGTGAGGCTCTGCTGCCTGGGCTTCTGCCCACTGCAGCCCCCCAAGCCTTGGAGATGGGCCCCAGCGCAGAGTGCTGCTCTGTGCAGAACATTTCCCTTGCCCTGCGAGCCCTGGGCAGCAGTGATCCCAAGTGCGTTTCAGCGAAGCAGCGCTGTTAAGGAAAAGGGACAGAGTGTAACAGACAGCTCCCCTGAGAAACTGGGGCTGTGAGGACCAGCATCTCGCGCTTTTCTTTGCCTTTTCTTTTAATCAGGCATTTCCAAACTGTAATTCCTCTCTCGGTGTCAGCCTGCATTGACTGAAGCTGCTTTTTTGCTGGGAACAATAGTACTGAATGGCGCTGGAGATACCGCACTGATCTCCTTCCCTGGAAGGAGGGGAACTAGAAAGCAGCACTTTAAATAAGCTCCCTCCTCATGGAGTCTCTGAAGGGAATGAGGGCCCATTTTCTTAATTACATGTTCATTAGTATGTTTAGTGCTCTCCTCCCTCTCTTCCCCCAGCCCTGCCACCTGGGAGTTCCTACTATGTTACTGGAAAGCCACAGAGGTTTATTTAAATACCACATAGTCAGATGGGAATGAAAAGCTATGAAGCTTCCCCTCTTTAATACTTTTTGAAATTATTTATGGGCTATGCTTCTTGCCTACGTAGAAGGTGCCTTCTGAGATTCCTGCAAGTCAATGCAGAAATAGCTGTTTGAATTGAGCAATAATTAGAAGCATATGGAGCAAAGCAAAGCATCAGAGAAATCCCATTCTGCTAAAGAAACACTGCTGTCTGAAATAGATTTCAGCTGCATGTAACATTTTCTCATATGGGCTGAAAAGAAATAACATCATGTGTCTCATTTGCACCTACCAAAGCTGGGAAATTCAAAGTAACGTCTGAAATTCTGCTCTGAATTTAGTCTAATATTGCAAGGCATTTGCAGCCCCTGTGTTTTCCTGGACCATAGTTACAATTTCTTTTCTTTTATTTTTTTTCTCTAGACTTCAGAACAATGGAGATTCAACTTCTTCCTGGTGCATGTGTGTATATCTGTATCTAGTATTTTTCTCTCAATTGTTGCATTTTTTTAAAAAGGTTTAAAACATTACGGGAATGTACATGGCTGAGGACATGGTTACGATCTTTTGTAATCCACAGGCTCAGTCTGGGGAGGTACTCAGAGCTCTCAAATCCTAATTTGCTGCCAAATTCTTAAGTGCTTGATGTGGTAGACTGTTTCACTCCTGACTTCTAAAAATAGCAGGTCCTGCTCTCATTGCTCCCACAGATCATCCCTTTGAGTTAGAGATAACTGCAAACTCTCAGCCCCTTCAGGGGAGACGTACAGCACCCAAGCTCAGGTTTTAACTCTGTATTTCTCATTTGCTTTGTTCGCACAAGTGGAACTGAACTCAGTTTGCTTTGGGACTCCTACAGTACCTCGTTGTTAGCATGAGATGATTTTCTTTTGACAACTCTAACTTACTGACCTGATACCTAGCCCTAAAAGCATGTTTTGGTCAGCTGCTACACGTGTACAGTAAAGCTATGGTTTTAGTGACCAACTCATTCGTGTTTATTCTGTTTTTCAAGAGGGAGGAAACCACACCACAATATGCTAGAGTATCCACTAGTCATTGTAAAAAACAGGAGTGTTTTAAAATTATAAGGACACAAGATGTTTCTGAAAGCGTAAATACTGTAGGACTCCAAAATGTTCAAAATCTGTGCTGCTCAAGATTTTTTTACAAATGGGTTTGATGGTTTTGCCTGGAGTGGAAGTTACAACTCACAGAAGAAAAAAATAAATCAGGTTCTGAAGAAAATGTGCAACAGTGGCAGGTTACTGCTTTCTTCCCAAGGTGAGCTAGGGGCCTTGTAAACGTGCGGTGTCTGGCCGCACGTGCTGGTGTCCTGAGGAGCAAGAATCAAGGCAAGATCTGCAGTGTGCCAAGTGGTGCTCAGAGCGTGGTTGGTGGCACTCTCCTGCTTGCCCCTGTGCCCCAGGCCTGTGCTGCCGTAGGCGCAGCATTTTGCCTGGGGAAAACTGAAATTCCAGCTGCTGATTGCTATGAAAGTACAGTTGCAGAAGCAGAGACATTAGTGCTGGTGTCTTTGCCAAACTCCTACCAGTTTATTTTTTGTAAAGGCTGTTGTGGGGCTGTATAACACAGGAAGAGGAGGGCTGAGATGAAAATAACAAGTTTCTGGGCAAAGCAGATGAGTCCTCCTGCAGCATTTCAGAGTTGTCCCACACAGTGCACTGGTGGTGGAGTGCAAATCCTGGAGACCTCCTGTGGATGCTGATGGCATTTTGTTAAGGTTGGGGATCTGTGGTCTGGTGCTTCAAATGGGAATTTGAAGGGGAGCCCCATCTCTGGGTGGCACAGTCAGCGTAGTGCCCGTGGCTCCTGGGTAGGGAGACAACAGGCCTCTGATATGTGGTGGTGTTATTATTGTTACTGTTATCTACGTGCAGTGTGATCCTTCCTGCTTTCGTAGACCTAACAATAAAGACATTTTTTGCCCAGCGAAATTTCTTCATGCAAAGTCTCGCTGTGGTAGAGAAGGGCGCTGTCATGAAGCAGGCTGCGGAAGGCCGGGTGGCTGAAGAGGTTGCTGTCCCCAGCCCATCCTGCCCCGTGCCCCGCGACCCCTGCCTCCAGCACAAGGACACCGGCGAGGCTCAGAGCCCTTGGAGGCAGGGGCCCAGCTGGTAGCCCGCTGTATTTGAGCGCTTCACAATTGGCACGGCTCAGCTTCACTCCATCGGCCTGCAACCCCAGTGGTTCCTGGAGCAGTGGTACTTTTTGGCCCAGGCATCCCTGCGTGAGGGGCAGCAGTGCTGACAGTGGCAGGGCTGCACGAAGGGCTGAGAGTTGCTACAGCCGTCTGATTTCATCGGTGTGTGTGACTCTACACTCCCCCTGACCGCAAGGGTCAGCTCCTTAGGAGTAAAGTCTATAGGAGTTGCTGTTGGGATGTTATGCAGATACTGTGAGTTTGGGCTCTCTGAAAAAACCTGAGCAGCTGCATAACATCTAGTCCCCAGCTTTCAAGTTGGCTATCTGAAAGCTGGGTTTTGTTTGTTTGTTTTTTAAAGCAGGGCTGGTTCTCCCTTTAAGATGCTCTCAGATTCTGGGTACCTACCACGAGGGACAGAGGGGCGTGGGGGGGTCCCAGGCTGCTTCTGAGCTTCTTCAGGGGCACCGAGCCACCCCGGGGAAGCTGCTCACGAGCTGGAACTGAAGGTGGGCAGCTGGGAACCAGCAGAAGTGGTATTTTGCTAGATGGATTCCCTGGGGTCAAAGGGCTTGTTTCCTAACAGGGCCAGCTAAAAACAAAATCCCTGAACCAGTATGAGGGTTATATGAAACTTCATTATTGCTTTTGTTCATCTTTAAAAGTATTGATCTGATTATGAATGCCCTTTAAACTATATTTTTATCAAAATCACTTTTGAAAATAATTGTTGAAATTTTTTAAAGAAAATTAAATTTATTGGTGGTATTTAAGGTAATCTCTTTTTCAAACATGATAAAAAACAGTACTTGGGGTGGGAGCTCCTGTGGAAGCATTGTATGTGTGTGGGGATGACCCAAAATGTAAATAATCCCAACATTTTCTTCTGAAAATACTTGAAAAAAGGATTTTTCAGGAGTGCATGACATTCTTTTCCTATTCGTGAGCATACAGTTAAAAGAAAAATCAGGTCCATTTTTAATGCAAAAATTCCAAGTGTTTATAAACAGAAGCAAAAACAAAAGCTTTGTTTTTTATACCCAAATTGTATAGCCAGTGAGCACAGGCACCCCCTTGACTCCAGGAGGAATTAGTCACTTGCATAATCAAGCCTGGGGAGCTCATTTTGTCATGCTCAAAGGGCCACAGTGGTGCAACAGTAGGAGTGGAGGGATCAGCAAGCACCAACAATGAATTCCCTTCATTTTTCCAATTTAAGGCCTGAGCAGAGGAAATGCAAAGCTTTTCTTTTTCTTTTTTTTTTTTTTTTCCCAAGGGTAGATGAAAAGAGTGAGGCAGTAAAGGAGCCAGGTTGACACCTGTATCTGTGACAGCTCAGGCAAGGGAAATAGTGGGAAGGAATCTGCTGGCAGCAATTTGAAACTGTACCCCTTCCTGCCTTGGACGCTTTGACGGATGGCGCAGCTTTGTGCAGCCATATGGTCGAACATCTTGAAGGGCCAGCGCGGAGGTGCTGGTGCCAGCGCTGGGAAGGGGAACCAAGTCATTAGCGGCAAGCAGGTCTCCGAGGAGAGGAGCCGTTAATTCATAACCTTCCCTCGAGGCTCACTGTCCTCTTGGCGTAGCACAGGGGGAAGGTGAGGTCCAGCAGCACCGAGGAGCCGTGCAGTTACATGGACAGGCTTCGTGCTCGGGGCGCAGCGCGTCCTGTGTGGGGAGCGTGCCGTGCAGTAATATGGGGGAGACCAAAGGACTCCCTCGTCAGCATTTCCCTCTTTACTCACCTCCCTTCCTCTTTTTATTCATCCCAAAATAACATTTGGCTTCGTTACAAACCGTCCCATCGGTTTCTCCCTGCGGAGGAGCAGCACCGGTAGGACACAGCTCACGCAGGCAGTGCTGCAGCTTGGAGTCAAGGAGAGCAGAGCTCCCCGGCCCGGGCCCCTGCCTGTGCTGCCGCCGAGTAATGGAAAGCATAAAGCAGCACCAGGGCCAGCAAGATAAGAGCTGTAATGACCGCTACGGGTTCCCGCTTTCCCTTTTATTGCTTGGTACGTTACATTTGTTTCCAGCAGAGGAGAGTTGCTGTGTGAGTGGCTATGCTGGTTGCATTGGGCTGAGCTCCCTACATGGTTATTTGGATGGACTCCAGGGACAGAGCTACACTTCCCCTTAATAAGCTCCTCGCACCACATTAAAGATAAAAGGGGAAGGGAAATATTTATATTCTGACAAAGCAGCTCTTCCCTTCAGGCTCTTGTTTTATTTATTAGCTTGCTCTGTCCCTCTTCTGCAGTTTTTTCTCTGTTCCAATGCCTGTGCTCTCTTTTTCTCCTTTATTCACTAATTTCATCCCTGGGAGACAGTGACAGTGAAACTTAAGAACTGCTGTCCAAGACATCAGATTCAAATTGTATAATTCCCAGCTGATAACTACAGCTCTCCCCCCATCTGTGTTTTTAGCACAGAGTAGTGATTTATAGTGCTTGAACAATTGAATATATTACATCTGGCTTGCTCCAATTGCTTTTAGATGAAACTGTAGAAATGGGGTGAGTTGGATTTTTGATGGTTGTTGTTGTTTGTTTGTTTTTTATACATTGCAACACAGCTGCTGAATATCCTCCCTTGTTTGTGTAGGCAATGGAAACCACTATCATTCTTCTCTGTAGAAGCCCTTACCAAGGCATGACACAGCTACACTGAGACCTTTCTAACCTCATTCATCAAACACTTCCTTCCCTCTGAGGCCTTATCCCTGGGGACTATTCATTTCCTTCAACTAATATACCACGTGAAAGGAATCTTGGGTAGATTCTTGTGTCTGCGTCTAGCTCTGAATTTGTATAAAGGTTCAAGAAAACATAAAGAATGATACTAATCCATGCAATATATAGTATTCCCTATACGTGCTTGCTTTTGCTGCTTCTCATACATTGCAGAAAATCATGTACTAGCTTAAAGTGTCAGGGGACACCAGAGCCTGTGTTATAATTATTTTTAGGGCTGTATTGTCTTGCTGCAATCAAGTAGCTCTCCTGAGTGTGAAGCATCCAAATGAGAGAGTTGGTGCCCAGAAGCATCACCTCGCTGACATTGTCACGTTGCTGCCCGTTGTCATAGAATTGCAGAGCATCTGTGAAGGACAGCCTTTGCACCACCGTGTTTAAGGATGTTTGCTGCAAACTGATGAATGAATCCCTCGCAGCTGGCTAGGGGAGCAGGCTTGTTTTTTACCATTCACAGTCCCAAACAAAAAAGTGCCAGGGCTCTGTTTCCAGACTGATCAGGAAGGCAAAGGAATTTGTTAATTGATTTTTCTCTCTCGCTATCAATTAATGAAGCCCATCAAGGGAGATGTGTGCTCTTTTCTCTTAGTTAATTAATCCCTTTCCTTTATCTTCACAAATAACAGCAATAAAGCAATTAGCAAAGGATTTACAGGGTGTGGAGCAGTGAGAGATTCCTCTGGCCCCTCTACAGCTCAAGCTGTTCAGTGTGGCTGCAATTCAGGCTCTGTCTAAGGGGATTTGTGTTCCCCACCTTCTGTGGTGTGGCTGCTGAAAGCCTGGCCTCCTCAAGATGTGAAATCCCATCTTGCTCTCCCCTAAGGGAGAGTTAACAACTTCGGTGCCAGTCCTCAGCAAAGGCCAGTGCTGGGACAGCAGTGCCAGCATTTAAAAATGATGGGCGCTGTGACACCACTGTCCCTGCAGCCACTGAGCCTGTGGCTCCCAGGGAGGCTGCAGTGGGGTAGGGGGTGCTGGGCCACCCCAGCCCCTTGCTCCTTATAGAAGGGCAGCCCCTCCCCATCTCTCCCTTCTCCTGGCCCAGCCCATACAAGAAGCCCTCAGAAAATGAACCTACCTAAGCCGTGATGCTGCAGGATGGGAGCAACAGGAGGAGGGAGTTGACTTCTGTGCTCTGTGACAGTGAGGTGTTAAATGGGTTTTGCTGTTTTGCCCAGCTGTTTGGGCTCACCTGAACAGCTGACCCCAAACTGCCTGACATGGCTGCCTTGATGGTGGATGCCCTTTGCAGAAGTGGCTGCAACTGCACGGCGTGGGGAGAGCGCTGGCAGAGAGCAGTGCCTCTGTACAGGATATTCATGCCTGTGACAGAGCATCTGGCCCTGTGCTTGGCTGCTCACATTAGCTTCTGCCAGCGGCTCTCCTGGCTGGTTCCCTTCTGACTCACCTCTTTGTACCTGCCCACGCTTTTCTTCTCTCCTGGTGTGCAGGTGAGTCCTGTCATTTGACCATGGCAGGACTGCTGGGTGGAGAACAGCAAGAAATGTGCAGCGTCCAGCATCTGGCAAGGAAAGGGGCATTTCTGATTCTTTCTATTTTGAAATGTTTGTATGATGGGCGAGTAAGCTAAGACTCAAAGATTTCAAGCATTATTTAGACAGGTTTGAGAAACGAGCTTATCATTGCTTTTCCATATGCACGTGTGTGGTGTGAGCCAATTCTGCCCGCTTTCCCGCATGCCTCTGCACAGGGCTTGGCACGGAGGGTGTAAAAGTTCACCCTGCGCTAGGGAGCACAGCGTGCTTGACTGGTTTGGGTCATTTCATGCTTCCACACAGTAATTTCTTGTCCTTTGCCCTTAAATGTTATTACCAAAGAGTAAGTTCATTGATAATAACCCATTTAAGGAAAGCTTTGCAGGGTGTTTCTCTTTGCCTGCTACTTAAGCAATTTGCCAGCACATGAGAGCAAGCAGCAGATCCTGAGGCACTGCAGCAAGAAGCATCCGTGTGTTCAGCGTGTGTTCAGCCTCCTCCCTCCTGCCCACAGCTCCCCCTCTGCCTTCTCATTAGCAGCAGCAGTGTGTTGCTGGAAGGCCCATCTCCACCCTTTTTCTGGAGGCTCAAAGAGCTGGAAATGAAAATCTCCCTTTTTCGTGCTCCAAGCTATGAAAAGTGGGTTCCCCAGGTGGCTTGGTGGCCTGGGAAAGGCGGCAGAGCAGCACAGAGGAGAGTGGGTCTGAGAAGTTTGCCCCAGCAAAGAGATGTGGCAGGGCTGGCAAATACTTGGTTGACCCTCAGCCTCCTGTTACCACCCCAGCTGGCCCAGTTAGGTCTGTGCTGGTTTTGTCTGCCCCGCAGGCTTTGTGAACTGCCCAAAATCGGCGAGGGGAAGAGCTGGAGATATCTAGGAAGCATTTTCTGCTCTAAGAGCACTGGGCTGCTACATCA
This sequence comes from Cygnus olor, assembly GCF_009769625.2. Classification (NCBI taxonomy): domain Eukaryota; kingdom Metazoa; phylum Chordata; class Aves; order Anseriformes; family Anatidae; genus Cygnus; species Cygnus olor. The sequence goes on along the minus strand of NC_049174.1, from coordinate 12,418,825 downwards.
GTCCAAATTCCCATCTCTAACACAAGCTCCACAGGAAAACTTTCTGATAGAGTGCACTTTATTTTAACTATGTGTCCGCTAAATATATCTGACTTGGGTTGATCCTTCTGTTACTGGGAGGAAGTGCCTTGGTTTTTTTCTGTCTACCTTGTAGCTTGCTCACCTCTGCCATGCCTATCTCCATTTAGAAATGTAAACTTGGTGTGCCACTATCGAGTGACAGTGAAGAGATGTGGATGTTCTGTGTGACAGAGTGTATATAGCAGATGCATATTTGTCCTGAAGGTGACTTGCAATGTTTCATCCCAAGGGAAAGAAGAATGACCTTTAGTCTGTCTGGATATTTTACAGTCTGTCCTTCCTTTTCTGTTTCCTGTGAGGTTAAAGACCCGCTGGTGATGATTAAAAGTACTGTAGTTCCTTCTCTCTCTAAATAGTTTTTTGAGTTATTTCAGAAGCAAGGAAGAGGCTAGAAAGGTTTAGCTGCATCTTCCTTTTCACCCTGATGTCCACCAGAAGTCAGATTCTGCCACATTTTACTTTCTAGTGAAAGGAAAACTTAATAATCTTTCCTTTCTGTTCCTATCCAGCAGCTGAACACCCCCACCCCTCTCAGACACATTCACAGGATATTTTTTCTCTCTTCATACCAACAGCTCAGTTGCATGGTGCCAGCGTGGGATCTCTAGACTGGAACTTCTAACCCCGCTGGGTCCATGTTTGGTAACATTGCAGCTGATCAGAGCCAGGTTCAGAAATACCTTGCTAATTACAGCAGAAATGGTGGTCGGGGTTTGTATCAGATCTTTTTCCTTGGGCTCTTTTTCTAGTCCATAGCTGCCATACTTCTTTCTGGAGAACTGTGGGCAGAAATGTTTGCAAAGCTATTGTGGAGAAAAAAACATAGCAAGGTGATGCTGGAAGATCATCTGTGCATTGTACAGATGGTCTGCACGTGCACCGCAAACCTAGTGCTTTGGGAAATGTTGAATTTACTCTGCCCTGGCTTCACAGCTGATTCCAACACGTACCACCAGCCCCTTTGACACTTCTCGGAAGTGTTGGACTCACTTGCAGATTGCAGCTGATCAGTACAGATGCTATAGAAATGTCTGGGGATTCTGGACATGGAGTAGCCTGGGGGTTGCTGCCACACAGTACTTCCAGCTGGGCCATTGGACTCCCAGAAATCCCACACAAAGGTAAAGAAAGTCCTGCGATTATCCCTTCCTCCCAGACAAAATCTGTGGGCATAAGAGGGCATGCCCAATTAAACCCAGACGTGTTAGCCGTGCTCTAATCTGTCTGCTGGATGTCTGCAAGATGTATAGAGATCAGGCAGAAAATGAATGGTGTGGCATCTAAAACCACACGTTGCTGTGAGTAATGTTAGCATATTGAGGCAGCCTTTCGTTCCCAGTGTTTCTCAGAAGTAATTAGTGTGAAGTTCTCCACAGGATCAACATTTGAAGTACTCGTTCCACTCCACATTGTCTCCTTTCCCAGTTTCTAATCTTCTCTTAATTCACCGTGTGTGCTTAGTGGCAAATCTGTGTGTAGCAGTTTGATGTCTTTGCATTCAATTCTGCCTTTATATCTGGGACAATCTGAATTCTCTCACTGAACACGGCCCATCCCATGTAGCCAGGAGATCGGATGAGGCCAACCATCCTGCTCTCAAACTTTCCCAAACAAGAAGGGTGTAAAAAAAGCTGTTGGCTGTCCTGGGCTCCCAGCAAGGGCTCCCAGCCGTTTGGTTGGAAGGCACCAAAGGAGATCTGCTTGAGCTATGGAACAGCTGTTGAAATTGCAAATGGAACAATCCAAGAAAATCAGTGGTTTCAGCTCCCTCTCTACCCGCATCTAGCCTGCGGTCTCTGCATGGCAATTAGTCTGCCTGGAGGTGGGTGCCTTACTACAGGCTCCCCGAAGCCCTAGCTGCTGTCTAGGAGGGGTAGAGCCCATCCCAGGACCAGAATGCCCTGCTAGCGGTTTGTGTCCACCCAGGTAAGCTGCACCATTACAAGCCCACCCAAATTTAACAAACTACCGGGAGATGTGCCAAAGAAGAATTCCCTGTTTTAAATTGTTGTGGAAGTCACTACTCTCCCACATTAGAACTACAGACTGCAGCTGGGGCTTTGTGTTAGCACGGTGACTTGGATGAACACCTTTGGATCTGCCAGCCAGGCCAGGACTTTGTGGCTGCTGCCTGGAGCCAGGGTGAGAAGAGCTGGGGAGCCCTGGCTGCCACCCTGATGGAGTGCTGCAAAGGGGACTCTCACCTGGACCCCTCACGTGGTGGTGGGCAGCACGGCCCTGAGGCATGCGGTGCCTTGGTCTCTCAAAGACAGGCAAAAGGCATATTTCAAGACTCAGATTAGTCATGAGCCAGGCTGGAAGAAGCATTTTGTCTTCCCTGTTTCACTTAATCTCCCTGCACTGCTGTCTTTGGGTTTCAATATTACTTTCTGGGGAATTACTTTCTGGCCTCATTTTGTACCTGTTTCATTCACCCACCCTCTGCTTTGCTTCCCTGGCAGATGGCTCCTCTTAGCTCATGAACCTGCTGCTTAGTAATTACATTAAGGCAATGGAAACGGGGCCTTTCGTTTCTCAATTTTTCCTCTCTGTAAGCAGGGTGGAGGGGACTGGGGACTGGAAGAGATGGAGCAGCAGTTCACTGCAGATGCCCTACAGTAGCCAACATGTGTAGTCAGATCCCCACCCTCTTATCGAAGTACATGGAATTGGAACAAGGCAAGACCTGCATCATTGTGTAAAATTGGTATTCAGAATGTAGCCACTTTAATTACCTTACGTGGGGAGGGCAGTTCCTGGTGTAAAAGTTTCATTTTGTCTCCAGAAGTCCATTTTCACATTGTCTTGCCGGTCCCAGGATGAGTCCACTACATGCAAAGTGCCTGCTGCCCTTGTTAAAATCATCTGGATGTACAGCTTTTCTGTGCTAAACAGGGTGAGGCCCTTTAGTATCAAGACATTAATATACAAGTCTCACTTAATTTAAGTAACTTTATATAGCTTGATAGGGTCATATCCTGAAACTGCCAGGAAAAGCAGGATTCTCTTTTCTCCTTCAAGTAATTTACTTTTAATGGGATTCTTACCTGGCTGCCGTTCTGTTGCCCTGTGTCACTGAAGTGGATCTGTTGAAATCTACAATATAAACCTGTGTGTATCTCCATCTGTGGTATGTAACATCCCAGCCTCCTGAGAGCAGCATGCTAGGGAAGATACCACGTAATGGTGCGGTAAATATAGGTCATCCTCAGTAGAATTTAGCTTTTAGCAAGTGGGAAAATCTTATACACAAGAGAGGAAAGAAAATTCCAAGTGTGGGCATCAGCTCTGTTCTTATGATGTGACCATATATGCTTGAGCTGTATAAACATACAATATAGCAAGCGTATGATGAAAAGCGACGTATTAGCTGAAGAAATATTTGCAGTATTTTCTATTAATGTCTGAAGCTGTCTGAATCTTTCAGGATGTCTTTCTTATCCCTTATATGTAATAGTAGTTGAAAAACGTTCTCTGCCTTCTAGAAAAACAGTCTGTTTCTGATGCAGAGGCTTTTACTTTTAATCTGTAAGGTCGGACATTGACAAGTGACTTTAAGTCTAGAGTGTGAGAGGGAGAGGAAAAACAACTTCTTTATCTGAGTATGGACTTGAATGAACTCGATCAGGTGTCTGAATGACTTCTGATGCCGCAACACCAGCGCCCATCAAAGAGCTCTCCATGGGTGATTTTGAAATGAACTTTTGAAAGCACTTTGAATTTTACCTTTTCCTTCTTATTCTGTTGCAAGACAATAATGCTCAACCATCAAACAGAGAACACACAGGGAAGCTGTAATTTTTCTAACATTATTCAGGATAAGCTAAACATAAAAAGCCACGAAGAATGCATTAGCCATTGTCATAATATGACCAGAACCTTGTGGGTTTAAGTGAAAACTTTTGTATCACATCTGTTCTTTGTTCAGTCCATAGCTTGGAAATTAATCTCTAATGAGTGCCTAATCTGCTGCACTGTTCCCTGTGACTTGGCATAAACACTGATTTATTTAGTATAGTTTGGCTGTAATCATTTGCTCTGAGCTGGAATCACATATCTGCAGCTCTTCATTAGGGAATAATAAACACTTGGCATATTTTGAGTCAGTCAGACAGCATCTAAAGTAATTTCTGCGACGTGGGTGGATTGGTAGATTGAAGCTACTTGGTGCTGAGACCCCTATACATGCACTGTTGACGGTTTGGGAGTTTATCTTTGGACTAGATGCTCACATGAATGGCTTAAACCCCAAAGATGTGTTTTGAAGCTGCCCAAAGGACCAGGCATTGGCTCAAACCAGTTACGGAGTGGAGCTCATTAGCTTGTATCCACAGCAGTTCTGGCTTAGCAGCCAGGAGGAATCAAGCTGGTGCACACCAAAACCACTCTGCAAAGCAAACCAGTTCCTACTAAGTGTGGGTACTCAGGAAATTTGTATTTGCTTCAAGCCTTTACTACTACTCTGGACCACAACGCTGATGTAGAAACACCCACTGGAATGCAAATAAAATAAAGAAATAGATGTTTTCCTTGTATCTGTTACCTAATGTAAAAGCTGTTTTGGTTAGTTTTTTTTATTATTCTTTTTTCTTCTTCTTCTTCTTCTTTTTTTTTTTTTTTAAACGCACTATTTCAGGTTTTATATTTCTGAAACCAGTTTCTTAGTGACATGATTTTCCATTCAGTGCTGAAAATGAAAATTCGTACATTTTCATAGCCAGATTCACAAAAAAGCTTGAGGGCTAATTTTTAATGAGTCAGCATTTCTAGCTAGATCCAGATACTCAACAATTCCGATTTTACCTAGACAGCCCTTTATCCACTGTGCTGAGCTCTCTCACCTTGCTGCAGCTCACGTACCATACCTGCGTGTGGCTTCACAAAGACCTTTGTCCAGCCACAAATCCCATGTAAAGACATGTGTCTGTGCGTGTGTGTGCATTTTTGTTGTTGCTAAGAGCTCAGTCTGCTCTAATGGTGTTCCATGCAAGATATTTCCACTACAGTAGGCTTTGCATCAGATTCTCATGCCTTGGTTCGAGTGCCTGCTGGATTTCCCAGCTTGCTTAGGTCAGCCTTGGCTGGGTTAACCTAATCTCTCTTCCTGGACCATCGTCTGTCAGGATGGGTTTAGTATCCTGCCTCAAGGTGTATTGTCTATGATTACAAACACAGTCCCGAACAATGGTCTATTATCTTTTGTTGTCTTTTGAGTTGCTTCAGTTCTTTATTGGTGAAAATTCTTGCAGAACGCCACAGCTTCTTTACACATGGAAGGAGTCTTCATGGCAGCACCCCCTTTCCCAAGAAAAGCCAGGTACTCACAGGCAGCCTGAGTGCGTGACAGATGACGGCATGCCTGGGAATTCGTTTCAGGTTTCTCGGGCTTCTATTCTGAACGAGCACAAGGACTGAACCTTTTTCCTTCGACCCTTTTTGTGCGTGGTCACCAAAATCAGGTTGTTTCCCTTTGCATCCTTTCCCATCAGAGGGAGTTCTCTTTTGTGCCTGAGAAACATGGTGGGAAATAGAAGCTGCAGCTCTTATTTCAGGCACCTCTGGCAGAAGTTAGCGTCCCGTCCCTGAACTCAGGCATTTAGTTCTGTCTGTCTCACTTTTAGTAATGCACACTTCCTGTTTCTTCAAGCTCAGCTCATACATCTGATTTTATCAGCTGTTCTCCTAATTGTACCATCTTCAGAAATGTTACTATAAGGTGAGATCTCTTCCCAGGACTTTTTGTACCGGTCTTAAGTTGTCAGGGCAAGGTATTTACTACCCCAAGAAACGGGGGAAATTCTGTGACTGATTTTTTTTTTAATAACAACCAGATACTTTATAAGCTTAAGTATGTTTGTGACAGATGCTGATGCACAGGCACTACTGAGCAGTTTCTTTTGTTCACGCAAGCAGCTGTCTCACTGTTACACCTGAAGAAGTAATTAGAAAGATAAGTTGGAACACTAATTTGCAACATTCAGGCCTTCCCTGGGAAGGTATTGCCATGACAAAAGGAAATAAAGGAACTTGCAGTCAAGAACAGGGGCACTGTCCACCATTTTTCACTCTTACTGGCAGCTCTAGGCAACCTTTAACCTCTTCCCACCAGCCTCCTCAAAGAGGCTACAAGATGCAGGAGAGTAAAGGCAAAGGCTCCGGTCTCCTCACACAGAAGGCCCCGTGCATTTATACTTAGAACAAATGTATTTTATTCCAGTTCCCTCAGGCTCTTGTTTCTCTCAGGTACTCCAGCAGGAAAAAAGTAGAAGCAAAAAAACTGAACATACCACACATGCAAGGAGTAAGTTACTTTATAACAAATTTATTAGACACATTTGAAATCAGTTTTATAGATTTTTAGCAGTTGGAATGATATTTGTTTGTTTATCTTACTACTGTGGATAGAACAGTGCTTAACTCTGAATCCGCGTCCCCCAGATGAGTGACTGAACTGTGCAGCGCTGGCTGTGAGTGCAGACGCAGCTTGCAGGGAGAAGTACCGCTCAGTGACGCCCGCACAGACGTAGCCGTGACGAGTTGCATGCTCAGCGTCAGAGGCTGATGCTGCTGCAGTCTCACTCTGTCAGGACGTGGGACTCTTCTGCCAGTCATTGCATTTCGGTGATCAGAAAAGCTTGCCTCGCGCACTCCAAGACCCCCTACCGCTTATTTCAGTGAGCAGAAGACTAGGACTTAGAAAAGGAAGCTCTATCAGTAACCTGGAATCAATTGGTATAAAATTTCCCCCTATTTGGATCTCTTTTCTTGGGAGAAATATTATCAGTAGCCGTGTGTTAACTGGCAGGAAATTGCTTGCCCAGGGCTGCCTTAGCAGAGGCCTCCCCCTGCTCTCTCCTTTCACTGAACTCCCCTCTCGTACTGTACCGCACTCGACATTTGACAGTGCTGAAGGCAGAGATGAATTCCATGAAAAGTAAAAACACAACTTTCCGCTCCATCGCAAGGAGCCAGATGACGGATACTATTTTCAAAGACTTCTTTGTCCATAAGATGGCGTTTGAATTAGGAACTTGTTTGGCCAGATTCTCTTGTTACAATTTACTGATTCATTGGGTGGAGAATGGGAGGGCAGAATGACAGAGCCAGACAGCTTCAATTAATGATTTTTTAAAAAGATTTCATTCAAGTACAAATGCATCTTATAATATATCCAGAATTAGACAGCAGGAAGAATTATGAATTTTAACCTACTTGTGCCTTTAAATGATCTGCTGCGGGGAAGTAAGCTGTTTTACCAGTATTTTTCAGAGAAAAAATGTAAAGCTGCAGCACATGAAATCTGTGGTGATTTTCTTAGGAAACAGAAGTGGTGGAGAAAGGCTGTTTTTTTTTTTTTGTTTTGTTTGTTTGTTTGTTTGAGAAAAGAAGTCTCCAAATCTCTCCTGATTGCTAAATGATACCATAACAAAAGTAAAGTATCAGGATTAGTAACATGGAAATGAATTCATGTTTCAGTAATAGAAGAAGCAAAGAGGGGGATTAGATTCAGGTCTCACACCTGTCTGCACAGATGTAGCTCTTTTGACTTCTGTGAAGTTTTATCTCTGCCATCACATCAGTGCGGATAAATCTGGAATTAGATCCAAGGAGACATTTATGTGTTATACCCCAGTCTTCTGTTTTCTGCAGCCTGACCCAAGCCCATTTGGCAGCAGTTCCCACTTGCACCGGGAGATACCCCAGGACCTGACAGTGCCAGCGCTGCCCCTCTTCTTCCTCTGCACTTCTTCAGTCAGACCTGAGCAGTTTGCACCCTGGCTTCCTTCTCTGGGATGCTGAATACTGGTGATTTTCACAACTTCTACTTCAATTTGTAAAGTTCCTTGGAAATCTCCCAGGGTGTCTAATCTTACTGTTGGGGGAAGGGGAAAGGTCTGGACTGGTCTTGTGTGACCTCAGCCATTTAATTTGTCTGTCATTACTTCATGGGTATAGGTTACCAGGAATGTAATTCTCATCTTTCTTGCTCACAGAAAAGGCAGTAGTCTTAAGTTTTCATTCATTTCTTTGGTTGACAAAAGAAAAATTAATGTATTTGGGAGGCTTTTTCTCTTTGAGTCTTTATTCCTCTGTACATACACACACGTTCATTAGGAATATCAGGCACATGCAAACAGTTTTTTCTAGAATTTAAGTAGCCAGAAATATTGAACCCAAAAGACTATGTTAGTGATACAAATAGTATATACTTTTTATGAAGTCCATTTTCACATCACAGGTTTCTTTAGATAATTTTTCAACTTTCAAGTTATTTTTTTTTCTTTCCTGTTTGCCCCTCTCAGGACAGCATTCAGAATAGGTATTTGAGTTCAGGGAAGGAAGACTGGTGAATGAACTTTAGTCAATTTAATAAAACTAGAACAAATCAATAAGCCACCCAGGCTTCTAATGCTCTCAGTGTTCCCACTGACGGTTCCACAACATCAAACAGTATGGAAAATATTTTCAAGGTAAGTCTTCTGTATTCTGAAACAGGTCCCTAAAGGCAGAGAGATGGAGGTTTTCTTGGCCTACCTGTTTAAAATGGGTCATGCTCTGCATTCACAATCGGCTCGGAGTCAGGCATACTTCTTCAAAGCCAGAGCTCCAGCAAAGCCTGCTCTGTGTGGGCTGGGAGCATGCCACAGCCTAGGTGAGGGAGGTGGCACGAGGGGCATGCTACCCTCCTCTGCTTGGCCATGTTCAGAAAGCCTCAGCTTTCCCTTTGCCTTGGCTAACACAGTGAGACCACCTACTCATATCTCCATGCAGTGTCTGCTCATGCTTCATGCCATCCTGAAGCCAAACCTTAACCTCGCCTCTCTGGTTTCAGCAGTCACAGCTTTGTGGTCTAGCTGTGATACACAGCTATGAGCAATTTTTAGGAGACAGCCAAACTGAACAGCATCTGCAGAGCTGCCATGTAAGCATCTAACCACGAACCTTTCTGCAACAGGCAATGCCTCCACCCTGACACACTGCTGGAGTGGCAGGGAGTCACCCTGTCATCTTTATCTGCACTACTACAGCAGTTTTGTTACCCTAGCGGTGGAAGTGAATCTTCTCCCAGTAGTAGATGTCCTGTGCCGAAGTAGCATGTTTCTGTTTGCACGGAGCAGGCACTACGCAAGCAAAACTACTTCAGTTGGTACAGCTCATTACCTCATGGTTTTGCCTCTGTAAAAGTGCAGACCCAGGATGTTTCCACTGGCAAACATTCCTAGCTTGATCTTGTAGGAATAGAGGGATACTGCAATGGTGCAGGGCCTTTAGGGAAGGGACAGCTGCTGTGAGTGAGACCAGCCGTTTCTTTCTTCTGTCCTTCCTTGTGCCATCCCTCTCTTCTTCCCTCCTCCCCCAGGTGAAGCTGGCTGTACCAATCCATTCAACTGCTGTTAGCCTAAGGACATCTGTCAACATAGTGAGGTTGGGCTGGGATCACAGTGCATGCAGCCCCAGACTGGCCCCAGGCCCTGCCAGCAGAGCAAAGCGCTTGTTGCCCTCCCTGATAGCTGGGTTCCTTCACAGACCACCTGCTTTTCCGTCTTTGGTCCACCAACACTCTGGTGTTCTGTGGAGGTAAGAAGAAAAGGTGTCAACAGGAGCGTGGTTCTGCCAGCGCAGTTTGTTCCACTCAGCACAGATGTCAAATGGTAATTCTTTTGGGTGCCCCCTCAGTTACTTTGCTCCTACCTTGCTATTAGAGGGTCATGAGTGCTCACATCAATTTGGTGCTCCACGTATGTTGGAGAGGTCTCTCAGTTCCTCTCTGAATCCACTGCTGGTGTCAGAGATGGAGGTGGGTAATGCAGCTCTTAGCAGCTCTCTCTTATCTCTAAGGCATTATTAAATAACAGCTGACTTTGCCAAATGAACTGGTGTATTTTCCCAGTGATTCCACAGAATTTAAGGAGTCCTTTGCTCATCCTCACAGGAGAGGTTTTGGACCCTTAAGTGTAATTTCCAGAAATCGCTCCTGGTTCTGGGATCCCTGAACTCAGATACCCATTTGGATGCCAGAAGGAATGAGGAAGTCGGGGGGGGGGGGGAACCACGCTCTGTGCTTTTGGAAGTGAGCGGCAGAATATTTTGAGCTGAATGCCCACAGACCACAAGAACCCCAGATCTGGAGCTGCACTGGAAAAGCTTTGCCTCATTCACACTTGTTTGGTATGGCAGCTTTACACTGGTATGAAAACGACTGATTTATCCCTGAATTTTCTTGGTACAAGTGTGAGGGAAGCAGTCTGCTCTTCATTGTGCCCCAGTGAATAGCAGTAACATTTCCAGCTAGAGAAGGAGAGTTAGCAGTGACTTTGAAAACCAAGCAAACAGAGCAATACATGCAATTGTGTTAGTGGTGGAGGGGATTTATAGCACGTTGGGAACTACCCACTTAGGCCCAGAATTTAAACGGGGGGCGGGGGTGGGGATAGAGAGCTCAGGAAAACACAGTTCCCTTGTTAAAATGAAATAGTGAGTTTAATATATACAGGCAGAAAGTGGAGGCAAGTCCTCTCCCTGTTAAATATTTACCATTTGAGCTCTGCTTAGGCTCCTGATTTTCTGTATCTCTAAAGGTGGTGGCACTTGTGACAGTAGGATATGTTTCGTAATGTATTCCTCCCTCTCAACCCACCTTGCATGGGAAACGGCAGCGGTAACAAAAAGCAGACTGTTCCCTCCTCATGAATATTAATTAGTAAACTCCCCCTGCTATTTTAAATCGAAGGCTGGTGCTAAAGTCCTTTTTTCCCCAACTCAAGCATCCCCTGAGGAAAACCCTGAAAGTCCTGGGAAAGCCGTGCACAGAGGTTGCCGTGACTAGAGGCCTTCTAGGCAGTGACATATAAAACTCTGAGGTCAGGGGGCACAGCAAGAGGAGGAATCAGCTTTGTTTCCGCTATAAGTTGCTGAAAGCTAAACCTTTATGGAACTTTTCTAGCTGCATTTTTGGCTATTTAGCTTTGAAAACAAAAGATTTATTTATTTTTTCCTATTCATCGCAGTTTTTGTCCTAAGTTGACAGCAGTGACATAGGAAGGACCCTCCCTGCTCTGAGCTGGGGCTGTGCATACTCCGTCGACCATCAGTGCTTTAGAACGATTATTATATGATCTTTAAGGGAACGGAGGAGAACAAAAAAAAATGATTGCCCAGAGCCAATGTAAATACTCATGACATGAATTCATTCTTCTAAATAAGAAAATTAAAACTCTCCCTGGCAAGTAAAATACATTGATCAGAGCTTGTGGAATACTAGATGATGTCCAGAAACCCAGCTGTGTGTCTTCACAATCCACTCAGCTTCAGATCAAACCAGAGAAATACTCCCAAGGACAGGGGGTGATACAGCCGGAGGTTGGCTTGCCTCCTAGATAACCCTGAGCAGTGCTGAATAATTCTTTGAACTCAAAGCAATTTGCGACTGTGTTCAGAAATAACACACAGACTTGCCAAAATCTGAGAGTGTATCAGCAACCGAAGTGTATTTTTCCAGTGCCTGTAATGATAAGCTGATGCAGAGTTTTGTTGTTTTCTCTTTGGGGCAGTGCTAGCACTTGCAGTGTGCTAGAGGATTTCCCATGCCAAAGACGCAATTCGTGTCCTGAAGAGTGTGCAGTCAAGAATAATGTTTTAAAATCTTTGTCCTTTATCAAAGGATCTGGATAGACTTCAAAGAACATTTTTAACCGTATCTTACAGCTGGGAAAACTCAAGCAAGGAGGAACGACGTGGCTTCCCCAAGGTGATCTGCAAAGTTGGTGTCAGACCAGGAGTCTGTGTTTCCTGCCTGCTGTGTGGGTGCCGTGTCTCATCACGCTGCGAAGGTCAGTGCTGGCTGCTGTACGGACCAGATCTGGTGTACGGGTTGAATAGGGTACTTGTGGTGGGGGACGGGACACGTTCAAGATGATCAGCCCAAACAGTCCTGCTGGGAGCCCACATTTCATAGTGAACAATAGCTGGTGGCACAAAGCCCGTGGTAGAATGGCAGAAAAGCTCATGGGAGAGGCTCTGGATGAGCATGGGCAATAAGCACACCTCAGTCCTTGGGAACTCGAGGACATTGCTAGGGTGGGAATATGGTGATTTTTGCTGTTTTGCTTACTCCGCACCTAAGAGTACACATTTGATCCAAATCAGCCATGAACACACAACTGAACTGATGCTATGTTTTTCCCTGAGTTCTTCTGGCTGCAAAAGTAGAGATTAAATCTGATTCTTATAAAGACAGTGTCATGAATCAAAAGTAACCAATCCAGCATAAAGCTTGCAAGCACAAAGCTTGCAATTCTTTGAACATTTTAGAGCCTGAACAGTACAATCACATGAGGTCAGCATCTTAGGTGGCTGCAGTGTTTTTGTTTCAAAGCCCTAAAGCCAGATGTAGCTTCATATTCTGGGGACAATTCTGAGTTACATAGCCAACTGTGCTCAAAGGAAGAGATCTTCAGGCAGAACCTTTCCTTCGTACTTGCAAGATCTGGGTGGAGTGAATGGTTAATCCTGGCATGAAGCTATGTGTATGTCTGCAGCAAGGTCTCAGATAAAATGCTTGGTAGATCACAGAAGGTTTAATGGAATTTATCAAGCTGCAGATGTCTTGTTCAGAACTTCTCAGAGGAGATGGCAGCAATACAGTTCTTCCGGGACACAAGAATCAGGAACAGCTGTAACTAATAGCTGCAAGTATAGACATGTATCAGTCAGTAGAGGTAGTTATCAGTTTCCTGGCTCCTTTAAATGCTTACAACTGATACTTACTCTTGTTGTTTTCACCCTTCTTTGGAGGAACTGAGCTACAGCTGGCGTGTATAGTTGGTGGTGAACAGGATGGCAATAATATCAATCAGTTTTAATGGAATTCCTTAGATGTGTGGAGCGTAAGAATACAAATATTAGCTAAAAATCAGGTTACTCATTTCAGATGGAAGCGTTTGGCTGTGGATATGTTTTGAATACTGTGTTGCATGATGACAAACAACCCCAAAAGAGATCAGAATTACTGTAAGTTTGAAAAAGTTTATTCTAACTGGAGGAACTGAAGGAATGCAGCAATTATCTGTCCAGGAAACTAGCCTCATGACAGTGTTTTGTAAAGATGTAAAATCAATCACATATTAAATGGGAGGCCCAAGCCCAAACTGAGAAATGTGTTTTGAAATGGACTTAACGCTGGCAGAAGTTGGGAGAGATCAGAAACACATCTTGAGAACTGGCTGCTTCCTCTCAGCTGAACACTTTCCAGGAATCCTTTTACCTTCATGCCAGGAGGTCGTATTTATTTTACTAGTAGAGGCAGGTATTCACTGCTATGTTGTCTGTGGTATATTAGCAACAATGGAGAATTCCCAGCAGGCACGTGTGGCACCCTGGGGATCATGCAAAGTTGACTCCTGATCTCAAACTTGCCTTTTTTTTTCTGAAAGTGTTACCTAGCCCTGCTAAACCAGCTGTACTCATCCATCATACTTTGCCTCCCCAGTCTTTGGGAAGAGAAGAGCAGAGATGTTGTGACATCAGCTGTCAATACTATGGATGCAATACTCTTTTACCTGACATCAGTCAGCTGTTACTCCAGATGCCAGAGCCAAGGCTGGTTGTGTTTTGAAGAGAGGGACTAACTCCGTGCTGCTGCACCCATAGGCTGCACTGCTACTCGCACTCATTGTGTCTGAGTAGTTTGCTGTGCTGCAAGTAGGAGCAGAATTCGTATTTCTGCTTTTTCCCTGTTACTTCACCCATGTGTCCTGTTGACTTCTGCACACCACACATTTATCTGTGACATCTCTTTCTCTACTGGTGTTTTCTCTTTACTTATCTAGAGATTTAGATAACTCCCAGTTGGTGATGTCTGGCAGAACAATGTATGCCATTGATAGTACAGTTTCTAGCCAGCTTGCCTTTCTCTTTCCTGTTTGACCTTTTAAATTTTGTTATTTCACAAATATTCAGTCTTGAAATTTTACACACTGACGAAACCTAAAAGAAAATTCTCCACTGGTAAAGTTGTCAACAAACTAGCCAAACCTTGAAAGGATATCATTTCACTTGAAAATGCACCCTCACAGGTAATTGATAGCATAGCCATCTTTCAGACCAGATGGTTTCCTTTTGGATGCTTACACAGAATAAAGTCTGAGGAGCAAAGTAGCCCTTATACCCTCAAAACACAGCCTGTCATTGCTTTTTAGACTAAAATCACCATTCCAGAAGGGTATAAGCTAATGAAAAGAATCTTTGCATTTCACCTGATGATAATTAGCTGCACTGCAAGAGAAAAATAATTTCTATGCATTGGTTGGTTCTTTCTCTAATATTTAGCATCGCAAGATATTAAACATGGATGTGTGTGTACATACATATATATGCAATTAATATAAAACAAATATAAAGTTACATTGCAATTTATACTTGCATTTATCTCATGCTCTTCTTCACAGAGATCCATAAAGGGGTAAAATCTAGAATGTTTTCATTGGAAATGAAGCCACTTATTGTGTGGAATTAACACAGTGTTTACAGTACTTCATAATCATGTCTAATAGTTCATCTAGCTTTCCCTTTTGGGACCATCATACAGGTTGTAGTAGTATAACATTACTTGACTTCAGTGTTGAGCATAGGAAGAAGCATGGCACCAGCCCTTCTTCATCTTGTGTGGAGAAGCTTTAAGCACTGCACTGTTCAAAGGTACGTGACATGCTGGCCATTTTCTGCTGCAGTGTGTTATACACTGCCCAAGCAGAGGTTCCCCCTCTGCTCTGGAAACATAGCAGAACAGATGGGAATATCTAGGAGGATTGCTTGTGGTGTGTATTGCACTGGTTAGGGTAGAGGTGGTGAAAGAAAGCATCTGTTTAAGATAGGGAGATTCTGGGGAGGCAGAGAAGAATCACCCACTTTGAGTGTGAATGTAACAGTACGCTTCAGCAGTTCTAGCAAAAAAAAATCACTTGCTGAAATTATCTGTGTGTTACAGAAGGAAAACACCATGTATTTAATCAGTGGCAGCCTAACTGCAAAGTGTCTCAGATGTTGCTTTTTTGTGCTTTTTTGTGGGAAACTGTACTAACGGACTGTACTCTCCTGAACGGATGAGAATAGGAGATTGTGGGAGGAGGGAGAGGATATTTGGGCCAAATAGAAGGGGAAACGTGTTTTCTAAGGAGACAATACTTGGGCATCCGTCAGTGGGAATTATGATGGCTATACAATTCTCCTGCTTTTTGTCTGTCTTCCCTGTGAGCCTATAGAGTCACAGAATCATAGAGTCATTTAGGTTGGAAAAGACCTTTGAGATCATCAAGTCCAGCCACATTTGGCAGAAGAGACTGCAGGACCAGCAGTATGGGTTGTGCGAATGTGATAGGAAGGAAAAAACTTAAGGTTTGTGAAAGCAAAGCAGTGTAAGAGAGACCAATCTACTGTTCTGGCAAAACTGGCATTAATATGAAATCTGGGGGCTAATGTACCTACAGACCATACTAGGTTCCCCTTATGTACATTTTTATTTAAAAAAAATAATAAAATAAATATATTTTTTAAGTTCTACTACTCTTTTTGTCTCTAAGAAATTGCTTCATCGGAACGAAGCAGTCGGATAGGTGATTCATGTAGCACTCATCACCATGTCCAGCCTGAGTAACGTTATCTGATTCCTGGAAGCCTTATCCTTCCCATCTCCACTTCTTGTTCCACCCTTGTCTTACAGTGTGTTCAAGCTGGAAGCAGGCAAGGGCAGGGACCTTGCTGGGTCATGTTTTTGCAGTGTTTGTGCAAGAGAGCCCTAATCCTAATTTTTGAGCCTTTGGGGAACAGCGTAAATCAAAGCAGTTGTAACGTAGATCTTGCTTGTGGAATGAGAGGAGTTTGTCATCTGAAGAAGAGTGCTGTAAGCGCACTAGTGCAGGCTCTCCCATGGCATAGCCTTTGTGGAGGGGCTGGACACTGCCCAGAGAGCCTGGCTACGCTGGCAGTTCCCTCCCTGGGTTCCCAACCAGGAATTCCCTAAGTACCAACAGCATTGGTGAGGCTGAGGCTGGGACAGCACCCCAAGTAGGTGCCTTTGGAAAGGTTCAGCTGTCCCTTTGTGTGGCCCTCTGGGCCTTGGCATAGCCAGGCCTCGAAAAGGGCAGAGAGGAGAAGGTCAGGAGATGAAAGGATGTTTAGAGTAAAATCTTCTGCTGAGATGCAAGGCAGAATGACTTTGTCACTCAATTAGCCTGGACTTTCAAAGCACAGGATGAAGTGTGTGATGCAGCAATGCAGCCCTTGTAAGCGCAGCGTGTGGGAGGCGGTGGCAGAGGGGCAGGAAGTGAAGAGGGTTTGTTCAGCAGCTGGCACAGCAGCTGGGCCCTGCCAGCTCCCATACGAGTTGCATCATGACTGTTGGTGACCAGCTTCTTCTCTGGCCGTGGCATTTGGCACTCTGCTAAGTCTGCTCTTAGTTCTTCCTGGTGCGAGGCGCATCGGCAGACACGTGCCCTGAGGAAGAAAAGAGCCCAGGACCAGCACAGAGCTGGTCTATGCAAAAGGTTTTAAGGCCTGCTCATATTAAGAGATTAACACATCAGTTAGTGGCTTCTAAACTACAGAGTGGCAAAACTGCTTTGAGAAGCCAAATAGCCTTGAATGATATGGTTAAATCCCTATTAGCTACTGTGTACTTACTGAATGCTTTGGCTTGAAGGCTGAGCCATTTCACGCACCCTTCTGTCCAACTCACTGAGCACCAGCCAAACTCTCATCATGAAGTGTGAAACTCAGAACCACATGAGAGGAAGTAGCTCCTGATGGAATTCAAGGCCTCTGGAGCTGTGCGGAAAGGATGTAAATAGATGCGAGGGTCTTCTTCCAAGACCTTTCTAACGCAGGCTGCCCAGTCCTCCTGGCTCAGAAGTACTCAGATACCAGCTGTATATGTAGCTGATTTGTCAGTGTAATGTGTGTTTTTCAATGCTGTATGAACACTGCAAACATGTGCACAGTGGCTGGGATTGTCAAGTCACAGGAATTAAGGCACTTGTAATGGGGCTGGTGCCTAAATCCTGGAGACTGCCAGGAAAGTCAGGCACAGAAAATGTTCTGAGAACACCCTGAGGAAGGAGCTCAGTGTCCGAAATGGAAGCTGATAGATTTTACAGGGGAGGTGTCTGTTTAAAGCATTTTCCTGAATCCTGGTGTCATTTAATGGTCTCGAGATGACTCTGTAAACCACTCCTTATCACAGCTAGGTCCAAAAAAACTGTTCTGGGAAGCCAGGAATGGTTGGATTTTATAGAGGTGATATAACCTGTTTCCTTTTATGTTTTGTGTCCTTCTTTTCTTGTCAGCCCCACAGCACCTCTTGCCAGTGTCAAGCACTATTAGATCAACCGCTGTAGTGCATCACGCTAAAGATTTCTCGTCCAAAAGTGGAGATCTGACTGAATTTCCAGCTCTCTGTGCTGTAGGGAAGCCAGAGAATGGCTGAGCATTTGTTCCTGTGCTTCTTCAGCTCGAGCAAAGAACATTGCTTTTACCTCTCTGTGGTCTGGGTGACTTGGAGCATCCAAACTATTCCACTCCAGCCTTCCAACCCCAAGGAGTCGTATTGTATACATTGTTTGAACCCAGACTCTGGTACCAGGCATTTCTTTTGGCAGGGAAATCAGAGAGTAGGGTACTGAGGCATTCTGCACCTTCCAGACAGCCTGCCTTGGGAAGCAAGGACCCAGACTGCTCCACGGTGTGGTGTACAAAAGACAGTGTGGCTATAGCCAAAGTGTCCTGAAAGGATGCTCAAAACCAACCATTTTGGGTGGGATAGCTTGATAATAACACCCTCATCTTCAGTACCTTCAGTACCAAGTACAGGTGCTTCTGTAAGTGATGGTGCCTGGCAGAGGGAATCACACCCACTGTAGCTTCTTGGCAGCTGAGCAACAACAGTCCGCAGTCTGAGCAACTCACTTGTGAGTAATCATTGTGGAAAGCAAGCTTTGCCTATTTTATCTTTTGTTAAGTTTTCCTGCAGCCCAGTTGCCATCAGAACACTGCTATCAGCACAACATCCATCAGAAAGTGGGAACCTGTGTTATTAGAAGGGAAAAAGAGCATCAGCTGCATTCAGGAAGGGAGAACTGGTACCAATTTACGGTTTACTGTCAAAGGGCCTGACGAGTATCTTACTGAAACTGATGGAACAACTGGCATTGATAGTATCGAGTTCAGCTTCAGCATGAAACTCGGAGAGCACTTTGCAGCATCTAATGATGGCTTCCGACATAACCGCCTTGGAAACCTGAGCTGCCTTCCTTCCAGCCCATTCTGGTCCAGGTTGGCTTGTGGTTCTTTGTTCACTAAATCTCTTGTTGACTAAATCTTCTGGGACAAACACGTAACTGGTGCTTAAATCCCCAGACAAAGGCAAGCACAGATGCCTTTTCTGCTTTGAAATATCCAAGGTCTTTCTCTGCATAGCAAGAATCTGTGCCCTGAATGGACTCAGGGAGGGCAGAAAGGAACTTGCTGTCTGCGAGGCCTGGTTAATATGCCTCTGACTGGCCGCCTTTGTGCCTTCTCTTTAGCTCCTTGTGAATGAGAATGGCCTGCTGGCAGGTAGCCTGAGGGCTAGATATGGCTCGCTGTGAAAGGATGAGCTGGGAAACAGGAGCAGGAATAAAAGTAGGGAGCAGCAGATGAGAAGAAGGGAACCCTTCTCCTTGATGAGCACTTTACTACTGAGACTACATCTGTGTGTAGTGTAGCCTTCTCTCTTTTTGTCTGCAGCAGATCCCTACAGCACCTGTTAGCCTTCTAATTGTTACCTGCTTAAAAGTTGCTCAGTGCCGTTTGGGAACCAGCCTTGCTTTGCTGAGTGTTTTCTCCACTCCCTCAGCACCCCAAGGCTGAACCGCAGGTTCTGTATCTGAAGGCAAGGGTTTTAGGTGCCACGTGGCAGTGGCATTGGTGAGACCCTGAACCTTGGTACATGTTGCTGATGTATTTTCTAGTTTGGGGAGATCCCAATTGTTTCATTTACAAGACACACACTGTGTGGGCAGACCTTTCTGCCCTGCTGTTTGCTGCCAGACTGTTTTTAGATACTAGCCACAAATTCGAGGAGCTAAAATTTGTTGCAGTGTCAAAGTTAGATGTAATAAATCAGAAATAGCATACTAAAAGGGTGCTCTACTTCAGCACAGCAAGTAGCCTGCTTCCAGCTTCTAGAATTCGCTTCATAAACCCAGTCGCTACAGCTGATTCCTTTTATTTGCTAGGTTAAAGGTTGGACCAGATGAGGTATTTTCCAACCTAAATGATTCTATGATCCTGTGATTTCTTTGTATAATTTTAGTGTGAAGGCAAAAGTAAGTTTACAGAAGCTCAGACTGGTTTGCAAGATACCTACTCAGTTTTCCAGGTGGATTCTAAACATGTTTAGAAGCTTCTCTTCTGTCTCACTCAGAAGCTATTAAGCGTAAGGAGTGTGTTCAGCAGCTGACAATTGTATTGAGATTTGGAAATCATAATGAGAGAAGAAATAGCCCACCAAGATGATGTAGCTCATGTGAAGCTAACAGGGAGAAACACCCAATGATCATTCAGTGTTAAGCATGAAAGCCTAGGATGTGTTCAGGCTGATTTTGAAAGAAGGAAAGAAAAAGAAAAAAAAAAAAGGAATAAGCATTCACTGAGAAGAATAAGAGAGGAAACAGGAACTAGATGCCCTCTGGCTCCCGGTGGGTGCTGTGAGGGGAAGCACAGTGAGCTGTGCCTGTGCTGGGCTGTCAGAGCTGGGGCAGTGGGAGCAGCAGGCTACGTCTGTCATTGCTGTTCATGTACCTAACTGATGGAGAATTGAGGCCGTGCGTCCTCCAGTTGGTGCTGTAGGGGCTTGCACTTGCAGTGTGCGTAGGAGCTGACAGGGTGATACACTTCCCTCAGCAAAACATCGGGGTCTCAGTCCTCTGGTAGCTCACACGAGGCTTGTTCTCCTCTGCTGGGAGCTCCGAGCGCTGCAGAGTGTGCCTGTGGCTGGGCCCCAGCACTCCTCTTCCAGCTCCATGTCTGTAGCAAGAGAGCTGTGTGGAGAAAGTGTCGTTAGAAAGCCCTTGGTCCTTCTTGGCTGTTGCTGCTGTGTTTTTAGTCTGGGGGAAGGTCTCAGGCATTTCATTTCCAAGAAGCATTTCAGTGAGAATTTTCTGCACTAATTGCCATGTTCTTTGCTGCCAGAGACGCAGGGTTTGTACTTGGTGCACTTTAAAAGTGGTGGAGGGTGACAGGGTTTTAAGATTTAATCTCCAGCAAGTGACTCTTTCGTTGGGGGTAGGTGAAATGTTACTATCATCTGTTCAAAGGTGGAGTGACAGTTTTGTACTAGCACCCAACTAACTGCATCTCAGAAAAATGCTGATACAATCGCATGTGAGAACTGGATGAGATGAGACACTTTTCGCTGAGTTTCTGCAGCGCGCAGTGGAAGCTGCTGGTATTTGATGAGCAGTAACAAGCTGCCCTACTGTGAAACCCCACCAGTGCCAATTGTTTATGCCAAGTCTGCTGAGCAGCGAGGATGCTGAAGGGGCAGTCATGTTTAGCACAATGAGATCCGGGGACACGGATATGTTGCAGTGTTAATTCCTGATTATCGTTGCTGCTGATGAGAATTTCTCCAGTTTCACAGAGGCAGAAAAGTGCCCTCCTGAAAAGAGGAATGATGGTTGGCAAGTGTTTCTGCGTGAGCTGGTCCCATCGGGTCAGACCTCATTCTCCCTATGCCTCGGGTGTGCAGATCCAGGGTGCTGGGTTAGCCTAACCTCAGTGTTGCAACTACAAATTACAGAATTACACTCCAGTCCCCCTCATCCTCAGTAGCTTTGTTGTTGATGAGGGCTTGCAGAGAGCGCCTTCAAGATGCATTACCTTAATTCGTGGTTTGCCTTGCCTCCCTGCACCTCTTCCTCCTGCATGCTCTGCAGCTTCCCTGTTCTCTGCGGCGCTTCAGCCTTGCCCGGCCTCAGTGCAGCTCTGGGAGCCCAGCACCTCTCTGCCCGGCCCTCAGCAAGGGGCCTGGGGGGTCACCTCTGTGTCCTGGGACAGCTTTGCACTTGGGCACTGCTCGTTCCTTGTACAGGCTGGGGGGACCTGCACAGGCAGGCACCACAGGGGCGCAGACGACTGCAGGACTGCAGATGATTCACAGGAGTACGATCAGGGTGTTTTTCTGGTGTAGTATGGGGACTCGTTACAAAGCAACGAACATTTTTCCATTTGGCAATTTGAGAGCAGGTTTCTTGCACTGGCTTGTCTTTGGGTCCCTCTGGGGTGGAATGGGGAGATACCTGCTTCCTAACTTCTCAGACTGAGCCTTTGTACACCTCCCAGCTCCTTGTATCCTTCTGTGAGGTCCTTATACACTGTTTCCCAATCTCCCCCTCTTCCCCTCCCTTATTAGGGTTATTCAGCCCCCTCTGCTTCCTGCACAAGAAAAGGCTCGGTTGGTTTCCAGACTCTCACCTTCCAAAGCTCTCTCTTTGGCCAGAAGAGAGTGACAGACCTCGTTGAAACTGTGGAGCCAGAAACTGGATGCCAGGACCCTGTTGTCCCTTTCAGTGTTGCAAAAACATCTGTACAACTCTGTATTCCCCCACCAGGTCAGGGGCCCTTCACTGCAAGCCCTGGAAGAGCAAATTGACAAATACCTGAGCCAGAAACAGACCTTCCCTGCAAGGAGGCTGGCTACAGTGTTAGAGGAGAGGGAAATTGAGAGTCATTAAATGGGAAAGGACCAACTCATCACGTGCCCTGGACTTCTTAAGCAAACACAGCAGGAGAATAGAGTAACTGTGCCTCCCCTTCCCCCACACAAATAACTGGAGTCCTTATTTCAGCAAGTGCTGCACAGCACACAGCTACGTGACTCATTTTCATTTTACAAGGCTTCTTGGTTTTAACTGTGACAAAATTCAATGCCTGTAAAACTCTTGAATTTTTATTGTCACCTTCAGAAAACGGCACACCTCTTCATTTGGCTGTCGGTGGCCTCAGACTTCTTCTTCAGAACTTCCCTTGCTAGGACACGTTGGAGGATTTAAGGGATGGTCAAACAATTTCCAGATTCCCCAGTCTGTGCAGCCCACAAGCTGTAACAGTGCAGGTACAAGGAATATGTTTTGCTATATCAACTTCTTGTGTCCTAAGTGCTGTTAGAAAGGCAGAGAGTGCTTGCTCTAATGCTATCGTGAACACTCCCGCAAAGCAGACCTGCCCTCAATATACCGTCTTGACGTGGGCTTTCTCAGGGGGTAGTGGAGTACTCCTCTTTTGTGTCTGGCTGATCCTTTTCTGACCAACAGTTCTCTGTCCTTCAGCTCTGATGTGGCTTTACCTTTCCCTAAATTGTAGGTGACCTTGTTTTAGTGTTTATATAGAGGCCCACCCCCACTCCCCCATTCATACCCTGGAGAATCTGGTTTTCTTCATGGCATCTCAAGCCCTTTGTGTGTATGAGTAATGCACTCTTGAAGCCCAGCCCTAGAAACTGAGGTCTGAGCTGGCCCATCCTTGTGAGACTGAACCCCTTGTATCTCAACTGGACACACAGCTCGGCCCTAGAGAGCCGAGGCCAGGAGCAGCTCACAGGCATGGGATGCGGGAGCTCCCTGTGAACTCCTGCTGCTCCCTATTCAGGGATTGTGCCAGGGCAGGCTGTGAGGTCCAGGGTGGCTCAGCATTGCCAAGTCTGCCTTGCTTCATTCAGCAGCAAGGGATTTGTGCAGCCCTCTGGTCCCCACGCCAACACAGTGGGGTCCGGTGTCAGAGCAACAGCATGAAACCCCCAAAATGCCCAACAAGAACATCAGCTTTCCTGTGCTGTCCCTCGCACTTGCTGTAGGAGACTGTCTGCAGAAGAACAGCTTTGTCTGCCCTACAGTATGACAGTCAGGCCCCTGGCTCGCTTCTGAAGTGCCAGGAGAGGGGCAGCTGGCCCGGGCCATGGTGCAGCAGCTGCTAGAGCATCTGCCACGAGACCCCACCTGATTAGAAGTGCTTATCTGCTGCAAAACTTCAGGAAAGCTGCCTGGAACTGCAGTGAAATCCATCATTCTTTGACACTTAGTTTGTGCAATGAAAACCATCACCATCAGGGTACCAGTGAATTTGAGCTGGAAGCTTTCCATTTGTTCTATCATTTTAAGGGGCTACTATTCAATTTGTAACAGGTGTGGGTAAAACCAGATGTTGGGATCAGCCATCCAAGAAGGAAATCCAGCTCTGCAGCCCTTACCCAGAGAAGACTCTCAGTGACTGAGCATTTTCTGATGACCTACTTGTCCCTCCTACTCTCTAGACACAAAAACAGTTTCAAATAAGTCAGTGGATTATTTTTTAGTTAGGTATTGTGGCAAGCTAACAGTAGGTAGGGAAGCTATTATCCCATAGGAAAAAGTCACTTCAATCTTCTAGTACACAGTTGACTGTGCAAAAATAACTGAAATAAAAATAAAAATGTTATTTTTCTGCTCAGATCATTCAGCCTGATTTGCATCATGGCTAAGAACTCTTCTGGCACAGCTGAGGAGACAGTGAACTGCAACGTGGCTGAGAAGAAACAACAAGAGAGAAGGGCAGGAACTTCTTAATCCATATAATTGCCAAGCCAGCATATTATGTTAGTATGGACTAACATCTCTCATTTGCTGGCCTCTTCAGATGTCTCTGATCACTCTGTGTGACAGCAGAGAGAGGCAGAAACTGGTTTTAGGAGATTTTCAACAAGCAAGAGTCGTAGAGGGAGTTTCTAAACTGTAGATTTTAATCAGTAATCCCTAGGAACATGATGATGCTTAGCTTCCATGATTTCATTATATTTTTCTGTCACTGCAGAGGATTTAGTCTATTGAAGACCGGAAACACATTCAGGTGGAAAAAACATATTTCTTATCCTCAGGAGCTCGCAGTGGGCTAAAGCCAAGCTAGCCATGGATGGGACATGGGTTACTCTAACAGAAGTGTGAATCTTTCTTTAATTTTATTAAAAGGGATCCTTTTCTGTGACAGATAGTTAAAGAAAAAACCTCAGTGCAATCCAAAGAGCTGAGGGTGGTTTTGATTGCTGTTGGCTACTCAAGTGCAGCAGAATAACCAGCTTCTGGCGGGCATTTTAGAGACAGACTCTCTAGAGATTGAAGCAAAAGGACTAAAAATGCATATGTGTACAGAAGGGGGAGCAGAGAAGCCTCTAGCGAGGTATCAAGCCTCTCACCCCAGCAGAAGTTACTGCACTGGGGTGTTTGGCACTGGACCCTACAGGAGGCTGCCCAGCATCAGCACTGCCAGTGCTATTTGAAGGGTCCCCTACCCCAGGCACCATCCCTGGCTCTCCCTCAGTATGGACGAGCTCAGTGCGAGGGAGAGGTGGCTGTGGCGAAGTGTGTGTGCAGGTGTCACACTAGTAGGTGTAATTTTTCTTTTTCTTCTCTGAAATTAAATTTACACTGTTAACTTCAATACGAGCAGTTTCCCCAGCACCAGAAACATCTGCTAGTTTTTTCTCCCTCTCCCCTGCCTCCCTTATTCACTATTTTCCCTTCAGAGTCTCCCTATTAATAAAGGAATAAAAATTCATCACCGCAGCTGTCTCACTGTTGCTCTGCTGCTCTGTGCTTAATGTTCAAGCTGGAAAGCCAGTGATTTTTTTAATTTAGAAACAGGAGAAAGATGACCTACACTGCAGATTTGGTGCAGCTTCTCTGCTCTGCCGACACTCCTCTCCTCCCGTGCTGGGTGAAAACTGTCTCGGTTTTCACAGTGGTAATTTCTGCTCCTAATACCGAGTCCTGAAGGGCTCAGCTCCTGAAGTTGTTACCAAATCATTAAACACCCACTGGAGATTTCTCTTAGATTTGGTCACATGGGTGAAAGGGAAAGAGGGGAGAAAGAATATGGTTAAGTAAATAATGTCCTGGGTGTGAGAAGTGAGGGAATTTTCATTTGCTTCCCATCAAATCGTACTCGTTTTGCCTTGGAGCTGGCTCTGGCACTGTCGTGTTTCACTGAGTTTTTTGTGCCCAAATGTCATTAAAACTGGGAACAGAGGGCAGAAAATTTGCATCAAAATCTCAGCATCACACCTTGGTTCAGCCACATAAATACCATTACACTTCTGTGGTGGTTTGTCTGCAGCAGCAGCAGTCCCGAGCTGTACCAGTGGGCAGGAAGGTGGTATTGCAGCTGTGTCCACCCCGGGATCTGGATTGTGTCCCTAGGTCAACGACAATTTAGTTTCCTTCAAACAAGGATTATGTTCCTTTATGTCTCCGGGCATTGAATATAAGTCCCTGTAATAATTTCTTGTTGCTAGTATGATAATTTTTGGTAGAAACTCCAAGGAGAAGCATTTAAGCTGTCGCACATTGCTGCATGTTCAAGGAGTCCCTCAGCTTGTGTGGAGGAGCCCATGCTACCACGTTATGCTGGCACAGTGTTGTGAGAATAGCTGTGTTTGCCCTGCGGGACGAAAGGAACATGGCAACTGGGGCACAGGAGACAAGTGTGCCACTCTGGTGTCACTTGGTTTGGAGGAAATGAAGCCAGGATAGCCAAGGCATTGTGTCTTTAAAAATAATCCCAAAAAATGCATGTGGAGGGGTTAAGTGGAGACCTACATTAGTCTTACCCTCTGGTGCCCTGCAGCTTTTAATTGATCAGGTCCAATTATTCAGCCTATATCCATTTGAATAGTGGATAATACTGGAAGGAATTCGCTTTCAATAGGATTTATGGCCCCCTTCCCTCAAGTCATTTTCAGATAAGAGATTATAAATGTTAGAAAGTCTGCACAGATTGGTGTGATCCAAGCAGCAATAATTCATTGCTGTTAATGCTGCAGTGTATTTATTCAGGGAACAAATTGGAAATCAGGAGGAGAGGAGACAGTTAGTCTTTTAATATGCAGGAAAACAATTGTTTATAATTATTCTGCCTTTAATTCAGAGAACAAACACAGCTGTTGTTTGAGGCTCTTAATCTGATTACAGAAGTGCTACCCTTTCAGACCACAGTGAGCCAAGGGGACAGGCAGTGCCCTGAGCCAGCAGACAGCACGTTTCTTTTGCACAGGAGACTCAGGTGAGAAAAGGACCGGACTTGCTTCCAGCTTGTGATTAGCCCTATGTGCTTCAGCTTGTTTCAGACATGCTACTTTCCACCTTGTATTTAATGTATTCCTTGCTTGGCTCATGCACCCAAGGTGGACTGGGAACCAGTCAGCTGTGGTTCTGTGCTGCTGGATGCCTGTTTCTGATGTGCTGGGAAAGTTCCAAAGTTTTTTTCTCACCTTGCCTCCACCTCCTGCCTTCTGTCAACTGCCAAAACATCACACTTGCTGGTGGCAGCAAAGAAGTCGAGGTAGCATCCCTTCTTACACAGCTGATGGTGGTGTCTGGAAGCTCCAGCCAAGCTCAGGGCCCTGTCATGTGAGGGTTTGTGGGAACCAGCCCCGCTCCCTGAAAACCTCACACTGTTGGGAGACAAAGCACTTTGGGAGGGAGCAAACATTGCTTCCCACCTTGCCCCAAGTCTCCTCTTCCATCCTGTCCTTGCAGAGGTGAGTGCATAAAAAGCTTTGACACCCATAGAGGATCTGGGAGACTGGGCCAGGATTTTCTAGCTCTTACAAACACATGAGCTACTGAAGAATCATTTAAGAAGTGTAGCTGCCTTTCTGAAATGGGGTGCTCTTACACTCCTTTTTATTCTCATAATGGAAACATTATTGAGTGATCAGTTCAAATGAGCTTCAATCTACAATGTGCTAATGTGGTTATATCCCATGGCGGCTGTCAGATTGGAGAGGATGGAAATACCCAAACTTTCATTTACCTGTCTAGGGAAGTTTGATGGGATTCAGACATTTATCCCCCATCCTCTGTAGCAGACAAAGTGAAACAAATGTTCTTGAGTGCTGGTGATAACTTGCAAGGAACAGAGGTGGTGAGCAGAAAATAATGTGATGAAAAGAGACTACAGGGAACGAATAAGAGCATATGTCCTATTTTGCTGCAGGGGCCTTCTGTTTAAAGCAAACACTGGATTTTGGATGTAGTATTGTTCTACCTATGCAACTGTGGAGGGTTTTTTTTCTTTCTTTTTTTTGTCTCTTTGCTTAGTCTTCAGCAGCAGAGATCTCTCAGGTTTCAGAGTCTCTCTGTAATTAGAAAGAACAGCTTAAATCCTGACTTCAAACGAGAAGCCACCAATCTGCTGTGTAAACAGAGAGCTTGAGAGAGCTCCCAGGAGGGTCTTTAAAATCTGTTCTCCTAAACCCCTGGGGGGCAGGAGCCAGATCTTGGAGGGGATGAAACCCATCATTGCTACCAGACAATCCCACGTGAACATGGAGGGGCATGGGGTGGAAGCTGCCCAGTGCAGCTGCACAGCGTATAGGTGCCTACTTTAAAAGCATGGCTCTTACACTTTAATGCCAGATCTCTGCTCTTCTGGGTCCCCAGGCTGTACGACTTCGTCTGCATCAGGAGAGAGTCCAAATGATTTTCTGCCAGGTAGTTGAATTGCACAGTGCATGGTGCTGCCTTCTGTCAGCTACAGGGAAGGAGGACATGTGGAAAATAATGTGATACCTGCTCCAGCATCAAGTCTGCAAGGACAGAGTTACCTCTTCAACATGTTCTGTGTAAATTTGAGCTGGCAAGTGACACCTCAGGTCTTTGAGATGGACTGTGCTTCAAACTGCACTGGCAGCAGGTTCCCTGCAGCTGTCCCTGCCTTCCTGTGGAGCCACAGCCCCAGTGGGTTGAGTGTGATGGGTCTGGATCCAGAAGGGGCTTCAGAGCAGCCTGCAGGGGCCTTCCCCACTGCGTTGCAACCAGAGCAGTAGCACTGTGCTCTGTCTTTGGGTGGGTACTGAGAACAGGCTGAGGAGATAGGCTGAGGTGTGAAAGTCTACCAGACCTTCTGCAGAGGATAAGGAAAATCTCTGGAGCAGATCTCTAGTTCCACACTACCCTCCCTGCCTGTGCTAATTGTTGTTAAGGGGATTTTAATGTTGCTATGAACAGGAATCTGTGGAATTCCCTGGTATGCACATGCAGCTGACTTGCCCTGGAAAAGGCCAGTATAGCAAATACAGTTGAGGCAGTGCTCGGTTTACAAGAGCTCATGGAGACTTTGGCAGGCCAAGAATGAATGAGATCAGCCCCTTCTAGCCTCAGCGCTCAGCAAAGATCGAGAAAGCTCCTGACAGCTTAAGAACTGATCAGGGAGCATATGACTGTATAAAGGCACCTTTATCCTCCCTTGTGCTGCCTTATTCTGGCTTAAATTGTTCACAGAGTGCCAGTCTTAGCATTGCAAGCCCGTCTGTACAGACTTCTTTACTTGCCACTGTGAAAATATAAAGAATAGACCTGGAGAAGAAAATTTTGCCTGCCATAGGTCTTTCATTGCAAAGCCAGCTGACATTCTCCCCAGGAGCTGTGCAGGCAGTGGCTGCAGTACATGCAAACTTCATTTCGGGGGGAAAGGCCTGTGGGCACCCTGCCCTGGCTCTCAGACCTGCCCTGCAGGAGTCCAATTCTTCCAACTTCTGTGCCTGCCCAGCACTCCCAGAACCTGTGGCTTTGTTAAAGGCTGCTATGCAACATGGACCCAAAGTTTTGGAGCTCATGGGAGCAGGATGGGGTGTTGCTTTAATATAGGGGGGCGAAGCACATCTTTGCCTACTGGTGCAGGCTGCGAAGGACTCTTTTTGCTTCTCAAGGCCAATGTGTTAAGAAGTTGGCTAGATACCTGCCCCCTCTGTCTTCCCCAGTCATTCTTTCGTGCTCCAGCAGCTCTCCATCTGGTTATTGTATTCTGTGGCTAGGAGGCTCTACCAAACAGTTCTCTGCAGCTGTGAATACCAGTTCTCCAGAGACCAAGCAAAAGGCCCTCGCAGCAGCCCATCCTTTTGCTGGATGAATGGTGACAAAGAGGCAGTCGGCAGCACAATGAGAGGAGTCTCCTGGCCTTGTGACCGCTTCCCCGAAGCCTCCCATTCCTGCTAAGGGCATGCAGGCCAAAATCCACCTTGTTATTCTGGTCTAAATCCCGATAACTCTTGTGCAACATTTTGGGCAGCTGGCAAAAAGGCGTGTGCACTGTAGGAGCTAGTTGTGGAAGGGCTTTGTGGGAGCTAGCCCCGCTGTACGGGACAGACTGAAATCCGAAACCCAGAGCGCCCGTGACGCAGGCAGCCTCCCCGCACACAGATCTCAGGGCAGCACTCCTGGGCTCTGCCTCGTGCTGGGGTTGCTGCCACTGAAGCCAGAAGGAGCGAAGTGGAAAATCAGGCACAGCATTGTTTTAATTACAAATTTACAGTCGTTGTGGAAAGGAATTTTTTGTACCTGGCCTGCTGACTGGCAATACACCATGTGTATGCCATGTATACACTGTTGGAAATGAAAGGCAAAATTCTAGGGGGTGAAGTGTCTCAAGAGGCAGAGTACTCAGTCATCTCATGGACTGTGCTGGTGGAAATGCACAAGAGAAGAAAGAGTTACGACTGTCCTCTTGGACAAGTCCCCCTGAAGCTGCAGAGTTCAGCAGTATGCAAGAGAAGTGACACGAGATGTGACTTGGGATGAAGACAGCTGGTTAGCCTAAAGAGGAATCATTCAAAACAAAAAGCCCAATCTGTGACTGGGGCGAGTCAGTGTACTACATTTAGGTCATCTGGCCCATGGCGACATAGTGGAAGAGGTACTTGGAAAGCTATTATGCTAAGAGATGGGAGTGTGATAGTGGACAGCAAACTGCGTATCATGTGAGACTGCAGTGTGTTATGGTAGTAAGAGAAAGTAGCTAATGAGATTCTTATCTACATATGGAAAGGCATCAGATCACAGCCGAGGGAGGCACTGGTTCCTCTCAGTGCTTCTGATGAGATCCCAAGCAAAATATACTGCATGCAGTTCTGGGCTGCATCACAGCTGAAAGGTTTAGATAAATCGGGGAGGATTCAGGGAAAGGCACCAAGATGTACAAAAGGCCCTGAGAGGCTGATTGGTGAGGAAAGAAAAAAAAGTAAATAAGTGTAATGTAGATAAGAAGGGGCCTGAGAAAACGAGATTACATGTGTCCATGTGCTTGCCAGGTGTGAGTTCCACAAGGGAGGGGAATAATTTCAGTGGCTGTAACAGCCTATAACCAGGAACAATGAGATAAAATTATAAAACAGCATTGACACTGATGTTAGGTCATTCCTCCTCAGGGTACCATGCAGAAAAGTCTCCTCTGCAGAGAGGGGTGGGAAAGTGTTTTTGCATGGCATACCCAGCTGGAGAAAAGACGCTTGAGGCTGCTGCTTGGCCCTGATCCCTTCCATGATAATGGGTCCTAGTGACTGCTGTGATAAGGTTTTGGGTTTCCCTGCTCTGTTTTTTTTTACTTCTGTGTTATGGTAGATATTGATAGCTTTGCCCAGAGCACTTCCCTTCTCCTAGCTCTGCATGGATCTTCAGCATAAAAGTTAGGGCTGTGCTGAGAAAGGTCTTGCTTCAGCCGATCTCTCCCCCTCTGTTCAGAACCAGCAGGGCTGGGAAAGGGTGGCTTTGGAGGGAGTCTGGTGGGTGACTGCCATTACAGTCTGTTGGGAGAAAGTTGCCAGTAGTAGGGAAATAATGGTGTGTTGTGCATGTGATCCTTTGCCCTTTTGGCTCATGAAGGAGCCTCAATCAGTCCTGCCCCTCTGGGTAGGGGATGGGAGTGCACACTGGGCCCTCTGTTAATAGCTGGGAAGAAATTCAAGCAGTCAGCACCACCTCCAACACAGGCAGCCCCTCAGTCAGTGGAATAAGGCGTGAGTTTCTCGACTGTAATGAGCTTGTTTTTCCATGAGATTGCTGTAATAAGCTGTAATGAACAAAGAGCTGCAGGATACAGAGTGAGTGGGTGATAGAATGGCAGATGAAATTCCATGTTGATAAATGGAGAAGTAATGTGGGGAAAAACAATGATAAGTGGATGCGTACGTACATTAGCTATTACCACCCAGAAGGGAGATCCGGAGCCATCCTGGGAGGAAAACTGTGCAGCATCAGTCAAACTGAAGGTGGGGGAGGGAAGGGTTAGGCAAGGAGCCGGCAGCAAAACAGAAAACATCATTATACTGCTGTATAAATCCATGGTGCATATGTGTCTTGAATGCTGCATGCAGTCCCTGGTTCCCCGTGAGAGGATGTAGTGGAATGAGAAAAAGTGTGGCAGTGCTGGCAGGCATCCTGCTGTCTGATGGGGGGCTCTGCCTGGCAGGGAGAGGTGGGAGCAGCCCCAGGGTGAAATATGGAAGAGCTGTGGGTCAGGAGTGGCAAGCATGGAGACAAAAGGTATGAAATGGCTCTCTTATGAAGAGTGACTAACAGGCTAGGGGGCTGCAGCTTGGAAAGGTGACAGCTGAGGGGGTTATGCCAGAGACCCATCAAGCAATGAAGTACACGGAGATGTGAGTAAGGAATGATCCTTCACTGTTTCTCACAGCATGGGAACTAGAAAGCATCAAACAAAGTTATCAGGCAAAAGTTTTAAAGGAAGATGAAAATAATTATTTTTCATCAATAAATAGCCAAACCTGGAACTCATTGCCACAGGATGCAGGCAGTGACATGGTAATAGATGATTTCAAAGGGGTTAGATAGTAAAGGGCTGATAAACTCAGGGATGTAGATGCAGCCTCCAGCTCAGGAAGTTTCTGTGCTCCAGGCTGCAGGAAACTGGGAGAATCTCCATTCTGTTCCTCTCCTGGGTTTTGCACTAAGCCTCCACGGTGGCTGTTGCCAGACAGGATGCAGAAAGAGATGGACTTGATGTCCAAGCCGGGGATGGCAGAGGTGTTACAGGTCTGGCTGTGGCTACATCAGTGCAGGCTCAGCTACGTCCAGGAAACAAGCCCACCCTTAGCAATTAATGTACTCCTTCTTGTGACTGATGCTCTTTCATCACGCTCCTCCTCCAGGGAAGTGTTAGCTGATCAGGAGCATGTGAGATTAATTCATAACAAAGAATTGTCCAGCTACGTCCTTTAGGGGAGCAGTCACAAGAAGACAGACCTTTGTTCTGCATCACTGACTGCTTTAGGTCATCCCCAGAGATGGATTTAAAGCAAAACCTCTTGAACCCTCTTGAACTTTAAGGAAACTCATTCCTGGATTTTCCATCTGGCTCAAAGGCTCCGCGAGGGGCTGAGATTCAAACACCTCTGAACCGAGGGGAAGTCTGGAGCCAGATCCACGGCTGTAGCTTGAGGCCATCCCGAGCTTTTCATGTCAACTTGCTTTGAGAGCGGCGTCTCCGTTCTGCATGGTGCAGCTGGGCCACGGGCCGTGCAGCAGACAGAGCAAGAATTCCTCTCCCACACCGCTTACATAGAAAATTTACCTTCAGGTAAACTACGCTAAGAAGGCTTCATTATATTGAACAGCTGTTTACTCTGCTAAAGAGTGTGAGGAGGCCTTCTTTTCTGCTTTTCCAGGACTTTCATCTCCCCTCTAACTTTCAGAAAGAGTAAGTGTAATAAGGTTTAAAGCTCTGCCACGCGATTGTCATGAAGCTTGTATCCGCCGGTTCCTGCTGCCGAGCAGAAATAAACGAAGCACCTGGATCAGCTCTCTCTCTCCCTTCTCCTGAGCACCCAACGCGATGAGAAAACTGCTGAGAAACAACCACAATTAACGATGGGGTCACATTTAGTTCAGCACCATCGGATGGCTAATTGGCTGATTCCATTACAGTTCCCTTATCTGCGTGCCAACATTGCTTCTAACAAGCCGCTTGCTGGGTAATTAATCCTGTCCAGGGTTTAGGTTCTGAAGCTGGGTGTGCTTTAAGGGGCCGTGCCATTACACAGCGCTTCCTCTGCTAGCAGGGCAGCTCTGCTCACAGCTCCATGCAGAGCCTGGCCATGGGTCCGGCTAGCAGAGGGGACACGCGGAGACTTTGCTTTCCTGGAGGAAATCTGGCCTGCAGTTCTGTGAAAAGAATCCAGCCCCTATAGCCAGCTTCCTCCTTGTGCTGGCTGCTGCTTGACAAAGCAGCAGCGACACAATGCCTTGAGAAGTCCCCCACCCATGAAAATGCAGAACATTTAAATGAGCAAAACCATAATGAGATAGAATGGTCTTTGCTAAAAACTGGGAATAATAAGTTTAGAAAGTAACCAAACAGAGGGATCTGATCAACAGAAAGAAAGAGCAAGAGGAAAATAAAGATGGAGTCATTCTCCTCAGGGACAGTGGCTTGGTGTAAGGGCCAGGCTGCAGGGTTCAAGCACCACGAAGAGCAGATGCTAGCAGAGCAGCGAACGGGCAGTTGCCGGCCTGGGAGGGCTTCTGTCATTGTGCCTCCTGCCACAGGCTGCCCAGGTGGGCTCTTTGGGGTGAGGAGCACCTTTGTCTCTGCTGGTGAATGGACAAGATAGAAGTGTAGTTTTTATGTAAAATTCCTAAAAAAAAGTCCGTTTTGGCTTCTCAGATAAGCTGTAACTGCTGAAGCATTCACCTCAGCCTTCCCCAGGCTGTGCAGGGGTGTGTGCCACACGGCCACCAGGACGTATGTGCAAGGTGATGAGGGCAAGAAAATTCAAGTATGGTGGAGGTGAATGATTGAGAACATTCATTTCTTTAGCCTATATCTACTAATTTACCACATAATTACTTCTAAAAATGAGTGCATGGAAAACAGGCCACTTGGAATAATGTCCTTGGAGGCAGGGACATTGGCATCTCCAATACACTTGGAGAAGGCGTAACACCAGGTTTTGCAGGGATGCAGCAGGGAGGTAGGCAACTGGGTGCTTTGAGCTGTGGGGAAAGGGAACAGGTGCTTGTATTTTTGCCAGCCATTCTCAGTCTGCTGTGTTCGTTCATTTTTAGGAAAAGACTGGTTACCACCAGCTTTGCTCATGGAATACCTTCTTATCCCAGGCGCTGTTGGTCCTTGCTTTAAGTCTCATCAATCAGAGGTGAGAGCTGCCCAGCAGTTGTTAACAGAGACGCCCAACTAGTCTTTACTTAGGTAAACTAGTCTTTACTTAGGAAAGCTGTGTAAAAAAGGAGACGATCTCAAAGACAGCAGGACCTAAATCAAATAGGACTTAGTGAGATGAACCCCAGGGTACTCCTCAGAGGCCATTTGTAGCCTGGCCAGTGCAGAAGGACCATGCTCCTCATGAGCTCAGGGGCCTTTGCCTGAGTCCTCCAAGCTGAGCTGGGTTTTGCTCCAGCCAGCACCCAGTGGACTAGAGGATGACCCCATGCAGTGTGCAGGGCAGGTGCTCCGTCCCAAGGAAATTTTAGAGCTTGAAGAAAGCTTTTAGCTGGACTAGCTGGACCACCAGGAGACAGTGGGGACCTGACACAACTTCCAAATGGTGGAGGTCCATGGTGGTGCACATCCATGCTTATCCTCCGTAAAAAGCAGACAAAAATCCTCATTAATCAGTCACTTCATAAATCAAAGCTGGACATTGGCCTGCAAACTTGTCTGCCCCTAATCACTTCAAGGCAGGTGAAACAAACACACGAGGGGTGTGAGATAACAGAGGTACTGGTGATGAGGGGGGATTGCTTTTGAAAGTGGTGCCCCTGGAGGAGGTGGGGAAGGCTTTGTGGCTCAATGGGATGGAGAGATCAGCATGATAAAGACTGAGGAGCTGAAAGGACACAAAGGAGCTAGGGAGCAGGAAGGGGAAGGCACTGAGGGGGGCATGGGGTCAGCGGCTGGAGGCTTGCAGAGGAAGGACAGATGGGTGGGAGAGAGGGACGATGGGACGCTTGCAATGAAGCAGGGGAAGGCAACCTAGTGGTGAGGTGTGGGTGAACTAGAGAGTGGGCACGGATGAGATTACGTGGCAGCAGTGAAGGAAGAGATGGGCATGCCTGCTCTGTTCATTCTGCTCACAATCAGAAATCGCTGTTCCCTAACAGCTTAAGCAAGCCTTCACGTGGAGTTATGAAGGAAGGAGGATGCCCTTACACATTTCTGACCCAGAGAAGTGATGCCTACTTCTCTATGTCCTTTCTTTCTGTGGGGCTCCTGGGAGTAAGGACACTTCAGAAAGGAAAGGCGTTAGGAATTTCATAGCCCACGCTTTGTCAGCCTAGGCTATCATTTTGTTTCTGTCCTGACTAACAAGCAGCAGTGCGGGGATGTGCACTGTCCACCCATGAAAAATATTCCCATTTGACGAGTTTCTTTTTGGCCTGGAGAGCTCTCCCCCTGTTTTCCTGGCTTGCTGCAGTTTAGCTTACCAGCTCTCAGCATTACCGCTCCTTTTGGGGACACGGAGCTTGCTGATGCAGCCATTGAGCACAGGGCTCCCAGCCTCACAACAGGCACTGTGCCATGTTACTGTTACCCTCATTTTTGCTGGCTAACAGTGCCTGCCCATGAATTTTCCCTGTGTTAGTGCGTGGATTACAGGGAGGATTCTTGCATTTCTGACTGTACAGCTGTACCACTTTGCTGCTTCAGTTATGCCTGCATTGGGGATATTCCCATTTCATACAGCCTTGGAGCTCAGAATTTGTGGGGCTGAACAGATTTGAAGAAAATTATTTTAAGAAGGCAAGAGGCACTCCAGTATGTCAAAGAACAGACTGGGACTATTGATGTATTTGGTGCCGTGTTTTCAAACTGCTGCCTGCTGGGAGCCACATCCATCTGTCTTTTGTTGTTTCTTCCTCCAGAAGTATGTACTAAGTACCATCTGATTTACTTAGAAAGAATGAAGCAACCACTGTTCAAGGGAAAGTCTAATGCAATTCAGGTCATCCTGACTTCAACGGATAAGACACCTGGAGGCTTTGATATTATTACTGAGAATATTAGAACTGGTGAAGCTTTAAATACTGCATTTAGAAGCTTGGGAAGTTGTTCAGTCTGAGTGGTAATGGGATTGATGCAGGAAATCCTGAGAGTGTCAAGACAGAAGCTAGGAGTCTGTTGTTGTTGTTGTTACCAGCATCTAAAGCAGGCTGCCTTTACAAAGGTACCAATGAGAAATCATGTTGGTTTTCCTCTGCAACTGCATAGCCCACAAGCATCTTGAATAACAAATGCAATCTGTCGAAATCTATAGTCCTGATGTTCTGCCAGAAGGGAATGTATGTATATTCTATATAAAAAAATGCTTCTTTTTTTCTTCGGGAGAACAGCATTACTCAATGCAATTCTCCTGGAGAGGCAGGAATTTTAAAGGGCCAGGTCCACATATTTCTGCTATCATTTCTGGATAGCATTTCTAACAGATCAGTGCTCAAATCTATTGTTTGTATCTGTGAATGCAGTGTGGCTTTTGGTAGGTTGTTGCTTTTCGTTTGTTGTTTTCCAGTGAACTTAGCTACCACAGTTTCCATTGACCTGCTTGTACTGTGGAAGGTCTGAATTGTGCTGATTTGCCCGTACGTTAAGAGTAATGAGCACACATTTTAGCCAGATACTGTGCTGCCTTGTGGGTGTTGTGGAAGCCCCTGACTATCTCAGATGGGATCGTTTGTGTCCTGTGGAATGCAGCACTTAAGTCCTGCCAGCAGGAAGATGCATCAGACCTCTTTTGATACATCTTTGCCTTTTCCCCTAGGTTTGCTCTGTGCATCCCTTCTGAGACAGTGCAAGGATGCTGCTTATAGATGTGATTTTTTGCTACCAAAACAGTAGTGCTATCACTAACCCCCTTAGATGTGCTGCGCCTAATATACCCCATATTAGTAAAAACATATTTTCCTCCAATAAGGAAGGTTTTGTCAAAATAAATGTGCTTTGTAACAGTGCTCACGCAGGGAGGGAAGAAGGGATGGAGAGGGGAGAGCTGTGTTGCTCTAGCTACACTGATCTTGTTGAAGTAGCACCTTAGGAAATGTGCGGGACTTAGTCTGGGGGACAGGACTTTAAAGCAGTCACTGAAGTCTAGTGTCAGTTTTCAAGGCTGAAGAATATTATTTTATTTAGGCTTCCAGACCAGCCTTGCTTCAGGAATGCACTTAGGTTGTTTTTAAAGCAAACACGAAATCAATAGCCTGGTGTTCTGCTCTGCTATTTCTTGCCAGAGCCTAAGGACCACACATGGGTTTTCCCTCCTCTTCGTCACACTGCCAGGCATGCTCTTGGGTAACGGCGGGCAGTTCTGTGGACGAATGCGGAGAGCTTCCAAATGGCCAAACAAGCATCGCACATCTGGGCAGTTTTTGCTGCGAAGTATTTTCCGTCAGGCTTCCC
Organism: Cygnus olor; assembly: GCF_009769625.2. NCBI lineage: Eukaryota > Metazoa > Chordata > Aves > Anseriformes > Anatidae > Cygnus > Cygnus olor. The sequence goes on along the minus strand of NC_049174.1, from coordinate 12,381,481 downwards.
TCCAGATCCTGCTGTGAAAGGACTAACTCACACCGCCCGGTCACAAATTTTATCCAGCTTCTGGCTTCAGTGGGAGTTTTATCTGAGTAAAGCCCAGACAGGAGCCTGTCAGCTTACCTCACCATCAATAGTGGTCCTGCTGGAACCGAGGGCTGCGGTTTTCGTTTGTCCCTGGCAAATACCAGCCCAGAGAGCAGCACGGCGCCGTGCCAACCTGTGCATCACCGCCGTGATGGGCCTCGGCTCACACTTGCCGAGACTCTTCCTAGGTGCAAGAAAAAACTCATTGACCTCCATCCTGCGCTGGGACTGCGAACAAGGGCTTCAGTTATAGCAGCAGATTCTGAAAGCTCGCCTATGAAGGATCAGCTTGCCGCTGCCTCCAAGTAGGCACTGTCCTGATGAGGTAAATAACAACCTCTGGCCACCCACTGACCTCCCCTGAACCAGCGATCCAGAGGCAAATGCCCCTCAGGCTCTCAGCAGCTGCCTCAGGCCGGGCGGCTCCCCTTCTGCAGCAGGGTGTGAAGGCAGGCGCTGGGTGCCCGGGCAGGTCTCCAGCTGCACATGGAAACACGCCTGAGCAAAGAGGAGTGAAATGGGCTGAAATTGGAAGTGACCATTTCATGTTTGATGTTATTCAGAGGAGCCTGTTCTTCATTTAGGACATTAATAGTTGTAACAGAAGCTGTAATATTTCAACAACAGTGGTGATTAGGAGCAAAGAGGCAGCTAATCTCCATCTAAAAAGAGCTAACTAGCCCGTCCTTTAGCCCCCACCGCACTGTCACATTTAAATACCATGAATATTCACTGCTTGGCACCCAGCTGGCAGCTGAGCTGTTTTGACACAAAAACCTTCAAACTCAAAGAGTTTTTAATCAGTCTGCAGGAGAGAGAAGAAAGTGAGAGAAAGAAATAGGAACAGAGAAAATGAATCAATGAGTTCAACAGAGAGGGGGGTACCCGCATCCAGTTAACCCCTTCCCTTCTCTGCAGCTGCAGGCACATCTCTGCAGCTGTGCAGCCCTCTCCCAGGCTGCAGGGGATGGAGAGGTGGGACCCCATGTCCCCACGCCCCCCACCCCACCTGAGTGACCCCTTCCCCTCCTCTGCCCCATCCCACCCAGCTGCCGGTCGTCCCAGGCACCCCATCCCACCAGACTTCCCATACTCCAAATGCATCTCCTCGTGCTGCTTTTGCTTCTCTCCTTGTAGAGAAAACTTTTTTACTTTCAGCCTTGGCTGTGTTTGTGACTGGTTACCAGTATGCTTTTACTACAGGCAGCACGGTTTCCCTCACAATATGTGGTGCACTTTAGAGCAGTCAGTCTTTGCCTGCAAGAGTCTTCATCTCAGGAGGCTGGTTGGCAGTCTGAACGCTGCCCTCCCCAGTATCCTTACTGGAGTCTCAGAGTTGCCTGCAGCCCGCACAATTTGCCTTGCCTCAGTTTTTGAAAAACTCTTTGCAGCAGGGTGAACCACGCAGCTGCAAACAAAGAAAATGTTGCCGTGTCCTGGAGGAAAGAACCCGCCAGTGTTCTGAAGGCCCAGGTTTCACTGGCGCAGTGGATCCACGCACTAACAGCTCACCCAGCAGTCTCCATTTCACCTGGGTTAGTCCTGGACACACAACTGCATTTCTGTCAAACCAGCCCGAGCCACAATGCAGAGTCGATGCGACTTTTTGCTGTTATGTCTGTTTTGGACTGGCTGTGGTGGACCTGAGCTGGCAGGAAAAGTAGCCTGCTGTAGGCAGATGGCACCTGGCCTGCTGCAACACCTTGCCATGTAAAACAAATTTGTCTAATTTTTAAGTGCATTTAAACTAATTTATCTACATTTTCTAAACGTACTTTCTAAATGTACTTGGTGGAGTGAGCTTAGGCTGGATCTCTGCTTCATGTCATATGGCTGTGGTATTTTGATCTAATACTGGGAACCACAAAGTCAGATTTATTTTATAATCACACAACAGCCTAAGTCTCAAAACTTTGTGGCCCAGACTACAGACCTTGATCATATGTGGGCAATCTACACTTGCACCTCAGCTGGCTGTGTTTCTAGGGCACAGCGAGGCACTTTTCAAACCTACTGCATCTTCAGTGAGTTTGTTGCACGCTTGTACTACACATAAGGTTGTCTCAGTTGCCTTCAGGGTCTTCAACACTGAGAGGCACCTCAGAAGACACTGCCCTTGCTCCCCTAAGAGAAAGACACGGAGACATGAAGTACAGAAGTCTGGGACTGATTTAGGCACATTATTATGGCTACTGCAAAGGGTTCTTGTATTTAAGAAATGCATGCAAGTGAGGAAACTGAACAGCTAGCACTGGAGCAATGAAGTGGGTAGTTGCATCCTACTGACAGTATAAAAGAAGATCTGGTGGGTAAATAAGAAGCTGCAGGGTTAGGGAGGAGCTTGAAAGCCATGTGACGTGGTGTGATGGAAAGGGTGCCATGGTGGAAGGATTCAGGGAGAGCAGTCAGTATGGTGGCAACGCTGCGTGAGTAGGATCTGAACCGCTCTGATGTGTCTGGACTGGAGGTGGAGCATTATGGATGTCAAGGAAAGACCACAAGGAGAAATTAATGTAACCAAGATGGGAGATGAGAGTTTGGGAGCAGGTTTTTCCTGTGTGGGATCCCCAAATCTGAAGCTAGTGTAAGATTTATTAGGAGTTACTGAAGCTGTGGTGACTTTTACCAAATAGAGACTGGGACTCCTCTGGGAGGAAGAAGGAGAAAGATTTGGGTCACACATTTCATTACTCCTCTCAAGACTCTCTGATGCTCTCCAGACTCAGAGATCTCACACAGCACTTTAGAATTTACAAGCATGCACACAATAGCCAAATGCGCCTTGTAATCTATTCCCAGGCAGCAGCCAGAGTGGCTTTTGCATAGATTGGTACTTACTCTATTCAAGTTGATAATTATTTTGAATGGAATACTCCCCATGAAGCATGCCTGGAACAGCATCAAACCCTGCGAGCTGTGGGAGGCACATACATCAGCTGTACTCCAGGATGTATTCTGGAAAGGCTCACAGCTGGATAGGAGGATCCATTTTCCTATATACTTAAATGAGAAAATAGCATGCGCTTTTCTTCAGTCTCTGCTTGCCAACATCTGGCTACTGCTTACAATGAATTTGTACAGTTGCTAGGAACTATATCTGGGCATGCTTCCTTTGCTTGTGGAAAAATGTGGGAATCTAATCTTCCAGTACAAAAACAAGGTGTTCCAGCTAATACGGCTCCTGAAGCCCCCGAGGCCATGGATTTGGAATGTTTTGAAGGAGGTGGATCACAAGGATTTTACTTGACATTCACCTACAGACTTTTCTGCTGCCGACTCCACGGTATTTACATGTAGTTACCATCGCCTTTGTTAGGGAAGGGAAATGCAGGCTGAGCAGAAAGCAGTGGTGTGGAACTGGTGGCACTCACTCACCTGAGCCAGCTCTCCCCAGCATGCTGTGAGGGGACCGTGGTGGTGGTGTGGTGGTGTTTTGGGGGGCAGGGGGGTCAGATCAGACACCAAACAGAAGTTGTGGCCATCTGTGGTCATTAAAATTCCATGACACCTTTTGGTACTGAAGCAGTTGGTGCTAAAGCTAGCCCAGTACGGTATGGCAGCCAGGGCTTCCCCGTGGGACGTACCGGCTGGGTTCTCAGCTCGCAGTGGGACTGGGGTGCAGAGCCACGCTGCCAGCCCACAGGTCGCTAGTCCCAGGGCCAGGAGCACAGTGGCTGCATCCCTGTGACCAGGAAAGAAGCAAAGAGCTGAATACACAGCGTGCAGAATGCTGATGGCAGGGCTCTGCTCTTCCTGCGACTGGAGCTGCTCTCACTCAGCAGCGCTGGATGGTGCCGCCAACATGGACGGGGCTGTTTGCAGGAGGTCCTGAAGATCCTTGGAGCGAGCAGTGCTGCGAGGTGCAGCCTGACACACCCCGGCTGTTCTGTGAAATGGGAAGTGGTGCGGCTTTTGTTGTTGCTTGGATGTTCTGCAGATAAATCTAAACTTGGGGGGAAAGTAAGGAAAGCCTATTGAAAATGAAACGTATACCACCACACAGAGGGGTAGAAAGGGGCAGTGGTTATGGGGACCTTCACTGACTGACAGCTTAGAGACTCCGTCCTCAGCACTTGCTCTCATCCCTGCTTTGCCCTGCTGTGCAGTGACCCAGAGCAGGAGCCAATCCAGCTGAAAAATAAACATTTTTTTTCCTTGGGTTGTTTTTTCTCTGGATCAGTTCTCTGCTCTCGTTCACCATGTGCTACACAGCCAGCGTGCTGGCATAGCTGGTGGTACAGAGCATGGACAGGGAGCAGCAGGGAGGGGAAGGGGAGCAGGGTTGCTTCAGCTGACGCAAGCGGCTGCGTAGTCAAAAATGGAGCTGCAGCCTGATAGCAGAGCCTGCCCAGAGTGCTCTCCATGTCACGGTCCTCCTGCTTTTTGCACAGAAAGGGGGAGGGGGACAAATTCCTCTCTCAAAAAGGCTGCAGAAATTCCCCAAGTAATCGGGGCAAATCATCCCAACATGCTGCTTTTGGGACTCTGCATAAGGCTGCTGCAACCCTGTGAAACTTACCGGTGTAGCATCCTGGTACTGAAAACCAACAGCAGCACAACTTTAGGTCTTGATCTGTTCCTGTCTGTCCAAGTTACCTGGCAGAATCATTTCTGTGCTATCCTCCTGTGGGAGAGCACAGAAATCCATTGATTCCCTTTGCCTCTCCCTTGGCACTTCCCATATGCCCAGGAGCTTGCTCAGCACTCTGGTGTAGCCCCCTCTGCTAGGAAACCATTGTGTCTGCACGCCAGGGAAGAGCTGCTTGGTCTGGTGCCACCTCTGGCATCCCTGCGGCACCATCCCCTGCTAGCTGCTGCCCAGGGAGCAGGCGCAGCCACCCCGGATGCCGAACTCCATTTCTGTCACTGGCTGCTGTATTTCAGCTCTCGGCGCTGCTGCTTCCCAGCAGCATGTGATCCTCTGTGGTATGCTCTGGCTTGTACAGGGAACGGGTTAACACTGTAAAATGGTCTTTTTATGGAACCTCTTGGCAGCGCAGAAAACTTTCCCATTGCCAGGGTGTTCTTTTTATTCAACAATTTGTTCCCAGAAAGCAACCCATTTAACCAGATTGTCTCTATTAAGGGGCTTCAGCTGCATTTGTTGTTTTTTTGAGCTTACTTGGTGTGCTGTAAACTGCAAAACACAGTCCTACAATAGATTTGTCTGAGGGAACTGAAGTGTATACTGCTGTGATTCTGCCTGCTGTGGGAGCTCCTTGAAAGCCAGATGTCACATTCAAAGAGTAATCTGTGTTTACAAACACACAAACACACATAGTGAACACTTTTCAACAGCCACCAAACCAAAATTCAAATCCTGCAGTTTTTCTTCTTTACCCACATGCATCCAGCCAGAGCAAGAGAACAAAGTTTCCAGAATTTGGACAGGATCATCTCTTATATTCAGATGAGGAAAAAAAAAAAACACGTTATTGTTTGCAGAGGGCTGAATTTAACTTCCCAACTGGGACCTCTCATCTGTAAGTTCTTGGAGACAGAAAAACACCAACTGCTAGCAAGATAATCCAATTTCCCTTCTCTTTCCCTCTGAGGAAGACTGCCTACCCCCCATGCCATGCTGCCTTTCAGTCTGGCGAGCACTTCTCCCAGTCCACTCTACCCCCGGCAAGATCCATATCAAAGCTTCAGCCCCCCAGGGTTCATTAGAAGGCATTTATTTCTGCATATTCTGGGGGGTGGAGGAGGCAGATAACTTTATTCACAATGCAAATAGGCTGCCCTTACTTTCAACCCTTCCTTCAAACTGGGAGACATTAAAAAAACATGAGCTCTTCTAAAATAATAAATACATTAATTCTGCTGGGTGTTATATATTGCTGGTGCCTCCAGAAAAGTGCCCTGGCACCATTTGATTGGAAAAGCCAGTGAAATTTGTTAGCTCTGCTTTTGCCCTTGCTCCCTGAAATACTGTTAAAAGTTCAGTCAAGTGGGCTGAACCTGTAGCAGAGCATTTGGCTCATTTAAGCAAGGTTGTTAGCAAAGAGTTTTGCACAACAGACCTAAGATGCTTCAAGGGATGAGGGAAAGTCAACCCAATTCTCGCAGCAAATTTGAAGTGCTAGCCTGTGATTTACTAATGGGGAGCAGAGAGTTATTAAGCTCGTCACAACGCAGCATCCTGCTCCCCTAGTCCAGAGGGAACCAGCTATTAATCAATCAGAACCCAGTTCTAAGCTATGGGGATAAAAGGATCTACATTAATATGAAAATATTAATATCTGGAAGAGCAGATTATCATCTAAATGGGGTAGAATGAGATAGCACCATTGTTTAGAAGAAATGGCTTGCTTCAAATCTCATTAGAGCTGTAATCGTACTGGCAAGGAAGAATCTGTTCAGCCCCTTGAAAGTGCTTTGGATGCTTGGTGAACGTGGAGATCACGCTGGGGGGTTCACACAGCTGCCCGAGGCTCGCCTTCCCTCCTCAGCGGCAGCGGGAGGATCAGCCTGCACAAAGCACGACCGAGGCTATGACCCAGGGGGGACAGCGCTGTTCCTGCCGAGCAGCTGGGGCTCACAGGAGCTGGCACTCCTCACCGAATGGGCACTGCCACAGGCACCAGTGACTGGAGACTGGCTGCTCCGATCCGCATCCCTCCAAAACTTCAGCCAGAGCCAGAGCAGAGGTGGGTGGAAGGAAGTCTGTGAGATGAGGCTATGTTCTCCCACCCTCGCTGGTGCAAACCGAAGGGAACGCCATGCAGGAGCGCTTGCTGTGGAGGGAAGGGGCAGAGCAAGAAGGGGCCGTGTTCAGGGGATGTTTCCGCCTGGCCGGGGCCCAAGGGCAGCCCTTCCAGGGGCACCTCCTCCACAGCTGCCTGAGGCACTGTCTGGCACCAGCATGCTCCCCTCCAGGCCTGCCCATTTTTCCCAAAGTTGCAGCAAGTGGAGCAGAATTTACCTCCGGCAGTGGCTGTGGTGCAGCCTGGCACAGGCAGGCAGCTCCCTGAAAACACAGGGCTGGTGACCTGTCTGCATACATTCATCGCGTCTAGACCATAACGGTCCCTTCTCCACAGGCTGGGCAGATGCTTTGTGGGGTTTCTGTCAGCTCCAAAGAGCTTATGGGTCTCAGGTCACCTCCTTACAGCAGCCTCCTTGTTCTGCTTGCAGGAGCCTCAAATGCGGCTCGAGCTTGGGGCCTCACATCTGTTTCTAGGTTTGTCTCCTGGCCCTTTCTGCACAGGATCCACGGTGGGACGGTCAGCATCCCTGCTCACACATCTCTTGCAGATAATCTGCTTTCAGGTGAATGACATCTCTCAGGTCTGTGTCCAATTCTTCTGAGAGGCTCTTGTATAAAAGCAGACAGAATCGGGCGAGAAGCCCTCAGCACGTCAGAGCAGCATGCCTTGCAGCGTTGCAGCACTTGCAGGATGCAAGTTTGTGCAGCTTACCCCATGGCTCACTGGCATCAGCGCAGGCACTACTTGCCTGGGGGAGATGTATGAAATAGCATTGTGTTTTGGATTGTTCCTGACCCAGTTATAGGGATAGCTGGCCGTGGTAGTACCATCACACAGTGATGAACTCAAGAACACTGTTCAGAGGCCATAGAATCTTTTCATCCTTTTTATTTTAATTCCATTCAAAACGTAAAACAGCCTGAGATCTCATTAGCAGGGAAGGTTCTGCACAGAAAATGCAATAGCCATTCCCAGTGAGAAGGGTGAAGCCAAAATTAGACTGTGTTGCACAGAGCTGTTATTTTCCTTTTGCACCTGTGGTTATCAAACAACTCAACTTGCCAGCACATCCTTCAGGAAATGGCCCAGTCAGGCCAGCTTTCTAGCTCATACTTGCTTACATCCAGACACCGAAGGACCTATATATCATAAACAGAGATACTGCAAACAAACTATGGCCCAGCTGCCTGGGGAAGGCTGGCGAGTGATGTTTAATCTACACAAGACATGAAGGACCTTTCATCACGCCTGGTTTTGATTTTCACAAATATTGAGACTATTCTCTGCATTACTGATGGAGTGGATTAAACGTGCCCCATTTTCCTAGATAATGCCCCTCTGGAGTTCCACTGGGACCACAGCGGATCTGGCATTTAAACTAAAGAAATCCCTGTTTAGAGTGTGAAAGTCTCTGGAGAGGCCACAGATCTGCATTGCAGCTGTGAAATGCGGCATCTTTGCTGTTGCTTATCAGAGATCTGTGCTTCTCCTGGGAAAATTGTGCCCAAAGGATTCAGCCCTTGCCAAATTTTCGACTGGATTTTGTTTGTTTATTTTAAATTTCTTTTTAAACATCTGAAATGAACAAAATTAAGAAAGCGGACTAAATCTATCAACTTGAGTTAATCCCTCAAAAAAATATATATTTTAAAAGCAATTCCTCCAGACTGTATTTGTATTTCAGGACTTAGTCTAAAATGGATTTAAATGACTGAAACCCTGAAAAAAAAAAAAGGAGTTTAATTGAAAACTATCCATGTTTTTTCTTTTCTCCTGTGGTATTACACCATGTCACCCTGACTAATCTTCATGGCAGCTGACTCATCTGAATTTTAAAATGGTTCATATCCAACAGGCATGCATGTGTAAAATGCCGCTCTTCTGGCCTTCATGCCCACTCTGCAGTGACAGGGAGTGCGGGCACCCAAGGAGTCAGCCGCCAGAGCCAGCCCTGCCTCATCTCCTCCACAGGCAGCCCTCCAGAAGAGCTTTTCCCCACATCTATGTTCTCCTCCGTCTTCATCTCTACTGATTTATCATGAAAAAAATCAGGGCAGGGATGGGGCCAGCTATTTTGGGTCCAGCACAACGTCTGCTTTTTTTTTTTCTTTTTCCCCAAGGTTTCTTCTATGCTGAAAGGCGGAATTTTGGTATGATGCTACATGGACCCTGGAGGTGGTGTTTGGCTACATATGCGGCTACATCTCCCTCAGCTTCAGGGGTGCTCCGAGCAAGTGCGTGGGTTGGGCTCTATAAATAGAGTGTACTAATCCATACTCCTTTTTGTGGAAAGCAATGGTACAAAACACACAGCTACAATCTATTCAGGGAGTTTGTTAAAGTTAGAACCTCGGGGACCAGCTCTGCTTACTTCATAGACATCTGGTTGTTGAAAATACCTGTTCAGCAGACAATTTTCTCAGCCTCAGTATCTTAGCAGTACAGGCATTACAGCCAAGAATGACTTTGCAAACTTTTCCAGTCCTCATGTAGGGATGTTCTCCCCAGCACAAAGATATGGGTCCGTATTTCTTCTCATAGCTGTACAATACATAGAGATCTCCTGCATGTGAAACACTTGGTCATCAGCAATTACAACAAAGCCCACAGAGGAAAACCTCAAAGAGAACACTCCTCAAGGACCCCCCAATCCTCTTTATAGGACTGATCTTCCAGTATATCTCAGCAACAAAAATGTTTGTCCTGGAAATAGCTTCAAGTGCTTATTTTGAATTAAATATTTATTTATTTATTTTCCTTTCAAGAGAGCTCAAAGTTAAATATCTGTAGGTATTGGTCCCATGTCATCATCTGGGGGCCTGCTGAATGGTGGTGACACACAGAGCTGTCTTGTGAGATGTATGTGGAGAATCTCAAGTTCCTTCCTGTTTCTTGTGGCTACCCAGGGAATATTGTATTAATTGAGGAGAATAGTGAATAGAAAACCCTCTAATACAATGTGGATTCTGGTGTTTGTGTCTGTATCCCAGTTATTGTAGAGTGCATATACTGGTTGTTGTCTTTGAACAACTTTGCTACCCATATTATTACCCTGGAAAAGACTTTGGGATATTAACAGAGAACAAACAATCCCACTATCAGCAAGTAACTCCCTAAGAAATAAATGCAGTGCAGGAGTTATACTTGTCTCAGCAGATGTTGCTCATTAATATAATCTCAAATTCATAGGTTATTGCATTTGGAGTTTTTCTGGAACTATTCAGGGAATATGGATTGATGGGGTAAATGAGTGGAATGTGATGTAGCTTTGAAAGATCTGCCGTTGTAACCGTTCATATCTCTGAAATGTATTTCGTCGTAAGACCAGCTGGATCAAGGTCTTGCTATGACAGAGCAGCACCACTGTACTGGAAGTCTTAAAGGCAGTGCTAAACTCAGAGCCTGGCTCCAGCTGAAAGGCTCAGGATGTTGTGAAGGCTGTTTGGGGCCGGCTGCTTGGAGCTGGGCAACAGGAGCAAAGCAAAACGCAGGGCTGGATCCCAACCCAGAGTCCCCATTCTCCTGCTGCTAGGAGCACTGGGTTTACCCTACTTGTTTGACTAGGAATGAATGGGACTGCTTTGGTTTCCTTCCAGACTGGTTGTACTTTGCCTCATTATAAACTCCAACATGTCCTGTCCTCTCCCCTGCGCTATCTCCCAGTCTCCTTCAAGGGCAACGCTGGAATGCAAGAGGGGTGCTTTTGTTGAGAGTTGTTCTGAGCTGAGAGGACAGGCAAAAATTAACCTTTCTCCTGCTTGTTGTTTCAAACAGCTTCCGCCTGCAGGGAGGGGATGTGCTGAGAATGTGTGAGAGAAAACACTGAAAAGGAGGAAAGCGCGCAGAAAGGAGGGGAAAAAAGTACAGCAAGGAAGCTAGAGACAAACTTCAAGTTGTGGATTATTTCTCACCCAGGCTCTAATTAGGAAGCCTCTTATGGAACTGTGAAGCTGTCAGGCTGCCAAATGTCAGCGTGTTTATCAGAGATCAGGCGAGTCTCCTGTCTGCAGCAGTTACAGTTTGGTGCCACGATCCTCCTGGTTCCTTCCAGCATATGTGACTCACACTCGGCGCTGGCACCTTTCAGGGGCTTGGAGACACAGCAGAGAGCTTTTCCTTGTCCCTTAAGAATCCAGGAATAACCCCGTTCCTGAGATCTGGCCTCTTGGTCTGGTTCAGTGTGGAGAGGGTTAATCATAGGGTTTGGAGCCGCTTCAGCATTATGTGCCACGGTGACTCAGATTCCCAGGGAAATCCCCTGCTTATCTGATGGAGCCTGTTAGTCTGCTAATTGAATAAGCTCCTATTAAAAGTGCTATGTTTTTTAATGACTGCTAACAAAGGGCCAGATTCTGATCTGATCTTTTTGCTTGGGATCATTTTTGCTGATTGTCCAGCCCTGCCCCCAGTTCCCTGGGTGTTGGGCGGGAGCAGAGCAGCATCCATCTCCCCATCCCCATCCCTGGTCGCTGTCCTTGTCACTGTCCCATGGAAGGGGTGCCACCGACGTGGGACCCAGAGGCCGTGGGGCCTTGTCCTGGGCTGCGCACAGTGCTGAGCTGGAAGCAAAGCAGCAGCTCGAGGGCTTTGCTGGTACAAGTGAGATAGCAACGGGGCATCGAGCCTTCCGCTTTAATGAGGCAAAACTTCATGACATGTAATACACAGGGAGCTCGTCATGGGGAGCTTTATGGAGAGGAGAGCACACCTGTGGGACACTGCAGCGCAGCCGTCAGGGAAAAGCGTTTGTTGGGAGACTACCAAGGCTCCACGTAATGTAATTGCTGCAAATATCTAATAGGCGATCCAAGCCGTGTTCTGAGTCATTAACTTTCCCAGTGTTGAAATCAGGTTGATTTGTTGATTCTGCATATAAGATGTTGTCTGTGTCTGCATAGGAAAAATGCTGTTTATGCCTCTGCATATGCACATTCAAACCTTAATTTTAATTAAAATTATGTGCATTATATCTGTATCTCTTGTTCTTCATGAGAATTGACTTTGAGAAGATATTTGCCTAATAGGAAAAGAAATAAATGTGGTTAACCTGTAGAGTGCACTTAGCCGGATTCCAGGGCACTCAGGAAGAAGAGCCGAGCTGGGCTCCAACTTCAGCCCGGCCCGGGCAGCCCCGTGACTAGGTTGAGCTCACTGGCGTAATCTTGTGACCACATTTGCCTTCCCTGTCTCACCTGAAACTCCCACTGATTTCCCCAAGCCTCTGTGACATCAGAGCTGGGAAGTGTTTTCTAATATGGGGAGACTTTTTTGTTGTTTTTCCTCGCTCACTGGGAATGAGTCCTGGCCACCTCCACCACCGTGTGTCTCCACACCCACTCCGTTCCTTTGTGTGTCCTGTTTGGTTTTCTCTCTGAAAGCTTTTATTAAAATGTTGGAGCTTCTTTTAGGAGGCCCCACATATTCACACTGGTACTGAGACGCTGCCTTAAAAGTTTCAGAAGCAGTCCCTAAATGGCGTTTTTTCACACGATAACAATAGGGAAGTGTCAGAAATCTCAGGCTCCTGTTATCAGAGGCAGAGTCTAAAAAACATTTTTCAGGCTGTTTTCTATTCCCTGTTGCCGAGTTGTCAGCTGCAGTGACATGGCTCCATCACTCCGCGACGAGCAGTCCCAACAAACAGAAAATGATTTCCAACTGGCAAACACGCTGTTTACTTTCCAGAAAAATTGCACTTTTCAATCTGACAGCTGATCAAGGGATCTCCTGCTGCTGTCAGCATGAAGAAGTGTTTAAACACAGGGATGGAAGTTTAAACATTTTCTCATTATCACAGAATAAAAAAAAAAATTAAAAAATAATAAAAAAATACAGGCATTGAGACTCTTCGACCACCTGCTGTGCGAGTAATGAAGCTGTGTCACATGAGCAGCCGGCGAGGACTTTTATCTCTGCCCCAATATCATTACTGAAGTGACACCTGTCACATGACCCACATCAGGGCTTTCATCTGTGCTCCCCAAATGCGGTGCTGGGTTGCACCGGGGATTTTCTTGGTGCTTTTTTTTCTCCCTTTTAAAGAGCATTGCCCACTTGTACCACTACAGGCAGGCTTTTGCCAATGTTAAAGCTCTCTGATTTTTTTCTTGGGGATATGTAATTTGGCCAACAAACTTGCTCTGGCCTGAAGTAAAACAGAATCTTGGCCCGGGAACAAAGTTATTTCATTTACTTCAGGATGTTTTTAAAGCAAATATTTAAGTCTGCTGTTAAACTCTCTTTGCATAAAAGATGATGTTCTCTAAATTAAAGGATTTCTCCAAAATTTCAATTTGTTTTTAATTTTTTATTAGGTGGCGAGAAGAAACTGTTTGATGACCCTCATGAACAAAAATCTCCATTTACGTGCACTTCATAAACTGTCACCTGCTTTACCAAGGCTTCCTACCTCTGCCAAGAGAAAGTCAGTTTTTCTGGAAGAAGGTCAGTCCTGCACTTCTTTACCAGTGTCTGGGATTTTTTGTGAGGTTTTCAACAGCAAACAGCTAGGTTTGAGATGGACCCACATACACCATAGCAGCACTGAGCATTTACTCAACAGAACCTGTTCAGTCATTACCTCAAAACAGAACACCAAACTTCCAGATGTGACAGGGGTTGACCACCCTCAAGAACTGGATGTGGGTAGGTTGGAGATACGAGTCTGAACGTCATGGTCTTTCCGTGCTCCTCCTTTCCCACTCCACACTCATTCGTGCATGAAGTGTGGTACTTGTTTGACCTCTTCATAATCTGATGCAGCTCACTAAAGCAATGAAAAACTAAGCCAGCAAAAGAGCGAATCATTTTCCACCTGTTTAGTAAATTATATCAGCTCATCAAGGGATTAGAAAAGTGCCAGAGAGCAAAAGAGAGAAAGATCATGATGCTATAAGCAGGGAGAGAAATGGGGAATCAAGACCCCCTTTTTGGGTGGCACTAAGTAGGTACACGGATTCAGATGTGTGTCTTGTTCACTCTTCCTGACTCATTACAACACTACATCCATTTTTTTGAGAGCTGTTGTGCCTGAGATTGGGCAGGCCAGGGGATGGAAAATCTGCTGAGATGAGTGCTCCTGATGTAAACAGTAGTCCATTAGTGTGGGAGAGGAGTGGTTCTAGGGCAATTTCTCTCTCTGGTCTGACACATTTAGGGCACTGGGCCTCCGATGTTGGGTTAATGAACAGGGGAAGAGTGCTGGGTTGCAGCCCATCCTTCTGCCAGGGTCTTGCTGGCTTTCCCACCCTCGAGATACAGAGGTAGCAGGTATCATTTGGCCCTTTGGCAACCGAGCATAAGAGCTTTGACCATTATGGGGTAGCAGCTATGCAAAAACAGCAAAGCCATTCTCTCTGCTGCTCCAGGGCAGAAGAAATTTACCACTGATGTTCTGATAAACACCATGAGGAAAGTGCTTCGGTTCCCATCATTAGATTCTTTGCTGTCCATGCATAACAAATCCTTTAATTTAACATATGTTGAGCATTTAGTGTACCCAAGTTGGGACCAGACATCCAACCATAACCATGGCAGGCATTAGAGATCTTGCATCTTCACTGCTCTTCGCTGACATCTCCAAGAGAGCAAAAGGCATGCAGAACCCCCCTGTGTGAACCTGGGAAGTGTTGTAACTCAGTGTAACTCAGAAGTGGGGAGCTATCTCTTACAACATAGCCTGCAATCCACCTTTGAAAAGCATCTTTTCGTAGCAGTTTTTAGAAGCTTTCGCAATGCCACAGCCAGTGCCAATGTGCATAAGAGCTATTGTTTTTCTTCAAAAGGGATTGCAACTGCCCTTCTCTTCACAAATAAACCTGTACATAGGAAGCTGACACAAAGATGTATGCCCAGGTAGAATTCTATAGGCTCTAGTTGGATCTTGCTTATTACTGCTGTGAGGTCATAGTAATTCCAGATTCATTGCAAAACAAATGAAATGTGTAAGGTCCTGATATTGAGACAAAATTCATTTTAGTATTGCGAAGTGAAATCAGGCATCCACACTAACTTTGAAAGTGCCTGGTATTTGGGAGATCTGGGTCCATACAATCTAGAGGTAGAAATGCTTTTGGAACATAGCTGGCTTTTTTATCAAGACAGAGATCATTAAGGACTCTGATAATAATGTAAGGAATAATTCTTGTGCTCTTAACTGAGCAGTGCCTGCAGCTAGCCTGTATGCCTTTTTCTCTGTAATTATGGATTTAGAAAGGGCAAAGGGGAACATGAACATCTGTGCTGCTTCCTGCCCGGATCTGCAGTGATTGGTTAGCACTCAGTGGACTGGGGTAGGGCTAGAAATGTAGCTTCCTTAGCACAAAATGCCTTCTTCCTGCTCTTTCTATGGCTGCCACACATTTCTCTGGTGTTTTGTCATAGCTCTATGACAAGTTTTGTTTCAATACCTCAATGCTCTGCATAATTCTTACTCAGAGAAGTTCCCCCGGTCATGCCAGTGACACTACTCAGATGAATAAGAAGTATTCAGGAAAGTTTGCATGCCTACACCGTAATGATTTAGCTTTGTCTTCCTTTTTCCTTCCAGATCAGCTGTGAGGTTACACTGAGGCTTCTGGCTTCTGATGTCCCAGAAGTGAGAAAAAGTATCCCAGATAACTGAGACCAAGCAGCCTAGTACATGAATGCAGTAAGTTGTTTTTCTGATTCTTCCAGTAAAAATTCTATGAGAAATTTCACAGTAACTGTAGCTGGGAAAGAGCTCCTGGTCATTTCCTCATGTATCTTGATCAGCACTCACCTCAGATTAGTTTTCCTTCTCATAGTCTGTCAGCAGCCCTGAGATCAAGGAGATTAAAACACCCTGGTAACTCATTAATGAGCTAGGGCTCTCTGCAACAGCTGGACCAGAAATGGCCTGTATTTGGCTTCATCTTAGTTCTTTGCCATCTCCCCTCTGCTCATCAACATGTGCACGTATTTGGGACCCAGTATAAGAAGACCCCTGAATTCAGCTCTGAGCAACCAGTCCGCAATGCATATGTCTAATGCTCTGCTGGTGTGGAACCAGTATGCTGGTAATCCTGTTAGTGTTGTCAGAAGCTCCCTCTAGGAAATTATAACAAATAGTCTTAAACAATTCCTTTTGTTGACAACTTTATCCAAGAAACCATCTTCCCTGGAGACTTCACTGAACTTTTGACTAATCCCCTCCTTCCCTCAGGAGCTCTTTTGTTGAAGGAGATTGTAGGCAAACCCCAGGAATGACAGGTCTCTGTAAGCCTTGGATCAGCCTCTACATTCTTTCAATTGTCAGTCCCCATCTGTCCTGTTTGTACATCGATCTGCTGGTCCAGGGATCTCTCTATTAAGTGACACATGGCTGCATTTATTCTGCCAGTCCAGTGTCCAGACTCTGCTGTTACATCTTCGTTGCCAAGTCAATCTTTCTGACATTGCTTTCTGAAAAACAAAAGGCAGGACATCTGCACGCTTTTCTTCTACTGAAAGGTGAATTTAAAAAATAAGTCATCCTGGACCATACTCTGCCCTCATTTTATATGCGCAAAGATTTTGTATCATTTCATCAATACTGAGTTATTTCAAATGTCCTTGTTATAATGGAGGGCAGAATCTGCCCGTTGCAAAGGAATTCTGTTAGAATAAAAGTACATGGCCTAAGTCCTGAATCAAAAGGACAAATAAATCCTAATGCCAAATATTCTCAGGACTAGCAACTTCAGTTACTTTGCTTTCCCTTTGCATTCTCATCCAAAGTAAGCATATTCCAATGATCCATACATTTCTTCTCAGCAGGTAGAGGGAAGGAGGTGTAACAGAGTAGAAAATAGGTCGCGTATTGGCACGGAGCGTATATCACTCTGGGATAGAGGCCTGGCACTATCTGGTCCCTTCCTGAAACCAGAAGGAGAACAAGGAAGAGACTGTGATGATGTTTTGTCTCTTACTGTGTGTCTCAGGGTCTACGGATTCATGATTGAGCCTGGTATGTTTAGTTATTTGGTTTTGTCTGTTTTTGTAACCTAACTCAGGTTGGTCAATGAAAGAAGGCTGGCCAGTTTTATTATGTTCCCAGGAAATTCCATTCTCTCATGTACCAGCGTGAGGCTGTTGTGCTTTAGATGCCTATCTACTTCTGATTAGATTTGAAAAAGCACACAGAACCCCCTGCTTTCCATTGGTAGCCTATTAAAATGACAAAAAAATTACCGTTTCATTTTAACCTTGCTTGCATGTAGGAATCCAGATGCCTTAAAAAAAAAAAGTTTAATAATCTGAAAACATTACTTATAGAATGTTTTCCTGTAATTAACTGCAGAAGAAAACTTGAGTTGACATTTGAGCTTTTTTAGTATGTTCGGTAAGCAGCCTAAAAAAGGAACACAAAGGAACACAATCACTTTGAAGCCAGGTTAATATTAAAAGACAAAAAAACACAAAAAACACTTAAGAGGATCTCCTACTTTTTTCATGGTTTCACTATTTTAAATTATGTATTTGTGAAACAGTCTCAAAATCAGGTAAAACTGGCCAGAGACAAGTTCAGTAAACACTGAAGCATGAGTGCCCTCCTCAAGTGAGTCGTCCCAGAAGCTTTAATGGAAATGACAACCATTTTTTTGGCAGGATTAGTTCCTCCCTGATCACACAGAGTGAACAGCCGCCCTGTCTGCACTTAGCCGAGCAGGTGAGCAGGGAATGAATTCAGGCTGATTCCAAAATCCAATCTGGCTGCAGTGCTGGCAATGTCACGTCCTTCTCGAAAGGACTCAAGGCTGTCCTGTCTGCCTGCTGTTGTCCATGTGATGAGGACAGATGGAAGAGAGTGAGGCTGCGAGACCGAGCAGTGAGTGCTGGGACCTGATCTTATAGCAGTAAACACAATCTACATGCATTTGAAAGCACAGAGGGGTGGCTGAGGTTTGTCCTGCTATCGCAGCTAGGTTGCAGGCAGTAAGTCAAGCAAATTTGGCCATAAGATCAGCTTCCAGGTCTGCCCTGCAAGCACAGACCCAGCCAGCGACACTGACTGGACACATGCTGCAACAAATGCACAAAGTAAATAAAGAGACAGGATATATTACAAGGCTATTTTCCTGTAACTTCTTTCAATAACAGTGATTTTAAGTGATCTTTGAGTAATAGAGGTTTTCTGTAGCAAAAAGGAGATGAAAATCGATGATGCTGGAGCATCATTTTAAAGTGTCTCATACTAAATTACAGCTCAATTAAAACCAGGGATGTTACAAACCAGAGATTTTGCCTAGCTCTGGCACTTACATAGGAAGCACATTTTATCATAAATTTGGCTGATCTAAACTGTATTTTGTGATGTTGGTCCAGTGTTATGCTGACACAGTGACACAGATGAAATCAAAGTATGACCTATGGCAGGGTAACTGAATTATATTAGAAAATGCCCAATGTCTGCTTCTAGCACCAACACTGTTTGGAGTGCTAAGGAAAAAAAGACTTCAATGAGAAACTCCAGTTTGCAGATCAATGGGTCACCGTGGCAGGGTTTTGTGAGACAGGACGAACCCAAGAAAGGTAAAGCTGTGGCTTTATTCATTGCAGTGGAAGAATGTACATATTGTCATAACATCCATTGCAACATTGCTGTTCTCCCCCCTGGGTAGAGCTCTCTGTCATTTCTGGTACTTCATTGAGCAAATTCCATTGTGTGTTAAATCAAAACAAGTAAGCTATAAAATGTGAACTCAATAGACATAGACAAAGGCAAAAAAAGCAATTTGGTCAGTTAAAACAATGTGGAAAATAAACCATATTTTGACTGGGGAGGCATCAGAGGAAAGGGCACTGTCTGAGATTCGGGAATATGACAAAACAAACCCAAACCTCCCATCACACTACTGTGCAGTGTGCACTGGAGGCCACTGGCTTGGCAATCTCTTCCCTCTGAATGTGAGAAAATTTCCCACTTTGTCCTCAGCCTGGGATGTGGTGATCCAGCTCTGGGTATTGGTTTTGCTTTCCCACCTTCAGTGCCCAGAGGAATTCATGTGCTATGGATGATGGCAGCAACTTTGGCAGTGGTAACCACATGGTTACCCAAGAAGTAGTCAGTCATTTCTGCCTTCTACCAAAACTTGCTTGAACCTTCTGAGAGATGGCCTTGTTGGTAAGGAGCAGACAGGTCACAGATTTCAGGTTGCAGTCTCACTGCTGGAACTGCGAGCACTGATTGTCCTGGGGGGGGTGGGGGGGTGGGGGGGAAAGGTTAAAGAAGCTGCAGAAAGGTCCTTTTCCTTCACTGTGCTAATACTCTTCTGTGACATTGCCCACAATATGAACTCATTCAGGATCCTATTTCTCACAGCTCCATTCCTCCTGATTTTTTTGGAAAAGGATTTCTTTAATCTAGTCTCCGTTCTCTAGAAATCTCATCTATGATTTCTTTTCTTTTTTCTTTTTCTTTTTCTTTTTCTTGGAGCAACCAGCAAAAGATTATTTGGTAGAACAGTGGTGGGAATGCAACCTGCTAATCAAAAGGATTCAAATGGATCTATGCACTGCCAAGCTCTTTCCTTCCCACCCAGCGGAGGGGGGAAAAAGAAAAAGAAAAAGAAAAAGAAAAAGAAAAAGAAAAAAAGAAAAAGAAAAAGAAAAAGAAAAAAGAGATAGAGCGAAGGCACGGAGCTTCTCTCCTTCAGCAATCTCACAAATGCAAAACCTTCCACTCCAGTGACTCCTCATTAACTTACCGAATCTGACAGTCTAATTATCGTAGCTGCTTCACGCTTAGAATAAATAAATACTAAAGTGGGTGTTTAAAGAAATTGAGCAGTGAAATTCAGTCATCTAGACAGTCAATAGAGAGAGAGTTTATTTTAAATTTTTATATTCTTATGTATTTATATCATTTTAGGAAAGATAATGAGATAGTTGTCTTTCAGGCTAATTGAGTTCCTAAGCTCATGGCTGCTTGCTGTCATAATCTCAAACTTAGCTTTAACTTTGTGCCTCAGAAATCTGATCACTGCATCCCCATTTGCTCTTTTCTGCTGATAACTGGGTGAAGGCAGAAGTGCACCTGAAGATGGGAAACGAGTACATGGGAGTTCCAGTCTGGACGTCTTTCACAGCAAAGAAGACAACTAAATCTCCTTAGATTTTTGTTTAAGAATGTTAAAAGGAAAGTGTAAGTTAAAGAAATCTCAGATATAACTTTGCAGTTAGACAAAATACAGAAAAATGTCTGCCAACCTCTGACGCAATAGCGTCTGCCTCTGTGAAGGGTATTGGCAGCGCTCCCTCCCAGAGCAGTTCATCTCCCTGAACAATAGGACCTTTATAGAGATTCTCTGGCCTGAGATCAATGGGAGTCAGAGCATTTGATCCATGTCTGTAGGACTTTGTTTCCACATGTCATGTGGGCCAAACTTTGTGCCACTTGTGCTTTTGCAAGAGCACGAGCAAAGGAAACCTTCCTTCTTGTCCTGTCTTTCTCGTCGCCCTGTGCTCCTGAACAGGGCCTGCAATCTGCAAGCACTATGGCTGCTCCAGACCGATTCCCAGCAAAGAGCTTAAGCAGGACAACATCTCTAGAGGTCCGTGCCCTTGGTGCGCTGCTTCCTGGAAACATCTGCCATGATGTTGCAATGGCTCTTTCCGAGGATCGTGGCTTCATGTCATAATACAAAACCTCAGTGTCCTCTTGGTATTTTCATAAGCAAATCTTCCACCACTGTGGAGATCGGGCCAGGAGAAGTGAGGGATGTTTTGCCTGAGTTAAGTAAAGATTGGCTTTAGCAGTTCACAGAAATGACTGCTTCTGGTTCAGGAGTGACAGCCGAGTTGCTACTCAACACCAGCTTTGGTTTATTCCCTTACAGTCACACTATAAACCAGATTCATACACCTGGTGAGAACTTCAATTTCTAGGTGTCTGTATCTGATTTTCAGTGAAGGATGTCCATTTTCTGTATGCAGAGGTGGCAAAGCACGCAAGCCAAAAAATATAAGTGAGTGTATAAACCTTTCAGCTACGTAGGGGAACACAAGGAAAGCAGCCAACCCAAACAAGGTGTCTGAAAGCCAGCTCTTCATTATACATGCCCTGTGTTAACATCTACCAGAGCTGGCTAATCCCAATGGAAATGGAATTTTTGGTAGGCGATGGCTTGCAGCCTTAACCTCCCCATTGTCTACACTTGCTTTGAATACAATTAGATGCAACAGGCACTAAAATGACAGTGTTCTGTCAGAATCAAGAGAAAATCCCTCCTCCTCCTTGTCTCTGAAGGCCTGAATAACAGGAAATTTTAGGAGAAACAGTACAGTATCACCTGACACACTGGTTTTGAATTGCTGAGGGGAGACCACCTGTACCCAAAAGGGGCAAGTCCCTCCTAGCCTGGGTTGCCCTGCAGCCTCATGGCCAAAGCTCTCCTCACAGTCTGTTTTCTTGGGAGCGCACTGGTGCTAATCCCACGTTGCACTGCGCACCTTCCCTGCCTGTGAGACTGTTCTGAAGCATTTGAGACCAAAAGAGATGGAAATAATCAGAATTTATAGCTAAGAATAATAAGCTGCAGTGGTTACTGTGTCTGACATGACAGCAGAGTGAGATCCCTTCTCAGGAGGCCCTTTGCACTTCAGGGCTGACACGGAGTTGAGAGCACAGCTTATGCTTTCTTGATTCAAGGATCTCATCTTCCAGGAGTGATTAATTGGACAGAAGACAGTCTGCTTTAGCAGGTGGCAAAGGGTTAGGCTGAAGTTTTATCAGAGCTGCTGTAGCACAAGGCTGCACTGCACAAAGATAATTGTCTCGGGATTGGCTTAGGCCAGAAAAAGGACAGCAAATGCTCTCAGGGGACAGAGAGTCGTCTTCTCTTACCACAGGGGTTACTCTTTTTTCCTAGCACTTTGCACCCAGGTGAGCATAAGCAACAGCAACCTGTTCTCCACTCCTGAAGCTGACCAGAAAGCAAAGAGCCCCCTGTTCCCCGACCCCCATTCCCAGGGCAGCAGCCAGTGTCTGGCTGTTCGCATTCCCCTCGGTAATCAGCAAGATGCTATTCAAAGGGGTTCTTATCTTTTAAAACTCTGATTTCTCCAATTATTTTTTCCCAGGAATTGACCTTTGAAAAATATCCTCTGGCTTCCAGCTTGTCATAGCAACTTATAAAAAGGACAGTTGTGGCTACAATTATTTCATAACAATAGAAAATAATTTCTTAGGGGAACCTTTTATTTTTTTCCGATGTTGTTTCCTGCTTACTCTCTCACACACCTTGGGGTCAACCCCCTCCTCCTTTCACCTTTCATCTCCAGCTCATTCTTTGCCCTTCTGCTTTAACTTTCTCCTTCAGAGGATGGGAACTAATAGCCAGCATCCTCCAGAACAAAGTAGGCACAGAATATATTTAAAACCTGCACTCTGTTATCATAGCAACCAGAATTTTAAAATGATACAGTTAAATTCCAAAATAGCGTGTTACCAACATGACACAAGAGAACAGATGTCTTACACAATTATGGCACTAGGGGTGGCTGCATGGGGAATTATTCAGAATTGCCTAATTTTTACAGGCTTAATGAGTTACTCATGAATATGGTCTTGCATGACCATCCTGCACTTGTTTCAGCCCTGTGCACTTTGATTCTGCTCCTGACACGTTGGTTGCTATGTTAACGCCATGCAGTTGCCTGTCCACAAGGTACTTCTTGCTGCAATATGGGGGATAATAAATAGGGGATGGTGTAGAAACCCAGGTGAATCTGTCCCCTCTCTGGAAATGTGTCTGAGAGATTGACACATTATGCCAATCTGTTTTCTCATTCCTTCTATTTCTTCTCACTCTCTCCCTTTCTCTCACACTGTCTCTGTACCTGTTTTTTTCCACACTCTCTCTCTCTCTTGGCACTGACACTTTCATCTTCTCCCTTGGGGATTGGAGATGTCACTGCGGGAAGTGCTTGTCCGCCTCTCCGGCAGCAGCAGAGCCCTGTGGCTTTGACAAACCTCATTTAATTGGGAGGAAGCCAGGAGGGTTTGAAAGAACTGAAACATCCACGAAACTCCTTTTATCAGGCATAATTTAAACTCTGCATGGAAAAAACCCTATATGTATAAAGAAAAGTCAACTTCCCTCCTGCTGTGAGTGCTCCCCTCCTCCCCCCCCCGGCACAGGCAGGCTCCTGCGAGATTCCATCTTTTCATTTTTCTGAAAGTGTCAAAGTAGATTTGTGCTCTGTGGCTGGGTGAACAGAAAAGGAATGCAGATGTCTCTCACTCCTGCACATGCACACACACAGCACCTTCAGAAGGATGGCAGTTTGGGAGAGATGCTAGCTGGCTGCTCCTTCACTTGGGATATGTCACAGAAGCCAGAAATTAAGTTTTCAAATAGCTTGACAACACAGTCCAAGAAGGTTTCTTCTTAATTGCCCCTATGTTAAAAAACAACAACAACAAAACACAAAAAAACACACTACAAAACAAACCAGCATAGCTGGTGCCCAGGAGGCAACAGAGCATGCTAGGGCTCTCTGGCCTGTTCCCCAACACAAGGGAGCTTCTCGTAGTGAGGAACAGAACCCAGAGCTTGAGAGACCCTGCATTTATCCTCAGCTAAGGGCAGGAGAGTCAGGTCTGTGTGTGATGTGTCTGTGTGACTGTGTGCTTAAGGCAGCTAGGGGAGAAGAAAGTAAGGCAGGTAAAATGGGGGAGAAGTGGTGTGGCAGGGTATGAGGAACAGCTGTTGCCTCTGAACATCAAAAGGGAGCGGGAGGAGCGGTCCAAGGGGATTGGGGCTAGCACATCGTGCTGAGCAGCTGGGAATTCAGGCCATCAGGAGGGACTGGCATGTGAGTTACACTGAATACACAGCGTGAGCCAGCCCGAGGAAGAAGCTCAGGGCCCCTGGGGTTACAGAATGGGGGAGAAAGGATCTATCAAAGCACGTACACCTCAGCTTTGAGAGTGCACCATGGTGGCGTCCCATCCAGGTCCCCTTCTATTATTAACTCTGTGTTCGAGTGGAAGAAAATGGAAAAACAAGCTGTGGAATTTGCACTGGGATGTAAATTTTGTAGCATACAGGAATGGGGAAGGAGGGCAGGCAGAAACAAAGTGTCTGGGTCCAAAGTACTGAAGAGACTTGTAATAAATGGCATGTGAAGTAGGTCATTCTTGGTGAGGTGAAATCAAGAGTTAACTTACCAGAAGGCACCTGATAGAGCTGTGGAGGCAGAGGGCTGAAGAAGCCATGAAGAAGGGCATTTTGTGCAGAGATCTGCCACAGAGGGAAGGCTGTGAGCATTCCGGAGGCCAGATCTTCTGCTGCTGGCACCCTGCTCAGCCTAGGAAAATGGGAGGAAAAAGTGCAGGAGATGAGCACAGGCCAGAAAGCTAGAATCAGACTGGAGTCAGACCTTCTCAGAGCTTACGGCAGAGATAGCGGAGGGACTCAGGGCATCCGGGTCCTACCCCAGACATATGGCTCCCATGACATTTGCCTTTTCATGGGAGCTTGATTATGCTGGAGTATATATGGACAATCTCGGCTCAGATTCATCTTTTCAGGAGAATTTTGAAAATAAATTGTTATTTTTTAAAAAGAAGGTTGTGAGTAAAAGGGCAAATGCTGCCAGGACGACTACATTTTACATGGCATAACTGGAATGTCAGAGGCTGGCGTTAACAATTTACAATGAGAAGTGCAAGTGCACAAAACTACCTGACTGACCCACTGAGCAGACTGGAGGTGAAAACTAAAAAAATAAAGAAATACCCTTTCCTACCCTAGTATCAGTCATGCAGCTGGTTGTAAAATGTGTTGGGGATTCAGGGGGAGGAATCTGGTTTTCGGGATGAGACTTTAAAACAGATGCAACACACACATGCTCTGTGCCCAGCAAATACCAATGCCAAGTGGCTGCTTCCTAGAGAAGCACACAGCTGGGGACAAGGAAGTGGAGGAGAGAAAACAAACCAACAAGCAAACAAATAAAAATGGTCATTTAGTTTTACAGCTTTTACTTTGTTTGTTTGTTCTGATCAGGTTTCAGTATCAGGATGCCCATCGGATCACAGCCTGTTGTGCTTCCTCCCTCTGCCCCCCCCCCCGTTGCTTCCCTCCATGTGACACCAGGGCCGGGATCCCCCCACCCCACGCTCCGCCTCCCTGCACAGGACATTTGATGTGCTGGCAGTTCTGTTTTGAGGGTATAAAATGTAAAAAAAAAAAAGAAAGAGAGAGGGTCTAAGAAGCATTTAAGCATTTATAAAAGGTATCTGGCCTCACAGTGGTAGGTAACTGCTGAATTCTCGCCTCCAGCAAAACAGTTTGAGCTCCTGCTGTTTGGGGAGCAGGGACAGGACAGGGAGCTGAAGCGTTCAGCCTGAGGCTGCTCACCAGAGCTGCACCACGGGCTGCCCTGGCTGTGGCAGGGTCTTACCCGAGCCCCTCTGCCCCTCGGGCCCTGCTGCTGCAGGCTGCCACACCGGGCAGCGAGATGGTTCGCTGCCTCCCACTGCTGCTCAGGCTTCCTGGTGACAGCTGAGCTCTGCACAGAGCTCCCCTTTGATTCCTAATTGGCCGTGGAGACTAATGGCTGAGCAGCTTGCATGAAGCAGCTCTTTCCTTCTTGAGAGCCAAGCATGCTAACGTGGCCGTTGGGCCATACCGCCATAAGGACGCTGTAGCAGGCCTGGGGCAGGCCCTCGTGCAGCCCAGAGCTCGTCAGCATGCAGAGGTAATAGAGCCTGCCAAGGGCTTATGGCCAAAAAGCAGAAGTGCAATAGAGCAGAGTTTCAAGGAAAATAGTTATGTCTTTGTTCAGACTGGGGGAGGGCCTGTTCTGTTCTAGGACCTGTCTTATCAGGGTTTGAGACATGTGGAGCTTTGTGTCTTTCTGAAGATGCATGTGACAATGGCTGGCATTTTGGCAACCTGTGCTTTGCTGAAAACTTCAGCATGTTTGTTCAGCAATTCAGAACAGAGTCTGGGAAACCCAGCTCTGAAGGGCAGCCTAGAGCAGCACTGAATCCAAAGCGATGAGCTGAACAGATAATAAACAGCACTGCTGAAAAATGTGGCTACATCCACAAAAGATAGTTGATTCTTGACCTGTGCGTGAACACAATCCTGAGGACAGATCATGTCTATCCTTTTCCTATGCATCTATAAAGCCTGTTGTGTGCCAGTGCCCCCTCAAAATCAGTTTGAGGGGATGCTATTTTAATAACTCTCTGAGCTACGTCAGGGCACTTTGCCTCATTATAAATTTCTTTCACTGATCTATATAGGCATATATGCATGTATGTGTGTGTACATCTGTGCTTGAAAAATGCTCTCTTCCCTGCACACTCTCGGGAATGTTTGGTGGTGTTGGTGCTTGCTTGAGCTGAGGTGTGTAACCATGGCCCTTGCCTTGTTGCTTTTGGCTTCTGAAGAATGTTAATTTTCCTCACTTAACTAATCAGGGGATTGTTTCATTGTCTCAAGTAAATGTTGTCCTGGTATGTCTTCCTTACCACTAATGAGTGCTGTTCCTACAGCATGTTTCTAGAAAATAAAAATGGGACAGCACAAAGTCTATCTTTGATCTGGGCAAGACGGCCTGGGAAAGTAGGACCTTCTGAATCTTAGCTGTGTCCCTCAAAAAACTGCACGTAATGTCCTTGAATTGCTGCTTATCTGAGAACAATCACTTATCCTCGGAGAGTAATAAACCCACTGTGTGCCTACCTCTACTGAGATCTCTTGGAATCAGTTGCTTAGCTGACATTAGATCTGCTTGTTACTACAGAGCCACCTCACTCTTTCTCAGCTTGCCAAAAGAACTCATTTCAAGTTAAATGATTGCATAAAGAAACAAATAAACCCAGAGGCCATTTTGACACTGCCGTTACAGGTAGCTTACCTGTCACAGATCACTCGGAGTCTCTGAGGTCTCCTGGAAGCAACCAGCTCTAGAAAGTGTAATATACAATCACAGGATGAAACAAAAATCAAGCCAAAAATCATTCTTTGAGCCCTTACAAAAACACGTGCTTGGAATTTCAAAGGGCCCTATAGAATCTGTCATCTTAGTATTTATAAATGTACATTATTCCTATAGGACTTGAGTACTAGCATTGATGTTAATAAGGCTGTTCCAGTTCTGTAACCCTTTCCTTTCACACATTGTGAATGCAGGCCTTGGGCCTCCATCTGTTTCAGTGAGTCTTTGCTTCGACTTCAATAAATTCAGTGCAAGTCCCCACGTCCTTTGCACTGAGGAAGCAGAAAGAGGTTTGCAGGCCTGCATCTGCAGCAATTGTTTACCAAAGAGCTGCTGAGGTTCTTGTATTCCCATGTGGGCATGTGCGGCTTTTCTGCATGGATCTGCTGGAAAGACTGGGGATGAAGCAAAGGCACTTGGATCCCACTGTTTTTGCACACTGTTCTTGCTGTCAGTCCCTCACTAAGTTTGTCATTTATCATGTTAACCATTTTCATGCATGCTTTGTACTTACTGATTCAAGCATCTCTAGCAGAAGACTGGAACACTGTAGAGTTGGCACTTTTGGGAAGGCTGTGTTGTTGTTGTCCGGTTTTCAAGGACACGTTTTTAAACGTTGAATAAGTGGAAGAATACATTCTTCAAATGTTTTCTTACAACCCAGGGATTTTCACAAGCTTAGATATGAACAAATGACTTACACTTGGAAGATTACCCTTACAGCTGATTAACAAAGGCATTTTCTTGCATCAGAAAGGCCATAATTTATGCCCAGCCACATTTTCCTGAGCACCATTTCTGACAGCAGAGATGAAAGGTGCTCTAGCCATGGAAATGAGAGCAGGAAGGGTGGTGCAGCCCTCTCTTCCAGCTAGAGCCTGGAAAAGCATTCCCCACAGCAGCGAGACCACCCGGAGGCAAGCACCACTACTCTCTTGCCAGTAGACTGGCGTATAACAGCCTCCAAGTTTGGCTGGGGCTTATCCTGCACAGTCCTAGAGCATCTCCCCCTGCTTTCTGTCAGGAGCACGGCAAGCTGCTCCGCTCAGCCACACCATTCAAGGACAGAAGCGTCCAAACACAGACGAAGCCAGAGTCCCCTCGGTCTTCAGCCTGCGTGGCCATTTCCAGGGCAGCAGGCCCTGGGGCTGGGTCAGTCAGTGTCTGACTTCAGGCACAGACAATTTGAAAACGTGCAAATGACTGAACTTTCAGCACTTAACCTTTCCAGCAGCAATCTTTCACCATTAAGCCAAGCAAGCAGGTTGTTAAACCTGTCTATCACAGTGTAAGTAACAGGTCACAACTGAAGTGCTCTCCTACACCCAAATACTAAGGTAATTGCTGAAGCAGTAAATGGCAGTATAATCTGGGATGGGATTCAGGACTGCTTAGATGCCAGAGCTCTGGAATTACCACCAATATATAGAAGTTATATATCTTTAGTAGCCCCTTCCCTAGTCAATCACCGAGATTAACTCTGGCAGGATGTTCCTCTTGGATCACTGTTAACTTATTCTCTGGATCCTCCTTCTTTCACTTTGCCCCCTCAGCTGTAATAAAAGTGTAGAAATAAATTGTCCATATTGAGTAGAAATGTAAAGTTTCCAGGAAAATAGAAGAAAAATGAGTTTAAATGGGTTTGGAAAGGCATAAGATTTTTTTGCATGAGTTAGAAGGTTTAACCTCTTCACAGGGCTGGCCAAAAACTTTCAGATGCTGCAACTTTCAGCCAGAAAGTTCTGCTTCAGTGAGATGGAAACATTCCATAGCAATATATCAATTTCCTTTAATATTTAATTAAAACATCAAAATTACTTAAATATTGTACTTTACTGAAACCTTTTAAAATGAATATTCTTTAATAAGTTTAACATAAAAGTTAAAAAACGCAAGTTTAGTTGCTAATGGCAGGGCAAAGGGTTGCAGTGATATGTAACTGAAACATCATTTTGTTTTTATTAAGTAAATTTCCAGGATTAACATTCCAAAGAGGAAACAAGATTTTCTTTACATTACAGGTAGAAATATCTGCTTGCTTACTGGGAATTGGGAAAATGCCTGAATTATAATCTTTGCTGTATCTTGACCAAGATTCTTTACTTTGATTTAACATTTATATAACACAGAGATTGTCTACAAGGGGTAGTGTAAGAGTCAGTGAGCCAACTACTGCTTTCCCTGTCCAAACAAATATCTCAGTACAGAATTCTGCTTGAGTGAGGACCGACAAACTTGCCACTTCGAGTATACAAAGCTTTGATTATAAATGGAAGATATGGGTAAGAAAACATTGTGTTTCTACTCAAGGATTTAATGCAGTTAACTAATCCACTTTAAATCAGTTCAGATTAATCTCTTGACTGACTCCATATAGACAAACCTGTAGAGGATTCTGAGGCCCCATTCTGTTGAGCTGGGTAGGAACAGGGCAGTAAATATCTTCCCTACTGTAAAGATTAAGACCAATCTAAAACCGTAAAACAATGCAAACAGCTACTCCTTAAAGGTGAGAGAGATCAGACAAAAAAGTGGATGAACTACTGATTTAATCATTTTACAGTGATGATGTACACACATAAAATGATAGGATTGTGTAGGGCTGATTGTTTTTTTAACAGTATGAGTAGATCAGAAAGGTGGTGCTTGGGTTTGTTATTTTCTATCAGTATGCAATGCAGTGTGTGCTAATGAGGAAATACCTTCCTATATGCAAACCCAGGTGGAAGTGGCTAATGAACTGATAATGAGGCAAGCAAGCCAGGAGACAAAAGTTAAACTTTCCTAATTGATGAAGAGAGAGAAAGAGGATGCCTTGTGCTGCTGGATGAAGGTGCTGAGGTTGCAGGCTCACAGAGAAAATTTCTCTCATTAGTGAAATCTCTGTGGCTGCAGGACAGAATCAGAGCTCTGCCTGTGTGGCAGACTGTAAACTGCAGCCCTGTGCCCAGTGCCAGGCACATAGGGAGTTTCCCTGCAGCCTGGCCAGCATATACTGTGCATTAGTTACAGTGCTGCTTTTCCCTTTGGGATCAAAGCCATATACAGTTTATTATGACAATAAAAATTTCATCGTTTTAGAATTCAGTTTCCAACCATCCCATTTAATAAACGAAGCATCAGCATAAAAACTGAGATTAAAAACAAACAAAAAAAAAGATTCAGAGTTCAGACTTCATCTGCATTCTCAAAAATGTTATTTGAAGTTTGTGTTTCAGTGCCTGCTGCTTGTTGCCTCCATCTGCTGGTGGCAGTTTGGAAAAGCAACAGATACTAAAATGTGCTCAGGAAAAGTTGACCTCGGAAAGCTTCTAATCTCATTCAGCACAGCAAAGCCTACCGACATTTGAAAAATGATAGCAAAGCCTGCAGACATTTGAGAAACGAGGCTTAATTTAAAAACGGTTTCTGCATCTGAAGAAGTGCAGTAAAAAACTTGTGCCGGTGAAGTGAAATGATACTACCTGGCACAGGAAACTTCATTAGTCAGCCTGTGCGATAAATCAAGGCTCACTCACAGCAAGTTATAGCTCACTCATAGCAAGCTCATCGTGTTACAAACAAATAAGCACTGTTCCCTCCTCTTTGCAATCCAAATGTCGGGAAAAGGAGACATTAAACGATGCATTGGGTGCTCCAGTATTCCCAGTTTGGCAGAAGCACTAGCTTAATGTCATGGGCTGTGATTCCTAATCCTTTCCTGCCCTTGACCCCTGCTGTCTAGATTCAAACTTGTAACCATTAATGGGGCTGGATCAAAACAGTGGCCTTCTGGTGTCACCAGTGGTGTTTAGAGGGGATTTAAACTCCCTGCTTTTCAGCGCAGTGAAATGAACACAGCAGTAGCTTAATGCAAGGATTTGAGCTCACACAGCATGAGAGCTTTCAAAAATAGTGTTAACAGAGCTACAACTGCCTCTTTCAGGGGAAGCAAAATGAGGGGATCAGAACAAATGAACAAACACAGGGCAAAGCCTTGTCGCTACGGGCAGGGCTCCTAAGCGTGGGGAGCTGGGGAGAGGGCCAGCGAGTGCACCGAGACGTGGGGCAGGAGCTCTCCCAGCCCTTTGCCTTCTGCAGGAGCCAGTCCTGAAGCCAAGGTGGGGGGAACGCTGTGCTTTCAGGCTCCATGGCTGTGTATAACTCACTACCCCAAATCTCCCTCTTGGAGAGCGAGTGGGAGATCACAGGCTGCAGGGTTGGCCAAGGAAGAGTTGCTCACCCATCTTCCCTGTTGACCTGGGTTCAGGCACGGGCTGAGATTTTGGCAAACTGTAGGCAATGGGCATGAGGCCCATTTCTGAACTTCTTTGTGCAAGAAGGCACAGGGGCGTAGGGTGGACAAGTGTTGCCTTGCACAGTTCTTCCCTTGCCAGTTGCCCATAGAGGGGGCAGGGGAGCTGCCCTTCCTACAGCTGTGCCTGGCTCACAGATCCCACGCTGTATCTCCTCCTCTGCAGGGTTTGCAGCAGGATGTGCTTCAGCCCACAGTAGTGACAGGAAAACATCTAAAGGTTTCCAGTTTTCATTTGAATGATTCCTACTAACCCACCTGGCCCAGGAACCCTTCCAGTAACAACCTCAGTCTGGGGCTGAGCCTACACTGCTGAATCCAGTGGGAGTTTTGCCATCAACTTCAATGAGAATAGGATCACACCTCAGAGCTTTGTTTTGCGCGTGTTCGTGCTTTGCCTCAGGCAGGAACCTGTTTGTTTGTTTGCTGCCTGTGCTCGCTGTGAACATCAGTAGGACTAGCTAAAAGCATTCAAGCCATCAGATTTGGGGAAGCCTCCAAAGTTTGTTTGCTTATCTGAACTGTCCCAGGCACTCAGATTTGCACAACTGGGCCGGAAAGAACCTCAAGAGTGAAGGCTTTCTCAGGCAGGCTCCGGAGTTTCACCTGGTGAGCGTGTCCTGGGGGGACAGTGGGCACCTGTGCTTCAGGGAAGCAGGGGAAGCACTCTGAGCATGTGAATGGCAAATAGCTTTAAACAAAGAGACTCATTTGCCTTCTTACTGGCAGCCCTATCAAAAACTAACTTGATTGAGTTCTTGACTAGGGCAAACAGTCTAACTGTATGGGAATAGCCTTATCCTAGCCAGAATGGTTTTTATATCCCAGGTTTGAGCCAAGTGCTTGGTTCCACTGCATGACTGGAGCAGCTCGGAGCCCCTTCGGTAGGCTCTGAGGAGGGGAAAGGGATGCTGGCTCTCCAGCTGGCACAGGTATTGCCCCAAACACTGGCTCAGTATCCATCTTCCATGTTATTGGTAGCACGGAGGGATGCTTTCCCAGGAGGGTGTCCTCTAACTCCTGCATTTCTCTCTGAGCCAGCCACAAAAGGCACCAGCATCACAGGATCACAGCACAGGTCAGTTCTGCCCCACTGCAGTCCATTAGGGAATCTTTCCATCCACTCTGATAACAATTATGATTTGAAAACTGCTAATAATGACTTTATGTGTCTTCTCGGGATCTATTTCCATGCTGCCTAGGTGCCTGTCTTCTCCTCCCAGCCCTGCCACTGGCACCCTCCCCAGTAGCAGATAGCACTGCTACTCAGACAAAACAGTGCAAAGCTCCGGGCAGTTCGGGACATTCAGCTATTCTGTGTTGTCTGTACTAGTTTCTCCATTAGTTTACGGTTTAATGCTTGCATTTTTCAATTGTACCTGTATATAGTATCAGGATACCTAATTGGCTTCACTAGAGTTTTTGGCCTTGTATGCACAGATGACTGACGTCAAAAGCTTCTTTGTGACCAATTTGTCCCACACATAAGCATTTCTTTCGTCCCAGACTACCTTTCACAACTTGTAGAGTACTCAACCAAGCCTTCAACAAGTTAGAGAAGAAAGTGCTTCCTCCAGCTGTCTGCTCTGTGCTTGCTCCCTGTCTAAATTAAACTTGCTGAGGACAGCGACACATTCCCATTTCACGCTGGTTTGATTAATGTGTCTCAGCTAATTGTGTGAAGGATTCCAGCCCTTTCGACTGTGAGACCAGGTTATTGTTCAGCCAATCGCGGCTACCATGTGAAAATGGGGGCTGTTTAGTGTTCATGCACCAGAATCAAAGGAGGGGCATCTTGGACTGGGTCACAGAGCAACACCCACTTCTTTGAAAAGATGTTACTATGCTCTACTAAACCTGTAAACCTCTTGCTCAAAGCACGTCTTCTCCCTCCTCCTCTCCCCCCGTTCTCTTTTTTCCTTTCCAGAGAGACAGACTCCCCCCACCACTCTGTTAGGGTACAAGCAAGAGAGAATGGCTAGACTGCAGATGGGTGGATTTCACATTCTAGGGTTTTTAATATTTCACTTTTATATTTCTCTTAGAGAATGATCCTGCTGAGAGGCTGAGAATCGGTGCTCATCATTTCCCTCTCACTGACACTTGAATATATTTTCCCAAGAGAAAACATTAAACAAAAAGAGAGAGAAAGAGAAGAAGGGAAAGAGAGAGAGGGAGAGGGAGAGTGACTGAGCTAGCTTTTCAAAGCATACTTCTCAACCTGCCCACATCAAAATAAGAGACAACTGGTCCTTTGAAGTCCAGGACACAGACTTCTCTACCAGCCCATGTGGAAATAAAAGAAGCCAGCTTTATAAATCACACAGATTTCTCACCTTGCCCACATCAAAATCGGGGACAGCGACCTTTAAAACTGAGGCTTAAAGGCCCCCAAACCAATCTCCATAAAATAAGGAGAGTTCAGATAAACTATGTCCCCTGGTACCTGACAGCTTTTCTAGTGTAGAACAGGAGACGTTGGTCCTTCGCACTGAGGAGTGGAGACTAACTACATTGTTAGCACTTGGGACAATGAAATCTTCCATCAGCCTAACGTATCTCAGTGAGGCAGCTTTGCCACACGTGTACTTTTGCTTGTATCTTAGGCCATTGGTCCTAAAGCAACACTATTGTTAAGTAGTTTAAGGGATTTAGTAGCTCTGAAACACTGCTTTTTCATAATAAGAATTAGTGATCCCTAAATTATTAAGTGGTTAGTGGCTCAGAGAAAAAGCTGGTGTTCTTGTGAGGTAAATCCTACCAGGCTTGTAGCTGGGGAGCTTGGAAAGTCCTGGCCAGGTGTCCTCAGTTGGGACCCCCAATACCTGTGCAAAACAAGAAGGAGAGTGAGATGAGCGATGGCCTGTCTGCCAGTACGCTGCATCGGTGTGGAGGTGGAGGAATTGGTCTCAACAGGGAGACGGTGGCCTTTCCTGTGAACCAGCACAGATTCCCACTACCCTAGCTGGTACTAGATCTA
Source organism: Cygnus olor (assembly GCF_009769625.2). Taxonomy (NCBI): domain Eukaryota; kingdom Metazoa; phylum Chordata; class Aves; order Anseriformes; family Anatidae; genus Cygnus; species Cygnus olor. The sequence goes on along the minus strand of NC_049174.1, from coordinate 12,347,457 downwards.
TCTCTGCACATAAATGACATCGATATTTTAGCACTTGATGTTACAACAGAAAGGGTCCTGTTGAGATGTAATGTTGTTGCTGCTGAGAACATCATTGGAGGTGTGTGCAGCTTCACTGCCAGGTGTCACTCACACGTGTTCATCAGCCAGGGGTCACATTGTGCAATCCCTTTCACCACTGGAAGTGTCTTCCTGTGCCAGCACTGCACTGGGGACTTACTCTGCCCACTTGCACTGGCACCAGCCAATATTTTTTGGCAACCCAGGCTGTGAGCTGTGATAGAAACTCCTCTAAGTGACGGATAACACGGGCAGGAATGAGCAGTCAGGGACAGAGGGGAGGATGGAGACCACTTAAGGTGGTGGTTGCTTCTAGGAGAAATGTTGGTGAAATCACAGTTAGACAGTCTTGATAATTCAGCAGGATGAACATACTTCACAGCAGGGGGATTTTCCAGCTAGATGTCTATATGGTGTTTGAACCAACAGTCCTGCATGGGGATAAGCACGCCGGATGACATAAAGTCATGCACATAATTGCAAATGGTCTCTAAATCAGTGCATGGTGCCTCTATTATTAGTACATGAAAGGAGCTGACTATCAGAAAACAGTAGGAATCCCCATTCTGAACCTCACGCTCGGCAAAATATCTCAAGCTAGACATTGAAAGCCTCTAAGGAGCTTTGAAATTTTGGCCTAACACAGAGCCTCATTCCAGGCTGTATAATAACATAAAACCTTCTGTGAAAGGCACTAATTATTTCATGGCTCTTAAAGCTTCCTCATGATTTTTAAATAAGTTTTAACCTTCTATAGCACAAATCCTATTAATCATGGTATCAGTTATAATGCCAGAGAAATAACGATAGGGCTATAACCCTATAACAGGAAAACCACAGGAAATGTATCTAGAGATTTCAGTCATATGTGGAAGGATAGCCTTCATTCACACTCTGCAAAGCTGGGCCCTGCCCCGGTTTTGAACTGTGTTAATTGGCCAAGTATGGATGTTTTTTTTCTCAATAATTCTTTTTTTTCCCCCACTTTCTATGAAAGAGTAATTCAGCATTTATATAAAAGGGCTGAACTTGAGTCTAATAACTGGGCTTGCTTATCTGTATTTTTAACACATTCTAGGTAAAAGCGGAGAGGAAAACCCAACCTGGCAGGAGTGTTTCTGAGTAAAGGGATTAAGAAGGAAAAACTTGATTTGCACAGACTTGAGGCTGTAAAGTCCTCTCACCACTTCCCAGGTTCCAGTTTTCTGTACTTTGTCCTTTGAAAACCCATCTTTGGGAAACAGCTTATGCAGAAGAGTAAATCCCTGGGAGATGTGAAAGGGCAGATACCTGCAGCAACATCCAGTGGGAACCTCTGGGTTGACCTTTCTGAAGAATCAGTAACAGAGTCAGCGGTGAGCAGTCATGAACATACAGGATCCACCAGTGCCGGTAACTGCCTCAATTTTACCAAGCAGCACGGAGTGCGTAGCTCTATGTTTCTGTTTCCCCAGCAGAAAAAAAAGCTTAAGAGGATCCTGAATATCTCTGCTCTTTTTCACTGCTGCCTTTATAAAGTAATTTATCACACTTCCCATTATGCCAAAGCATTCTCTAAGGCTGCACCATAAACTGTATGAGACAAAATGTTCCAAGTTAATATAACAAAAGACCTGCAAAAAACCTCAGGACCCTGCCATTTTCAAGACAGTTTGTGAGCAGTATTAGAGCTCCTTTGTGAGATTATGGTGTGCTGTATCCTACAATAAGTAAAAGATTTAACAAGAAGGAACAGAATTTGCAGTACCTGCACACCTTTTATGCCTGCTTCAATTTGATGTCACTTTAATTGGCTTTAAATTTTTGATGAGATGACAAACATCAAAGGAAAGTCATTTGATTTACTCCTGTGTCTGTAAGAAAGTTGCCAAATATAAAATGGGTTACAAAGTCTGCTATGAACTTGGCAGATTGGACCAAATTATTCCGCTACTCACAGGACCTATGCTCAGGACTTCAAAATTAAGTAGGGAGCTGGAGCAATAGATTCTTTTCTCTCCCATTTCAGGATATATTGTACTCACCTCCCAGATCTTCTCCAGCTGTTCAGGAGTTACCAGAAGTTCCTGCAAATACTGGCTGACCCTGGATCATTTCAACAAAAATACAGCCTGCACTCCTGCAAGAAACCCAAGGTATTAACTCATGCACATACATCATATATACAATATGAATCTGGGGTGGGCAGGGGAGAGGTAACAATTGTTGGAATGGAAGTATAGAAATCCTGATCTGTAAATTCATAAATCCTGATCTAAGTTGTAAATCCTATATGTTTGGCAGCTCATGTTTGAAAAGTATGAGCCTGATGTGTAGGTATAGCCCACAATCTTTTCATCTAGTGTGTGTGTGTGTAGGAAGCAAGGCAGGATGTGGAGTGTCTGAATACATGTAAATAAATAGAGGTTCCATCGAAGGCCAGTTCATCCAAGTCCTACACACTGAAACACTTGACCTAAAAACCCAGCAAGTAAAATAGGATGGGAGCAGACTGGAGATTCATCACATTCACATCCCTCCAGGATAAATATTTTAGAATAGCAGAGAGCAGTCAAAGTTCCATATGAGTTCTGGTCCCATCTGCTTTTTCTCATCAGCACTGCCCACTAAAAAGAACAACACCCTTCACCAGCAAACAAGACAGGTGGTATCCTTGGAAGAGAAACCCGCTAAGTGGTGTCTTTTTTCCAGCAGCAGTTTGTTTCAGGTCTCTTTCAGCCTATCCTGTTACAAACCCACCTAAAACCAGATAGTCAGGGCAGAAGCCTGTGGAATAGTAGGCTGTTTTCTGTGAGAAAAATATGCAAAATTGGAGTGATAACAATAGGAAAAATGAATAGGAAACTACAAGACATTATATGGGCTTGAAGAATAGACTTAGAAAGAGCACAGAGGCACTAACCGCTAGAATGATTTCCCTTCAGAAGCAATCAGCTCTTCACTGGAAAATAGAAGGCAAGAATTCATAGCATAAAGAATTCAGTGGCAAAAGCTAGTCAAAGTAATCCCATTTTTATGCCATCTCCTGATCTGCATTTGTGCCAGAACAACAACAACAACAACAAAAAAGACATGCAAAAAATGCTTAATTTTACTAAGGTGGATTAGTCCTGCTGGAAATAATGATGAGATAGTTGTGGACAGGGTAGACATACCTATTTGCAACTATTTCCATCTCTTATTGTATGGTGTAAAACTCTGCTCATATACTTTTTTATTTTTTTCTTCCAAACATTTTCTAGCTTTCCTGCCTTTTCATTAAGCCCCATCCCAACTATTTAAATTTAAGTCTCAATCTTCTTCTGTGATACCAGATATGAATCCTTTAAGTTTAAATGTTGAAAACCCAGCTTTGTCTAACAGTCTCCAAAAGTATTCTCACTTGCTGAGCCACAACTAGTAATCTTTTCTGGTCATCTGTTACTCCTTACATCTTGTTTTTGCAATGCTGTAGATGCTTTTCACACCTGGCTGTGGTCAGTTGAAAGTCTGACATGCAACTCATGTGCGGAATTAATTTTGGTCATCCTCATACATCAGGTGATGCCAGGCCTGTTTGCAGATCCATATCTAACGCTGTTTTCACAAACATCTCTGCTGCAGTTATCCTTAACGTCCTGTACCCTTACTTTGGGTCTTGTGAGCTTAGCTCCTTATTTGTTAAATGTGCTCTCACATGGTCCAGGCTTATCATGAAACTTAACCCACAGCTTTTACGACACAGATTTTTGCGTTTCATAGTACTACCACATCACTAGATGTTCTTTGTGAGCCCACAGATTGACTCTACTGAGACCAGTGTCATACCAACCCTCTGTTTTCACAGCTGTTGTGTGTCCAAATGGCTCGCCCTTATTTTGCAACCACAGGGGCTGCTGCAATCCACCGATCGCATTGCACAAGTTTAACCGCATATGGTCAATGCAATTTAGGTACTCTTGATTTGTACTGAGAAGAGAATCAACTCCACATGTTCTTGGAGCAAATGATCATGATTTTTACACACAGTTTGGGTTCTGATATCATGACTAGAAATGACCATTAGACTGGCAACAGCAGAAACTTTGTATGGACTCACTATAGCACCCAGATGAGAGAGATACCACTAGATCTTTTGCAGAGGTTTCTACTGATGAACAGTGCTGTCTGTGCTGTTTTGTAAATTGAATTTAAGACCCTGAGGACCTGGGGACTAGAGGTTTACACAGTACTAAGGAAAAGAGCTTCTAATGGTGAGTACTCTGTAAATGTGGTCTTCATGACCTAAAATGCTCTTAACCAAAGGTCTAAGCCAACAGAATTCATGGCTGGCAGAAAACCAGATCTGCTGTGGCTTCCATTATTGCTGAGAAGGCATAAAATCCAGACAGAGCAATAAATTGAAATATTGAAGTTTTTTTTTTTTTTTTTCCCTGGATATTTTTTCTATTTTTTCTAGATTTTAGCTAGAATTTGCTAATAATTACCCAAGAGCAAATAGCTCAGCAATTCAAATCTAATGAAACAGTCTTTTTGCTAATGGGTAAGCTGTTGGTTTGAGAAGAGGAACAACTTTTGGTTTGTTACCAGTTCGCCTTCTGATAGAGCTCTCTTTTATATTCCTGGTTTATTCCAATTATCTCTGGATGCCTTTAAACCTCAGTGTCTCTAATAAAGACAAAACTATCAGAGCAACCACAACTGCTGGAAAGGAAGGACTTTTTGTTTCCTGTAGTGAGACTCAGCTAACCAGCTGCCTTTAATGCTTGCCTGATACTGAATTGATTTGTCAGTGGCAATTATAACTGTTTATATCTTTGCGTGCGTCCAGGCTGAAATACGCTTTTTTTTCTTACAAAAAGGCCAGAAGTAGCTGGAACAACTGACATATGCGAACCCACCTTATTTTCCCAGGTAGTTTTTTTATCTGTTAAAGTAGGACTTTGAAAACAATGCCTCCTTGATGCTAGTCATCATATTACCCTTTATGCAGAGGCCTCAACTTTCCTTCTGAGATACGGGATTTACAGGTACTGCCCTAGCAGCATTATAAAGATCCTTCTCGTAATAAAATGTTTCAAAAAAACCCTTTACTTTTAAATATTTCTAAAGATTTAGACCTAGGTCAGAACTATTGTTTTGTTTTCCCCTTTTCCTCCTTACTCCTCTGATGTAAGGCTTTTCAAAGTGTGTCAGTCCCATACAGCTGCCTTAGGAAAAGCTGGGGCAGGGGAAGGCGTGCATTGTTCTGTGCAGACAAGTTAGATGGGCAAACAGCAAATTCTGCCATGAGTAGGAAATAGAGAGGAGCCCTCCACTGCCTGCTTTGTGGCTGTTCAGTAGGCACATGTATCTCCTCACACTTGCTGTATCCTTCTTAGACTGGTGTATTTTCATTAATTGGTTCCCAACAGTGAGAGAGGAAAACAGAAGTGCAGTGCTAGTGCTATTGTGTCTTGCAGTGGTGTCAGACAGAAGTTCTGATGAGATCAGTAGAGTTACACCAGTGCAAATAAGATCAGGGATGTGGTACCTCTTGGAGTAGTGTTTTTTTTTTCTTTCTTTTACCTCCTAAATTTAGCAGATTTGGTACCATCCTGCATGAAAAAAACAACAGACAGTGGTACCATCTGTAGTCCCTCATAGTGTCTTTCAGGAAGGGGCCTAGACATGATGTTGCAGCATGTGCCAGATATGCATGTGAAGCAAGACACTGACTGCTAAAGTATCAGGAGAGGTATAACGGGTTATAGGGATATTTAGTTCCAGTGAGCGTAAACAGAGCTGGTTTAGACAGCACTGTCACGTCTGCCTGCAATCCCTGGGGCAGGTTTGGACACTGCACTTACTCCTCAGGTTCCAGTGCTACATTGCACAGTAGAGACACACCTTCATCAGTATTAAGATCTAAGGTATCTCTGTGGCATCCCAGAGATCCCTCTCCACAGTTTCTCTGACATTGGAAGACAGCAGTTTGACATTTAGCCAGATGTATATCTTTCCTCTTGTTCCTTACAGAACAATTCTATCTGCTGGAGCCCCTGGTCTAAGTCTCCCAGTTTGGCATAGCAGGGCAATGCAAACTAGACTGGGGAGAAGGCTGTAGTGGTCCGGGCTGATCCGTGTTAAATGGCTGCACAGGAACTCTTATTCTAGTGATTCTACTTGGGGAGATTCCTGTGACTCTCATAGAAGATATTACACAAGGAAAGCTTGTCTGAAAAGAAGCAATGACTGCAGGTACTCGTGATGTTAGAAGCTTCTGAAAACTAGCGCTGCACATGCATAAAGCCTTTGGTGTTTAGAAAAAAATCTCCCTGATATGCAGTGTAATCTCCCTGAAACATTGTTAGTCTCCCTGAAATCCCTTAATTGAATCTTCTAAAGACTTGAAGAGATAGTGAGGGAGAAAGAGAAGGAATAAAAAGATACAGAGAGATTAAAGCAGCTTTTCTAGTTAGTCCAAGAGCTGGTGAGTCTCCTTCTGTATCTCTTTCTTCATCTATTCAAGGCCTCATTCACTTCCCATGTGCCTCCCACTGACAGTATTGATGCTCAAGCACACAATGCATGAATTGCCATAATGTTTTATTTTGTTATAATTGGTTTCTTTAAACCAAGGCTTTAACACCCACTGCCTCATCCCATTACCAAGGGCATTCTGACCTGCCTTCATGTAAATTGCAGTATCCAAAAGAAATAGTTTTTTTTCCTTCTTTCTTCCCAACAGACAAGTAACATCTGTGTGAATTCACATTATTTCCTAATAGACAAAAATTGAACTTAAATGCAGTGTACATCAAGATAATAAATGACTCTTGTTAGAGGAAGTTACTGAATAGAGCTCGCTGAAGTACTCTATTCTCTCAGCATGATATCTTTCTTTAGGGCAAACACTTCGAATGTTGTTATTATAAGGAGGTGTTATAACAAAGGTGCCTATAGTGTGAATGTAGTTCAGTGGGACTGAGAGTACTGTGCTGTTAGAGCTGGTCAGAGTGCTGGATGGGATCTTAGTATACCAGCCCTCTGTTGCTATTCACTGCACAGTAGGGCAGGGTTCTGTAGTGGGGTTGCTGGTTTTGCACGGGCAGAAATGCTGGGCTTTATGTGTGCAGCCGGGGCTTTGAACAGGGCTCAACTTTCAAGGGAAAAAATACAGGTTACTACCGGCATCTACCTAATGCATACTCTCCAATCTGTTAGGCAGACATCTTCCTCAAACACAGCAGACGTTCCTGAGAGACTGTCTGGAGGGGAGAGGTGGCAACTAGTGCAAGGGAGAAGACAGGACTGTTTAGACTGGCTTAGCAGCTGGAAGCCATTAGAATTTAGCAAGGTTTTCTTCCTAAGCAATTATATTAACATCAGCCCTAGGGAAGTGAACAAACTAAAATCCCCTGTTTCCCTGAACTGCCCTCCAGACCTCGGCCATCACAGTGTCCGTTAAGTCACAGATCTCTGGCAGGAAATACTTGCTGGAAGACCTGGAGCTTTGCTGTTTGTAAACTTACCAAACCCTCTTCTTAGACATACTTCAGCCTGCTGCATTCCCACCCTTTCACAGCCTTTGACTCTGCATAGCAGTTAATAAAAGTTCTGGTGTGCAAGGCACAGGCAGAGAATTAACTGGTCTATGGTAGTACTATCTACAGATGTAAAATTGCTGGGAATATGGATGCTCTGCTCTGCCCTCATGAAACTTCATGCTATCCATGAGTAAGTCAGGACTGTATTGCTAGGAGTGGGCTCAGATTGGTGAAGAAGTGAGCCAGATAGCGGGTGAACCCTATGGCCCAGCTGCACATCCAGACCAGCCCAAAAGTAGTGGTGAGACCCCTGTGAAACCCTCAGCCTGTCCTTCTTTTTACCTGCTCTCAGTGGCCCCCCTCCCTTCAGCTCTGCTGTTGTGAAGCTTGCATCCTACAATTCCCAGCTATTTTAAGATTTTGTGATAGAGCTCATAAGACAAGAAGGCTTAACTGAAAACAGGCCTTCTCCTGTATAAAACGCAGAGTGCACCTGAGATGTTCTTAGAGAAGAAAGACAAAGTATCATGGAAGTAATTAAAATCTCAGACACCTTTCTAACTCCAGACCTATCCAGAATCCCTTTAATGCCATCTTTTGTTACTAAGGCCAAAGTCATCATTGGTGTAGTTGGGATTGCATCCACCATTTCTTCACAAAGCTATAGCTGTAGAGAGCTACTACTGACTCAGCCAACCACATATATCCAAAACAATAAGTGCTTTAAGGAAACATGTTATGTTGCAAGACCTGAAAGTCCTTCATAAATGTCACCAAATGAGATGTACACACCTCATAAATATTATCAGATGAGATATATATCACTCCACAGCTGATATGTAGCAACATCATTCCCAAACCACCTGTGAATCCCACAGTACAAACTCCCCACTGCTCATACATTTTCTGCTTACAAGTGTTAATTCCTCCGCTTACAACTGTATCTACTCAAATTTGGTTGACTTCATTTAATTCAGAAAAAGATGATTTTTCCCAAGAGACCCCAGATGCTTTGGCATTGGTCAGTACCAGATATCTAGATCAGAATAGTAATCTGTAGCTCCAAGCAAAACTTCAGGAGGACGGTACCAGATTGTCACCACTTTAGAGGAGTATGTCTGACTGGGGATGGACTTGGCACGAGCAAGGCCTGCCAAAATAAAAAATACTGAGTGCTGTGACAGTACAGTCTTTCCACCTGTACAACACATAAAAGACAATAATAATTGGAAACAACATTATTTTTCTCTTGGTCCATTAAACACAGGCAACCCCAACGCAGCTTACAAGCAATAAAGAAAAAAGCGTCTCAAATAAACCTCTGGGGCACATCACATCAAGCACTACACTGTGTTTTGCAGGGCTTTACCATTTGTGACTGAAGCAGCCATCCCAAAGTGATGCCAAGAAAACCTTTTTGTTCAGCACATTGGTGTGGACTTAACATGTCACATTATCTTCTTAAGAGAGAGGGATTGATTCTCAGTTCTCTTGAACCAGTTCTACATGGCAGTAATTGCTGTGACTTAAATGAGGCTACTTCCTGCACCTATCAGTGCAAAGGCAAGAAAGGCTGGACTGACCACAGAAATACTTTCTTGAAGTTCAGTAAGAGGTTATGCTTCTGTGCCTTAATTGGCTGTGGATACAAATCTATATGCATGCTAAAGCTTCAGTCTGAGCAGATATATTAGCAGTATCCAAACTGTGACTCACCAAAGTCAGCTAATTTGAGCTCACCGAGGCAGCTGATGAGCAAGTTCTGGGGTTTCAGATCATGGTGAAGAATGTGTTGTTGGTGGATGTATGCCAGGCTTCGCAAAAGCTGGAACATGAAGAGCTAGAAAAAGCCAACAAAAAAATGAAATGATTTTGTGTGAGTGCTGTGATAAACTAATTCTGAACTTCAGGAGGAGTCCTAGAACAAGGCAGAGACAAAACAATTGAGAAAACAGTAAAAATCCCCCAAATGGGTAGTGTTGGCTGAGAAGTAGAAAACAGTGGTGGGATATGACTGCCCTCAGGCTTTTGGGGTGGAATATTTGTCCATGAGGACAGTTCATGAGGACAGCACATTTCCTAAGTGCACATTTTGGAAATGTAGCTTTTCTTTAGAAATGAATTGTTGACTGCAGGAGGAAACTGCTTGCTGAAACACAGACCCAACTTTCAGAACAGAAGATACTCTGCCTTCAGTGTTGATAAAGATGTAAAGCTAAGTAGAATGAAGGTTTAAGGAACTGGAAGTTTTGCCCAGTTGAGCCGATTAACACCAGCAGAGGGAGTTCTGGGGCCACTGCTCACACCAGCACTGCCTCTCCCCACTGTGAGCTTGGACCAGTGAACTGACTCATTTGACAAATGTGAGCTGTTATCCTCAAGCTGGGAGAAAACACAAGGATCTGATTTGAACATTTCCCTGCCCATGGCAGGGGGGTTGGAATTAGATGACCTTTAAGTTCCCTTCCAACCCAAACCGTTCTATGGTTCTATGATCCTAACACAAACAGCAGATAGGATCTGATGAATGAATGAAGCAATCGGGAAAGCAGAAAAACAAGCAAAAAGAAAGCAAGAAAGAAATATCTAGCTCCTACCATTATGACAGCATAAATAAACCTTCAGTAAATAAGTTGGGCAGAAACAAAGTATGAAATTGCGTAGTGGTTAGAAAACAAAACACAGCAGAAGTAAACAGACTTTACCAGAGAAAAGATATTTTTCACCAGAAACTTAACTTGAAGAGGAGGAAAAACAGTGACACCCATAGGTCATTTCTGTACCAGAAAAGTGTCCCTGTAATATTCTGCATACTTGCATCATATTCAATAGGAATCAGAGAAAAAAAACCAAACATTGGCCATGCAAAACTGAAGCAAGCTAGATGACACCCCCCAAAGGAATGGTAAATCATTTTTTCTGTTTGATTGCTGCTGACAGTGAGGGTTTGAGACAGGAAAGCAGTGCAGCTGGCTAGTGTTTACTCACACAAATGTGAGTGAGTACATGTTACAGCCATGTACTCCGTGTGCTTTACAAGCCCGCCTGGTAGCAGAGTCCTTGAGATACGTGCCAAAACTACAACACTGCATCTTGGATGTATCTGAGCTTTAAGGATGTTTAAAATCTGGGGCCCCAAGAAACTTCATTAGAATTGGTGTTGCTTAACAACTATCTGCAAAAAGATGTGAACAAGGTGGCAACATTTGAAGATGACAGAAGTATTTAGATTAGCCAAGATAAGAAGTGACAGTGAAAAACTTCAGAGAGATCTGACAAAGTCAGATGAATAGGCAGTTTGATAAGGTACAAAGTTATTGTTGACAGCTGTAAGATAAATTAACTGAAGCTACTCAGAAAAAGGACCCAGGCATTCACTGAGGACATCTGCATTGAAACTGTAAGTCAGTGTGCAGCAAAAATCCCAAAAGTTAATTAAATGTGAAGATGTGTACAAAGGAGAGTCAGAGACTATTATAATATCTGTCTACAAAGTAATGGTACATCTTCAGCCATGCTCAGTTCTAGTCAACCTATCCCAAAAAGCTGTGGCAGAAACAAAAGAGATTTAAATGACTGTAAATAGGAAGATAGTTTCAGATGAAGAGAGATTGAGATTTAAGAGCTTTTAATTAGGGAGATTAATAATGTATTCTAATGATAAGAGGATACAAATTTTTGTAGAGACAAATTTGCTTGTCACAAGATGTAATTGTCCACAAAAGCTGAATGTACTCTTGCAAATTCAGGGACGAGGGACTAACTGAAAAAAGTCTTTAGAGACTGAGAGGTAGTCTGTTACCTCTTTATCAAAGGCAACTTCTCTCCAAAGTGTTTGTCAAGTATGGAACAAATAGGTATTAGTAAGAGCTTTAAAATGCACTTTTAAGCACTGCAGCAATTTACAGTGATCATGTATAGTGGAAAATAACATACTTCCTTATGCTTTAAGGGCTACTCATCTTTTAAGGAACTCACCATAACATTCCAAGGATGAAGTCCTCCAAGATGCTGGGCCATGTACTGTGTCAGATCCGTGTGCTAAATAAAAACAGATAAATCGAGGCAGAGCTGTAAGTGTAACATACTTTTACCAACAGCTCCTCTTCTGTAAGTGGAAAAAATACACAACCACTCCAAGGATATGTATCACCTTGGTGAAGATCTGATCTGATGCAGTACACAAGGATATGCCTAAGTGCTGGTTCACGTCAGGGAGCTGGCAGACCAGTTATCTCACCATAGCAGTTTATGGCCTGAAGCTGATAGTTAACAGAATTCATACTTGTGCCAGAATTAATCATAAAGCTGCAGTAAGAAGACATATCCCCTGTCTTTTCCTCGTAATTTGGTTGATAGCTATTAGCAAAACCAACAAAAGTAACAAGGATCATGCTCGTTTATTGGCATCCTGCCCATGAAAGAATCCTGCAGCTTGGTCCTGGTGAGCCACTTGGAGTCAGTGCCACATTTGATGCTGATGGGATGTGAGCTAGTATCATTATTCCCTGTCTTTGCTGTGTAAGTGGAGGTAAATCGTTTCTGTGACCCTAGTGGAGACAAGATGTGGAATCATCTTTGCATACAGTTGTTGCATACACAGAAAGAAAAGAATGAAGTTACGTGGCTGGAAAGCAGGAGATTAAGAAGGAAAAACAGTCATTGCATTAAAGGATTGCAATTTGTTGCTTTGTAGCTGTCACACAATGCAGCAAATTCGTGAGGCAGCCACTGGTCTCTTCCCAGAACTTCCCAGTACTAGCTTCACAGGAAGCTAGAAAAAGAGGAACTCACCATGTACTCAAGGACAAATGTTAGTGTCTCCTTGGTCTGGAAAATGTCATGAAGCAGTACAATGTTGGCATGTTTCAAACGCTTGAGAAGAGAAGCTGGGGAAACACAAAAGGAAGATCAGCGTCACCACTGCTGCTGGTAGTGGAAGGAGACAGTACATGGAGCAGAAAATAAAAGCTGAGGGCAAATATTCCAAACTTGGCAGTTCTGTGAGGTGGCAGATACTGGTTCTGGAAGAGCTCCTTAGAGAAGCAAGAATTAGTTCTCTGGGCTTGGCAGGAACACATCCCTCTCTCAGGAGTGTGATCTTGACTGTCAGAAATAGCAGTCCTCAGCTGTCACCTTCTCAGCTGAGGAGAAACCATTTATTCAAGGCAAATGCTAAGAGAGGCAGGGGCTGAGCGATCCAAGTGCCAGAATGCAGCAGCCCAGCTCAACCACTGAGCTTCGCGTTCTTTCTGCCATCCGTCTCCTGACCTGCGTTCTCAGCAAGGCCCTTAGTAGACTTCTGGGGAAAGGTAGGTTTCTACCAGCTTCTAGCTTTTTGTGCAAAAATCTGCCCAAAGAAATCACTGTAGATACTAAGCTGAATTTAGGTCTGTGCTTTGAGAAAACATATCAGTCACTTTCATAGAATTATAAACTGGTTTGGGTTGGAAGGGACCTTAAAGATCATCAAATTCCAACACCCTGCCATTTGCAGGGACACCTCCCACCAGCCCAGGCTGCCCAAAGCCCCATCCAGCCTGGCCTTGAACACCTCCAGGGGTGTGGCATCCACAACATCTCTGGGCAACCTGTTCCAGTGTCTCACCACCCTCATAGTAAAGAGTTTCTTCCTAATGTCTAATCTAAATTTACCCTCTTTTACTTTAAAGCCATTACCCTTTGTCCTGTCACTACACCCCCTGACAAAGAGTCCCTCCCCAGCTTTCCTGTAGGGCCCCTTTAGTATTGGAAGGCCGCTCAGAGCCTTTTCTTCTGTTGGGGCTGAACGTCCCCAGCTCCCTCAGCCTGTCTTCATAGGAGAGGCACTCTAGCCCTCTGATCATCTTTGTGGCCCTCTTCTGGACCTGCTCTAATAGGTCCATGTCCTTGTGCTGGGGGCCCCAGAGCTGAATGCAGGGCTCCAGGTGGGGTCTTACAGGAGCAGAGCAGAGGGGAAGAATCCCCTCCCTAGACATACTGGCCACGCTGCTTTTGATGCAGCCCAGGATAGAGTTGGCTTTCTGGGTTGCAAGTACCCATTGCTGGCAGTGTGCAAGTACGCATTTCTCCAGTTTCAAACTCAAAAGAGCAGAGATGAAGTCACTGACTGACCAGTAACTTGTTTGTATTTATACAGCTTTGCCAGGTTTTGTCTATTGGCCTAACCATCTATCAGCAAAGCCTGAGAGATGCTCCAGGCTCACCCTTCCCTGCTGATTAAAACCAGTTTGAGGTACTGTCAGACCACACAGTGGTACTAATTTTTCCACATAAGGCATGGGCCGGCAACCTCATTTCTGCTGAATTAGCCAAAGTGCACAATACAGATTTTGGGTTGGCAGTGGGAGGGCAAATGACTTTTTGTCCTGAATAAAAGCTGCTTTTTGTTTTTCAAACACTCTGCAAACAATATTTGAAGGGTTTCATGCTGGCAAAGCAAATTTACACTGAATTAGCACTTCGCGTCTTGTGACCATAATGATTTCATCTGGTTCTAAAAGCCTTATGGCCAGGTTTACTGTATTAACCAACTGTGGCCTAAGCGTATATCAGTTCTGAAATTGCTGAGCAGTATGGGATACCTGATTCAGCATGAGCACTGGAAACAGCACAGAATGTAAATTAGCTCTTGCACACAGCCCTGTGCTGCTGCAGCTAAACCGCTGCTGGTCCATTCAGCTACTGCTAATATTTCTCTGGGGCACTGCAGTATGAATCTTAAATATGCTCCACATGGCACCTGATTGCCTGTGAACCCAATAAAGATACTCTGACTGTATCCCAGAGCCTATCTGCCATGGAAAGGGACTGCTAACCTGGCTTTGTGTTACCTTGAAAATCCCATATAACCAGACTGAGCTGTTGCTCCGGAGGAGCAGTCCAGAGGATCCACAGAAAAATGGAGAATTCAGCCCCTGTGCCTGAATCAGGCCCCTGGGAACTTCTCACTTGGTTGCTTCTACAACCCCCTGCTGGGGTGTCAGGTGCTACAGCTAGAACTGAGCTTTAAACGCATTTCGGCTCTGTGGGGCTTCCTGGGGTGAAGCGGCTCTTTGTCAGTGGCGTGCCATTCCTCCAGTGTAGCAGAGAATGCTCCACATGAATAAATCTTGTGCTTTGTTTGCACTACTGACTTACGTTGTAAATTTGAGGTGTCAGATGCTGCAAAGCTCAGTAGTACACAAAAGATCTATTTAAAGTAGACCCTTCAAGGGATCACCCTTGTATTCTCCTATAATGAATGAAGTTAAGGTTCTCAGCCTGTCCAGTAGAGCATGCTAAAGGAGTGCTGATCTTTAGAGCATCATTACTTCTATGTAGATAAAGCTTTTAAGGCTTATTTCACTGGTGGGCTACAAGTGTAAATTCAGAGCAAAACCACCAGAGGAAATGAGTGTATGGGAAGCTGTAGCACAAGCCATTCTGTAAAGAGACATATTTAGCTACCTCTCTGCTTTCACTCAGAATTGGACTAAGGACTTTGTAAACTTTCTTATCTTAATTTCATTGGTATAAACCTGGACTGGGTCCACTGACATCTGTTTTTTCTGAGTTTCACATGGAGTTGACTGGTGTCAGAGCCCCTCTGTGCTAGGGCTGCTCTGAATGCTGGCACATCTGTCCTCTGACACTCCATCTCAGTGGTGACAAAATCTACCCTATTTTTGAACTGCAGTAAGAAGTAGAGAACTAAACATGTGTAGCCTCCTACATTTAAAGCTCTCACTAATACCAGACAGCAGAGTGGCTCAAAGGTTGCATATTTCTGTGTAAGGAAGAAACTGGATTATGGTCCTCTTGGGATCGTAGCACAGATGAAAATAGAAGCCCTAATCAAGGAGGCAGTTTGTGAACTTGTGCCTGTAGGGACACATAAATACATTCGACCAAAATCAGGCACCTAAAAAAAACACATTTCTTAAAGAAATTGAGAAAGCTGCACTTTGCCCAGTGCTCTGTGAAGGTGACCAATAGAAAGCATTTCTCACCAGGCTGAAACAGTAAATGTTCTTAAGCCTTGGTTTTACTGAAAGTGTTTATATTCAAGCTGGGATGTGTGATGTCCAGGTATCAGCTATGTTTTGCTAACACCAAGCGGAGACCTTAGTGCAAAGGGCACTTCCAGTCCATGGCTGCCCAATGCAAAAACTGCTGTGTTGTGTTAGTTCCTAGGGGACCTAGCTTTTGGAAGTGCCTGCTTGGCTTTGCAGTTGTAAAGATAATAGCAGTGTAGCTGGATCTGGATTTAATCTAGTTCACTTCAGGCTTCACAGAGGCCTCCAAGTTGGGAGGACAGTAACTGTGGCTGTATGCTGACTGAAAGGAGGACAATTCAGATCTCTGCAGGGCATGCCCAGAGTCTGCGCATCCCTGCCTCTCCGCACTAACAACACTTCGCATGTGTTGCAGTTAGGTGTTTAAAGCTGAGCAGAATGAATCTGAGCCTGTTTCAGTATTGAACACTGACACAGCAAAAAGGGATTTTTAGAAATGATTTACTCAGCCGAGTGGCCTATGGACTCCTTGTTGATACGCAATGAACATTTCTGTCAGTAGGCAACTCTCTGGCAGAAGGGCTGAGGTAAGGGCCAGGGCAAACATAGGAAAAACTATCTGCTGCCCCTGTGGCTAATGGTACAATGTCCATTCCTCTTTTTTAAATCATGTAGTCTGGGGTAGGGGTTATGCAGTGCATGATGCTGATTTCCTCCAGTCCCTCCAGGGATTTCTTGAGTTCCAGATTCACCAGCCTTTGAGCACTGGAACCGTTCAGGAACTCACTGCAGTGAAGATGCGTGACTTCAGTGCAGTTACGTCCATACAAGTGCAGAGGGTGAGCACAGCACATGGCAAGGTTAATGCCAGGGAGGTGAAGTGTGTGACAGAACAGAAGCTGGGTGAGTCCAGCCCTGCTCAGAGCAGTGTATCAATAAAGGTGTAGTCTGCTCCCACCACAGTCAGTGCTGGAGCACCCAGGGACAGTTCTGGAGAGCACATTTGACAAATGTCAGCATTGGTGTCATTTCTATATTTATTTTTATTGCCTGAAATATGGACAATGAGGGGAGGCTTCTCTGTCTTATACAGCCATAAAGGGTCTTGCTCACCCCTGATGTGTTCGACAAGAATCTCGATTTCTTACCTTCCCGATTGGCTGTAAAGGGCACTCCTTCCTCTGCTTCCAGCCTGATAACTTTCAATGCCACCAACTGGCCATTGGTCCTGTCAGGTCAGAGTGAAAGGTCACACAAAGCACCTCAGTGCTTGGCATGATGACAGTATTAACAACCTCCCAGGGTGCTCCACATTCACCCAAGCAAAATTTTTAGAGCTCACTTCCCCCCGGGGGCCAAGCTTAGAAAGGCATTGCAACCCCCCTCCTCTGGTCTTCTTTAGCAGCAGAATGGGACCAGCCCACCTGGCTAGGGCAGCACCATTCTGCTGATCAGCTATTGCTGGAGTGTGGCTTTGGTCAGTGTTACCACTCTGCCCTGTCTCAGCTTCTCTGCTCCCAAGTGATGGCAACTTGCCCTCACCCCAGTTTTTCCATCATGCAGGAATCCCTCCTTCCAAGGAAAACCCTTGCTCTGTCTCAGGTGCAGGCAGACAGTCCCCTGGCACATTGCCGTGCAGCAAAGTGCCCTGGTGGAGCCTCCGCTGCTGAAGTGGAGGAGTTCCCTGAAAAAAATGGATGGGGCTTTGCAAACACCCTGGTTAAAGGCAAAACCAGATGTTTAATTTGCCTTTATTTTCCTACAAGTACTCTGAATTGCCCAGCTTCAAGCTCATTCTTATGATTCCCATAAATGTTAAGCATTGGGAATGGAATAATGCCACTGGTGGTCCTTGCTCACCTGCTGATCCCCTTGTAAACAGTTGCACTGGATCCTTCACGCAGCTTCTCCAGAGGGACATAGGATGTGGCAGCTCCAAATGTAATGCCTTGTCTCTGCTTCATGAAGAAAGTGGCATGTATTTCAGATTGCTGCGCAGAACAAGAAGCTACTAACATGTCATTCAACAATTAAATGCTTATTCATGGTTGGAATAATGATAGGATGAAATATTTTCTGTCTTTCTTTGTGGATGTTGCACACTCACCCATTTGAACCTGGCCGCAACATTCTCCTCTTGGAAAGGATCAGCATAACCCCCGGGCCTCCACAACCTGCATATTTGAGTCTGGAGAGTGTGGAAATGCTGTGGCTGCAGTGAGGGCACAGGAAGGGTTGCTCTGGTTATATCCATCAGCTGGCACAGGAAAAGAAGGCAAACTGTATCTCTAGTGGACCATTTTATTGATGTGGTTCTTTCCTTTCTCCTTGACTGCACTGGCTTTGAGCACTTCATTTTCATCTCCCTCCCCACCACTGATGTATCTCAGTTATGGTTTCTCAGACATCCGTAAGGGGAGCAACTGTCTGCATGTGCTCGTCTTTGTAAATGTTAGCACTTACTCTGACAGTACGCAAAGATAAAGCTGCTGTAACTACCAAAGAAATTTCAGCCAGTATCATTCTAAATATGTTATTTTATCTTAGCCTTGATTTATTCCTCTCCAGATAGTAATCTTTTAGGGCAGGGACTAAAAAACAAATGCAGGAGTAAAATTTAAAGTTATGTCATCTTCTCTTTCCCCCGTACCAGGTTAAGCCTTTCTCATCACTCTGTAATTTACACAGCCTGGTAATTTGGCCCATACAGCATAACAGTGCCATAAACTGTATGTGTAAACCTCGTAGTAGTGAATGGCTGGCAGCCTGCAAGGTCCTCATGAGCAGCTACCCTGGATGGATGCCTGCATTATCATTGGGTTCAAATACAACAGGATTTGTAATCTGTGGCATGCTGCCTCCTCCAGTACTGTAGGTTGTTGGCTCCCTCCCTGTTTTATAATCTCTCATTGTCACAGAGCTTGCTGGAGTGCAGTCTCCGCCCGAATCATCACATCAAAAGCATTTATTTGCAATCTGAGGCACGGAGTCCTCTTTCAGTAGCTTCACAAGCCTGAAGCTGTGAAGTTTGATGCTGGCTTCTTAGAAGCAAATGTGGAAGTGCAAAGTGTTCACAAGTGGAAGAAACCACGCATAATCTATCACAGTGCAGGATTATCACAGGGTGATATCAAATACCTCCACTGTAGATGTTGTTTCCACATGCTGAAGGCCTTGGATGTGTTGGGAGCCCCTTCTCTCTGAACAGCAGCTGCAGCACCCGGGTCTGACAGCGCTCACACACAGCACGTCTCCCATGTTGTCCTGAGGTCAGCTAAAAGTCCTCTCTGTTTTCTCCTTTACTCCTCCTCTCCCTTCAGCCTGTAGTAACAACTCAAATGACTTGCATGAGGTCCCTGCCTCAAGCCATCTCATGATTTCTGCAGTTCTTCTTCGAAAGTCCAGTGCAGAGTGATCCACACCCACCCCTGGAGGAGCTCGTTTGGCACACGCCCTCTCACACCGGCCAGCATCTTTTCCTGACAGAAGACGGAGAAAGGAGCACTAAACCCAAACCTTCTGCTGGTACACAGTCCTGGCACTGAGGCAACTCAGGGCGTAACGTGTTAGGTAGCGAAGTGGTGTGTTCCACACCGGAGCAGACCTTGCCTTTCCTCTGTCACGTCCTAACGCCTGTGGCGGTGACAGTGCAGCGTGGGGGTCCGAGCAGCGTGGCTGAGCCGCGCCTGCTGCAGGAGCCGTGCATCGGTGCCCTGCTCTGGCGCCCGGGTCCCACCCACGCTGCGGTGGCGATGTGAGCGCGGGGAGCTGCCTGTCCCTGTGGGCTCTCGGGACGTGCCGCTCCGCTCCGCTCCCAGGGCAGGCACCCAGCGCTCGGCAGCGTGAGGGGGACAGGGCGGAGGGGCCGGCATCGCGCCGGGGAGCCGCCTCCGAGCACCGCCCCCGGGCACAAACGCCCCGCGGCCCCGTTTGTCCCCGGCGGGGACCCGTCGGCGAGGCCCGCCCCCGGCCCGCGGCCGCCTCGCCCCGCCCCTCCGCAGGCCCCGCCCCCTGCGCGGCTGAGCCCCGCCCCGCGCCCGTCAGCTGCTGGGCGGCGGGGCGGGGCGGAGCGAGCGCGGCGCCGGGTGAGTGAGGCGGGAGAGGCGCCCGCGCGACGTCTGCGCGTGGCCCCTGCCGGGGCGGGAAGGAGCAAAGCGTTGCGCGCTGCTCCCCCTGCAGCGGCTCCGCGCGGCCGTTACCCGCCCGCTGCCCGCCCGCTTGCTGCGCGCGCGCTTCCCGCCCACGGCCTCCCTGCTCGCTCCCCGCCGGCCGCGCGGGCTGAGGCGGCCTCGTCACTCGGCGGGGGGCGGCCCGGCGGCGGGTAACAGGTGCGGCGGGGCCCGGGGGGCGGGGGCCGGGCTGCTGACAGGGCCCGGAGCGGGCCCGGGCGGGGTAGGGAGGAGGCGGCTGCGGCTGGGGGGCGCCGGGCCGCCGAGACCTGGCCACTGCCGTTACAACGTGGTGACTTCATAAAAATAGCAACAGCCATCGTCTGTCAGTTCCACAGGGGAAAACGTCTGGATAGGTGCGAAATGAAGAAGGTGTAGTTTCAGGAGTGAGAGGAGAGGAAGGGGATTACTTCATAAATCTGTGAGCCTCTGATCTGTTTGGTGAATCTTAAATTATCAGTTAGGTGGTATAGTAGATATCTTTCAACTGAGTTATTTTAAGCTGATGCTAAGAGCTTTCTTTGCTGTGTTTTTTCCTCACTTTTTAGTGATAACGTTTTAAGACCATCACTCGTTCACTGGACCTGGCATTAAAAAAGCTCTGAGCCCTCATCTGAAGGAATGATTGCTGTCTTTTAATAGTAGGTTGTTTCGGTTTTGCTCTGAGCAGATTTTTATCACGCAGTGTTAAAAATAGTGATTGTACCTAGTTAGTGGTGACCAAAACTCAAGGGCTTCTTGAATTGGTAACATGTTATGTAGGAACTGTAGTTAGCAATCACAAATGGCTATATACATGTAGGCAAGACTAATATTGACAACTTAGTTGTGAACTAGGAAGCTTGGAGGTAGCAGCTTTCAGAAACTGTGCAGATAATTTTGTACGATAAACTTGGCAGTCCTGTTAGTGTAAGTTACTGCTATGTATGGTGTAATAAACTTATATATTTGGAAACACGTTTTTTAGGAAGTAAACGTAGCAGGAAGTTGTAGAAGTATTTGTAATTATCTATTAATTGTAGGGGATAATTGGGCACGTGATGGCAATATATTTTGGAAAGCAAGGGGCGTACATGTTGTTTCTGTTCAGCCTTGAATATGAGATTCCGCTTATATCTGTGGTACTTACTCCTGAGTAGTCAATGTCCAGTGAAGGACACAGTCCCATAGTAATCAGAGTAATGTTTACATCAGGTCATTCCCTGCCATAGCAGTTGTTATAATGTGATAGTGTTTGATTTCTGGAGAATTTGAATTAGCAATCTGCTCTGCAAGTGGAAAGTATGACATCAGTGTCACGGTAGTGACCATCTGTTTGTAACACAAATCCATTTCATAATTTGGCTCTATTTGGAACTCTTTGCAGTTTCGTTCTTGTGGTGTTGAAATTGGTGTTGAATGTGGAAAGTAAGTGGGTAGGCAGAGCAGTGCAGGTGCTGGTATCATACCTATCTTCTGTACCAAGAGAATAATGTATAGTATCTGGTTGTATTTCTGTGAACATTAAACGTTGTTACTTAAAAGTTTAGATAATTTTAGTGGAAAAGAAATAATGTATTTGTAAAGCTGCAACATAATTTGTATAAAAGTGTTATTAGGTGAAAGTCAGCTAGGAAAACTGAATATTCCAGTTGGGAGAAAGTGAATTAGTTTGTAACTGTGACCAAATGACTTTTGTTTTGTGTTAGCTGAGAAATGGCAATAATATTCTAATGTACTAGGAGTGAATGAAAACTTAGGCTGAACTTGAAAATGATTTTTAAATGTTTTAGAAATGTGTCTTTAATGGGAAGAACACCGTTTGACTGTTGTTTTCCCTTTTATGCATAAATGCTTAGTAATGCAACCTTAACCGTGAGCTTTTTATCAAGAAAACAAAACATATCGCCACTATCATATTGCTTTCTTCCCTTCCAGTCTGCCTGCATTGCAAATTTTGTAATCATTTCACAAACGGGGCCTTGAAGTAAGGTCTTGCAAAACAGCTAATCAGTTGCCTGTCTTTAACTCTGTTTTGTTGTAACTGGAAGTTTTGAGAAGTAATATAGTGAGTTTTGTGCAGTAGAGGCTCACAAGAAGGAAAGAACATATTTAAGCCCTTAAAAAAAATCTCAGTTATTAAAGCCAAGGATTTTAAGACTTATTTCAGTACTCAGATACGTTGATACTCTGACTTTATCAAAGTTCCCATCTCTTCATCTGATTTATTGATGGGTATTCATATGTGAAGCTACGGTTGCTCCCAGAGAAGTGCCAGCATCTTCAGTAAAATGAATTGTGGAGTTCTGTGGTTTTGGATTGGCTTTATGTATATATACACTATACATATAAATCAAATGGACTTACTCCGTGCAGGAACGCATCACAAAATCAGAAGTTCTAGAAATATGC
Source organism: Cygnus olor (assembly GCF_009769625.2). Lineage (NCBI taxonomy): Eukaryota > Metazoa > Chordata > Aves > Anseriformes > Anatidae > Cygnus > Cygnus olor. The sequence goes on along the minus strand of NC_049174.1, from coordinate 12,325,332 downwards.
TTCTGTTTCTTTTGGTGCTTCATCAGCACCTCTCTTACTCAGCTGTTGCGTAACAGTTTATCTTTCTAAGACTTCCTCTGTTAATGCTTTAAAAATTGTTTCCTTTCTTTTGAGGAAGAAGGGGAAGAAATAGCTGCAAAGTGGTATCTTTCTGGTGATGGATGGGACTCTGTTCCTAGAAAGTGTGTCTGACTTAAGCACTTTGCTCTTAAAAAAAAAAAACAAAACGCTATGATTTAGCACAATACTATTTTATTGTATTAATTTGATTTATTATAATTATTTCCATGGAATCTTTTATTTTGAAATATATTCTTTGCCAATCCTGAAGCCCAGATCACTATTTTGGTATTTGGAAATTGAAAACTTTTGCTTTGAGATGTGGTTGTTTGTCTGTAAAGGTCTGTTTGGTACTTTTTTATTCAGAGTAGTTGAGTGAAAGTGTTGGAATTTGTGTGAATTATTTCAATCATTTATCAACCTGATGATTATTATTTCTAAGTGTGAATTGACATTTCTCTGTATACAGATTACAGCTTTGCATATAGTGTCTCTTGCAATCGAGACTGAATGTACTTTACATGTATCTTCTCTCTGTAAGGGGTTCAGACATCCAGGATATTTTCTTGGAGATGTGTTGTTGTAAAAGGCCATTGTGTTAAGTAATTTGTTTTAAATAATTTGTTTTCTGTTTTTGTTACAGTAGATATCAGACAGCAACTATAATACAGCAACATGGTCTAACGAATTTGTCTGAAACTTAATTCATTTCAATAAATATCATATATATATGTCAAAGTTATTAAAATTTTTAATACTTCATCTAGTAAGGCAGCATATCAAGGAAAATTACAATTCTTTTAAAAAAAAGTCCAACAGATTATGAGAAACAAAGGTTCTCTGTAGTGTCACTTTTCTTACAAGAGGATTAATACAAAGGTATCTTCATGAAGATGGAAGGGTGTGAGGGTGAACTTTCAAAATTCAAAATCTGAAAGGATAAAAGCATAAATAAAGTAGCTGCTTGTTTTTTCATATTGGCTTCTGTGGTCTTATCATATCTTCATTGATACTCTGTTACCAGACTGTGAAGAAATGTTTTGAATTCTTCAACTGGATTTCTGCATTTCAGCACAGGCTTTAATAGAACTATATTATGTACAGTAGTATGTGATCTGATTCCAGATGAAGGTTATGAATTCAATTCTTAACCATTTTCTGTTCATACAGATATATTTGCCATTTATAAATGTAACTTAAGCATAGAATTCTTTAGCTGAAATTAGATAATTTATTCTGCTTTGCTTCTTGAGGGTGTACTGAAAATTAGAGAGAGAGAGAGATGTTAATTTCCGCCTCTGAACTAGGTTTTGTTCGGTCTGTTCTTACAATAGACCTATTGTGAGATGAGTAGGTAGGACAAGTCTGGCTGTTTAGCTTCTGTCTGTCAACTCTGTGAGTGAACTGAACCATCCTTGTGTTGTGGAAGTGCTTCCCGATTTTACACGTGGGTTTTACACATGGGATCTAATGCTTTTCTTCTTGTTTCTTGGGGTTATTTTTGTTTTTTAAGGTTAACATTATTTGCAGTTAAATAGCTGGTTTGTTTGTTTTACAGTTCGGAGATTGTATTGTTCCTTTTGAAAGAGGAATGATCTGGTGGTAATGGAGTGCTGCCACTGACAGATGGACTCACAGGAAAGAAGGTGAGTGAGCAGCTAGGTGAAGCCACAGAGGCTCCCAGCAGTGTGCCAGCTAATGATCACCCTGTAAAACTATTACGTGGTGTCAACATACTCTTTATGCAATTTAAGCTGAAGGAGAGAAGAGTAATTTAGCTTGACTTTCTGTGTTTCTGGAACACTCAACTTATTAGAACAACAACTTGTTTTATCAGTTGATTATTGAAACATGTAGATGGATAGTCATGGCTGGAAACATAAAAGTAACATTCTGTGGTGAATAGTAAAATCATATCTGTTGTATGTGTGAATTTTGCTTTTGGATCAATAGTCATTGAACAGACTATTCTTTTGCTCCTTCTTTCTTCCATTAAGAGACCTGATGGGTTCGGTGGTTTGGGATGGCAAATGGGTGTCTTGTAATAAGGCTTGGTATATAAATGTGCATACTTGCTGTACACTGGTCTCTGAAGAGTTTTTAAATGGATAAAAGCCAAAGTATCAGGCTGTAAGCTAAATTTAATGCACAGTATGTTGATGAAAGCTTTATACTGTGTTATTTGGATTACATTACTTATCTGAATCTTAGATGAGTTCTTGACTGTCACCTTGTTCTTTTATTTTTCCTTGTGTGGAAAAAGAATTCAAGCTTTTGCTAGTTATTATCATTTTAAATGCTTCAGTGGCAGGTTATGCGAAGATATTCAGCCTATGCACTGCAATGAGCAAAACTTAATTGAAAAAATCAATAGTCTGCATGAGTAGTGCCTTATGGCTTTTCAATGTGCTACTTCTGTGTTACACACAATGAGACCTGTCAGAGTAGCTTTTTCTGGCTTTGCTTCAGTAATGGAATGCATTTGTTGTTTTGTGCCCTTTCTTATAGGCAAACATGGCTATTCCATCAAAGTTCTTTCATTACCTTTTATATTTAACTTCAGGTATATGCAAAGCTGCAAAAGCTGTTTTACGTAGGTAATAAATGACTGCTGTCAAATAAAGAGCTAATCCTATTTTTTCCCTGCAGGGTGTGTAAGAATCTATTCTATATAAAATTGGAAATGAATTTGAAAACTCTTAAACATCAGTATAGAGTTTCAAGTTAAATTAAAATGACTTTTTTATACCAAGGGACTCCACAAATTATTAGAATTATGCTTGTCAAATATCAGACAATTTCTTTCTGCTGAATGCGAGAAGCTGTTGACCGAGCATTCAAACCAGAGCTTGTTGAAGTGTTAAAGCACCTTCCCATAGCTGCAGTCACTTCTGGGAGCCCGGATACTTCCACAGAGTTTCAGGATTGTTTCTTTTTTTTTTTTTTTTTTCCCCCTCCCTCCCCTTTGGTTCAATTGATTTGAATGACTGACTCATTTGAATCTGAGAAACTCACTTAAAAGAGCCAAGCTGTTTTTTTTCCTGCCTCGTGATTTCCCAAAATTAAATAATAGAAAATATGAATGAAACCTAATAACCCAGAAATGTTCCTTCTATTTTCTAACATGGTAAGAGTTAACATAGATCTCTCTATTTAGGCAGGAACAGAGCTGCTTACATGTAAATAGAACTGATGCAACTATCTCCTCTAGCATATGCATGGTGGCAGAGATGTGTATTAATTTGATCCCCTTGCTGTGAACAACTACAATATGTAATCGGCTGTACTAATTGCAAAATAAATGTATGTTTAAAGTTACTAGTGGAAAGATCAGCTGTTTTTCTGGTTAGTAAACTACAAGTGAAAAACAAAGCTAATGCCTTCAAACAGATGATTTTTGTTGTTAATTTCAATAATACTTAATTTAAGATTACCAAATTGTAAATCTGTTAACTTCCTGAAATTAAAACTAACAGCTGAACTTCTAAGTCTTTCCTACGTATGCAAAAAGCCAACTACATCTTGCAGTATCACAGAAAACTTCAAGCTGATTCTGTTTACTCCAATATTTTTGTAGCTCAGAAGAGGCAGAAGGCGCCAAAGAGAGAGGCCTGGTCTATGTTTGGAAGGCTGGTTCCTGCTCTATAACTCCAGAAAGGCTTTTGGGTCTCAGTGGAAAGACTGTACTACAGGCGTCCCTTGGTACAAGTCATGGCTTGCTTCTAACAGAAGGTAATAAATATGTTGATTTTAAAGATTTGTAGCAATAACAACTAACTTTAATTATTGCCAGTCTGTCTTTGAGAATGTTTCTTTGATTATATTTGTAAGTCTCACGCACAACTTTTGAATGCTTAGATTTTTAACATTGTCAGTATTTCCTTCATAGTTACAAGGCTCTTAAAACTGTGTTGGAATAAAGCTTAGATGCACAGAGTTTTTTTTCATACTCTTTTTTTTTTCCCCTTTTAAGTTAGGGTGAATCTAGTTTGTGAGCAGTCTAAAAAAAGTATGTTTAAATACAGTACGTTTAAGTGTTTGTGTAGCTTGGCCCTTACTTGCACTGATCAACAGGTCTGCAGTGGTAAAGAATTAACTGGAAGTTGCTTCTTTAATTTTTTTTCCCTTCTGAACTTTTTGAAGGAAAGAGAATTTAAACTGTTGAGTGAAACTGGGCTTCAGAAAAAGATTGTATTGGTTACCAGTTTGTTGGTGAGCCTGCTATAAGCATCTACCTACCAGAATTGTGAAAGATCTCCACTGTTTCTTTGGAATGTGTTTCTTTCGTAATTAAAAGGACTGTCTGCATGTTGCCTTATGAGTGATGTTGTTTGTGGATATGATTTGCCATTTTTCTCTTGCTGTGAAGACAACTGTTCATCTTTAAAATAGTTTTCTGCCTTTCTTGAATTGGCATTGCTGTGACCTTTTCAGGTGAAAATAACGAAATATTGGAGGGGCTGTAGTACAACACCAAACCAGTGGTGTGTGCCTCAACCTCATCCCTCCCCTTTCCACCTGATAGGTTGATCCTGTTTCACTGTAGGGTGGCAGACAGTACAATTTAGTGATACTAGATGTCGGTATGTAGAGAGAAGTTCTCTGTGTTATGGTCTTCAAGAATGGCTGTCTGTACAGAGTACATAGCAGGGAGAACTTGAAAGACTGAAGTATAAATTGAAGTTGCATATTGCTGTGTGGTATGCTGTGCTTTCAGTTCAACCCAAGTTGACTTTTACTGCCCATGAAGAATGTGACCATTAAGAGACAGTGTATTATGTACTCCTAATATTTTTCTTCTGTAGTTTCTGTTAACAATACTGTTTTCTCTGAGTAGTTTGCATTGGTGAGAAAAATTGCCTTTGTTCAGCTGTGTATTTACTGTGAATTTGTCATTTCTTAAAACAGAATAAATACGTTTGAGCGTAGTAGAAATTTTAACAGTAAAGTATTGGTTTAACAGTGCACACATATGCAAAGGGTGATGTTAACATTGGTATAGAACTTAGAAGCAGTAGTAGCAGAGAGCAACTGTCAGTTTTCCTGTATCAATAGCCATAATTTTGCTGAGCACGGATTAAGCTAAAATCTGATTTTTATCAGAAACTCTTTTCAAGTTGTTCTATTGGTTTAACTTCATTAAAATCATGCTATTTTTTCCCCTTTTTTAATAGGTGGAGAAGTTTACAGTTTCGGAAAGCTACCCTGGAGATCAGGACCAGAGGAGTTGTGTGCTAATAGTCCCATTTTAGAAAAAGCTTTGCTTGGGCAGCATGTTATTACCGTGGCAGCTGGCAGCTTCCATAATGGAGCCGTGACAGAAGGTGGCGTGGTGTACATGTGGGGGAACAATTCTGCTGGCCAGTGTGCAGTTGCTAATCAACTGTACGTGCCAGAACCACAACCCATCAGTATTTCTGATTCTGAAACCAGTCCTCTGCTGTCAGTAAGGATTTTGCAGCTGGCATGTGGAGAAGAGCACACACTGGCACTATCACTAAGCAGAGAGATATGGGCCTGGGGGAGTGGCTGCCAGCTAGGTCTCATAACAACAACTTTCCCAGTGACAAAGCCACAGAAGGTAGAACACCTGGCAGGACGTGTTGTGCTCCAGATTGCTTGTGGAGCCTACCACAGCCTGGCTCTGGTACAATGCCTCCCTGTGCAGGAAATGAAGCCTATTCCAGAGCGGTGCAATCATTGCAGTCAACTCCTCATTACCATGACAGACAAGGAAGATCATGTAATCATTTCAGATAGTCACTGTTGCCCACTGGGTGTAGCACTGGCTGATAACCAACCAGAAAACCAGGTCTTCTGTCCTTCTTTGGAGACCCTGGAAGGAAAAAGTGTAACAAGTAGCCAGAGTGAAGACTGTCAGAAACCACTTGTGGAAGAACACAGGCCTGTTGCTTTAGAATCTGATGGAGCAAGTGTGCTTTCCAGCAACGATGGACAGGAAGATGGTGGAATTTCTAGTCCTGGAAATATTCTGTTCCCTGACAAAAAAGAAGTGAAAGAATATTTAATCAGTTTATCAGATCACACGTTAAATGAGACCCTGGGGAAGAAAACCTGCACAGAATTGGAGCAGGTTGGTAGCTAGTAACTTGCTCTTAACATGCTACAAATCACACTGTATTATGTTATGCTTGATGTTACTCTTTTCACAAATGAAATATTCTGTTTAATGTAGCTGTAGCATTCCTATAGTTTCAAAGTGTTTCTTTTCTAGGATGGCTCTCTTCTTTGTAGTGGAAGAGATTTTTTGTTGAGTTGTAAGCCTTCAATGTAAGCATCTGTGACAGTACTGTAGTCTCATTTCTTTATGGTCCACAGTACCAAAGCCAAGTAAGCCTATTTCCCATTCTTTTCTTTAGCCCTTTTGTGTTGTATGGATTTCCCATTTGTGTGAGGCTTGACAAATTTGACTTTAAGGTAAAACTTTCTTTTCTGTACGTGGAACGAGTTCTTCGCAAATCTGATTTCTCAGTGTTAAAGTATTGAATGAAAGGGTTCTAATGTTAATCGTATAAGGGTGGCATAACTGTATAAACAGGGATGGGAAATATTTATATATTACTGTTATGTGTGATGCAGAAAATAGTTCAACATTAATGTTTTGATGCTGTAGCAGAACAGTAAATTAAAAACTTCATATTGAGTGGCAGCAGACGTTTGATGTGAAGATTCAATGAACAGTGTTCCCAGCTCCCTTCCAAAATACTATGATTTATACTATTGTGAAAAAAAAAATCGAAGGAAAAAATATAACCCAGAGGTTATTAGATTAAAATATAATCCAAAACTTTGTGGTGCAGTCTGACAGTACCTACACAAGTATTGGATGATTTATTGTAAAGGTAACTTTGTCCCTGTGGCGAAATATGCACAATTCTGTAAGTTTCTTGTCATTTCAGATGTTGAGTGTATATCAATTTCTTTAATGCATTTTACAATTAGAGCGAGAAACTTTTCACAGTGGTTCTAGGGAGTAAATTTCACAATTTACCGGCAGCTAATAAATAGTTGCCTTTTTGTTATTGCCACTGCTTGCTAAAATAAGTATTAAAACCAAAATACTATAAATTAATTTCAGAGAAATAAACACCATCTGGACATAGTTTTCCTTACTTTTGCTAACAAATGCATTCTAGCAGTTGTGAGCTCTTTGGGATCATGCAGCTGTTCCTACCATTAGGAAGTGACTGAAACAAGAAGTTTCATGCGCTTTCTTAACTCCTTGTTCATGGAATGCCTCTAAAATGGTTTCCCCTCACATGGTTTCAGGAATAGTAGTTTGATTAATGAATGTGTCTATCGTTGTCCCACTGTTACATGCTGTCTGGTATATTTTTACCTTTTTCTTTGGTTTTAGCCTTCTCAAGAAGAACAAGTTAGTGCTTGTATCCCTGGCCCTCCAGGTGCAAGCACATCTGCCTTAAACAGCTTGGTGGCCTCGTGTGCATCAGCAGTTGGTGTGAGAGTAGCTGCTACGTATGAAGCTGGAGCCTTGTCACTGAAGAAAGTAATGAACTTTTATGGCACGCCTTCAAATGATTCAGGATCACAGTCTGGCAGCGGTTCCCCAGGGCCTGAAGCTCTGAAAGACAGTCGAGAAGAGCAGGTCAGACTGGAATCCATGCAGGGGAAGAAGAGTTCCAGTTTAGTAGACATTAGAGAGGAAGAGTCTGAAGGAGGGAGTCGAAGACTTTCCCTACCTGGCCTCTTGTCACAAGGTATTTAAAAAAACAAATCAACAACAACAAAAAACATAAAGGACTTGAAAAGTTACAATAGTGTGGATGGTTATAAATGAAAATACTGCATTTATTGAATATAAAGGTAGAGGTTTTTATGAATTAATTATTATTTTAAGAGTTGAAGATGGCTGGAGGAGTAAAGACTAGCTACTACTGCGTGTTAATAAAATCAAAAGCTTGGTGGGCTTAGGAATGTTACTCGTTATTAAGGTAAGGTAAAGTGGGCCCATTTTGGTAGTCTGGGTATTTTCTAGCAAAGCGACTGCAAACTATCTTCTATAGAGATCATATAGCAGATGAAATATCTGTGGCCTCTAAGTCCTGCAGCACTGAGTTGGTTTTGAGCCAGGGCACTAGAAATATTCCAGTTTTTCTTGCCGGACCTCAGAGCTGGTGAGCTTCTTCCATCACCAATTTTAGTGGTGTTAATTGCTCTGAATGTGTGGTTACGTGGCTTTGTTCTATATTGGTCTTAGATACGAGGGGAGACTTTAGGAATTGGAATACTTATGTTCACTGCAAATATATATCTTATTTCAGAATATACTTATTTTATATATAGTTTTGGTTTATTTAGTGTAACTGCGTAGTTCTCATATGTCTGTTATTCTTCAATAACTGGTAAAAAAAATTACTTGGAATCTGTCTACTTTTAGTGCATACACAATGTGTGTCAGTAAGCTATCTTCTTGCGCGTTGGTCACTGTTCTCAATCTTAAGGCCTCTTAAAGAAGCCTTGATAAATTATTTTGAATGATACTGTGTAACGTGTAGTCTGTGTAAGTGATGTATTTATCTAAAATGGTGAAATTTTTTTTCTCTTGGCATGGTTTCAGTTTCTCCTAGGCTCTTACGGAAAGTAGGGCGGGCGAAAATGAGGACTGTAGCTCTGACTCCAACTTACAGTGGTGAGGCAGATGCTCTTTTACCATCTCTAAGAACAGAGGTATGGAGCTGGGGAAAGGGGAAGGATGGACAGCTAGGACATGGTGATGTTCTGCCAAGGTGAGATGGTTTTTGATAAATGTTTCTTTATTCAGTATGTCAGATTGTCTCCTTAGATTTGGTCAACTGCCTTGCATTGCTCTTGTTCTTTGAGGTGTTCTGACCTAAGGTCTTCCAAGCAAAATGTCTTGTGCTGTATTGTTACTGAACGTCAGTTGGAATTTCTCCCTTGTAATTACTAGGAATTTTGGTGATATTTTGACTTGTCTTGTCCAAACCGGGGTGAGGTTCAGCATCCACTTTTGTCCTTCTTGGCCTTTTTGACTAAGCTGGTTTATTACCAAAAGACTCCATGCGTATGTTTGTTTTTTCTACTGTTCTTTATGGAGAGGATGGGGGGTGGGGGGGAGCAAAAGAACCTTGATATCTATTTGCACATTGACAATACCTCTGATTTTTTTTTGTTAATCTCTTCTTTATGTGTTCTGGAAATTGTCAGGCTTCAGCCACTGTGTGTGAAAAGTCTCGATGGTAAAGAAGTGATTCATCTCTCTGCTGGTGGCCATCATTCCTTAGCACTCACTGCCAAATCCCAGGTGCAAGTGATTGTCATTTATTGCTTATCTATGACATAATTGTTGTGTTGAGTGTTTCCTAGCTTTGTGTTTATTTGACTTCTAAACTTTGTTTCCTGTTTGAGGAAGACATTTCCATTGAGGAGACAATGGAAATAGTGTGCGTAATGGCATTCTAATTGTATTAAAAAGTTATATTAGAAAGTTCTGCATGGTCCATTAGCATTATATTTGAAGTTTTTAATGACCTGATGCATATCTATTTCTATTCTCAAATTACCTTCTCAAATTCAGCAATATGCTAGAAGTTAGAGAAGTGCTTCTTGGCACCTACATCTTATACCTTTGACTTGTGTTTGCGCACTTGAAGCGTTGTACTAATACAATTCAGTATTCCTCTATGTATATAAACTGTTAAACGTTGATGTTAGCTATGTTTCTTACAGGTATATTCATGGGGCAGTAATAGCTCTGGTCAGCTTGGTCACTTAAACTCCCCAACAACAGTCCCTCGTCTTGCAAAGGTATTTTGTTTTCTGTGTTTTTCTTCTTTTAGTTTAGGTCCTCTTCCTATACAAGTGAGTGCCAAATAATTTCTAAAAACTGACTTTATTGACAGATGTGTTTGGCTTATATTGTGACTATGCTCCTTAAATGAGCTTGTGAATAATCTAACCAAGAAATTCTCTGTATAGACCTCTACTGTTTTTGACCACGTTGAAGTTCTAAAACTGAGAAATGTAACTGCTTTTATCTTCTTACCAAGTGTTACTTCTGCCTTATTCTTGGCTTCTCTGATACAGTTGTTGAAGTACTGAAATTCTTCTGTTCTGTTTTTATTCTAAACAATTGCTTCTGACTTTTTTAGTTTTGCTAGGCCATGACCATATTTGTTGCTACTGTAGTTCTAGAGCTGTTGGTTAAATATTGCTTGTTTAGTAGTGGGGTTTTCAGTCTGTTTTGAACTTTTCACACATTGAGGGAATAGTCACATAATGATTTTTGGGTTAGACCAGACTGTTGACGGTGAATTCCTGGTGCTTACCTGTCTTAATGAAAAACTATCTGCAGTTTTCCTGGTTGGGTGTTATGCAAATTAAGGTACAGGATGTTAACAGTCTCTGAAATTTTTCGATATCCCAGCCAAATGAAGAGGAAAGTACAATGTCCTTACTTTCATCAAACTTACCTGATGCCTACTTAAAAATAAAACTGGCTTATAATTTAAAGGCAAAAAATTAGCCATTAGAAAGAAAACTGGAAGGAGATCGCTTTCAGTGGAGTACAGGAAATGTATTTGTGACAAGACATTGTTGAAAAATTACCAGCTACTCTAACACTTTTGCTTGTTGTTGGGTGTATTTCTTGTGTATCTGTGTCTAGAAGCTTTAGGTAGTCTCCTCTTCTTCCAGCATCTTCCAGTTTCAAGTGGTGACTTTTAATGTCTTCTTCCTCATGAACTTTAGGTGTGTGGTGATGGTGTTTGGACTACAGCAGCAGGACCAGATTATTCTCTCTTCTTAGCAGATGAGGAAGACTACCAACCTGGATTATATTACAGTGGCCAAGAGACAACAACTGAAAATAATTTGTCTGAAAATAACTCTGCTAAGAGTCCAGTTTTGTTACTCTCTTGTAGTAAGGTGAGTTGTATTTCCTTTAAGTTAGTGCAACGCATACTGATGTTTTTTGGAAATAGCTCAGTGCTGGTTGTTCAGCTAGCTTTATGGGTGTCAAGTAAGGTGACTGATTCCTAGCAGTCAAATCAGGAGCACGGCTCATGGAGACAGAGGAGTCTTAATTAGTATTGATATGTTCCCTCATCTTTCCCTGTGCTCGGGAAGTGAGGTGGTGTTTCCGGGGTGTCTAATTCATTTCCCGCCATGTGTGCATGTTGCAGAAGTGCACCCTCATATCGTGCTCAGTTTTCACCACTATCTTCATGTGTTCATTCTATGGTCCTATTGCTCTTCATTTTCCTGTTTAAGTGATTGGAGGCACTGTGTGCTCTATTCCACTCTGCTTCCTATGCATTTTGTTTGTGAGTGGGCAGAAGGTACCTCTGAGTTCCGCACATTCTGCTTCCCCAGAGTCAGCCTTTATCGTGGGTGTAAAGGGGAAACTGAGCAAAGGCACTAAAATGTTTATGGGAGAGTGGGGGTGATTCTATGCAGTTTCCGTCATTAAGCTGAATCTTACTGTAGCTATTGAGAAGTTGGCTTGGGGTGAGGGAGTGTGAAGTCTGGGTGTCTTCTTCTAGTCTCTTTGTATGATTCAGACCACCTCGAGTTTAAAGTAGCAAAAGGAGATAGTTCGGGTAGAAAGCAGCTCTTTTGTCTCAGCTGTTCTGGGTCTTGTTTCTACTTCCCTATGTCTAGCAGAATAGCAATTGGAGAGAGGTTTTGAGGAGGATGGGGATTTATATACCGGCTCCATGCATATGTGCATGCATGCACACACACTTTTATTCCTTCTTATAAGACATATATTCCTTCTTGTTAGACAGTTCTAGTATATTGTCTAGTTGGCTCTTGCATATCAAAATTGGCCTATGGATTGCTTGTTGAACACTCATGGTTCAGTGTTTCTGAGGGATCCTCTAGATCTGAATAACCTTATGGTGTTGCATCTGAACTAGAATTAGTGAGGAGCCACAGTGCATTAGACGCACTCATGCTGACTTCAGAGAAGAATTTTGTTTCCAACAGCTGTGAGCTACAAGTGGTATTAATGTAGGTATTGGTATTAGTCCAGTTTATTAATGCTGTAATATTGCTCTTACTAATAAACCGAAATCTTCCACGTTGAGAAAGGACTGTTTTTCAGAGTGCAGATGGTGTATTAAACACTTGTTAATCTTCCTTCCTAATTAAAGGAAAAATAGGTGATGTGATATTATGTTGATGACAACATTGATGACGCAGCTTTATTTTCTAAGTGACTAAACTTCCACTTGAACAAGCAATGATTGTTTGAGTTGCCTTACAAGATGGTCTTTGTTTTTCAGAATGTCAGTACTAACATAACAAACAGCATTGACTCTAAATGTTTTTCCTACTTCATTAATCTTGTATTAACCCAATATTGAATGGAGTGCTTGATGTTAAGTATTAACAACCTACAGTGACACTTGGCACAAATAAAGATATATTTTATTCTGTATGATCCTAATCTTTACTATTTTTCCTTTCAAATTTTAAGCTGGTTTTTTGTTTGTTCGTTTTGTTTTTCAGATAGGATACATAAGCAATGTGATAGCTGGTGGTGACAACTGTTTGGTCTTGGTAGACAAAAACATAATGGGATATATTGCCAGTTTGCATGAGTTGGCTTCTACAGAGAGGAAGTTTTATTTCAGACTGAGTGAGATCAAATCTCAGGTTCTTAGACCTCTTCTAGGTTTAGGTAAGAACTTACTTTAATATTTTATTTGATATTATTTCCCCTATGTTCTATAATCAACTTTGTAAGAGATTTAAGTCATTGCCTATTTTTAAGTTAAAGCCAAGATCTTTTTCCTTGTAGTCTAAAATCATTAAATTGAAATGGCCAGTAAAACATCCAAACAACTCACTGGGGTAATTTTGTCTTATTAATGGGTGCAATTCTTTGGTAAAGTAAGCTAAATCTCTGTCTGGTCTGTTACAGATAATTTGGGCAACGCAAATACAATCCAGTTGTTGCAGGAAATGGCAAGCAGGTTCAGCAAGCTATGCTATCTCATCGGTCAACATGGAGCTTCTTTAAGTAGCTTTCTTCATGGAGTAAAAGAAGCCAGGAGTTTGGCCATCCTGAAGCATTCAAGTCTGTTTTTGGATAGTTACACAGAGCAAGTATCCAACTTTCTCATCTTGAGTGTCTCCAGGCTTAAGCTACTGACTACAGCAAGCCCTGAATTAGGAGAAAGTAGATTATAAGGAAAGCTACATAAACTATCATGCAAGTTACATTCTTGCAATTTAAAATGTATGCAGAGTTTTACACAGACTAATTTTGTAGTTAAGCTATACGAACTCTTTGCCAGTGGAACACGCTGGACAGTTTCAGCCTTCCTAATGTAAAATTCTGTAAAAACATTTCTTTGATTGCTGCATATAAATGTAAAGATTGACATGTTTGTTACTTTAGTTGAGGATCTTGTAATATAATGTAATAGAGTTGCGATTGGTAGGTCACTAAGTAAAAATACCTTTGGGGATTTACTGTGGTTACAAAATGTCTTTTCAGAAGTCATTAACTAAGAAATTGTTCCCAGAAGAACAATTCTGTGCTGGTATCTGCTGAATAGCTAGTATCACACCTTTCACCTAGAAGACAGATGCATTAGTGCTTAAACTTTGGTCCGAAGTATCCTGGTTATTATTTTAATAGCTTAATTCCTCAGGCAGAGGAAGACTGTTAGAATGTTTGCTGTTTTTCTCCACAGTAACTTCAGTAGCTGCTAGATAACTTCATCCAAATCTAGCAGAAATCTCATACTTCATATTTACAGGCTTTTTGAAAAATACCAGTTTAACAGAGGGAAGAATCTAAACAAGTCCTATTTGAGTGTAGTTTTACTTACTAGATAACCGAAAACCCCTAAGGGAGCAAAATGTCACAATCATAAACTCATAAGCTTCGCTTGTTATGCAGTAGCATTTGGAATGTGCAGATAGTTGCACTTTTATTTCAACACGTTATCACTTTTATTGGATCAGTAAACTTTTGTCATATTACCCTGAAAGAAGCTTTTGTCTCTGATCAAATCATTTGTTCATAATTGTGATCATGTATTTTTTCTATATTCTGACTTCAGTTTTTCTTTTCACCTGAATACCTAGAACTGGTTCTCATTATTACTCAGATTAGTAGGATTTCTTAATTTCTTTTTCCTCACCGTCAAAGGCTGAAATGTCTAATTCTAGTATCTTTGGTATTGAAATGTTCTTTGGTATTGCCTGCCTTCTGCTATTCTCCTTTATTTTCTTAATATGTTAAACATTTTTCCTGTGTACAGTATCAAACATCTGCATACTCCTCAGTGTAGCATCTTGAGCATCTTCCAAAGATCTATCAAGCCACATAAGTATTATCTGTTAATTAAGTTAAACTGAGATCTCTGCCCTTGGCTGAATGGTATTTTTAAAAGGGAAGGAAGAAAAGACTGTGGAGGTCTTCTGGTCCACCCTGCTACTGAAGCAGGGCCATCTAAAGCAGGTTGCACAGAACTGTGTCCAAATGGTCCAAATTTTTAAATAACTTTCTTTTTTGGTAGAGGAGAAGTGAAAGAGAGAATGGTGAATAGCAGGATGAAGAAATTCCCATCTTTAATATAATTAGAAGTTAGCAGTATTAAACTATTGGAACAGATGGCCTATTCTGTACATGCCCAAATCTTGGGAAAACAAACAAATTCAAGTTTCTGTTCCATCGTAATTCTCATGTGTTGTGCTAATGGCAACAGCAGTGTAATAGCACCAGCAAGAATGATAAAGCCTATCCTCCATATGGAAAGTGAATACTCAGTGTTCTGGTAATACTAAATACTTGAGAAACACCCAGATACTAGACCTTGGAGGAACAAAGGAGAATAGTTTTAAGTCAAAAGAGGGGAGCTTTAGATGAGATGTTAGGAGAAAATCATTTATTTGAAGAGCTGTGAGGTGCTTAAACAGGTTGCCCAGAAAAGCTGTGGATGCCCCATCCCTGGAGGTGTTCAAAGCCAGGCTGGATGGGGCCCTGGGCAACCTGGTTTACTGGGAGGTGTCCCTGCCGATGGCAGGGTGTTTGGAGCTAAGTAATCTTTAAGGTCGCTTCCAACCCAAGCCATTGTATGATGATTTTGATTACTTGTACAGTAGTTGATACAGATCTTATTGGTATGCTGTTGGAATTTACACCAGTTGCTATTTCCAGGAAAGCATCAATTTTGAACTAAGAACCATTCTTTTTCTTTACCATTTTAGGTATTGTACTTCAGTAACAAATTTCCTGGTAATGGGAGGATTTACGCTCCTTGCAAAGCCAGCAATGTAAGCAAACCTTTACCGTTATCTGGAGTTTTCGATCAACTAGTGAAGAAATGTGTTTTAAAGAAGTGTGTATGGATATAGTAATGAGTGTGCAGTGACTTGGCCTCAGCATACTTACATATACTAACTCATTTTCTTTCAGATGAAGAAAAATGTCGATCCCCCTCAACTGTGATTACGATTTGGATTAAAATACTGCTGAATCAGTTCAATTGCTTTATCTTGAATGTGTGGAGGGAGGAAGGAAAAAAAAAAAAAGATTGTAAATTCATTGAAAGAGACCCAAATAGGTTTCAGATAATTCTTGGAAAGCTTAGTCTTGAGGCTAATTTTTTTTATCATCTATTCAGCGTTTGTCAGTATTTTCTTCTTTCAAATCCTGCTGTCCACAAAATACAGAATAGCACACTTCTGTAAGAATTAGTGAGAGTAGTTACTGTAAATTCAGTTTAGTTTGAATTCTTTAAGTTTGTGGAAGCTCTCAGAAATGATGCAATAATAACATTTCTGCACATATATCTTCTGTGCCTCTCAGGGATGCTTTTGTTCATGTATACGTATTCTTAAGTGTGAGTAAGGAATTATGCTTTTAGATCTAAGAGTAGAGCCTTTTCTCAAATAGTATTATTGCCTAGGAGAGTAATGATACTGTTTTCACTCTAGTGCTGTGAAGAAACTGTTGCAGTGCAAGTTTTTTAACTAATGTCTGAGGAGTTACCAGCTTTCATTCCTTCCTGAAGTCTCTCATCTGGGTGCGATTCTATTACAGCTGTTTATGGAGCACTTTGAATGTAGCATAAGCAATGCTATTGGAAGTTCTTTGAAATATCAGGGTATCTAGTACAAGGAGTCATCTGCACCTGAGGACCAGTGCCAATGATTAAATACAAAATCCCACTGCAGAGACTTTCAGCACCTTTCCACATTAGACAAGATACTTAGGGCGAACTGCAAGAAATCAGAGATCAAGTGTAAGCATATTTATAATTAGCGCTGCAAAGTTCTGGATCCTGAAATTACATATACTGAATTCTTTGCATCAGTTGTCACTGTTAGTATCACAGCTTCTACTGCAACTGGGGTCTCATTAGGAGACTAATATTTTTTCAGATTCTGAAACTTTCAGGGAGGAGATGTCGTAGAAGTTTTGTCCTGTAACTTGCAAAGGGAAGTCAAGTATATCTTCAATAATGATTTTTCCTTTTTTCCAAAGGAATACTGTCTCAATCAGTGGCTAATGATGTCAGCCTTTTATGGATATTCCGCAATATGAACGTTAGGAGTAGCCCCAATTAAAAAAAAAAAAAAAAAGTGTTGGCTAGCTTTAATAGGAAGTTATTTGTATATATACATATTATATAGATGTGTATAAGCATATATATACTTAATGTTATGAATCTGTTATTTGACACTTTTCTGTGGAGAGACCTCCATGTAAGGATCTCAAAGCACTTCAAAAATGCAAGCTATCCAAGCGGTTAACTTGGTTTAAATTTACAACTAAGAAACAGTCTTCTCTCTAAAGAACTTTCTCCTTAATGCTTGTTGAACAAGAGAGTTCTTAAATATTGTTCATAGACTGAGACAAGGTACATTAGTAAGGTGCCATTTCATGCATCGAGTTACTCATGTACAATTCTTAGGGACCCTGCCGTGCAATTCTCTGATCTGGTTCTTTGTCCCTGAGACTTGCTTTCTCAGTCTCATCTGATTCTTGGAGCTTGTGGTTTAAATGCTTCCCAGCTGGATGTGTATTAATGCAGATATATCATGTGCTAGCACGTGTGCACACAGATGTGGTGAAGGAGAGGGAAAAGTAGGTTTGTTTTAATTTTAATGAAGAAATCCTGGTTTTGTGTACTAATGCATTGTCTTCAGAATCATTTCCCTCTTCTTCTCTGAACTAGATTAGTTCTCCCTCTTGGAAATCAGACTGAGGATTGAACAGATTTCCTGCCTTTCTTTGAGGTAGGATGTAATTTTTCTAGTTAGGGGAAAAACTGGTCAGTTTCCTTGAACAACGGGTGGGGAAGAGATTATCTGGATATATCTAGAAAAGTGCACTGGAACAAAGTTAAAATTCATTCAGGCCCTCTTGTATGAGTCAACAGTTCTAGAAACTCACTACTTTAGTGGTAATGGGGAAGTCATTCCACCTGTTTTAGCTCTTTTACTGATCAAGTGTCAAAAGAGAAAAAGGCAATTAGTTACTCTCCAAGTGGGGCAACTTAGTCAGCTTTCTTCAACCAGTGTAATGACGGAGCTTGTGAGAGTAGAAGCTAAGTCCTGTGTTGCAGTTGGTAGGAAGCTACATGATTATATTTCATTATTTCCTTAAACTAAATTGGGAATAGATTAATAAGCAGCATGCATTTGCCTTTATAATTCCTATTGCTGTATGAAAATCCAAAAAAGGCATTCTGTGCTAGTGTCAGTGCTCATGGATGTAAAACATCACTGATGTTTTAGTGTCTTTCTTCTCTCCTCCCTCTGTTCCCCAATGGCCCTATCATTTAGAGACTTCTTGAGTAAAAACCAGGAGCTGTTACAGAAGCTGTCTGAGAAGAATGAGGAAAATCTGCAGCTAGTGGAAGTTCTGAATGCTCTGTTTTTCATGCCATTTGGACGACTTCATAATTATGCAAGAACTTTGCTAAAGCTTGCCACATGTTTTGAAGTGGTAAGCTGTCTTTGGTATCTATATGGTATCTATATCTGAATAAATATGCACGCGAAACTTATGGCTTGGAAGTAACAGTGTAAAGCACATGCCACATGATTAGAGGTAGCTTAGCCCTCAGTGAAGCTACCTTGGACTTAGATTTGCTGCAGGGAAAGATCATGCATATTACTAGCACATTCTTAAACCATACTTGCACAGATCACATGACAGGCAGAAACTTGTTACCCTGCCAGAACTTGTTGGTGTGCTTGAGCACTTAATTGCAAATACATTATTTTGATGTTTGCCTACTGCTTTTCAGTTCCATCTGGCATCATTAGTGTAGCAGTTCTTGGCTTTAACACTACTAAAAATACTGTGTAAATATTAAGTAGACTTTTACTATCCATTTAGATGTGTGTAACTGCATTCTTTTGAAAGAAGAGAAGGCTTAACCGGGAACAATAGTTACTTGTACATTCATCCCAATTAGTTATTTAAAGTATTCTTCCTAAAATTATTAGAACTTCTGCTACGTTTTGTTAAGCTGTAAGAAAGTAAATCATGTAATTGTATGTTAATCAGTCTGCTGTTAGCATTCATGGAACTCTTGTGATTTAAATTCCCAGCACGTGTGACCAAGCAAGTAGCTCACACTGTTATTTTATTAACCGGACCAGCTGTCATACACTTGGTGATAATTTAACAAAATGAGCTGTTCTGTTGCAACTTAGTGTTGTTGATATGGGTGCTCCGAAACTCTCTCAGCTCTGCCTTGCCTTGTACCCTATAGGCATCTCCAGAATACCAGAAGCTACAGGATTCTAGTTCTTGTTACGAGAGTCTTGCTGTCCTTCTTAGCAGAAAAAGAAAAGAAGCAGAATACACACTTGGCTTCTGGAAGACCTTTCCTGGGAAAATGACGGTATGATGACAGTTCAGTCCATTAGTAATTAGTAGGTGGTATATCTTGCTGTTAACATTATCCTCTGTGTCCATTATTGATGCTACTCAGCTGTAGTTCCCATTTTTATGCCTTGTGTTGTTGTAGTACTCTAATTTTAGAAAGGTTTGGCCTATGAAAGGTTACTATGACAGACAAATAGCACTGACCTTAAATTACAGTCGGTGAGAAGTAAGCTTCTGTAACTTGATCTTTAACCCCTACCTGTAGGATTCCTTGCGGAAGCCGGACCGCCGTTTAATCTGTGAAAGCAGCAACAGGGGGTTGTCCCTACAGCATGCTGGAAGATTCTCTGTAAACTGGTTCATCCTCTTTAATGATGCTCTGGTGCACGCTCAGGTAAGCCAACTTGTATCCAGGAGCCAAGTTTTTTCTGTTTCAAATAACATGACTTGTTTTTCATACAGTAAAGGTAAGGTTTTGCGGCATTCATTGCAATACTGTTTGAACAGTAAGTGTTATCTTTTTTCATGTTCCAGTGTTATATTTAGACATTTGATTGCTATTGGCATGGTTTCTGTTAGCTATTTCTAGGAGGAAGGTGCATACAAAGAGCCTGTAAAGCTCAGTTTTCTTTGGTCCTCAAAGGCAAAAAATAGTGCAGAAGAAGCGTGGGGCAAGGGTAATGGATCAGCCAGTACTCAGTGAAGTTTCCGTTTTCCTTGCCTGCAGTTTTCAACACACCATATTTTCTCCTTGTCCACACTGTGGGTAGAAGCTCTTTCAGAAGAAGCTGGTAATGTGTGAGTATTATTGATTGTGATGCTGAAATAATCAGATGTCTTGTGTGGGAGGATGAAGGTTTTGTAACAAATTATTGTAAACAAGGAGCAGAATGGGATGGATGCAATCACGTATACTCCTTTTTTCTTCTTTTAGAAAGCTTTTATTGTATTTGTGTGTAGGAAAAAAAATAAAAAAAACTAATAAGGTAGAATCAAGAGGTGAACCAATAGTCTTTTCTGCTTCTCTTTACTGATGACCTAAAATTAAAGTGAATGCTAGTTGGGCTGGGAGAAGGTAGATGAAATATTCATACTCTAAGAAACCTTGCCTTATTTTGGGATGAAATTTCATTAGACTAAAATACAACAACCCTCCCCCCCAATGTAGGAATGGATTGAAGATTACAACACCAGAAGAACAGTTTGTTCTGCTTTCTTCCACACCACAGGAAAAGGTAGGTATATCAACAATTTTTTCATGGCTTCAGTGATATGAATGAATTTTTCTCCTGCTGTAAAACCAAATAAGGAGAAGTATTGCTTAAGTATTTACCAAGAATTAAATATTCCTACAACTTGGTATGCAGGTTAGACCAGTGCTTGACTGTAGCAGTGCTACAACTTACAATGCTGTACTGCAGAGCACAAAGGAGATTGCATTGAATCTCTCCTCTACAGCAACTACAGCTAAGACAGATGTTAGCTAAATTCTGTGGTTAAAACTCTGTTTCAGACGAAGTGGCTGAGGGCAATAAGCCAAGCAGTGGATCAGGCCCTTAGAGGGACTTCTGACTTATTTCTGTATGGAGCTGGTGGGAACGTTTCAAGACAGGAACCTCCTATTTCTCGTAGTGCCAAATACACCTTCTATAAGGACTCTCGATTTAAAGATGCTGTTTATGATGGGAGATGGCTTTCAGGAAAACCACATGGCAGGTAAAAGCATTTGAACATAATGGTTGAAAACAAAGTGAGGTGGTTGCTGCATCAATAAGTAGGCTTATTTACAGACGTTAGTTGGGAATTGTTAAGTGAACTGATTATCCGGTACATGTGTATGACTTTGTGTATTTTCCAGAGGGACCTTAAAGTGGGCTGATGGAAGAATGTACTCTGGGACTTTCCGGACTGGGCTGGAGGATGGGTAAGATCTTCCACTACTTACAGAGATAGAGGGCAAGGAACACCTTTTGTTATAGACTATTATGAAGATTATAAGAAGATTCTAAGTCCTTTTAATTAAAGGTTTTGGAGTGTGTCATTTACTCAAGGTTATGTACGTTAAGATTTCTCTATATGTTGATACTTAGATAACCTCATTTATCCACAGGTGTGGTCGTTGCGTTCCCAACAGACTCTGTAACTGTGTGATTAAAAACTTTTTATTTCATAAAAACTGAAACTGAGGTAATCAGCTGCAGGATGGAGGGAGAGAGTAGTAAAACAGTTGAGAAATAATATTATGGTCCTATTGGCTTCCAGCTGTATTTTCAAAGTTTTGAGTTGGAGAGGAAGACGAAATGTGGTCAGGCTTCTGTCATTTTTAAAATGCACCTTAGCTATGTCAAGCTAATGTCAAACTACAAGACCAGATTAGAACTTCGGTCATTTGTAAGTAGTAAGTGTAATTAATTAACCATAGTGATTTGGGGGTTGTTGGAGATGGAAATATTGCAAACAAATTCCCAACAGGAATTAAATGCATTGGTATTTTTGTAATAATCGCTATGACTATCAAATGCATGTACTTATATTTTAGCATGCATGCTGTTTTCTCAACACTCAGCAATAGTAATGTGTTATTGAGGTAGATGTGCTCTCAGGAGAATCTTCGTAACTGGATTTTAATCTCTTCACAAGATCAAAACCAACAAATAAGTTGTCTGTTCAGGCATATTGAAAATATGAACCGTTCTGTGCAACTTCTTGAGCATGATTGGAGGCTAGCATCTTTTCTTTTTTTTTGGTTTTAATGTTCTTTATAGCGATATGTTCTCATTTCCATGGAATAAAGGTACATCTGAGTTACCAAGACTTGAAAACAACAAAGGTAGACCTAGGATGTGAGAAGACTTGTAGCCTTTACAAAGCTGAGAAGAACACTGCTGTGTGGTAGAGAGGAAACACATACAAGAACGTACCAAAATCAAATGAGAAAAGCAGTACAAACTAAATTGGCCTAGTGATGCTGAAAGTCCTGCTTTCACTCTTTAAATAAAATCGTAGCTGTTTTCATTAGAAATGCATTAAAAATAATATTGAGCATGCTGATTTTAGAATAGATGTGATGTCTTTTATGAAATGCATTAGTATTAATAGCTGTTTATGTTCCATTTCTGTGCACTGACAGATACGGTGAATACAGAGTGCCAAACAAAGCCTTGAATAAGGACGACCATTATGTGGGATACTGGAAGGAAGGCAAAATGTGTGGGCATGGAGTCTACAGGTAACAGCACTTGTGTTGCCCTCATTGCAGAGAAGAGAGCGGGGCTCATGCACTCGCACACAGTTCCCTTACAAAGCCTCTGTATCCCTGTATGTAGTTTTCTAATTGCATTTCAGACTTGTGATTATAGTTACCTTGGTTTATTTTCTGCTTTGATTTTTTGGTGGATTGTTCACTATAGTACTCATACTGTGTTCTGTTGTTAATATCTATTCCAGCGTTGCTGCCACTTCCCAATAATTCATTATACTATTTTTTTTCAGAGGGAGAAATATAACCTCTAATATCCTTGCTTGGTGGGGAGAGGTTAGCTTTAAAACAAAGTGTTGTGGTTTAGCCCGGCTGGCAGTCAAACACCACACAGCCGTTCGCTCACCCTCCCCCCTCCCTCTCCGGGATGGGGGAGAGAAACGGGAAAGTGAAGCCTGTGAGTTGAGATAAAGACAGTTTATTAAGACAGGGAAAAGAATAACAACAACAATAATAATAATAATAGTATTAATAGTAATAATGTGTACGAAATAAGTGATGCACAATGCAATTGCTCACCACCCGTTGACCGATGCCCAGCCTATCCCCGAGCAGCCGGCCCCCCCTCCACCCCGGCTAGCCACCCCTATATATTGTTCAGCATGACGTCAGATGGTATGGAATACCCCTTTGGCCAGTTTGGGTCAGCTGTCCTGGGTCTGTCCCCTCCCTGCTTCTGCTGCATCCCTAGCCTGCTCGCTAGCAGGACAGAGAGAGGCTGAAAAGTCCTTGGCTTGGTGTAAGCACTGCTCTACAACAATTAAAACATCAGCATGTTATCAGCGCTCTTCTCATTCTAATCCAAAACATAGCACCCTGCCAGCTACTAGGAGGAAAATTAACTCTGTCCTAACTGAAACCAGGACACAAAGCATCAAGTTTAAAAACATAAAAAGCTCTCTCACATCCCAAATATCCTTTAACTATAGTTCCTGCTTGGTGTGGCTGCAATGTAGTTTTTAAAAGAAAAAAGGGAGAGTTGAGCAGGCAAAAAAGGCAAGGGGGGGGCAGATTATGGGAATCTTACTTACCCTTTTTTTCATTATAGCTATGCTACTGGTGAAGTTTATGAAGGGTGTTTTCAGGATAATATGCGTCATGGCCATGGTTTGCTGCGCAGTGGGAAGTTGACCTCTTCCTCTCCCAGTATGTTCATTGGACAGTGGACAATGGATAAGAAGAGTGGTTATGGGGTTTTTGATGATATCACAAGGTAACACTTCAGTTGTTTGAATCCTTAAACACTGGTGTGACAGGCAATTGCAGAAAGATAGGAAAGGATTTGATCTGGTACTAGCAGTAGTAGTACATGTGCTTATGTTCTTATCTGTAGTAGGTATTCTGGGTTGATAATCTAAAGAATGGATCTAGGGATTTCATTTTGTTGATGTATGTAGAGTTGTTGCTGTATTTTTTTTAAGCCCTTCTTTCCTGTCATATTCCTGCCTGACAGCTAGCACTGAATATGGTATCTCACTGAGGGATACTGTGTTATTGCTGAAAGTGTTTTTTGTGGATGTTATGAGAGGAATACTCTTTTTTGTCTCAGGCCTATAAAATTGAGTTGCTTAGTGACCTGATATCCAGGACTAGGTAAACTTCAGCTCAGGTGTTGCATTGAGTTACTCTTTCAGTGCAGTTGGAGGGAAGGTGCTTGTTCTAAGAGCAGTTCAGTGAAGGTTTCAGAAAGATAATTGTTTCTGAATTGCAGTAAATTTATACATTAAATAAATGGTGTCTGAGCACAGACAAGTGTAGTCTGTCTTCTTGGTCACCAATTCAATGCTGCTTTGTTCCTGAAAAGAGGTCTTTTGGTGAGAGCTCAAGAAACCAGGTTTGGTTTAACTGGAATGAAAGCTCACTTCTGAAGCAGAACAGTAAGAAGACTGAAGGGGAAAGATTAGGTGTCTGTTTCCTGAAGCAGAGCTATTTTAACATCTCTGGGTGTTACCTGACCTCAGTTTTGCATTTAGTCTTGGTGTGGTGGTGGTGTTTTTTTTCTTTTCTTTTACTCTAGCAATAAGATGTCTCTGCATGCCTTATTCATCTACCCAAGACAAACTAAAGACATAAGAGCTTTTCTGGCAGATCCACTCATCTCCAGAATTTGTATATGTAGTGGCAGTTCATGGGGGTGGGTGAAGGAGAGAATGTGGCATTTGCTTTCTGTTGCAGAGTTACTCAAATCTGAGTCCCTTTCCTTCTTATCTCAGAAGGTTATATGAGTGTGTGTGTTGCCAAAGGATTCATTTTCTTCACGTCTTATTCTTCAGCCCAAGAAAATAAGGTGTAGCTGCGGAATCGTACTATAACGTGTCATTATTGCAAGCTAGACAAGCAGGGCTTCTGTTCTGTCATGTGTCCATCTGGTAACTGCATATGCTGCATTTGTCTCCTTAAGAAGCTGTTACTCAGCGGAGACCCCTGTAGCAGACATGAGAAATCAGACCAGCATTCTGCTAGGTTGTGAGTCTAAGCAGCTGGAAGATATCCCTGAATTCAGATTGAAGCCTGCATTTAATCTCTTTACTGTGACCATAATTTTGGGGATACTAAAATCAAAATTATCTGTAATAAGCAGAGTTCTGTTAAATCAGTCACTAGTTTCCCTCTAAAAGCAAACAAAATGTCCCAGATAAGTCAATTTTCTTTATTGCTTGTATACTGCAAACAACTTATTTTTAAGAACAACTGGAAAGAGAGAGTTTGAAAAGATTTGGGGCTTGTTTCAAACACTCTAATCTGACATCTGTGGACTTAAACACTCAGATGTTTTAAATAGTCTGAAAGAAGTGGATATTTACTTGAGAAACCTTTAATTGTCTAATCATTTTTTTCTTAGCATGACCTTTGTTCAGCTATATTATCCAAAGACTTGCTACACTGTGGCCTATTTCCTTACAATTTTTCTGCTCTAGTATTATTTTTGAAATGTCATATGACATTGTAGGTCTCCCTCTTAGTCCCCAATAGAACAGCTTGATTTCTTTTCTTCATTATCCCTTCAAATTGAGTCATCTGAGTTTAGGTAAAGAAGTCAAAAGTTTTGGCAACAAATTGCCTAAAATAAGCTTATTGCATCTGTTCTAAATAACTGTCAAATATGTTGGTTAAATGCCTAGTGAAGCTGAAGGTCTCTCCTTGTGTACAACTTGTTTGCTGATCTAGATGAGACTGAAGTTTCCCTGTTTTTTATTTTCTGTAACTACAGTTTGTGTTCCTCTGGGTAGAACTGGGCTTTAATGCTGAGATCATCAGGAACAGTTTCCTTGGATGTAGTCAAGTTGTAATTGTGAAAGGAATTTTTTTTACAGTTTCTTTCTATCAAAAAAACTTACATCCACTAAGCTAGTGAAACTAGATTGGCAGACTTGAAGCAAGTGCTGTATAACTCCTTTCTAATGGTTTCTAATGGTCAAATATCACAATAACGCCAAAGAAAGGAAGGATATAAATGTTCTACTTAAATTGTATTATTCCTACTTCATTTTTCTTAAGAGGAGAAAAGTACATGGGAATGTGGCAAGATGACTTCTGCCAAGGCAATGGTGTTGTGGTTACTCAGTTCGGATTGTATTATGAAGGAGCCTTCAGCACCAACAAAATGATGGTGAGTTGAACACTAGACTTTGTGCTATAATGACTAGTCCTCTAGTTGTGGTAGCTTTTTGGGGTAGATGGGTGGTCACGCAACAGTATGTTAGGTTGTATAAAACTTGCTGTTGTTCTAAACTTCTGTTGTCCTGTGTTGTATTTTCTTTACCCTGCTTTGTTTTACCTAGTACTACTACAGAAGCTGCTTTTTTTTAAAAAAAAAAAAGATATTTCCTAAGAATTAATAAACATTTCAGTGTATCTTTAGATCTGCAGTGTGGCCTTCTGTTATACTTATTGCTCTGTTATTTGTGGTTCTGTTTATAGGGGACTGGCATTCTGCTTTCTGAGGATGATACAGTCTATGAAGGGGAATTTTCAGATAACTGGACTCTGAGTGGAAAGGTTGGTATTAGTCATTTGTAAACTGTTACCATCTTAAAAAAAATAATCCATTGGGAAACAGTACAGGAAAATAATTTTTTTTCTTTCTTCCCTCAAGGGAACGTTAACCTTGCCGAATGGAGACTATATTGAAGGTCTCTTCAGTGGAGAGTGGGGATCTGGGATAAAAATCACAGGAACCTACTTCAAGCCTAGCTTATATGAGAGTGAGAAGGACAAGCCTAAAGTATTGTGAGTGTTAAGTAAGAAATTTCTGATGTGGTTCAGTGATACTTTTGAATGTAACTATTGGCCTTTTTTTCAAAGGCCAATTAAACTGTTTTTTCCAAAACAAAAAAACAGTGAGATTTTGAGAACACCTTTCCTGTTTTTATTCCTTTTCCACACCCCTTAGAAAAATAACTGTAACCTTTTCTTCAGCTGTTGTTGCATTCATATTACTAATTGAATGGCTAAGTAAATAATGGTGTGAAATTACAGGTGATTTGGCATGCTGCTACTGACTTGTAGCAGTCCCAGAACTTATTCATGAACTCAGGTTCTAACAGTCAGTCCAGATATATCTGCTAATAATTTATGATTGTGAGAGAGAATAAGTTACATTTGAGGGAGTACATCAATTACAGACTTCTTTCTGTTAATTACTCTGTTGGTAACTTAATTCATTTAATATCATTTAATAGGCTTAGTGAGGGTACATTTGGACAGAATTTAATAGTTACTACACTGTTTCCGAACAGAGCATAAGAAAATTATGAAATAATTGCTGAATTGTGTGTGTGGGAAAAAAAAGCAACAAAAAAACACATTTAAATGTCTTGACAAAGATAATATTGAAAAGCATCCGTAATACTATTTGTAGCAGTTGTATTAAATCAATATCTTAATTGTCTCCAGAAAAAATACATTTGTTCTATTTAAGTCATAATTGAGATCTTCTAGTAGAAGAAATTTAAGTAAATTTTAAGAGTTGTGAATGAAAGTTCAGTGTTTGGTAAAACTATATGCTGGTCTTCAATGCTAGTAATAGTTGTGTAGGTTTCAATATCTTTGAAGCTTACTCTCAAATTTCCTATCAAAATGGGAAACAGAACTTTGTTTTAACATAGATTGCTTCTCAGTGTGCTTCCTGAAGCATTCACTGATAATTTCTTTTGACAGTGCTGACACCTACAACAGGATGTGAGGTTAAGCAGGCCTCCCTGCTGTACTGAACACTTGCAACCTTAGCAGCTGTCTGCTTTTTACCCCAGTAGGGAGTCTATGAATAAATGTATGTACGTATTTGTGAAGACTGCTTGTGGAAATGAGGGTTTCATTGACCCTTTTCAGGATCTCTTGAAGTTGAAAATCTTCTGATATCATTTTGTGGAAAGGCTTAACATCTACTTCTGCTTTGTGAGACTGGAAGCATGGGAACTAATAACACTGATTTTTTTCCCCATGTAAATTTTGTGGGAGGGAAAAAGAAAAGGAAGTTTTGGCAGTTTCCAGTACTTAATTTAAATCAAGATAAAAGTATTAACCCAGGTAGTGTTTATTTCAAAGCCCTAAATTTCATTGTGTGTCGGATATACAGGGGGGACATCAGATCTTGGTTTTCCTTTGGCTATAGAGGATCCCAGAGCTTTGGCTGTCAGTGAAAAGATGCCTACACTGGCTTTACTTTCAACCAGCTTGTCCCTAGTATGTGATGCAGCATTACCTGTAGATAATACTTTAGGGACAGAAGCCATAGAACCATTCTCTCTGTTTATATGCGTGGATAGGCTTTTTGTACATTCTAGGATTGTGAGATGTTTGAGACATCTTTGTACTGTATTCTTATTACATGAATGTGTCCTAAGCCTTGTGAATGAATAATACCAGTGGTGAAGATAAGCCCCCTCAATTGCAATATGTCCTATTTTCTTGGAAATCAAATCAATGCTTTTCCTGATTAAAATAAGCTGTTTCTTGGAATAATACAAGAAAGAGTAAGACTGACTTGTGTATTATAAGGTTCATAGTTATTCTTACATGTAGGTATTAAAGATGTTGTAATCTTGTAACTTTATAATCTGTTGCATGGATTAATGTATGCTTTAAGGCTGTTCCATGGTAAGGATAAATGATTTTTGTTTACATTTCATTTTACCAGATTTTTTTAGTTCTTTTTAAGAGGAGTTGAGACATTCGTGTAAGTAGGTCTGGGTTTATTCTTAGTAATAACTGTAAGAGATTAAGTATACCAGCTTTTGATTAAAATAGTTTGAGATACTAAGTTAACGTTAGGCATAAGTGTTTTTTGTAGCTGTGTGTGTTGTTTCAAGACTATTCAATTTTAACAGACTAACTGGTTGTTTTATTAGGCGGAAACTTGGGATCCTGGCAGTGCCTCCTGATGAGAAATGGAAGGCAGTATTTGAAGAATGCTGGAACCAGCTTGGCTGTGAGAGCCCAGGTCAGGGGGATAGATGGAAGGCTTGGGACAACATTGCGGTGGCCCTGACCACCAACCGACGGCAACACAAAGACAGGTTAGTTCCTAGAGAATGTAGTCAGCACATTGAAGAAAGTATTCAGAAAGAAACTGGAATTGCACACTAGTCCAGGCCAGAAACTAACTGTAAAAGTTCAGTTAAAACAAACAACAACAACAAAGAAATAAAAACAAAATCAGAACTCTGACTACTCTGCACTGCAGACATCTCCTTTTCAGGGATATGTTGATGATTAGGATTAGTTAATTGTTACAGTCTGTTAAATGCTACATTGTGTATGAATGAGGTGCTCGCTGATTATTACCGGAAGATCAATATCTTGTATAGGTAGTTACTGTGTCCAGCTGCCCAGTAAGGGAATGTTCAGTTGTCATAACTCAAATCTGTGCAGAAAAGCAGGTAAATAGAGTGAATGAAAATTCAAGGGGTGGGAAGGCTTAGAGAGCTGGAGAACTTGAAATGTAAGTACAGTGTTTCTGGAAACTTAGATTTGGCATATAAGGAAATTTCTGGGAACAGCCTTCTTAGGATGTTGCAGAAAAGGCTCATTTCACAGACTTGTCTCTGCAAGGTAAGAGAACTGAGTAGGCAAGATCAAGGGATTAGTGGAGGAAGCTGGCTTTTTAGCAGCAAGAAACTTACCATAAAAATGATAATGTGACTTTAGTTAATACTGCTGATATCCAGGAAATATGTAACGAGCTTCTCATGGTTATACCTGTCTGTCAGGGTGGGCATCAGTGTCTTCCATGTTCCTGATTTTGCAGAGTTGAGACTCTTGTGTTAAAATGAGTCTATGGTGAGTATTTCCACAGTTCTGGTTCAGATTCAATTTTGCTGAAGTAAAGGTGCAGAATTTTTGTGCAACAAGTGTGGGAGGAATGGAGAAGTTCAGGCTGAAGAATTCTGTCAGACTTAAAGTTAAGGGGAACAAGTGGAATGACTAGTTTCCTATGCGTACTTCCATCTTTTTCTTTATGGCTCATCACTTTCTTGTGGTAGCTTCCACATTTAATTTCAGTTTTATTAATTCTATGTGTCTCGAACAATCTGTACAATGTCTTTGTCCTTCTTATAACTGCAGCCCAGAATTACTGAGCCGTTCACATACTCAGACACTGGAAAGTTTGGAATTCATTCCACAACACACTGGTGCCTTCACCCTGGAAAAATATGAAAATATCAAAAAATATTTGATAAAGGTATTGTGACTATTAAAAGTTCATGTAACATGTTAGCAAAGCAGGTCAAACTCATTTACTTGTGTAAGAGCTTCCCTCAACCCCTTTTGTATTTGCATGTTTATAATCCATGTTTATATCGATTCATATTTGCTTTTAACTTCCTAAATAATTGAGTTTAATCCATAACTAAGACTAAAATCATTGTGCATCTAATGGATAGTGCCTCAGTTTCTGCTCAGTTACTGTTTCAATTTTTATGCGTTGGATCCTAGCAGAGCATGGTGAAGTACTTGCTGAGTGTTTCATGTTAGTTTTAATAGTATTGGACAGATGACTTGTCCAAGCAGTAGCACAAATGCCTGAGCAGCCTTGATTCCTCTATGAGCCTGTACTCAGCTAATAAATAAATGTCATCATTCAAAGGGTGTTTTTATAAAGTTTGATTTTTTAATTAATGTATCTGTAGTTTTTTGCTTCAAAGTGTGTTGTTGGATTTCTGATCTGTCTGTCTTTAGTTCTTTTACAGCTTGTCTCGCATTGACCTATCTGACTGTGCAATTAATATTTCACATCAGGCATGTGATACTCCTCTCCATCCATTGGGCAAGCTGGTGGAAACACTGGTAGCTGTCTACAGAATGACCTATGTTGGAGTAGGAGCTAATCGACGATTACTGCAGGAAGCTGTAAGAGAGATCAAGTCCTACCTCAAACGCATTTTCCAATTGGTTAGGTAATAAGACTCTAATATTAAAGTCAAACTACTGCTGAATTCATTGAAGATACTGTGTGTACTGAAACAGTCTAGTGTTTATGTAGTCCGAGTATACCAACATCTTTACTCTGTTTTGGGTGTTAGTTATATTTTCTTGAACTTTTTAAGGAGTCTTGAATATTATGTCAAAAAAAATCTTCACTACGGTGAATAACATCCTGCATTGTTTTTAAAATACACATAGAGAGAATTCAACGTGGATTTCCAATTTGGCATCTGTCTTTTCACAGCATGAATATTTAGTGTTCAAAAGGTATATAAGAGCAGTGATAACACAGAATTGCAGAGTATTCCACTGAAGTTGTTAGGAACATGGCTCATCCATGTTGATATGAAGTGTTTGCTTAGATTCTTGAGGGCAATTACAGCATTAATTGGAGTATTTCTGCTCTCATTACCAGAATCCAAATTAATAACCATTAGATGTACAATATGATTTACCTGGAATAAAACTTATGAAGACCATACCCTACAATGCCAAAGATACCTTTACTACTCTGACATCATCTCCGTTTGGGCAAGGCTTCTATTATTTATACTGCCTTAGTCTGCTGTGTTCTATTTCAGCTGACTTTTCTTTCCAATCATCTCTTCTAATGCTTTATTTTGTGGAAGCTTCTTGAAATGATGTCGTAAGTTGCTGTACGTATTGCCATTTAGGTTCTTGTTTCCTGATCTTCCGGAAGAGGGCAGCACAATCCCATTTGTGGCGACAGAGACAAAGGGAAGGCGATCATTCTGCAGTGGGAAGTCTGACTCCAGATCAGAATCTCCTGAACCAGGGTACCTAAAGGGCGGGGAGGGGTGGTGATGGCTGTGAACTAATTAAGGCCTTACCTTCCCCCCCCATTTCAAGAAAGAGTTGTTAATAGAAATGAAGATAAGCGTGTGTTTAACTGATGGATAGAAACGGATTTTTTTGTTTAGTTTTGATGACGGATTTGGTTAAGTGAACTTCTGTGTGTTGGTTGCAAGCATTTCATTCCTGTTCCATTACGATGGTTCTGTACTTAAGCCCAAACTTGCTTTTGTCTTTTGTTGGGAAACAAGCTCAGACTTGGGCCTGAACTTCAGAAAAATATTTGGGGTTTGAGCACTGGGCTAATGCAGGTCCAGTGCACGCATACTGCATTGTGAAAGTGATGCGGAGCTCAGCCTTGAGTCTGCCATTGTCCTGTCCACAGCTGCCTCAGCTGCGGGCAGCATGAGGAAAGAGGGATCAGCAGAGAACCTTCTGAGAGACGCCAATGAGCTGTGCAGGTGGTATTAGTAGGCACCCCATGTTCAGCTTTTCCTATTAGGATTGCAGCTAAATGACAAGTAGCTACTGAATTCATGAAGCCTGGAGTGTGAGTATGTGGAGCTAGGTCAGGTACCTTCATGGGTCTTTGACTATTTTGTAGCTTGTGATTTGAAGTTAATCTATCAGCAGAGTGGCTCAGAATGAGGGCAAAATGATCATCTTGAAGATGCAGGTACAATTTGAACTGCAATGAAGTATCCAGCTTTTATGTTTTATAGGTCAGAAATACAATGCTGTGTTTAAAACACAAAAGAAGCCCTACACAGTTGTGTTGTGGCTCCTCACCACCCTCAAAAGATGCCTTATGTGTGGACTGTAAAGTAAAGTTACTGTTAAGTATTTCTCAGCACAGATACTACTTGATTGATTTTTTGTTTGTTTACTGTATTATCTTCCCTCATAGAACAGGCTCATACTAAACTAAAGATTTGTTCCAGTCGTTAATTTTCTTCATCCCATTTTTATAGATGTTTCTTCTTAAAAAAGTCTTTCTCTTGACCTCCATCACTTTTTTTAGGTATGTGGTAACCAGTTTTGGCTTGCTGCTCCCTGTATTACTGCCACGACTCTATCCACCTCTATTTATGTTGTATGCCTTAGACAATGAGCGTGAGGAAGATATTTACTGGGAATGTGTTTTACGTCTAAACAAACAAAATGATACGGCTCTTCTAAGTTTTCTTGGAGTGCAAGCGTGAGTATGTTTCAACAATAAAGCAAAACTTAAAATAAGATTATGGTATGTAATTAGATAAAGCAAATAAAAAAAAAAAAAAGCTTGTCCTGAGTGTTTTTCTCTGATAAAAATGTATCTAGCTATATCTATGGTGGAGAGTGTGAATCAAAACTTCTCTCTTCCAAAAAGGCGGGGAGAGCAGGAGGAAGGAAGATTGGTATCACTACAAAACCAGAGGGAGATATTTCAAATCTAGCTATCTTTCAGCTATCTCTCTTAGATGTAGTTCTTCCTACTGGAAGAGTTGCGCTCTCAGAGAAGAACATGCTGGCTTCATTTTCATAAGGTGAAAAATACTTCAAGACCAATAGGCTCTTATTTCTGAAAAGATTGTGTTGGGTTTCTTGCAGGAAATTTTGGCCAGGAACTGTGTCCATCCTTGGTGAGAGTAGAAAGGTATGTTCATTGGTCCTTGGCTTATTGTGTGCTTTGCCTAGTGCTTCTTTAAAGAATCTGAGATAATAAAGGATCAAAGAATTTTTGGCCAACCTTTCTGCTGAAGAGATGCTATTTTATCTTGATCCCTATTTTTTTTTTTTTTTGCTACTTAAAAGCTGCATCAGTATTTTCTTGCAAAAGCTGTCAGTCTGGCTTTGTCACTTACTGTTTTACTCTGAAAGAAATTCTAGTTCAGGAAGATGCTTGTAACCATTTTGCTTGGTCACCAGTTAGGGAAAAATTGTGACAATTAAATGTCTGTCAATGAAGATTTCAAGGTGTTTAGGAGTTGTACCGTTATACACTTTTTGATTATGAGAATTGAATAATTTCTATTCTTAGTCATCACCTTGGCAGTGGCTGAACGCTGGTATTAAATAGTAGTAGTAGTAGTATGTTATTTAGTCTCTGTGCTCCAGTAAGAATGATTTTAATAATCATTCAGAAAGTTACTTACTAACTTACTAAGTAAACTAAGTAAATTAAGTAAACTAACTTACTAAGTTACTTACTAAGAGCTAACATTTATACTCTTATGTTTGCTCTAAACCTGTGGGTCTGTGATTATTGACTGGTATGACTTCTCTAGATTTCAACTATTCTCATGTTAAGGTCCTCTCTTGATTGTTAATCTTTAAGATTCACCAATTCTTAGTCTTCCTTGACCAGGAAGATATACAAATGTCTCTGATTCTCATAACATATTCACTGTTCAGTACAGACTTCTCAGAATTTTAAATGAAACTCATGCAAATAATGTGTAGACACCTTTCCTGGATGACTTTAGCTTGCTGGCACATTACCTTCTCATAGCACTTTAAATCTGAAAAAGTCTTTGGCAGCGTTGCATGATACGCTGCTTCTTCCCCTGAAGAGTGGGTTGCTAAACTTGAATGACAAATCTTCTCACGGTTACACAGGTATCATCAAACACAAAGGATGCCTGCTTTGCCTCTGCAGTTGAATGTTTACAGCAAATCAGGTAATTCTCTGAAGTTTCTTTCAGTTATTTGCTGTTCCTGCTATAGTGGTATCTACTCGACTTGACTGATTCCTTACCTGTCACTTTTTTTGTTGTTCATCTTGCTAGTAGAGGTCACCTAGAAGTTTCAGAGTTCCTCCTACAAATGTTACAAATTGTCCCAATGGAAAACCCAGTATAGCTTTGTAAATGCAAGTACTTAAGAAATATGTCTGTAGGACACCACTTAAAGTCAAAAGCAATAAGATATCTAATCAAATATGAGTGTGAATATTTGTCATAACTGTTCAAAATGACCTATGTTTCAGGAGGTTTCTGTGTCTGTCAGCTGGCAGAATTCTGCTGTAAGAATTGAAGTAGAAACTGAAAGGATTTTTTCTTCTCTTCAACAATGTTTAACCAGCTTAAAACTGTGAGGACAGTCTTGCTTGCAGTGGTGTGCCTTGAGCCAGTGATTATAGCCTGGAGTCTATTATACAGCCTTTGCAGCTGTTGTGGCTGCTGTGCTTTGATCTGTCTTATCTTCTTGGGTCAGGGGATAACTAGCTAGCAAACTGTCTTCGAAATTTAGATGCAGATACATAATTTGTTATTGTTAGCCTGATTTGCTTTTGCTCTCCAAACAGTACAACGTTTACCCCAGCTGACAAACTGAAGGTGATCCAGCAGACTTTTGAAGAGATATCTCAGAATGTACTTGAGAGTCTTCAGGAAGATTTTCTGTGGTCCATGGATGACTTGTTTCCTGTTTTTCTCTATGTGGTGCTACGAGCCAGGTAGGTGCTAGCAGTGGCATCAGGGAAATCAGCTGAGCATAGGCTGTGTGAGTACTCATTTCTATTAAATACTCCTACTTCTCATTATAGGCCTAATTATTATCTTTTTGTAACTTAGTACATTTTATGGTTTGGTTGTTGGCTTTGGCCTGGATAAATTTTAGAGAGTTAAACTGAAATGGATGTTTCCTCAGAGTAAGGCTAGGAAAAAGCATATTTTTTGCCCATTGTCTTGTAGTCTTCACCTGTTTTCTTTTGCCTCTCCCACCATGTGACAGGATAAGGAATCTGGGGTCTGAGGTGCATTTGATCGAAGACTTGATGGATCCTTACCTGCAGCACGGGGAACAAGGCATCATGTTCACTACCTTGAAGGTATGAAAATTATTCAGGGTTATTAAGATTTTTCTTTGTTGCTTAAAGTTGATTAATTCCTAATGATCAATTTGGGAAAATTCTGTGAACATTAGGTTTTAACTTGGACACTTGTTTTAATTAGGACGAACAAGGAAATTTAACATAAAACTTAGGATAACAATTACAGGAACTGCTAAGACAATGGTGCAATGTGCAAATGTACTTTATTCAAATGTAATACAAGTTGCTATTGACTGTTCTGCATGCTCACTTGTATCATGTTTTTCCCCTGTGACTTAAACTTCATTCCAATTTTTATAAAAGGAATAAAGTGATTCCTTGGAGATGAACCATTCTGATAATGTTTAAGTCAAATATTACATCAGGATGCCACAAGAATTCAATTTTGCAAGATAAATGGAAAAAAAATACATAAATCTTCATTCTCCACATTCTAATTTGTATTTTTCTTTTTATAAGTACAGAAAAGGGGAGAGTCTTTTCTGGTAATAACCCATTGTACAGCTAGGACCTCTGCAGTTGAAAGTAGGTTTTGGTTCATGAAAACTGTTCAAACAAGTGAGTTTCGTGACAAGTCAGGTGTTTGGAGCTTTTCTGTGGAGTTGTTTCAGGGGAAGGCTGCTAAACTGAAAAATTAAAAATTGGAAGCTGAGCTGCTAGCTGAATGTTATTTTTTTTGTTTGTGCAAACTGGAAATAAAGTTTGGTGCAGAGTTTTCATACGTGTAACAGTGCTGCAAAAAGGAAGGTTTGAATTGGTTAAACTGTCTTTGAGAATCTTATTTGGTGTTACCTGAAACAGTTATATGAAGTTTCTTGTCATGGCTGACCAAATGCATATTTGAACCAGCATTAAGGAGTGGTTAGCTATTAGCAACAGGTCAGATGTAAAAGTTAAGGTCAGAGCATTTATCTAGGCGGCAGAAGCTTTGCTTTTCAGTCTGTATGTTTTTGAAATGTATGAATCTGTGTGTCCTTGTAAGAAAATACTTTGATTTTGGGGTCCTTTTATCAAAGGGTGAAGAGAGTTGTTAGCAAAAAATTAACTTCACCTTAGCAAAGTTGGGAACCAAATTATGTAGAGTCCCAGATTATGCTGTATTGCTTCATTAGGAGTTGGACATAATTTGTAACTTAAAAGCTCCTGTTCATTTTGCTTGTTTACTGCATCAGAAAATGTTTTGCAATTTTACTGTATTGTACCTTCTTCCAGAAGGCCTAGTCCTCTGTTTTGTTGGATAGGAGAAAAAATAATCAACCTTTTTATGTATGATGCTTTTATCAGCTTGCTGAGAACTAGAATATATGCTAAAATTAACTTTGTTTTAATTCAGGCATGCTACTACCAGATTCAACATGAAAAACTTACCTAGACCATCGTTTACGGCCTGGCTGTTTGGGTGGAACTTCACTACAACTACTTCCTTTCCCAGAAATGGCACTTAAAATGGAGAACACTGTTGCAGTTCTCTTGTTACAAATCAACATACTCAGTTGTTATTTTTGAACTTTCAATTTTAAGATTGGAAATCTGTGAAGTGTTGATGAAGATAGAAGCTTGGTTTGTTAAGTACTTGCTAAGAAGAGATCTCTTCCTATTCTAACAGATCACTTGCTCCTTTTAAATTAACAATAGTACAAAAAGGCATGGCATCTACATAGACTACATGTGAAAGTCTGGACCGCATGGTTTCTAAAGCAGTAGGTTTCTTGTTATTATTCCTGGTTTGTCAGCAGAGATTTTTAAAGAGAACGAGTTGCACCATAGAACCATTCAGTCTTCCTGAATTAAGTTTTTAGGTTTAAGAATAGAGACATGTTAATATTTATAATGGGCATCCTATAGTGTGTTTTGGCTGTAAAGGTTTTGAGGCATCTGTTTGGAACAGTTGCTGAATGCAGTATTAATGTGCTGTTTTAGAAGTAATCACACTATTATGGACTTGCCTGTTTACTAGAATTATAAATATAGAAGCATTCACTGTGCGTTCTGTTTCTGTTTATGAAATGAATAAAAAGGCACTGACAAGTTCATATTTTGGCACTGAATTAAAATGTTCAATCTGAAGGTGTTTAGTTCCATTACTCTGAGGTCTAAGGACAAACTTTCTGTAGAAGCTCATGGATAGGAGAATGGGAACGTGCTCTTGAACAAGCTGGCAATGGATTATGTTTGAGACTTTTGCTTGCTAACTTATTTGGCTATTTATATGTCAGGGTGAAAGAAGTCCACCTTGTTGCATTTTTGAACATGTAAAGGACAAGTTATTTTTCCGTGGGGGGGGGGGGGGGGTTGTGTGTGCATTTTTCTGTGGTTTATGGTTAACCTTATTTGTATGAATAATACTAATGGATAATTTGGGTATTGTAGGTGCTGTTCTTTACCATGGCTGACACAAAAAAGGGGGGGGACCAATTATAGAATGTTATAATGGTTTAAGTTATGTCAAACTACCATAGATAATGCTAATCATATTTTTGAAATAGTAATCATGGCTTGTGTATTGCTACTTAAATGAAAAGAAACACTGTGTCTAAAAACTGTTTTGAACAGTGACTGTAACGTAGCAATTTTCATAATAAAGTAAAAAAAAATTGGTCTTCCTGAAATTACTTTTAATTTTGAAAAAAGGGAGAGCAGAATTCTAGCAATGAGGTATCTAAGACTATTGCTATACTTCTATATTTGCAACAGAATATAGAGATAATAGACCTCTTCACGTTTTCAATTATACTGAATAATATGGGGAGAGAGAAGTCATAACGTGCATAAAAGACAAGCTATGAAATGTTTGGAAAAAAATATATGCAACTAGCAGAGAAGAGTATAATGAAGTGTAAGCCAGGAATTCTAACACTTAATCTTTTGTGCTAGGTATCTTCCCATGCGCTCATCTGTTGAACTAAATGTAGAAAATATTTAACAGAAAACAGCAGGAGCAGAATTGCTCCTGGATAAGGAGCTATGCTAAACAGCTGAGCAAGCCTGTGGCAATAATTTTAATCCGCAAAGATGGATTCATGATTTATTTCACCTGTTGTAAGAGTGCAAATCATTAAAATCAGGTTTTTTCTCACTGTATCTGTTCAGCATCAGTGTTCCTTGTCTTCAGGTGTTTCAGAATAAGAAAGGATTTTAATTACAAGCTTTGCCATGTGAAAAGCTTTTTTCATATGACCTTACAGCTATACTGCTTCTCTGCTTTAAACTGAGAATGTAACTGGAGATAGGAGGTTGGTTTTTTTTCCGTTCTCTTTCCTGCCTTTCAATAAAGAGGTATAGCTACAAATATGTAACAACTTCAAATGTTCAACTTCATTCACTTTGAATGTTACAAACTAAGGGATTAAAGAACAAAATATATCTACTTGTTCTATCTATATGCACAATCTGTTAGAAAAAGTAGTGGTATCACGTGAATTTAGCTTGCTGATTAATATAAAGCAGACAGTCTGGGCTGGATGTTCTTGGTATTTCTGATGTATAGTTTAGTTATTAGATGAAAAGAATCCTAGGATTAAATGTGCTTCTGACACAGATTCCAATTTACAGCCTACGTGGGCCGTGATGCATTAGGAAATGAGTACAAAGCAGCTCTGTGTATTTCTGTAGCTAACCAAGAAAAGAGTTAACCTGCAGGACTTCCATCTCTGTTACTTAATGGTAATTCCTTTTTTCTCATCTTTTTTTATTTTTCTTAAACTGAAAGTTGGATATTTCTTGTGCTGCAACAGAAAGCGTGTAATGAGCAACAGAACATCAAGGTCACAATATTACATGTTCTTGTTGTAATTACAGGCACAGTAACTGAAGACAGACCTTAAGAGCTAGGTGTCCTATTGACTAGGAAGGTTGCTGCAAATAAGAAACCTATTAAATGAGACAACTTAAAGTAGGCTTTTTTCTGCAAGAGAAGGGTTAAGGGGATTTGTTCTCATCTCCCTGGTAATGAGTAGTTCTAAGGTTAGGTTTCTGCGGATTAAAAAGGAGGGGATGTCCATAGATTAGCTAGGGCAGTGTGGTTACTTGCTTTACTAACATCCAACAAATATTCTTTCCCTCTGGAAATTCTACATGAGCCGGACATGGTGTATTCTGCAGTATCTACAGGTAAGAAAATGTTCTGTACTGAAACGATTGTACTGCACAGATGCATTTCCCACATGCAATTGTGAAATTAGTTTCTTCTCATAGCTACAGCAAAGCTAATTAAACTTGTGATAGGTGTTTAGTTCCCATTAGCTAAATGTGTATGAATGGAGAGTAGGAACTAAAAAGAGATTTCTTCCTTACTCCTCCTAATCTTTTACCAAATAATCTGACTTGAATGCCGGGTGGTATACATTGACTAATTTTGTTGGACATAGATTCACTTCAGAGCTGCTCTTGTTGTTTCAGAAGCACTTCAGGGAACAGTCTCTTGTATGGTGAGAGATACTATAGAAGAAAAAAGTGACTGTAAAATCCTTTCTTTGAACTACTTTGCCTTATACATTTGAACTGATTTCATATCAATGTACTGATCTTGTCAGTTTTCTTTTTGGTAAGACTGGGCTGTTGACAACAAGAAGCTGGAAGTAAAGCTGCCTCTCTCACATGACTGCAGTTTGCTGCACCCAAGTATTCTTCCCTGAATTTGCTTTGGCTTTAGGAGGCAATACTTTGGTGGCGTTACCCCCATGTAAACAAGATAATGGCTTCACCAGTGGAGCTATATGCTTTTGTTTTGGAGGGAGGCAGGATGAATAATATCATCAGATATATCTGGAGTCATATCATCGGGTATATCTGATTACAAAGAGTAATGACATTTTTTGTGCCATCAGCAACCTTATGTATGTGGGTGTGATTATCTAAATCTCAGAGTGACTTTTGAAAAAAGTTTATGCTCATGTCTGCTTTTTAATCTGGGTCACCTCAAACTTGCAGTAACGTTTTTTGGGTCAAAATAGGGATAAATGGTTTCAAAGAATATGTCTCAGTCTTTGCTTAAAATAAGTGTATTGTTCTTCTCATGTCTTGGGTTTTTTTAATTAAAACGCCTTAAGTCTCAAAAGTGTACAAAAGCAAGATTTTTATTTTACGATGACTTTTACACTGACCTCCATCAGTGATGAGAGTAGCCTAATTAAGTTCACGTAAGGCAAAATTAAGAAGTGATGATGACATGCCTGCATAGGGCATGTCATTAGAAAGATGCTGACTACCTTATTCTTCATTATTTGCCTTC
Source organism: Cygnus olor (assembly GCF_009769625.2). NCBI lineage: Eukaryota > Metazoa > Chordata > Aves > Anseriformes > Anatidae > Cygnus > Cygnus olor. The sequence goes on along the minus strand of NC_049174.1, from coordinate 12,284,861 downwards.
TCAGTTTCCTGGTTTCTAATGGCTTTTTTCCAACAAAAGCTTCTCTAAGGATGTTCCCTGCACTCACACTAACTTGCAGTCTTCAGTATGCCAAACTATTAATTTTGACAAATTTAAAGATTTGAGTATTTTTCCTCGTTAAAAGTGCTCAGTAACCTTGTTGATTATCATAACTTAAGAATCTTTTAAGAGCAGGGGGGTTGATGTTATGAAAGTCAGGTCTCTGGTGTTTTCTGCTTTAGAAGCTTGACAGAATCCCAAACTAGCCATTTTAAGATAATTCTGAAAACTATTAAAAGCAGGGCGTGAGGTCCCTTGGAGCTCTAATCCTGTATCAGTAAGACCTTCTAGACTATGTGATATTAGTTTCAGTGAATTTCATTTCTGCTGAAGGGAGTAGGCCCTGTAGCCAGAATCTGGGATAATTGATGTTTATAGGCATGGGGTGACATGATTCCTTTTGACTCTTTAAACCATGGTGCACTCAGTATGGACATCCAGTTCTGTCCCTAATAACAGGCAAAGAGCTATGTCTTTTTTTGATGAGCTTCTGTAACTGCGTGCAGTATGTGTGAATGCTGTCTGGGAGATCAGTCAGGTAAGCCTTTTAACAAGAAATTACATCTAATTTGTTAGAATCCCTGGAATGAGAAGACCATGAGCTTTGGCCTTATAGTCTGTGTAGATATCTCAAGGAATGAAAGCACAAGTGGTAGTCTTAGCTAGTTTTCCCTATAAGCTAGCAATTTGGTAGGCCTTTTTCTAAGGAAGTTCACATAAGCCAGATATTTTTCATCTTCTCTTCTTGTAATGACTTATTCATTATCTGTTGCTCCTGACTGCTGCTTAAACCAGACTTCACAGTTGGAAGCTGCTTTCCTGTTGTTATGTGAAAATATGAAACAGCTACTGCTTTATGAATGAGGTGAGATGCATTGTTAAAAACATGATAGATTTTGATGTTTAAGTGCTTATTCTGTCAATGTAAGCATAAACACTGTAGTGTAAAAAAGGAAGGATTGCTAGCTTAGTTTGTTAACCCTAGCTGCTTTCTGATAACTATATCCAAGGCTTTCCCCCAAAGGCAATCAGTCAACATTCAGTAGCTTTCTTAGTTTTCCTTGGAAATCTGAGGTCAACCTTGAAGACAGTGTGTCTAAAACTCCAAAACAAACAGAAATTAATCTCATCAAAAATCAAATAACTTAAGTAGAAGGTTGTAGAATATTCTTTCTTTGACAGGTACAGGATAACTTTTATTTGGTTTAGTTCTTTCCCACTTTGACTCATTGTGCTGTGCAAGATCTACTCAAGTTAAGAAGAAATCATAAATATGATCTGGCTCATAAGGCTAAATGGGAACTTGATTAAGGTATTCCGAAGACTGGAGGGGTTCTTTCTGCAAAACTTCTCTTTTTGCAAGAGAATACAAGCATTGGTGATTGTCAATATAGTGACATGCTTATTTGGTAAGCAACACTAGTTGAACAAAGCAGGTCTAATTTCACACTAATTATCACCAAGGAAAATATTCAGTTTTCACTGTTAATCAGGAGTCTTAAATTTAGTTGACGTTTTTTCCTGTCTGTTTTGATGTTAAACTATCTTTTGACTAGTTCTACCAAAAAGCTTTCAGAGATTTCTTGTCTTTCATGCGTTTCCCTATATATTTGCAGCACACCCACACACACACACATCCCCCCCGAAAATGCAAAGAACAGATCTAGACTTGAAATAACTGGAGTTGTATCCCAGGGTTTTTTTGGAATGGGAAATCACTGTAAAGTTAATCTCACTTTTAGATGCGAATCAGCCAAACAAATTTGGCTTTTGGGGTGGGGGTTGATGAGTTGTCCCAGAAAGTGCAACTATATCGTAGCAGGGATTTTACTTTTTCCTTTTTTTTTTTTTTTGGGGGGGGGGGGAGGTGTGGTGTTCTTTGTTTTTGTGAGAAGTGTGTATGTATGTGTGACTTTTAAATCTGGGTTTTCAGTATGTGAAATAAAACATAGATCAGAACTCGCTCTCTTTATAGCATGTCTGAAATGTTTGGACATGCTCTTTTTGTTTGTCTTCAAACATCTTTTATCACAAAACTAATCAGGATTTTGAATTAGGAGTATGCTGTTTGGTGTCTGTTGGACTTGATAAAGAAAAGCAAGCAGCCGTTGTACATGGTAACCAACAAATGTTAGAAATGTCTATCTTTGGATACTTAAATCTGAAAAAACAGTTACAAAAGCGAGACATGCTTTGGAATGAGTAGTAATAATAGGAAATGAGGCTTCTGAAATGTAGTTTACAGGATAAGCTGTCAGAAGAAGCTTCCTTTCAGGATGTAACTCACAGATTGGCTTTGTAAATACGTCTACGACTGGATCTGTAGCTGTGGACTCTTGCCTCCCAAAAACGTGGGACAGAGCAACCAAGCTGAGGGTCATTTGTGTTTCCATATTGCTGATATTCAGTAGAAAACAGGGTACCATGTCCTTGACTGTATTTTACAATGTAGGGACTCCTCTTTTCTTGTCTAAACAATCCCACAGTAAAGATTCTTCCCTACTCCTAATGTCTTCTGTAATTAAGAAACAGGTATTCATGGCTAGATTTATATGGTCTGCTTAGCTGATCTGCCTAATGATGGATTTAACAAAGCTTAACAAAGGGGAAGGCAAACCCTTAAAGGAACAGAACTCGGACTATTGGGGGGAAAAAAAAATAGATTAAAACAGTTCCCAATGGGTATGTGGTAGGAGAATTCAGTTTTATATTCGCAAAATATGAAAAAACAAATTTTTCTCAATAGAAAAATGATTATGCAGTGTAACACTGAAATTGGAATGTTGCATTGGATATTGGGGAAGGATCATACTATATTTTGTTGGTCTTTTGAAAGAAGTTATAATTGTAAAAATAAATCTTTTGTATTAGAATCTCAGTAAAACGTGTAAACCTCCTATGGAGGTAGCTTGTAATGAATAACCAATACTCAGTAATAAAATGCTTGAATTGTTATTTCCTGACTTTCGCGGCAGGGTTGTGTGTATGTGTCTCCCTTCATTTCCCTCTGCCTTTTGAAAGCAGTTTTGTGATTTAACAGGAGAGAGTAAACATGGCCTAAAAATAAGTATTAAGAACTGCAGTAAAAGTGACAGTAATGTCTTCTGCTTTTATAAGCAGATCAAGATAATACATTTCCTGTTTGTACCTTTTGATATTTTCTTTCCACAGAACAATTTAGAGGGAAATGACTGCCTTTATGCTTTACTAATCTGAGAGATAAGCTATCATATATTTAACAGAATTTGAAACAGAATTTATACCATGCATAGTGTCACACTGCTGTTCGCTGTTGGCTGAGGTGCTCAGTTACATGATGTTACAGTTTAATTTGTACTCTGAATCTTCTCAAGTGATCAGTTTAAATATTTAGCCCTTCACAAGTAATCCTACAGTAATGGCAATCATGACAATATCTTCAAACTTGATTTGAATGATTTCAAACGTTATTTGAAGTTGGATGAACTAAGATGTAACAAAGATGCTGAATTAATACAAATCTCTCATGTGGATTCTTGATGCTTTGTAGAAATGCACCATATTATTTTACAAGTTCGGAGAAATCAGTCAGGACAGGACTGTGTGAATGATGGAAAATGTGTTACCTGGTTAATTTCCATATTTAATGCAACTTCGGAGAGTTCTGAGAACTCTTCTTTTAACACAGTCTCTTACTGCTTTGTTTCCTGTTAGAAACAAATTGGAGACCTTCTTCCGCTTCTGGTCTAAGGAACCATTATGGTGTAGTGATAGGTTGTCACAGAAGTTTATCGGAGGGAAGGGAGCTGGAAGAAGTTTTGCAAGTCTTACTTCTTACATGTGGAAATGATTTCATATACAAGCCATGCTGAATTTAACACGAGGTTCTGTATTACTTCTTAAAAACAAAATTAAAAATCTTATGTTAAAATTTAAAGAAAAAATTATAAAGTAGTTTATGCTGTTTTTTATAATGAAAGATGATGTAGGAGTTGTATTAGATTAGCAAATAACTTCTCTCTCTGAAAGTAGCAGGCAACTATAAATGCCCAAGGCAGATGATGATACAATTGAGGTAAGGTGTGGATGTTTGGTTTTGGGTTTTTGTTTATTTTTCAATTCACTTTGAGGTAATAAAAAGGAAAATATGAAATCTTTGTAAAACAAATACTTCCAAAGACCTTAAAATTTAAGTGATTGAAACAGGGTTCCTTTCTTTACAAAACTGTGCCTTTGCTCAATGAAAATTCAACAGAAACTCACAGAATCCTTACATTTTAGTATTGTATCAATGAGAATAATTATATTTAATTTTGCTTTGAATATGATTCTTTTCAAAGTTGTGTAAAGCATTTTGTATTGTGTCAAACAAGCTTTAAAATTCTAGGGGAGAAAAAGATAACTTCCCATGGTGTACGTAAAGCTGGGGAACAAAAGATACACAGAACAGTTTAGCTTGCTGCATTAAGTAGTCTAAAATAATGGCAATTCGAAGAAGTAAAATGGTAATTTTGTAGTTGTCTTGGGTTTTGGTTGCTAGTGGGTAACTGAATTTACACTTGGGGCTCATGCCTTCAGTTTGTGCTTGCAACCAGTTGCGCCCTTCAAATAAGAATGATTGTCCCCACTCTTTTTTATTCTACTTCCTTATCAATTTAAAATACCTGATGGTTTTCTGATATGAACATATTCTTTTCCCTAGTTCAGCATCTATCTTTGTGAAACCTACTTGGTGTGAATGCTGCGCTCTAAACAAGTGGATGGAATCTCCTGGAATGAAGAAGATGGAGGTGCCGGCAGTCTGCAGTCAAGATAATGGTACTTACAACTCTTGCATCTCTTTTTCCAGGAGAAGGAAAACTGGCTAAAAGTTTTATTCTGTGTACATGTGACTCTCATGTGAGTCATGTGAGAGATGAACATATCTAGAAATTTTATTACCTAGTAATGGGAATGATTCTTAATCTGTAATGGTGGTAGGCAGTTAATTTATAGTGTCAGAAGAGAATACCTGGCATTTGTTTCTGGCTTATGAAGTCAAGGGTCTCTGCAGCTGTATCAAGAGTTACTAATAACTGCAAGAGGTTTTTTTTGATGAAGGAAACGATTCTCTATATTTCAAAGATTTGTTTCTGTATTGAATGTACCAGTCTATTTGACCACTTTGTATAGGGATAGCATTCTCGGAGATGTTTAGGTGGTGCAAGTCCTCAAGTAGAGGTAACCAGTAATGAGGAAAAAGGTCTTCAAGTATTTCAACTAAAGCTAACATCCTACTAGGCAGTAGGAATTGCCTATAGAAGAGAATCTTTTTAAAGTTAACTGTGTTGTGGGAGATACTTTCCTATGGGGCTTACAGTCAGGGTTCACAGAGTTCATGGATCTTAATCATTATTTATGTAAGTGCTTAGATGTCTGCTTTCCAGAAACAGATAATTGATAATGAGGTACTTTCCCAGGCTTCAAAGTTTGGATATTCAACAGTTCTGCCTAATGATAGAGGTAGAAGTCCTATCTGCAGAAACTTAGCAAGGAAGCACCTGTATAAATGTTTGCATAATTAAATTAAATTTGAAGACAGATCCAACACAAGTGTTGGTAGCATCACAGTCTAGAGTTGATAAAGGAAACAGCTGTCAGTGGCTGTAAAAATTGTTCTCAGGAGAGAAATAAGTAGAGAAGAGCTGGTTTCTGTGTTCAGGTTTGCTGTGGTGACTGGATAATGGCAGCTGATTATGCTATGTGCATCAGAGAGTGCTTGGTCATTGTGAGTCTGCTGGATGAGCTGTAGTTTTAAGAAATATTTTTTATTTTGATTTAATTAAAATCAAGATGCTAGTAGCTTCTATTTCAACATCTTTCCTGTATTATGGTATTGCTTGTTAAAAAATGCTATGTTTAATGTTGCTTTTTTATATTAAAAAAAAAAAGTAAAGCTTCTAGTTACAGTCTTATTGGTGAGATTAAAGTAAATTCCATGCACTCACTAAAATCTGTTCGGTATCTAGACCTGGTTTTGCATAAAATCTCATCTATTTGTCACATCTTACCTTCGGTTCCTTGAGATTTTAGAAGAACGCTGTCTTTTCCCCCACCCCCCCACTGTACTAGAATACTGTTCCTAACAGATCAAATGCTACTTTTGAACAGTAAGAACAGCTCTTCCTATTTCCTGGGAAGTGTTCTGAGTGTCTGGCAGCAGTATATATTTAATGGGATGATGCATTTTATTAGTGATGACCTCCAGAATGTCTGTACTTCTCAAACATGAAGAAAGACGTGGTCCCTGGCTTGAACAGTGGGTCATCTAAAAGAGAAGCCTATAAAATGAACAAGGCAATTTTTTATGCCTGCCTCTTCTCAGTAGGAGGTCTGAGTTTGAACTCAAACTTCTGATACATATGGGATTCCCCATGCGTTTTTTCTCACAGGTCACTTTAAAATTGTTGGTATTGACCAAACCCTAACGAATAACATAATAGAAAAAATCTCTTATACAACAGAGTTGATTGCAAGGAACAAGTAGAGCAGACAGAAAATCAGTATATATTTCTTGAAAGTATAAACTGAGGCAAGTTGCTTTTTGGAGGTCTGGGTCACTGATTGGCTTTGGTTGATCTATTTGTACTGAAATGTGTTGCGCTTTTCTGTTTCTTGGACTCAGGTTTGTCTCATGTTCTGACCCTAGTGCTACAAGAACTGAGTTTGCTCTGTAAAAGAGATGTCAATGGTGTTGGCATGTTATATGACCTGCTCAGATCTCACTGGCTGCAAGCACTTTTAAAGGTAAAATAATATTCAGCTATGAGGGTGAAGGTTTCTTGGGGAGCGGTGTCTAGGGAATAGCTATTTTATTTTGCCATGTCTGAACAATAAAAATTTAATTACACTAACTGCTACTAGTCATAATCTTGGGACTAGCAGCAGCAGTCAAGGTGAACAAAACCCCTTTTGCTTTAAGGATAAAAAAAAATGTTTTCTCTTTTGTAACGTCCTAGACACTAAAGTCCTTACTTGACATGTCTGCACTAAGGCTGTGGGTGTGGAAACAGAGGTTGAGCACAGCACTGTTCAGCTGTCTTTTTGTGCTCTTAAATCTGTGGCATTGTTTCCCATTTCTTGGCATGGATGTTTGTGAAATTGCACCATTTGATTTTGGCCACACTGATCTTGTGTTCAGTTGAACATTGCACGTTGTTACAGAGCAGAATTTTGAGGGGTGCTTCTGTCTGAAACAGCAACATCTCTTTATAAGACAAATTCTATACAATTTTTTTGTTCTAAGAAGGCTTTAAAAAATCTTTACATTTTAACAAAGAAAAAAAATCCAATGGATAATAATGCTTGTATGGCTATTCTAAATAATGCAATTTATTTTAAGTTAAATTTTACTTTGTTAATCAGGCCCCACGACTTGGGAAAGAAAGTAAGCCACAACTCAAAGAATCGATGCTGTCATGCCACTGTCCTGTGTAATCAGATTTTCTCATTGGAAAATTAAAAACTGCAGCATACCTGGCTAGCTGGATGATAATATGGAAAGACCATTAATTATAGAATCAATTCCAGATCCCTTAGACGTTAAAGATTGAGATCAGAAGATAATAAGATCCAATAAAGATTGAGATCTGTGGCTCTAGTTGTGTTGAGAAACTCCTGGAAATGCAATACTATCCTTTGCGTGTTGTGTATGTATCTATGTAGTCAAGAGAACAGATCATGTCATCATTGCATTGTCTTGTCTATCATGGCATGCAACAGATTTACGAATGCCTCCAAAACTACCTTGGAAAAAGGCCCATGCCTGTCACGCTGCAGGCGCGTGCATTGAATCGTGAGGTAAGACTATGTACACAGTGTATTGTTTTACTTAGCTGCAAATAACTGTGTTTAATATTTATTTTGTCTCAGGTGTGAGTACAGTATATAAACTGGAAAGATTCTCTCTTCACATGTTCAACAGTTGGTAACTGTCCCTGTGTTGAGAGGGATAAGAAATAAATACAGCTGTCACTGCTAGACTGCATGAGCCCTGACAAGTATATTTTTGTATTTCTTCTAATTAATAATTAACTACTAAATTTCTGAATTAATGAGAGTTAATGATCAAGTGGAGAAACTGACACTGATGATATCAGTTGAGGCATATAAAAAGCTAATTTAGAGCACGTGGCACTGTGCCTGAACTAAACTATGCCTGCCTTGAGTAATGTGCAACTATGGTAATATGGTCTAATTCTAGAGCATTATATATCTGCTCTTTAGTCATATAATATGCAGATCTTAAAATACTTTATTGTCCTGCATAACCAGTCTCTGTGCTTATTCTCTTATGTTATCAGGTGGTGGAGTTGCTACGTGAAGCCCCTCAGTCTGGAGAGATCAAAGAGCTAAGACGACTACTGCAAACCCCACACTTAAGGGCAAGTGCTGCTTAAGAAAAGAAAGAGTTGTCTCATAGAGGTATCTGGAATGGGAATGAGAACAGATGGACAGCTGCTCATGGAAACTGGCCAAGGACCCAGAAGAGGCTTAGTTTCCTTAGTCGTGAGCTAACCTAGTTGAGAATTGAGATGAGGACTGTATCTGAAGTACCTGCATCTGCAGTGTGCTGCATTTTATTAGGGACTACATTTGAGAGAGATGTTTCTTACAAAGTTAAATTCTGAGCAGTTGATACAGACCTACAAAACCAAAGTTTATGTGGTGTGTAACTTGTGTTCTTACCCTAGAGCTCCAAATAGAAATGTTTCATCTTTTGTAAGTTTTCTAGAGGAAGTAAAGAGAGGAACTGTTCTTAAAACTTTCTTTCACAGTTTAAATTTCCAAGCGGAAAGAAGTTGTCATCAAGGTGTGAAAAGGACTTATGTCTACTTGAGAACTTAGTCTCTGATTTCTGTTTCCTGACCTGTCACAGTTAAAAATCTATTTTATTGTCTGATCTTTGTTGATGGGTTTGTTTGTTTGTTTTTGTTTGTAACAGGCCATGCTATCTGCTCATGATACTGTGGCCCAGAAAGATTTTGAACCAACACTTCCACCACTGCCAGACAACGTACCTGAAAATGAGGAAGCCATGAGGATTGTCTGCTTAGTGAAAAATAACCAGCCTCTGGTAGGGAGTTTTCTGATGTCTGTCAAAATACTTAATCTTACTTGAGTATTGCATAATGCATCATGTGCATATTGTTTTTTTTTTTTTTTTTTTTTTCCTAGGAACATTACAGAGATTAGATTGTATGCATACTTGTCTAGTTCTTAGAGAATCAGAGAATCACAAGAATTGTTGAGGTTGGAAAGTGCATTAGGAGACCATCTAACTATTCCTGATCAATGCAGGCACAACTAGAGCTTGTTGTTCAGAGCCTTGTCCAGTCAGGCTCTGAACATCTGGCAGATGTTTTTATCTTGGGAAATTCAAAATGCGAATAGGACCGAGAGCTATTCCCTTGGCCAAAATAGGAAGGAAGGAAAGGAAGAAAAACTCAGAAAGGTTCATTTGTGCTTATAGGCTGAGAACATTGTATAGTTTGACTAATCTGCTTTAGGAAAAGATAGGTATAATATTTGAGGTAAAGATTTCTCACAGTTGGTCATTGTGGTTATTTTAGCATGATGGGACTTCAGGATGTTGAACGACTTAGTACAGTGCAATAGTACTACTATTGATACGTTCTTGCTAGATCTGTGTGTTGTGTTTAAAAGATGCATCTTTCAATGCCTTTTTGTCATTGCAAAGGAGATCAGGCTTATGATTTGAAAGGAAACTTAAAGATTCTTCAGTGTTTTTTTCTTTATTTGCCAGGGTGCCACCATTAAGCGCCATGAGATAACGGGTGACATAACAGTTGCCCGTGTGATCCATGGTGGGCTAGCAGACAGAAGTGGTATGTATAATTTGAAGCAAGATAATACAAAATTAAACTTGAAATAAGATATTTTGAAATAAATAGCTTTGCTTCTACAATTCATCTTGTGTGATGAGCAAGGAGATACGTACACTGGACAGCACTGTGTAAGCAGTGATATGTTGTAGTGGGTTTGATTCTGCTTTCATTTTCATATGAACATGATATATTTTGAGAGTTGAGGTACAAATACAGCTTTTCGTTATCCAGATGTTGGCAGAAAGAATACATAAATCTGTCATGAGGTTGATTGTTAATAACCAGAACTGTGTTGTAATATGAATACTGGCAGCTCATTCCCTAATGGAGAAATAAAATCACAGACTACAGATACATCCTTCCATAAGATAAAGGGCTCTAAGGAATACGTAGTAATACTTCTTTACGCTAGTCAACTAAACATTTTGGTAGCATTAGTTGCTAAGCAAACTTAATGGAGTTTCCTTGGAAACATTACTACTTAGTCATCCTAGAATTGCATGTGTTCCATGTTCCTTCGGAAATGGAACTAAAATGTAAAACATCGGAAATAAAATTGAATTGCAATCATTATAATGTTTCTGTTGGTGTTGTCTGGCTTCTGTTTTCTTCTCTACACAGAAACGGTAGGCAATAGTTGAGTGTGTTTCTAGCTGGATTAATATTTAAGTTATTATAATTGACATTAATTGTTCAGTAAAAGTAAACAATCTTGTGGAGGCTTTATGAAAGATTTAAAGGGGTCCCAAGGGCTCCCTCTGCACCCAAGTGATAGGGAATTTCTAAAGGTCTGTTTCCAAGTCTCATGGTTTATTAGTGTAATGGGTTTAGGTGGAAGATGTTCAGAAATGATTTTAGGAAATAAAGCTTTATTTAAATGTTTCTGCTGCTGCTTTCATCCTTGTTTTCCCTGTAGGGTTGTTGTATGCTGGAGACAAACTCGTGGAAGTAAATGGAGTTCCTGTTGAAGGACTTGAGCCTGAGCAAGTTATTAATATTCTGGTATTGAATCTATTGAATTATTTTCTACTTGAGGAGTAACCGTATGCTGTTCTTCTTCCCTACCTGTCTGCACCCTCCACCTCCCTTGCCCAGTCTGAAATTTATAACAGAAAATTCAGATTGTTTCTTTGCTGTGGATGAAGTTCACAGCTGCTCATGAAATTAGAATGTCTTGTGCAAATTCAGGCTTAAAGAAACTACACATGTATGGAAAAAAAAACCACACCACACACTGATTTCACAGAATTAAAATTTTTCAGAAGGATTTTGAAGTTTCCTTCTTGATTCTACTTAAAAAAAATATATAAAAAAAAGTGGTGTCATATTAACAGTCTGCCTAATTCCAGCTGTAATATAGCCATTATATATAGTAACCACAAAGCCATGCAGTGTTAAGTTTGTGCTGACGAAAATTGGTTATGTTGAATACCAGTAATACTATATTTTATTCCTTTCTTTTATCGTTTAGGCCTTGTCTCAGGGGACAATTATGTTCAAGTTGATTCCAGTTTCTGATCGTCCTGTCAGCAACCAAACAACAGTAAGATGCACTTTTTTCCAGGTTGTTAATGTAAGCAGTCGCAACAATAGTATCTGCATAGGGGTGTGATGCCTTGGTATATAAAGACATGGCATTCCTTACAAGTTTACCACAGTCCTTAAAGTGTTACTTGCCTTAGTGGCTGCCTCTCATCTGATGTCAATATGCTGTTGCTGAAGCAGTTAATATAGTAAGCTGAAATATAGTTGTGTTAGAGGTAAAGACAGTTTTGGAGTCATCTAGAGAATAAAGGTGAATTTTTGTGATTTACAATGCTTCTTTCTTTGCCCCCCTTTACCCAGTGAATAGATAGGAAGCTTGATCTTTTTTTTTGAACATGACTTCATCATTAATTGACTTAAGTAGCAGCCACACCTGGCTTTGTGATTATAAAGCTCATGTTGTACCATGTTGTGGTTTTTTTGTTTGTTTGCCAGCTATATGTGCGAGCAATGGCAGATTACTGTCCAGTGCAAGATCCTGCCATACCGTGTGCTGATGCAGGTTTGCCTTTTAAGAAGGGTGAAATACTTCAGATTGTGGACCAGAATGATGCTCTCTGGTGGCAGGCCAGGAAAGTTTCAGATCTCAGTGCCTGTGCTGGACTTATACCCTCAAATCATCTTCTTAAAAGGTAAAGAAGCCTTAATTTGTCTGCTTTCCAGTCCAAAAATAATCCAGTTATTCAGCTTTTGCTACTATTTGCTACTATTCAACTTTTACCAGTCATAGCAGTAGGATTCGGTGGTAGGGCAAGCATCCTTCTTTTTACTGGTCTTCTTGCTCCTTCCTTAAGAGTACCTGTGTGAGAACATGCTTTTGAAAATACCTGTTTCATCTGAAATCCAAGTCTAAGAAGTCCACAGCAGTTGTATAGTCTTTTTGCTAGTTGTAAAGCCGTCTAGTGGAGCGTAGCATCTGAAAGTTGAACTGAAATTAAGGGCCCTGACTGTTTAGGACCATCATTAATGATTTGAAAGAAAAAAAAAAAAAAGCTGTGGGGAGTAGTGTGGGATATTAAAATGTATGGTATAGGAGCATAGTTTTATCTTGAAAATTAAAATGTAAATGAAAGAATTGAGGCACGAGTAACTTCTTCAGCATTGGTCAAAACTCATATGACCAGATGAAAAGGAGGTTGGGGAGGGGTGAGGGAATGCTTGAGGAGAAACAAGGATTCCTTGCCTGTTTTCTGCATAAATATCCTACTGTTTGTTTCTGAAAGCATCCACTGTAAACAGAAGTTAAACTGCTGTAGCACACTTGTTCGATCCTCTTACCATGTCCCATCTATGTTACCCTCAGGAAAATACAGGGCCACGCAAGGTCTTCTGATCACAGAATCACAGAATAGTTAAGGTTGGGAGGGACCTCTGGAGGTCATATTGTCCAATCCCCTTGCTCAAGCAGGGCCATATGATAAGCTTTGATTTATGCTACATATAAATGTGGCTGAAATTTTTATAATGGAAGTTGAAATCACACCGAACTGTGATTGAGGCTGGAAGCAGAAGGCTCTCTTCTAATTTCTACAAGTCTGTAGAACAGTATGGCTAATGTGCCTGTCCTTACATGTTAATTGAAAATACTTCGGGGCTGCTGATTTGGAAATTGCCTTTAGGTGGTTATGGTAGCGTGTCTGCTATTTTTGAGCACTCTGCAATGGACTAAAACATTGTTAATATTTCCGTTCTTGGTGTCTTCTACCAGCTCTGTACTGATTGATATTATACATAGTCAGTGAATCTGATTGGAGCATAATGCCCTTGTGGACAGATTATTTCTTTTTTTTTCAAACTGTGCTAAATTTATTTCTTCGCAGGAAGCAGCGAGAATTCTGGTGGTCTCAACCTTTCCAGCCCCACCTCTGTCTCAAATCATCAATGTGTGAGTAAAAAGTTATTGGAATGGTAGAGTAGGAAGAAGTCTTGTTTCTACTTCCCTGAATACTGCAATATAAGCAGTATAATACAAATTATATATTATATACCAATACAAATTTGGTTTAATTAAAAGACATTGTTTCTGGAGACACTTCACAAGGGTGTTTAGAGTATTCCCTTGAAAATACCTACTAAATGATAGATTACATGGCAGACTGGTGCTGGTGGTCATCTCCAGTGTACTTGGGACGTGTCTGAGAGAAGCGAAGAATTAACTTCCTTCTGAAATATGTAAGAGCTAGGAGCTCTCTGTGTCCATAGAATTGGGTGCGAGGAAGTCTGAAGTGACAAAGGTACTAGCCTAGTGACTTTCCAGAGACACATAAAACAGTTCTGCACTGCAAGATGCTTTGCAGTATGTTTAGAAAATTTCTTCGACATAACAGTATTGAGAGAAAGATAGAACTTTTTTTTCCTCAGTGTAAGATAAGCTATACTGCCTGTGGGTTTACTTGTGGTGACAATCCAGAAACATTATCCTCTGCCAATTATCATTTAACTTTCTGTAAATTGGTACTTACTCCCCAACAAAGAATGTTCATCCTGTTTTTTCTCACCACTTTTTCCACTATTTCTTTATACCTGCATAAAATTATCATTTTTCCTGTTGTGATAACTCTCAGATTAAGTGTTTTTCGTTGTGTAGGATTCTTATCACACGTGATTACTTTGTTAGAGCTCTCTTTCACAATAATTTTATTGCATTTTAACTGCTTCAATGGATGTGATACACTGGGCAGTAAGCACTGTGGAAGAAGGTAGGAGATGGTTCCTGGGCTACACTGCATGTCTGTACCTAGAATCAACGTAGCTTTTTTTCTTAGCTTTTTAAAAAGTTGCCAGAAATAAGGCAGTTTGAGTTTCTTTTGCATGTATTTGCTTAGGTCCTGTTTTGTGTGCAAGTCTTTTGTTTGCTTGAAATAGTAGAAGCCTACATTTTCTAATAGTGGAAAATTAAGCTGTGCATTATCTGGTAGGTAACTGAGATTTTGGATGGGGTGCTTTAAGGAAAGAACTACTGCTTTCCCCACTCTCTCCCATCTTCAGCAGCTCACCTGAGCAACTCCAAGAGTATTTCTTTAAAGGATACCTTTGGGCAAATGCTTAGGTTTATTGAGTTTATTGAGACTGGAGGAATATGGTTGACAGATGCCCTGAAACTGGAAAATAGCTGCTGTTGGGCCTGTCTGCAGGGGCATACAAGAAAAGAACACCCAAACAGTACAGTATTGTGAGCCCATGAGATTGCCCAAACCTTGACGTTAGATTTCAGGGACATGAATTGATGTAGTCTGGGCATGGAGAGGGAGCTGAATTGATATTTTCTTTCTTTTTCCATTTGAAAATAACTAAAGATCAACCAAATAAAACCATTTTATTGAGCAAAACATACTAGAAAGGTGTACACGCAGGCTATGAGAGAATAGAGTGAGTGGAAATTGTTCTGTCATTATAATATTTAATATATAGATTTATATAGGATGAATAGAGCAACAGCCATGTTAAAACTCTTACTACTTCAAAAACAATTAAAATCAGACATTTCACCTCTTGGTCATAAACGCTTCAAAGCACTAGTTTAAGAGCAGTCTTTTGCGCACTAAAGATGGTGATGTTGGAGTTGCAGTGCTTGAAGTCCACGAAGATGCCTAAAACTGATCTGAGCTTCATATCTTTTCTTTCTGATGTCTGAGTTCAGTCTTGTAAGATCTGTAAGGATTTTATTTCCTCCACGTTTTTTTTCTGATTCACATAACTTTTTCTTCTTGTGTTGATCTGCAGAGGATGACATGCAGATTGATGAGAAGTGTGTGGAAACAGGTAACTGAATTCACTTGAGATGATTCTGTTTGCTTCAAAGTAGTAGCTAATCAAAGTGTAGTTTTGTTTCCCAGGTAAAGAGAATCATTCTCCAAGTGAACTTAGTTGTAGAATTTTTATTTTTTATTTTTTTTACTTTGGAAACATGATAGTGTATTAAAATGGGCTTTCTGCACTGCTGGTGTACAGTGAATGACTGCTTACAGTGAGGTATTGTGCTGAAATGAGGGACCACCCAAAAAACATATCTAAGATCCAGCTTGTTTGATTCAGGTTTGAACTGTGTAATGTTAACATAATTTTTGTCTATTCTAGATTTCGTGCTAGAGATTATTTAATCTTTGAGTACCCACACAATTGATTGTCCAGAATCTGATCTGAGGTGAATACAGTTTTAGGAACTGAGCAAGAATAGTTATTTATGTAAATAGTACTTACTTCAAGAAGAGGAGGAAGGAGATATGCCACTTTAGGAAGCATTTCAGAAAGTTGGGATGTGATCCTGTAAGTACCTGCTGCAGAACTTCTTGTAGTTTTCTGAAGCAATTGGTACGGTCTATACTTGGATTGGATTAGGAGGCTTGAAAAACTGCCAGCATATGACTTTTATCATGTTAATGCAACTTTGAAAATCTGAGATATCGCCCCCAAGTAATACGTTTATAAGGGCATGTGGGTACCTAAATCCATTGAGATCCACTGCCATCAGCTGCCTCGTGCCTTCCAGTGTCAGATTTTGCATACATGGTGGGAGTGCCTTGAACATGGTGGCCTCAGTCCCCTCACATCCTTAACTGGAGGGTAAGGATGCGGTCACAGTCACATCCTTAACTGTAGGCTCAGATATGAGCCTGAGTCCCCTTTGGTGTTGTGCAGGGGATATGAAAGTGTCTGTCTCACATGGAAGTAGATACTGTGGATTTGCAGTCACACACACACGCACAAAATGGACTCTGTATGAAGAGTCTTCTGATTCCTACACCCATCTGCTTACTGCATGTTATGCTATTGGAGAATAAATGTTTTCAGTTTCTGAACAGATTTCCAGAAGGCAGACTGTGGAGAGAGACCAGACTGTTAATTCAGGAATGGCAAGCTGCACTTTAGCAACCTCAGTGTAGAAGGAAATGGGGAAAACTGTGTTTGAGACAGACTGATAGGAGCCTGAAAAATTATTTTCTGATTATGAAGTTCTATAGGAGGAAAATATTTATTTTTTAAAATTTATTTTTAATATCTTTGCTATCTGGATTTCTAAAAAGATGAAGAAACTTTTGAGTCTGGTAAGTTCCTCTGGCCTAACCGAATTCCTTGCTATTGTTTTGCTGTGAGAAGTGTGTCCACAGAAAAGCAAGTGGATTAAAAACAAAACCAACAAAAACCAAACAAGCAGAGGACAAAAACAAGAATACTGTTGTAGTTTTAAAAGCCATTCTGGCTTGAAAGGCCATTCTGTAAAATCCTGTTGGCTTTAGTCTTTTCTTCCTCTCAGATTACCTTAGCAGTAAAGTTTTTATTCTGTTATCCCACAGAGGCAATGCAATTGAGTGTTTCTTATGCATCAGTAACAGATATGTGTATCAAATCTTAATCAGTTATACCTGAGCAAGCTGCGACAGCAGGGGCTGCATTGATGTCAGAAAAGATAATGGGATTTACTGAGTGTGACAGAAGGTCTGACTCCACAGTGCCTGTAGGAGCTGTTGATGTAGTAGAGAAGAAAGCTGTTCTGAATTGTTGATTGCATGCATGTTTGGCATGCAAGAAACAAAATGGTTTTATGAAATGAATGCTTTATGCATAAGACATACAGTCCATCAGTGGTGTTTTTTAACCAAGCTGGTTCTTGTAGGGAGAAGCTATATATTTACTGCATATTCAGAGTTCTGCGAAACTTAAATCTTCTGAAATAAATAAGTTTTCCACTAAAATAAATCTACTACTGCTAAACTTCTTGCTTGAGTTATTTGGCGATCTTGTGGGCAAAATGTTTCCGCCTTACCTTTCCTGCTGCTAATCCATTTGACTTGCCAGTAGGATCTTCTCCTGTCACAGATGGTTGATTTTCTTCCACCCCTCAAGCAGTGCCCAAAGCTTTTAACACAGAACCAGCAGATCTACAAGACGTTTTTTTGTTTTGTTTTCAGACTAGGACATTAGTGGTAATTGCATTTGGGGATTACACTTGCAAATCCTATTCAGTACTCACTGCTGAGTCAGCTCTCTGCTGTGTCTAGACAGAGGAATAAAATCACAAATATTTTCTATCCTTCATTTTACTTTAACAAGTAGCTGGACACCTTTGAGATATTTTGCAAGTACCATTACTGAAGTAGGCACTGTAGCTGAATGTCGTCTTCTGGGAACTGAATATTCATGCTTCATGCTTCGTTGGGTGCTTTTTGGATTTAAAGCCTGCAATAACCTTTTCCCAAATTTCCTAAAAGTTTTGGGTCATGCTGGTAGGTTACTTTATCTTAATTTTGAGAAAACAGTCTTTACTAATTGTTCTATGTCTGTCTTTGTTTGAACGCTCAGAGGAGCTTAAAGAAGGTAACACTTTACTTTTCTTTCCTCCCTATTTCTTGTAAGCAGTAGGCTTTTAGAATTTATCAGAGTTTATTGCATTACCAGGAACTACACTCCACTTACGATATCTGATAGCTGATTTGCCTGTTCACTGTAGGACTCCGTGCTGCACTCTATACCATAGAACAGAGGGTAGATAAAGCAGAAGTCCATAAAAAGATGTGAATAGTAGCTCAAAATAAATGAAGATTAAAAAAAAAAAAAAGGCCTATGCTTACGTCTTCTGTATCTCATTCTTGATTTAGCAAGGCCTAAATAAAGGCAATACAAAGCTTGGATAACTATATGCACAATTAGGGAAAATTGGGAGTCCTTTTTGAAGAGAAATGTAAATACCATCACCATTTTTTTTAGTTGCCTTCAAATCACATTGATAAAATTGCTTTTAGAGTATTGTGCTAGAGCATCGATTTACTGGGAAATTGATATTTTTGAGCTTCGTAGAAGAAATTTCACTTTAAAATGCATGTCAAGATTCAGAAGGCTTACCAGAGTGGTTACATTATTACAAGAAACATTGTGAGAATGGGGGCAAAAGAAATTGGAGGAAATAAATTTTCTGTGACATTGAGGTGTACAGATAAAGATGTTTAAAAAAATAAATTGTCTTTGTTCTACCTGAATGATCTGAGCAGATGTGTATTGCATTTTCCAAATATGCTATTGGGCAGAGAAATTGACTTGTGTATTTATTTTTTATTTCTTGTTTTAAGCTATTGAATTGTTGGTTATTTTAACGTTATAACTAAAGAATTCTTCTAAGCTAGGTTTAATCAGCAAAGTTTAAATTATGCAGAGTTCTCGCTGTACTTGAAGTATTTAGAAACATTGTCTGGTATCTAGGTATCTTAGAAATTGAACAAATAAAACGTCAAGTTCCAGATCTAACTTAAAAACAACATGACTTTCTAAGCTAACATTTTCTCTTATAGAAATATTGGTCACATTTGAATATTTCATATTATGGAGCATTGTGCTTTTAAAATTAGATTAATCATAGCACTGGCTTATGTTTACTGCAAGACTTCTCATGTGGGATCAGAAATAATTGCTAGCCATTTAGCTCTTAAACTTTCACTCTCCTTTTACCTTCATGAGATTTTTTTCTTGTTCTAGAAGAGGAAGAATTTGGTGAATTTGGTCAACGCGTCTTTATTGGTATGCAGTGACTAAAGATAAGTAAGGTGTTTGGGGCTTGATTTAGATTAAATGTTTGTGTGAAGTTTCAATTAAATTTCTTCAAGTTTCTTCGCTTCACCTAAAGACTTACTGAATTGAATTCTACTTGCTCTGTTTTCCAGACCTCAGGAAGTCATTTGCCTTATACTAATACTTGTTCTCTCCATTTGAGCCTCTCCACGTTAGATTTCTACAGAGACCTGGCCATCACCATTTTATTTGACTGGCCGCTAGACTTCGCTGATTTCAAGATTCTCTATATTAGAGCATAATGTTCTGTTGTCTGTCATACATCAAGAATAATTGAGTGCTTTCATTAGAAAAGTAGACCTAAAAGTGAGGTTTTCAGAATTGGATGGTAAGGTGAAGCAACAAACTTGTCCTTGTTACTAAACCATATTGATCACTGTAAAATACTGAGATTCATTCCGTAGGCTGGAGCAAATATTCCAGATTTGTTTTAGCAGAGTGTAACAGCTACACCTTCAAAAAAAAAAAAACCACCAACCACCACCACCAAAAAAAATGCACAATTGGTCTGTTCCTAGTGATGCTTTATATGGCTATAAACTTCTCATTGGGCTTGTTTTGGGCATCTTTTTGGGGTCTTCAATTCTGGGCTAATTTTCAGGTAGCTTTCAATGAGACTTGACTTCATTTCTAGCTGTCTTCTAATGCTCAGAGGTTTGATCAAGTTGATATACTAAGTACAGCAGTCAAATGAATGTTTAAAAAACACCTCAAAAATGCATCATATGTTTAGCTTAGAAGAAGACACTCTAGGCTACAGAACTAGCTGCTTGCATTTCAGTTGCGGTTTTTGGTGCTAATGCCTTTGTTTCTTACAGCTGGATTCCGCAGAAGTATGCGCCTGTGTCGAAGGAAATCCCGGAACAACCAGCAGTCATGCTATGCTCGGTGCCCCCGCAGCTGTTACAGCACTCTTGCAGCTCCATATGAGGAGGTGGTTAGGTACCAGCGGCATCTAGCAGACCGGAACAGACTAATTGTACTAGTGGGTAAGCTGTAATTACTTTCTGATGCAAATTTCACAGCCTGTAATGGAGGGGAGGAAACAGTCTTGGTCTGAATCCATTGAGATTTCCTGCTGCTGATTGCAACAGGTAGTGGCTAGTGTGTAGGTAGCTCTGAAAGCAACATTTCAAGTATGATTGTAACTTGACCTCACTGTTGATTTTAAAGTCTAATATATGCATCATGTTTCCTTGAAACAGGGAATGTTTTTTTTTTCCTTTTTTAAAAAAGAAGTCTTTAGCAGTAGTCATGCAGTCATGAATTCTTGTTAAAAATGCATTTTATTAGAGAAGCGGTTTAGTTTTATATTCAGTTGGGACTGATACAAAAAAAAGTGATGAGAAAACGTGTAATTCACTAGGAAAATGTGGAGGCATTTCCACAAACAGAATTTAAAATACTTGAATATGGCAGTACAAAGAAGAATACTAGAAAAGTCTTGACTGGAAAAAATCTCAGTCATGGGTGGAAGGGAAAGCTTAGAAAACAAAGCCTTTAATAATGTTTGCTATAGTAAATATTGTATTAAACAGACTACAGTCTCTTAAGTAGTCTTTAATCATAGTGACTGAGAAAGGAATCTGTGTTTCTGCATTGTTCTGTGTTCTAACGAAGCAGATTTAGTAAAGGCAAATTGCTTGTCCTTTCTAAGTCTAGAAGTTTTGGTAATGTTTTACTTTAAAATGGTACTGCTGAGTTGCCTCATGGGAGTGACTATTGCTGGGAACTGATTTGTGCCATGATCCATCAAGATGGTTCAGTCACTTCTGGTACATTTTTCAGGATCTTTAAGTCCACAGGATTAAACTGTGGAGTGATTACTTGTGAAGGAATCCAGCAACGGAAGTAGCTATCTGATTTCTATGCTGGTGGTAGGGCATTGTCTACTAAAACCATGAGTTTATTGTATTTACCAATTCACTTGTGTGGGTAAAGTGTTGGAAAATGGGAGTTGTGCATGCCAAAGTTGCCTCTGTCAGTAATATTAGTTGTTTTTTCAACTATTCAGGTCCTGCAGGAGTGGGTGTGAATGAGCTACGGCGAAGGCTTATCTCAAGTAACCCACGAGAGTTTCAAAGTGCTGTACCTCGTATGTAGCATTCTTCCTCTTCCCCCCATCCCCTTCCAAAAGTGGTGATTAGGAAATGTCAGGTACTATCTCTTGTTGTTGAGTATTCATACGCTCTTTGCTGCATGATTGGTTTTTACTGCAAGCCAGAGTTGCTTGGTTTTATAAGGGTTTAAGTAGTTTAAAATACTACCTTTCTCTTCATTTTGGCAAATCAGTCAAAGATACTTTCAAGTTTCAGCTCCTGAAACCATTAGAACTTTACATAGCAGTAAATCTGTGTGGTTTTGTTTAATCATGACATGAGCTTTTTCTAGATTAAGAAATAAGAATATTTCTTAGGCTATGAACTATGTAAGTTCATAGTATTCAAGTGATCGGATATGAGAATGAAGGCATCTGAAGTTGATGCTTAATAGGCTTTGCAGGTTTCCTTATTAGCATTCTGGTCTTGAATGAGACTTAGACACAGCTTAATTTCTGATATAATCATAGAAACGGTCTCTACTTGCGGTTATTTTGTTCTCCATTTGGAAAACCAATCATGCAATATATGAATCTGAATCTCGTGGAAAATTTAGGAATTCTATTATGCTTAGGATCTAAAAAATGAGTAAACTGTAAATGTGGGAAGGCTGGCAGAATGTTTCAGAATGAACTTGAGTTAGCTTTACTTCAAGAGGAAAAGCAATTGTGTGTACCAGTTCAAAAGCAGTTCTTGATTGGTTTGAGTCGCTGATATTCAGATTAAAACACTCTCCTTCCATTCAAGCACTTACTATTGGGCAACCAGTAGCAGACAATGTTTTTACTCTAGACTAAAAAATGAAAACAACTAATTTTATTACTTATGTAAATATTGTTATGTCTTCAAGAAGGCTGTCACATTTTCACTTATAATATTACAAGAACTTACTTGCAATTGATTTCCATCCCATCTCTACTTTCAGACACCACTCGTGTTCAGAAGAGTTATGAAATGAATGGTCGTGAATATCACTATGTATCAAAAGAAACTTTTGAAAACATGGTGTACAGCCACAGGTAACTAAGATAAATTACACTCTTGTTATTTAAACTATAATATGCTCCAAGGAAAGATGGTTTTGTAGTTAGGGCTTGGGTCTGCGCTCCTCTCTGTATGCTTGCTGTATGTTTGGTGTAAATTTTGGTCAAATTACTTGAGCCCATTGTCTCAAACTCTTCAAGCAGTTGCAAATAAACTCCTCTATAATCAATTTTGGAATCCTTCTAAAAGTGTGATCTCCACTGCTGAGCTCATGTGATGTCATTTGTAAGTTAGGAGTCTAGCCCTTCTTAGAACTGGAGTGCTTTCTAAAACGAAAGAGTTCAGGCCTGTTCCTTACATACATCTCCACTGCAGAACCTTTGCAGTCATGACATCTTCATATAAGCACCTGAACTGTAAGGGCCAAACTTTCAGAACTGTCTGCTCCTTTGTATGCTTCAACGGTCTCTATACTAAGACAGACCAACTTAGCACCAGAAGCTACAGTTCTTTAGCTGTGCAAAGTGCTTTGAGATCTTCCCATTTATGAAGTTATTAGTACTGTACCATTGTAAAGCCTTTTATACTAGAATCACAACCTCTGAACACATCATTTGTAATAGCAAAATAAGTAGAGAAATGCATGCTTTGAGATGTTCAGATTAGCTGTAATAGTCCTGATTTTGTGCCCAGTGTAGCAAGCAAGAGCAAGGGTGGAGGTTGTTCAGCAATGTTCCTTACATTTTATCATTATTCACTCTTGATCAGCGGATTAGATCTGAATGTTTTAACCTTAAATAGAACCTTTTTCAGACTCAAGCACTCTTTCATTTTCCTTCTTCCTCGCCGCTGTTGCAGGATGCTGGAATATGGGGAATACAAAGGGTACCTGTATGGTACCAGTGTTGATGCAGTGCGAACAGTCCTTGATGAAGGGAAGATCTGTGTAATAGATTTAGAACCACAGGTGAGTTGTAAAGGGGCAGGGAATCTACAACTGGTATCTCCTGGAAGGAAAAAATAATTTTATATACACTCTTGAGCTACTGGAACACTCTTAGATGGTTTGTCTTGTATTTCATGTTAGCTTATGGTGCTCGTTAATAGTAGATCATTCTTTGCATGGGTCTTAATGGTGGGGAAAAAATACTACAGCGACAGGTACATACAGATCTGCTTACTTCTCTTGTTTATTTGTTTCCAAGTCAACAGCTGCATTATCATTTGGAGTGATGCAGAAAAGTTTTCATACTTGCTTACAGCAAGGATTATTCATTCATGTGGAAGCTCTTGCATGGTATTTCTTGTTTCTCCAAGGTCTGTTAGTTAAGAGCTCTGTGCTTCCATTAGCAATCTCCAAACACCCTTTAGCAAAAGCAACAACTTAAGCGAAAATAGGGAATTATATCATGCATTTCTTTCTCTTTAGAAGTAACTTAACAGCTGTGAGTAAGCTGCTGGTCCATGTAACCAAATAGCTGTACAAGAACTTCAAGGGAATGCTTGCTCCGTAGACTACAATTCGTCTAAGGACCACAGTTTGCAGATGTTAACTGTTTGAGAAGGGGCATAAGACTTGTAGGATTTTGCTGGACGCAGCTTTAAACATATCTGTTATTTTTATGTTTAGTACTTAGGAGCTGTTTAGGCTGCTGGGTTTGAGCATCACTTATAACTGAATGTAAAGAGAACCACAACTCACTCACTTCTAGAGACTTCCCTCTACTTACACAGAGCTAGTCAGAGCCTTAGGTTAGCAGTAGTTTGTGTTATTCTAAATAAAAGTTAAGTTACATCACTTCTGGGGGTATTATTCAAAATCCACATGGCTACAGGGGCAGATGAGGCCTCACTTCAGTCTTCATTTTAACTCTTAAACTGTCCATAGGTTTCTTCTGCTGCAGTTCCCGTAAACAAGGGGGAGGAGAAGGGAGAGAAGTCATCTTGTTGCTTGAACGTATGTGCCACTATCAGTTTTTAGGGTATGACTTTGGGCAAGATTTAGTAAGGATATGAAGCAATGGCACATAACTATTCTTTAGTAACTACCAGGAGGTAGGAGAATTACTGTGTACTTGCCTACTTGTATTTTAAATCTGACAGGTTGGCCAAGTTTACGTGCTGCAATTTTTCTTTTTTTCTTTTTTCTTTATTTCAGTTCCTTCCACTGCTTGCAGTGGAGTAGTTTAAAAATGCTTGCTAGCATCAGGGAATGTTACACAGCACAGAGATTACCAAAAGCAGGATATTTTCTTCTTCTATGGAGTAAAGGTGTACTTTCTTACAGGTAGCTACCCGGTATTTTAAAGGGGAAAAAAAAAGTCAGATTCCTCTTTAATGTTGTTGATTTGTTAGTGACAATGTCCAGACACTCATAGGCATTGAAAGCATCTCCTAATAAGGTTACCAAGCAGAATTAAATGACCAGTATTCTACAGTTGCTTAATAATGTCTGCTCCAGGGATTATTAGTGAGGTCATTTTAAAGTAGGTGTTCATGGAAAAGCTTACTGCTAGGTCTGGAGATAATAGTGCATTGTAAACAATTGGCTTTTTTGGGGAATAAAGCTGGGATGAATACACTTGAAATACTTTAACTTATTTTTATTCTTAATTTGCAGGGCATCCAAATAGCCCGGACTCATGAATTGAAGCCATATATTATATTCATCAAGCCATCCAGCATAAGCTGCATGAGGCAAACTCGTAAAAATGCCAGGATCATTACAGATTATTATGTGAACATGAAATTCAAGGTGAGATTTGGAAATGGAAGAGAC
The DNA here is from genome assembly GCF_009769625.2 of Cygnus olor. NCBI lineage: Eukaryota > Metazoa > Chordata > Aves > Anseriformes > Anatidae > Cygnus > Cygnus olor. The sequence continues at coordinate 12,259,968 of NC_049174.1, read as the reverse complement.
ACAATTTATTACACTTCAGAACATAATGCATTCTACTATGTTGTTAGGTAACATCTTTTTTTTAAAAAAAAAGGTGTCTTGAGGATCATATCTAAGTTCTTTTTGTCATTTTATTTGCCTTTTTCTCTAAATTCTCTTTGAAGTAGAGGGGTTGTAATTCATATGTAGGGTATTGAGGCATTTGCATCAAACGCCTTTAAACAAGGAGACTATTTGGTGTATTTTCTGTTTTAACTAACTGACTTTTAACAAGACTTGACTCAACACATTTACTGTTTGCATTGAATTGTGTAGATGGAATGTACTTCATTTCAGTGATGTAATCAGATATTTTTTCCATGTTTTAAATATTTAATATATTGGTGTGTTATATATAGTAATGCTGTGTAGTGTATTACAGTATTGATATCAATTCCACAGTGAGTTCTTTAGATAAAACACAAATCTTGTAGGAAATATATAGCTTGTATTTACAGTGCATCTAGTGCATTTGTCACCACTGTTTCCATGAAAATAATCCAGTTTAGGATCTTAAAATATTGGAGAAAGTGTATAACTGCATATGGAAATAAATCATAATTGCAATGATGAAGAAACATGAAAGTTGGGAAAATAAAAATATAAGAACATGGTGCTTTTGGGAGCAAATGGAACATGCTGAAACACAAGATAATTCATTGGGAAAGATACGGCAATTGACTGTTTCAGAGGCTTGGAGCCTCTTGTTTATGTGGCCCAAGGTGTTCTGCAGATGCCTTGCAAATATGTTTATCTACACGATACTAGAGCTTTATGCATTTATTGTATGTCACAGGAAGAAGATTTACAGGAGATGGAGGATTCTGCTAAGAAAATGGAAGATCAGTTTGGTCAGTTTTTTGATCAAGTGATTGTGAATGACAATTTACAAGAAGCATCTGCGCAGCTGCTATCTGCAGTCCATCGTGCACAGGATGAGCCCCAGTGGGTCCCTGCAATGTGGATATGCTCAGATACTCAGCCATAATTCTGAGTGGCAGGCAGCTTCAAAAAGATTATAGCTTATGTTTTACTTCACGAATAATCCTAATGTCAGGATTGTCAGAATTTGTATGCAAGGGATTTGGAAGAGGATTAGGAAAGAAGCTGCTACAGGAGATATAATCATACTGTGTTATAGTTGCATCCATTTTTGTACAAAAAAGGAAATGTTGCAAGCTCTCAATTACAAGAATAAAGGAAAATATATTTTGGTGCATGTATTCATATAATTTACTCATTCAAAACTATAGAAAAATCAAAAAATCATTTCCCTGATTCCTTTTTATTAGGGTCACCCTGGTGTTGTCATACTTGTACATGCTGGAAATCTTATTTATTTGGTCCAGAATATATTTTTTGAGCAAAGAGTATTATTTATAAAGGTATGTTTGCTATTTGTCATATTTACTTTTTAAGACAGGAGAATCATGGTCTCAGCTACAAGAAAAATGGCTGTAGAAACCAGTTATCCTCACAGTACGTGTAGCATTTCTTTTCTTCTGTCCCATCAACTCAAGTGAGTAAAAACTGCCACACTATCCATTTGTTAAAGAGGGACACAGACTCTGGAGTCCCTTTTTCCTTTTGCTTTAATCTAAAGCAGCACCGTCTCTTCATCAACTGGTGCAGTGTTTATGGCAAACAAGTTTATTATCTTCATCTCGCATTACAGGTATATTGCCCTCTGAAGGGGGGCTCAGCTCATGTTGCAGAAAATCTACAAGAGCAAGTTTCACAGGCTAGAGAGACACTATTCACGTAGCAAGCCTACTCCCAACCACCTCTTGCAGCTATCAGTATGTCTGCATGTTGTAAACTCAGACCTAGCAGTCCTTGTTTAGAAGCAAACGTGGACAGAGCAGAGCAGAGCCCCCCATCCCAGGGCTGTGGGGTAAGTCCAGGCAGAGACTAAAAGCCTGGTGCCAGATGTGCCGCTCAGCAACGGCGAGGCAGCTGTCCCTAACGCTTCGCTTGTGGCGTTTATTCCCTGGGGTGTTTTTTTTCCCCTTTAACTTCATTTCGCAAAGGGTGTCAGTGGCCCCACGGTGAGGGCAGCTCGGCCCCCGTGTTTTCCCTGCTGTGCCGCGGGCTCTGCCCGCTCACCCTGAGAAGCGAGGAGCACCCGGCTCCCTGGCACGGGCGGGCCGAGGCGTGGCGGAAGCGAGCTCCGGCTCCTCCCCGCGGCGCCCGGGAGACCGGCGGCGGCGGCGGCGGCGCGCGCGGCCATGGCGGCGCCACAGGCGGGCCCCGACCGGGTGAGGGCGCCGTGGGGCCGGGCGCGGGGCGGCTCTGCACGCGGCGGGGCTGCGGTGCCTCCCTGGGAGGGCGGTGGGCGGCTGGGGGCGGGGGCCTCGCCCTCCTCGTCCGCCTGAGTCCGCAGTGCTGCGGGGCCGGGAGCTCGCACCGGCGGCGGCTGGGTAGTGGCCGGCGGCGGCTGGGTAGGGGCCGGCCGTGGACGGCAGCGGTGCCCGCCGGGACGCAGAGGCGGGAGGTGCGGTGCGGCGTCCCCGCTATGCAGCTGTCGTCCCCCCCCCGATGCTCCTCGCCTTCGCTGAGGGCGAGCAAGGGCTTCCTTGTTGTTTTCGTATTCTCCTTCGTACACGTTGGCAAAGAAAGGTGCGCAAAAAGCTTTAAACCCGTAAAGAGCGGTTAGGTGTTCTTAAACCTTCGAGTTTGAATGATTGCCCCCTTGGTACCCCTGAGGAGAGCAGCTCCCCTCAGCACACTCGCAGAGTAAATACGTCTGCTTGGTGCCGTTTTATGTGAGCTGAACTTGAAAGTAAAGGTGTTTTTTGCTCTGCATCTCTGAACAGACCACCTGGGGAGCTGTGCAGATTTTTTTTTTTTCCTGAGTGAGAGTTCCCAGGCTTGTTGCTACTTGCCTGTGGCTCCAGGAAACCCAGAACTGCAGTGAGGCAGCGAGCATGTGCTTTGTGGCAGGCTGGTCAGCAGCTCCCGTCAGTAACAAAACATCCCCGGAAACCTGCACCCAAACTCACCTTTTCTGTGGGGTTTGCAGTGAGTTCCTTCGGATTCTGAGAAACTGGAAACTTCAAGGAAATAAAGCTCTTATTTGTGTGGCAGAGTTTGGGACTTTCATACAGGTGGGACAGATGAGTATTAGCCACTAGCTGCTTGCATGTGATTTCCTTTGTTGTCAGAAATAAATGATACAGAAATTCATTTTCAATTGTTTTGCAGAAGGTAACCGAGTAGAGATACACTACTGCACTGGCAGTGAATGCTGCATAAAAGCTGTTGGACTTTACTTTTTGAAAATATCAAATATTCTAAAGAATTCATAATCACTACCACAAAAAACTAGGAATCAGTAAAAGCAATGAGCTCTGAGCTTAAATTTTATCAATGTTTCTTCTCCCTTATTGTGTGCCTGTATGGTGAGAGCAGTGCTGGCCACTGCTGGATGCTGGTCAGAGTGTGCTGCTGCCTACCTGTGTGAGTAGCACTTGCTGTTAGTCTTCAGCATGGCCAAAATCCAGGTTAGAGACTGGAGACTTAATCCTGCAAGTGCTTCCTTCACAAAGTGTTTCATTTGTGTAAGGTAAGCAAACCTAGCAGCACTTGCTCACTTGAACCTTCACCAGCGTACGGAATTGTGGCATTCAGTACAGGCACCATTTAGGACATTTTAGGACATCCTCTTGCTGCAATGGAAAACTCCCAGAACAAACTGCAGTCATTTCAAACAGGAGTAGTACTGGACCCTAGCCCGGGGGCAGGAAGGTTCACGTCCAGCTAATCCTGGCTGCTAGAAGCTTATTTTTAGTTCAGAATTAGCAGAGGTTCAGCGTGAGCAGCATCAGGAGTAGAGAACTGTTCACAGTGCCTCTTGCAGGGAAGAGTTTCAGATGATATGGGAAAAAAACAAGTGGTAAGTTTTTGGATCCTTGAGTCTTGCTAGTTGTACAGTCTTTTTTATTTCTGGTATCAGCTGAATTTTTGGAACATGGGAAATACTTCTTCCTGTGTACCTCTTAAATATAATTATATAATGCAAAATCTGAAAGTACCTTCCTTTTCCTAGGTGAGGAAATCATCCAGCATGAGTTCTAGATTGTTAACAGGATATACTTGTTTTTAGTTATGTTTAACCTCTTGGTAAATATTTGCAAAGTTCATAAGTCTTTTCTATAAATAAGATTATTTTATATTTTTTTCTTATAATTGAGTATTGTTCTGTTCTGAATTTACAACTTCATTAATAGAAAATATGCTGCTCATGGTATACACTGTGCAAGTATATCAATTATATAAGTTATTGCAGTATTTTGTTATTTAAGTAGAATGACTGGCAAGCTGTACCGGCGAACACAGTACCTTCTATGCACAATGAAAATTATTGGAGTGAGGTTGAAATGCAAGCTGCACCTTACACATAGCTTTTAGGCGAATGTCCCAGGTGCAGTGCCCATCAGAACTGTGGTAAGAACATGTTTTTCCTGTGTTACGCTGTACACATCTATGAAACATGTCCACCAGGAGTTTCTCACAATTTATGTATGTCTGTACCTGATTATGTATGAGGTGCTTAGAATCTGGTTTCAGAAGCATAGTTAGCAAAACACATTTAGTATGTTCAGACTGTATCTGGAAGGAGCTGTTTTCTGTGAAGTGGTTTAACAGGCACTCAGAAAAGAGGTGGTTTCACACTGACAGAAGCTGACTTTTGTCTCTATCTTTCAGTGCCCCCCGCGTGCCCTTCCTCCAGTGCCAAGGTAAGATCAGGTCATTCTATGGAATGGGTCATGGTTCTGTACTGCTATGTTTTTAAAGGTAATGAAATGAAGAATAATGAGTTTAACAAGTATCTGCGTAGCCATAATGGCTTTAAAAATACTTGCTTTTCTTGCTACTTTGTTGTTCCAGAATCCCTTACAAGGAATACAAAGCATTTTAAAGTTTTACAGAGGCTGAGAAAATTTACTGTATTATCTCATTTTTAATATTCAGAGAGGTAAACTCTTTAAAGAGATTTTGACAAATAGCAGCTTCAGTTTTATTAACATCTACTTCAGTGTTACTGATGTCCTTCCTTTCAATTTCTTCTTCCTTAACTCGATCTTTGCTTTGTTTCATGTTCTGTAGTTTATTTAAATTACAAATCCTTCATAATAGGAATTTTTGAATTCAGACTAGATATTATCAAACAGGGTTATAGGCATCTATCACTTTTACGTAGTATAGGGAGAAATTTGGGATTTTTTTTTCCAGCATCATAATGGGCAATGTGTAAAGAAAGGCAATTAAATAGTTTTTTATGGTGTGGTATGTGAGATTCCTTCAAAGTACCATAAGGCAAATGTGATATTTTGACAATGTATAAAGACAGCGTGTTTTTAGTAATGTATGTATTCAAATGTTTCATAACTTCTTTTGTTGGTTTGTTACATACCAAGCAGTAAGACGAGTTTCAATTATCCAGGTGATTACAGCTTCTAATCTGATCTACAGCTAGCCAACTGAGAAACTGTGCACAGTCAAAGTGTTGAGTCTTGATGATTGCTTTGTACACCTAACCCTGTTGTACACAATTGTTCATAAAAAGAAATAGGGATGAGGATAAGGAAATTAATAAAAAATAGTGAGAATGTCAATCTCATGAATTGCCATTGATTCAAAACTAACTTTCTTCTTACCTTTGTTCCTTTTACACTGCTCTTCAACACCTTTCTTCCTAAATGTGAAGTGGAAACCAGGGTGAGTTATTCTGGCAAAAAAAGAGAATCGTAAACATCAATAGTTCATTTTGGTGTCACTGCATCCTCTCTTTTAAGATCGGTCCTTATGCTTTTCCTAAATTCAGGCTGATAATCACGTAAATTGCATGGATACCTGGACTACCACTTTGAGAATTATCTAGTACTTTGTTTTCGTTACTGATTTCTATTTCCACATGGAATCAAGGTAACTGGAATGTTGTCACTGTGCTCTAAACAAGAAGTTTATTCTTCAGAGCGTTATTCAGAATATTTCAGCTTTTCATATAACACGTGCATATGCATATTTAACTTCTGTCGCACTTAAGACAGATTTCCTATCTTGTTTTCCTACTATCTTCTATACCCTAACTGCTTGTGTAAATTGGTGAATTGTCATCTTATCTGTAAAAGGTAGAGGATGCCTTCACTTGTAAAAAGGACTACCTTTCTGAACTTGCAATAGTATGACTGTTAAAAAAGGGAAATGGAGGTTTCTCCATGCTGTGTAGCTAGACTTATGTTTTATGTTCTGCAGATGAAATTCCACTCAGTCGTCCCAAAAAAAGAAAGCCCAAAGGAAAGACTCCATTAGGTAAGGTCCTGCCAAGACTGAAAACTGGATTTATAGTCCTACGTGTGACCTACACTGTAGACGAGCTCTTGACAGATGCATGTTTTTCAGTCTTGTGCTGGTTTTGAATAGTGTTCTTCTCAGCTAATTTATAATAATTGATTTTATGTTGTACGTCCGCATTTTTTTTTTTGCCTACAGTGCTGTCTGTCTTTTTAGAACAAGTCTGTAATTCTAACAGAAGTAACTTCAATCCTTCTCTTTTTCCCTAGGTCCATTCTTAGTACTGCTGATAGAGCAAATTTTGATACTGAACTGAAAAAAAAAGCTTTAATGTATATTCCTCTTATTTTTTCCTTTCTAACATTTTTGATACTTCACTAAATAGTCACTTCCATCTGTAAGCTGCTTTCAATGTTGAGTGTGTTAAGTGCTTGAATTTTTGAATGAATTTAAATGAAACTTATTTAACAAATTGTCTCAGGAAGTCCTAGGCCAAATAAAGTTACAAGTTGACTGTTCTATTATCTTCTGAGTGTTAAAAGTCTGAAATACGACTAACACTAGAGCTTTGTATTTTTACAAGAAGTGGATCTGCTGAATAAAGATGTCCTTTTAAGCAAAGTTACAAGTCCGATCTGTTTTGATAATGCAAAATGTTTTCATAGAATTTACTGGATTTCTTTAAATCAGTTGACTTGGGACCATGTGACGGTTTGATAAGTAAACCTTTATTTGATTAAAAGGGTATGTAATGGCAGACTCGTTATAAGACTCTTGCATGCAATAAGTAGAGCTGTTGCTAGCAGGGCTTCCCAAGGATCAAGTTTTGTGATTTTTTTTTTAGTAAGCTGAGTTATGGCCAATTGACTTTGGCCATTACTTTGCTGGTTAATTTTGCATTTTAGCACAGTAAAACTCTATAAAAGGTGGGGAAACCTGTTGCTTGAAGTGAAAACAAAGGTAGATTCAGTTGTTACTGATAAAAACTGCAGTACTTGAAAGTACTACAAAAAGGCTTGTCTTTCTACATCAGATGATGCAAATTGATGCTACTGCTGCTAGAATATTTGATGAAATTTCATGTTAACCTCTCATGGAAAGGTAGTTCCTCCAAAGCATAGTAATTCTTCTCTCAGACTGGAGTAAACATTCTTCAGCATTGCTTTTTTTTCCTGCTCCTCCTGTATTCTAGGGCTGTTTGTTTAGCAATTAATTTGAATTTCCCTTTTTACACTAATTTGCCTTAATGTTTATCTGTCTGAGTGAATCAGCTTGTAACAAACTGTTAATTTTTCTGTCCTTTTCAGTATTATCTTTGCATATAGAAAGGAAAATTATAGAGGAATTGCTCTTTCCAGCGTTAGATTCCATTCAGTCAGTCCTCAGTTATATACCCAAATTTGAATCATGCTACTTCTTGGATACTTTCATTTCCTCCCGGCATGAAATTGTCAGGATGAAATGTGTTGTGTGTTTTCACTTTGTATAATCTTATAACCGTATTTGCTTCCCAGCTCTTATATTTACTGGCCAATACATTTTCATCAGCTGTGAGCTGAGCAAGCATAGATATTCTGCACAATATAGCAAATAGCAACTTTTTATTATGTGTTCTCAGTGTCTCTAAATTGAGGTTGCTGGAGCTTTTCTTATGCTTTTCAGATGGCATTGTCCAAGCAACTGTTCGTCGGCAGTCTGAAAGCAGTGAGCCCCTAACTCCCGAACCTCATGATGTCCCTCCTCAGAGGAAACGCAAAAAGAAGAAAGTGCCTCCTGGTATGTGAAACAACTGTAGATTGAAAAAAGTCTGTGACAGAAATATGATTGGCCAATTTGCATTTTGGTTTAAAACATTTCAGATCAGATGCTCTTGTAACAGTTGGAGGTAATCTGAGTGAATGGTAGCTTAGAGTTTCAGTTTCTGTCTTTAGAGTCTGTGTTTTGTATAATAACTATTTATGCATTTAAGTGAATGTATTTCCAGTTCTATGAAAGCTATAAAATTGTCATGTGTCTTATTTTAAATCTTCAGATTCTGAGACCTCTTTTACCCAGCAGAATGTTGCATCCTTATTTCAGAATGGAAATGGCATGGATATTCCTGAAGCTGAAGAAACAGTGATCCGCAAACAGAGAAAAAGAACAAAGTGAGATGAAACTAGTATAGCTTATGATTTGATATAACTGCGATAGTGAAAATGGCTGATTAACATTTTACTGTGTCACATTACAAAAATGTCCATGATACCATTCAGCTTGTAAAATAAATTGTATTCATGAAGTCCCTTGCAGGGCTAGGATCTAACTTCCTTCACTTGTTTGATTTATGCATGCCTGGGTGCATTACAGTTCAGAATGCATTAGCTCGAGCCTAATGTTTCAGTCACATACCTGAAAAATTAGAATGTATAACTGCATACTTTCATATTTCCAATTTTTTTCTTAATTTGCTGAGAAACAACTGCTTTCATATCCTTCTTTCCTCCAAGAGCTATGAATTTAAAACATTTTATTCACCTTTCTACCACAAGCATCCATTCTCTTGGCCTTATATTTAGTTTGTATGTATTTTTTTTAACTGTTAATCGCTTGATAGGTATTTCTTCCCACCTTAGTGTTTTGACACAAGAAGGTATCTAAATTGAAAGAAAACCCCAAAAATTAAGGATTAGCTTTATGGTTTTAGTTAGCTAACACCATGATAATTTTAGTCCTTTTAATCAGTTCTTGTCAGTCAAGTTAGGCATGTTAAATGTTCATAGAAGTCTTCAGCATTTAAATTTTACTTCTTGTTCTTTTTCTGCTCCTTTGTATGTCCTGTGATAATAGGAAACCTCGGCCAGCAGAAATGCACTGTTCCAATGAACTGGAGGTGGAGGAGGAAGACATCATTGAAGATGAGCACAGAAAGAGCCCAGATCAGCAGCCTGTGTTTGCTGCTCCCACTGGAATTAGCCAGCCTGTTAGCAAGGTGTTTGTTGAAAAAAATCGTAAGTGTATCATGTGATTTAAGTAATTTAAGGAAATTCTTGCAATTAAAAAATGCATAATTGTATTGAAAATCCAAGTATTGCACTAGTGGGAGGAATTTAAAAACTAAGTTTTCCAGGAAAAAAAAAATCTTTGTAAGTAAATACACATTATAATTATTCAACAGTGAATGTTAGTGTTGTTCTGCTGGCATGTTTAGTTGAATTTTTGAATTCTGTGGAAGAAAAAGGCTGTTTGATAGTACAGAACTGAGCTTATTTAACTTAATACTGTCACAGTATATTGAGAAGAAAGTATTTACTGTATTTCAAAAAATCTTTCAACTAGAAGATTTTGTTTGTATGTTTTGTAGCAGGGAACGCTAAGTAATTACACAAGGTGTGCTGCACATTTGTAAATCCATAGCCTGACCTATCAGGGTATATCACACTGACAAAGGCATCCTGATACGAATGTAAGCTGACAGAGGCTAGGAAGTGGGGAGAAGAAATCTGATGGAAATTTTGATACTTTTTCACAGGAGGAAGTTCAAGCATTAGTATAGAAATGATGGGTGAAGGTAACAGTAGTCTCTAAAATTAATTTCCTCATCCATTTAGGGCGTTTTCAAGCAGCTGACCGTGCAGAATTGATTAAAACCACTGAAAATATCAATGTACTTATGGATGTGAAAGCTTCGTGGACCACTAGAGATGTCGCCCTCTCAGTGCACCGAAGTTTCAGGTGATAGATTAACATTTTGATATAAATAAGCAGTATTTTTTTTCATTCTTAAGAAGTTAGCTCCTTTTTCATATCATTGTGATATATCTTCATTTATTTTGAATATTTCTGATAGGTGGCAGTTCGGGATGCAACTGGTATAAGGCTTTTCAGTCCTTTAGCTGTTTTTCCTGACAATAATACCTGTTTCTAGTCAAGATGCCACATGTGAAATGCAACATGTAAAAAGAATAACAAGCTGGAGCCAACTAAGAAAGCTGTATTGCAAAGATTCAGAGAAAATCTGAATTGAAAGAGACTAATATGATAACAGAAATACTGGGGACCTACCAAAAAAAAACATGTTGTGAAATGAGATTCACCCATCAGCTACAATATGACCAGAATGAAAATAGATGCATTGAGATGGTTCCCAATGAAAAATCTTGGTTGGTAAAAAAGAGGGAGGAGTGAAACTGGACTGGGCATAAGTTTGCACATAGTAGCAAAAAATGAATTTTTATACAAGTGGTTGTGTTGTGATACAGAATGAGAAGATGACATCCATTTTCATATCTCTGGTGTCTTCTACTTGGAAACCTGTGCTTGCTTCTCAGCTTTTTGTTAGCAAGGAGGGTAAAGACAGCTTGAGGACATTCTGAAAAGGCTGACTCTCTCTCAAGGACTGATAAAGAAGTCTTGTATAGGTGAAAGGGGCAGTGGTCTTGAGTAGCTACAGGTAAAATGGAAGAGTGTGTGGAGTGAAAGTATTTGACTTCTGGAGCAGTAAAAATGGGAACTAGCAATAGGATCAATGAAAACTGTTTTTTCTTGGTTGACAGCCCAGGTGCCAGTGCAGTCTGTCAAGGGAGGAAGCGTAAGTCCCATCACGTAGGATTTTTAAAACTAGATCAGAAAAAACACTCAGAAACAACCTGTCATGGCAGCAGGGTTGAAAGGGTGGATTCATAGGCCTTTTGCATCTGTAGTTCTTTAATTCAAGGCATTAAACTTTTCTAATGTTCTTTTGTCCATTCAGGGTGATCGGACTCTTTACCCACGGCTTTCTTGCTGGGTATGCTGTATGGAACATCATTGTTATCTACATTTTGGCAGGAAATCAACTTTCCACAGTTTCTAACCTGCTCCAGCAGTATAAGACTCTCGCATACCCAGCTCAAAGTTTGTTCTACTTGTTGCTGTCTATCAGTACAGTCTCAGCCTTTGATAGGTAAAATCTGTTTGTATTTGAAAGGCATGTGTAACTTGTATGCAATATGCTCTTTCCTCCTTTGTCTGGCATATTTTGATCTGCTGTTGTTAATTTAATGTGATACACTTGGAGAATGATTTTACAGATGGATGGCTGTATAGTTAAAAGGTGTGCTTTTGCATTCAGTCTTATGTTACTGATTTCTGTCCATTACCTGCTGACTTGTATCAATGTGCTCGTGCTGTCTGTGTAATCAGGAGGAGAACCAAATAGGAGAGCTGATGGTTTTTGTGAGGCAGAGGGGTAGAGAACAACTACTGTTTCTGTCAGGTTACTTTTGATGTGAATCTATTCCCCAGCTAGGTTTGCAACATAGCATTATAAACAGTTTTCCCAGCTCAGCGGGGGTTTCTTGAGCCTTATGGCTCAAGAGTGGAAATGAACAGAAAGATGAACAAAGAGACCATAAACAGAGTAGTTTCATAGGTGTTTCTTTTAATGACAGGTTGTTTCCAGGGCAGCATAGTAAGCCAGGGGAGGAGTCTGTTGTATGGAAGAAATTGTGTCTTTTTTTCAATGAGTCGTGGCAGGGAGGAGGCCTGAGTTATTCCTAATTGGTCCTGTACCAGTGTAAGCTTTGCAAGCAGTTACATTAGCATAACTGCATTTGTTCTGGGGACACTGAAATGAATGCAAGGATTAGAGAGAGCGCAGATCTCTCCAGATTCTCCCTGTTCCAGAAATGACTGCAGTGAGAAAGCTACAAAACTCATGAAACATCCTCCTTAGTTTCAAACTTTATTGGGTTGGCATAGTAAGGATCATTGCATGTGTGTGCAATATAGTTGTGTATTAAGACACTGTAAAAGAGACAGAAAAAGGTATCTCAAAAAAAATTAGAAGAACAATAGAATGCTGTTAGAGGAACAATATTATTATCCTATTGGGCTGTGTTAATGAATTATTTTTTTTTTTTGTAATCAGGATTGATTTGGCGAAAGCATCAGTTGCGCTGAGGGGTTTTCTTACTCTAGACCCAGCAGCAATAGCTTCATTCTGTAAGTATCCTGAAGTGGATAGGAAGTTGCTCAAAAGAGGAAGTAACTGGAGAAATCCTACATTCTATTTTCATTAATTTTTTCGTCCATGGTTATTTTCTGCTTTAGAGTAAGTGACTTGCTAAGTAGTTGAAAATAGCATTCAAGGGCTGTGAACACTGCATATTTTTAAAGCATTTGCAATAGCATTAGTGGGACTATTACTGAGATGGTTCTTTTCCCACTTTTGAATACAGAACACAAATGTAGCAAAAAAACAAAATCACAAGATGACACCTTTGATGTAGCTGATAGATTGCAAAAGTGCAGAAACCAGACTTTAATGGGTCAAAATTCCCAGATTTGGGGAGAATGCTGAAGAAGAGAGAATGAGTTAAAGGAGGCAGTATCATGTAAAGGAGGCAGTATTCATCTGGAAGCAGTAGAGTGAAAGGAAAGAAAATGTAGTGATAATTATCATGTCATGATAAGACAGCATTTTTTTGTTTTATTTTGCTTTATACCTGACATTACCAATTCCATTTCTTCCAGTGTACTTCACTGCTCTTATCTTATCCTTAAGTCAGCAGATGACATGTGACAGAATTAACCTCTACACACCACCTTCGGAAAATGGCAGCATCTGGTAGGAAACATAATAAATTACTTCTGTGAGCTAATGGGGTTTCTTAGCTGAGTTGCTGTCTTTGGAATCCACTTTCCTTAACAGGCTTTTGTAATGAAAGACCATCAGGATGGTAGTAGTAGCTGTGTTTTTACACCTGGCTTAGCAAGTTGTTTTTTATGATACTCTGCTGAAATTATTATTGTAACACCTATGTACTGGTGTGTAACCTGACTGATTGGTTGATGTACTTTTCTCAGGATGGCAGGTACAGAGGAAGAAATTCTTCAGCCATGGATTGTGGTGAATCTGGTAGTGTCTATTCTAGTTGGGGCAAGTTGGATCTTCTTGTCTTACCGACCAGAGCTAGACCATAGTGAAGGTAGGAAATACTAATAGGCTAAATGTTGTTTGTTCGGGCTTTTATTGGCTATGGTCTGCATTGGGTGTTCAGGACTAGTCCTGAGAAATGTTGTGATTGAGGAACTAGCAACATTTAAAAGCAAGTGCTTCTTAGAATGCTGATGTCTGTGTGTGATCTTCTAATGAAGAAGCAGTTATTAAAAAGGAAAGAAAAGCCTTGTTTCTCCTGGCTGATTTTTGAAACTTGAGAATATTTGTCTTTTCTTCTTAGAAAAGAAAACTAATTTTAACTTTAACAACAACAAAATGAATGTTTAAAATGTATCTATTCTGCTTCTGATTTAGAAAATTCCCCAATGTTACTAATGCTCCTTTTGCAAATGCTGAGTGCATTTCGAGTTCACCTGTGTATTATTTTCAACAGAACAATGCAGTAGTTTTGGGAACTCCCAAGCTTTGAAAGGTAAAATTTGAGTTTGCAGAACAGGGCATCAAATGAGGAGTACTTGTGGTCATGGTTGGAGGAGGGGGCAAACAGGTTATCCCCTTTCTTAGAAGCAACTTTGTTACATGCTGAGCCTTCTTCCTTTTGTTGTTGGAGCTTGGATCCAAAAGGTGTATCATTACTAAGCTTTCCTATCAAATGCATGCAGCCTGTGACTTCAATCTGTGCTGTACACACAAATTGTAAGTATTAGCTGTAAGTTAACACATACCAAAGAGCATCACGAGTTGAAGCACAGATTTGTGTTTGGGACGCCAAAGAAGATTAAACGTGCTTCTTCAGATTACTTTAGAATTTTAATTTACCAATTCTTTATTTTAGTTGGCCCCAGTTACTCTCCTTATTTCTAATAACTCAATGACTTCTTTTTTAAACAATCCTGGTTGGCAGCCTTTACAATCATTGGACATGAAATTTTTAATAGATGTCTAAATTGTATTTTAAGCCATTTAAAAATAATATAGGCTTATTCAAGGATGACAATGGCAAGATTTAGTCCAGTTTTTAATGAGATTTCAGATATTTACAGGTGCCAACAAAGATTAGAAAATCTGCTTCAGAAATGTCAAGAGAAAAACTCTGTTAGGATTTTTTCCTGTCAGAAATAGTAGAAAAATGATAATCTACTAAGGATGGCATAGCAAAAAGAAGTGTGTGAATCTCACACTTGAGTGGATAAAACTGCACTGTTGCACGTGCAGATTTTTGTGTGATCTTACCATGTTGACAACTTGTTGGCAAACACAGCCTGGTCTATATGCTGAATGTGCTGTTAGCAAGCCAGAAAGGACACCCATGCTGAGGGCGCAGTACACATGTAAAGGAACCCAGAGAAGAGAAAACTGCCCTCAGCAGCACAGAACTCCACAAGGACTACTCCATTAGCTGCTTAGCATGCCTAGCTGAATTTCTCCACAGTTCCTCACTGCTGACCTTAAGCAGTTTCCCGTGCCTGAACTACCTTGGTGACAACTAGCTGTGAGCAATAGCATTTATGATTCTTTCTGTCCTGTGTTCTAGTGTTGCTAACTTATGTTGGGATCCATAGGGTGTTTACATCCATAAATGAACAGGCTCTAAACGGAGATCTTCTTTCCTAGTTCTGACACTCTCTGAACTTCAAAAATCCCTCAGTCTACTTTCAGATACCAATTTATGTGTCCAGGCTGAATGCAGGATATTTCCTATGATCAGCTGCTAATGTCATCGCTAATTCTGTTAATTAGGGGGAGCAAGAATAGTTTTCTAAAGACAGTGGTGGGTCTTCCCATTACTGAGTTGCTAATATTATGACTGGGAAGAAAAGCATGAGGCTTCAGGAAATTCCAGAGAAATTCTCTGGAATAATGAAATTATATCCAAGTAAAACTTTTTCAAGAAAAGCTAATTCTTTCCTCTCTTTCAGAACTGATGTTTCATGCTGAAATCGAGGAATTTCCCCAGGGAGATATCATACCCAGAGTCCAGCCATAGTGTGGAACACGCACCTTGTAGCTGTAACTAACTGATGGCTCAACACCTGCTGTATTGTAACCATGTATTATAACTTTCATAAAGCAAAAAATGTATTTTTGTACTGTATATTTGATGGATCTTTTATGTATGCTACTTTTTAAATATCCAAATGTGACTGAAAACTTTTATACTTCTGCTTTTTGTTTTATAAAGTAGATCAGTACATAAAGTAAAGGTGCTTTAGTAAATGTTGCTACCTAGACAGCCAAAGGAAATAGATGGAAACAGAAGATCCACTATTTAGTGCTTTTTTGACAGATATTTTTTTTGACTCATTCTGATAGCAGTTGGGGTTAAAAAAAAAAAAGCTGAGTTAACAAGCATAGTAAAATAATACTTGGTTTTAATTGTCATAAAAAGTATTTTCTAGACCTAGGGGATTGGATTGTCAGGGATTTTGCTATTTCCTTAAAAGAAAACAATTTATTCTTCCTCTTCTTCATTTAGTTCTCTTGACAGAGATCCTGATAATAACAAGTTCTTTCAAGTTGATGTAGGTAAAGGAAACAAAAGTTTTTAATTTCACAGCATTTCAGTCAGCTAATGAATACTTAGATACAGTAGGGTGGTTTTGGTTTGCCAACAAGATGTGTGTCCTGTGATGTCTTGATAGTCAGGATGCATAACAATTACAAAACTGATTTCTCCTTATCTTGTATGGTACGAGCAATAGTGTTATTCACAGGTCTTTCTAAAGAAACTTGAATTTCACAGATGTTAAAAATGTTACTACTTCTACCTGTTTTGCTGGAAAATGATTTCTCCCCAAAGGATTTTTGTTGTTTTGTGTTAGGATGAAATTGGAAACTTCTCCTAAACTAAAATTATTAGGTGGTGTTATTAAAGCAAAGCAAAAACCCTCCAGCAACCAATGTTCTGCATAGCGACGTAGTGGTAATAGTGGCAGTTGGTGGTTTTTGATGATGACAGCCAATGTTCTTTTTCTTCGGTATTAAAGTGGCAAAATGAAAGCACTGAAGATGTGAATAAATACAGATGTCTTGTAGGATGAAACAGTCTCCATAGTACACATAGGCAAGAGCTAGTTTGAAATCTATTTCCTGAGAAAATGTCACACAAAACTAGTATTTTATAATAGTACTAATATTTTATTTAATATGTGTTGAGTTTTGCATTATTTTATTTAATGTGTGTGTCTGAGTTTTTTTTTTACCTGTTGGCTGTATTCTAGGGCATTCATTTTGTTGTGGGAAGGAGACGTTAAAATTTTTTGTCAGTTGTTACGGTTCTTAAGTATTTGCGCAAAACTGTAGAGCTAAATTATAGCTGGCACTGCATTGTACATTAAAATGGAGAGATAGGTGCTGCTCCCTGCCACTGTAATACTGGAAGTTCTTGTGATTTGGCTGTAGGAGATAGGGGATGAGGCGCTACTTAGTGTTCCCACGTAGGTTTCCACCACAGTGGGAAATGCACATCACAATTTCTTCAAATGTGGTGGAATTACTGAGCTCCTAAAGATTAGATTAATAATGGCTTTGTTGTTAATGTCTGTGCTGATTGATGTTTGTCATCTTGGCATGATAAAAAGTGTGTTTTTCCCATAAAGTGTGTGGATTAGACACAACAGTGTTAAGGGATCAAATCAGTGTAGGAAAGAAAATGAATAACATCACTGCTTGATTTAATTTCTGAAATTATTATTAGGAATTGTCCTCCTAAGTATCCCTTGAACAAAGCAACGTTAGCCGGGAGCCAGATTTGTTCTCATTGTGAAATATAATAGTTTGTTTAGATGGTTGAGCAGGGATTAAATTATTTAACTTAATGAGATCAATATTTCAAACCAGGCTTGCCTTTCCAGTTTATATTTTTTGGAAGGCCTGAGTATAAACATAGATGAATGAATGAGGTTTGAGGTTTGCCATTTAAAATCACACTTAAGTAAATGATTTGGAGATTAATCACCTATTTTTCAAGGTACTTTTCATTTCATTAAGCCTCACAATGGAGTTTGAGTTTTAACAGTGCTTTTTTTGTTGTTGTAGTTACTTGGAAAATTTTAGAACATTTTAAAGTTTACAGAATATGTGTTTAATTACAGAACGTGCACTGTAGGAGCCTTAATTGAAATGCTTCTGTGCATTTCCATACCATTGTTTCTAATGGGGTATTTTTGTGTTGAAAAAACTGAAGAAATGTTAGTGCCAATTTCTTGTTTTTAAATATCTGAAACAAGTAAAGAACTGATCTAAACTCCTGTTAGAAATTATTGTACTACTGTGTACTGTTTCCAAATGATTGGTTTGTTTAAAATAAATCAGTATTTTTTTCTTCAATGCTACATTATATATTGTATTAAAGCTCTGAAGATATGATAGAGGAAAATGTTTTTTTCTTTAATTGTGGTGGTGATGATGTAAATAATGGTTTCCTTTTCTCTCCACCAGCCAGATTCCTGCTGTTGCACTGGCCTTTTGCATGATCAGAAGCGGTGCTGTGAAATCCTGAGAACTAGCAAGTAGGTTGACTGATGTGTTAGTTTCTGAAATGTGAATTTAATCAGCTACTGGGGCTGGTGTAGCCTAAAGCGGGGAGAACGAAGTGGGGAATCTGACTGCTGCCTTTAACCGCCCGGCTTCTGCTTAGCAAGAGGTGGGAGCCGGCCCCTCGAGCCGAGGCCTTTGCTTCTCAAATGGGTTTTAAATATAAATCAGAGATTTGAAATTTTGGTCTAAGAACGCATTGGAATTTAAAATTCGGTTAAGTTCCCGTTGCTTGTTCCTTTACGTGTTGCTTCCTCAACTTGAAGCGAGGTGGCGTTAGTTTGAAAAGTACAAACAGCCCCCTCGCGGCTGCTGGGTACCGCTGAGGTGAACGCCGGGAGGGTAACGGCCGGTGGCGGTGGGGCCGCCATTTTGGGCTCTGCCAAAGGGAGGTGGCGGGGATGCCTGCGGCTCCCCGGCGCTCTCCGTCTTGTCCTTCCTGCCCCGGGCAGCCATCACTGGAGCCCCTCATCAGCGGGCAGGAAGGGGCTGAGCAGAAGGCTGCCCGTCAGCCTCCGAGGTGCGGGCGGTGCCACGGCAGGGGAGGAGCCGCCTCGACGGGCCGCGAGTACAACCAATTGATTACATTTGGGAATGATGATTTCTACAGGGACCTGTTTAAACTTAGCATTCATTCCTCCATCCTATCACACATATCGGGGTAGGATTAATTATTTTAATTACTAAACGCTATTCTGCTACGTAGTTATTACCTCAATTTTTCCGTGATTTCTTTACTAACTCCTTAAATTTCTCCTGCACTGTTGCATCAAATAATTTTTTCATAGTATGCTTCGTACTCACTCTTTGGAGGTCAGTCTTACCGAGTGTGTTGTGTAGCATTGATTCGTGGAGGAACTCTACAACTCAAAAGCAAATGAGTTATAAAGTAGGTATGTGGTTTATTTCGGCGCCGGGTGCATGCGGGATAGCGCCCAAAGGCATATGCAGCAATTCGCTCACTCGCATTCTCTTTTATCCCCTAAAATATTACATATGCATTAAGTTTTGCAACACATCTATGCATATTCCTTTCCTAGCTCCGCCTAGCCCCACTTCATATGCTAATTATCAGTCCTTCTGCGCTTGTATAGTATTCTCTGGTGGTCATCCGGGTGGTTGTTGGGATGAAGTAAGATGTCTTCATCCCCTACGATGCCTTCAACCCCTAGCTCGGAGTTGGCACTCAGGGTCAGCTCCCGGTCCCTGGCTGGGGGTCAGCTCCGGGGTCTGGGTCTTTGGGTCAAGTACGGGTCCGGGACTTAGGTCGGGTCCAGGGTGGGGCTCCAGGGTCAGGTCTCCAGTGGGGGCTCTGGGTTCAAAGGTCCGGGGTTGAGTATCCAGCATTGAGGTTAAGTTGAGGCTCAGGGTTGGGGCTCAGGTCAGTTCCAGGGTCTGGGCTTGGGCTCAGCTCCAGGATGATGCTCTGGGACAGCTCTGGGGTCCGGGACTCAGGGCTAGGGCTCGGTGTTGGGGCGTTCAGGGTCAGGGGCTTGGGGTCAGCTCCGGGTCTGGGTCTTTGGGTCAGGTCCAAGTCTGGGGCTCATGGTCAGCTCCAGGTTTGGAGCTCAGAGTCAGCTCCGGGCTGGGGCTTAGGGTTGGGGCTTGGGGTTGGGGCTCAGGGTTAGCTCTGGGTCCAGGGTCAGCTCGGGGGTTGGGGGCTGGAGTCAGCTCTGGGGTTGGGGCTCGGGGCACCCTGACAGCCTCCCCATCACCACCCCTCTCTTCTGTCATTCTGCTGTGGCCTTTGACCACCTTTGCTGTCCCTCCACCCACTGCTCCTGCCTTGAGGGGTTCCTGCGATTTGCTTTTCAGCCAGTCCCAGGGAAGTCTCCTGCCACCTGTATGCAGCACTGGGGTTCTCTGTTGTTGTGTGTGCAAGGTCCCTGCTGCCTGAGATGCACACTGAGGCAGGCTATGAGGAAACCAACATATAGGGAAGTTCCACTTGCAACACTGTTAGCCATTTATTAACCCATCAGTGGACATGACTTCCAGCTCTGACAACAAAATGGGAATACTCACCCACGCTAACTCAGACAGGGGTAGCTGCTGCACTGTGGGAAGCCTGGTGCCCAGGAGACCTAGGCTGTGCCCTGACATTAATCACCTCAGTGTTTTCTGCATCAGTTTCCCATTTTCCAAAGTAGGAATGATACTGATGACTTCACCTGTGAAGCTCTGGGAAGCCAGGTGCCACCAGCTGTGGGACAAAACAGCAGCAAAACTGAGTGAAGTACTCCTCTTTCCCAACTCAGGGAGGAGAGAAATCCATCCTGCACAGACTTCTGTGCAGAGAGCACTTCAAAGGCAGTTGCTGGCACCCACAACAGAGGCCAGTTCACCATGGACTGTGCAGTGCACTCTATCACAATGCTGGGCACAGGAGAAGTCCCAGATCCCACACTCCTCCTGCAGAGAGCCAACCTGGGGGTGCAGGACAGGTGGGAAGACAAAAAGGGAAGACAAAGCCAGCCTTGCTCTACCCAGGATGAGAGAGAGAGAGAGAGTCTGTCTAGATTTGTAAAACAACATAGCTGGCAGCTTTCTCTTTGCAGATCATCAGACTGGTCTGAAAAGGCACTTCACTGCACATTCCACGAGGAAGAATATACCTGGCAAGAGCCTTTAAAAGAAGTGTATTTTTAGAAGAGGGTCAACAGAAAGCAGAGACTCCATGGTACTACGGCAGCACTCTCCTCCCTGGCAGAGGCAGTGGTCTGTGTGTTAAGATAAGCACCGAGATCCTGTGCAGGAAGCACCTGTACCCCCACACAGCACGTGGTATCTACGGCAGGTCAGAGGCCATGGTGTGGGTTCAAGAGGACAAGGCCGCTTCTGCAGTCTTCCCGGCCCCAGCCAAGGGTCTGGATTGCAGCTGCTCAGCAAGAGGGCTGTTGGGATGCAGCCGGCAGAAACGTCCAAGAGTCCAAATGGGGAAGACATTGCAGTACGCAGTGTAACTGATGGCACACGACTTGTTGAACACCCCAGCAATGTTCTCCTGAGAGAGAAACAGCAAGGTGGTGTGAATGACAGGAGACCACAGGATGTCCGGGACACTGTGCTGAGCTCATCATGTTCCTGAATTTCCCACCAAAAGCCATACATGACTTCCCTTCCATGTAAGGGAGAGCACTATTGCAATGGCTGCATGATGCTCAGGACATATGCAACACTGGGGAACCCCCTGGAGAGAGAAGAGTGAATCCACGTACCTGAGGCCAGTCACCATTGGGCAGCTGCTTATTGATCAACACTTGGATGCCCCTTTCCAGCACGTCAATGTCAGGGTACCTGCAAGTACAAAGGAGATACCATCACTTTAGTGTCATCCAAACTGTCTGCATATCCCTACCCAAGTGCTTAGGGAACTCAACCACCTCCAGTCTGCCCCAGACTTGACCGAGTCATGCAACTCCAGGGTACCAGGCATTACAAATACAGCAAAATTCTCCCTGGCTGGAAACCTGCAGTTGTGATCAAGACCTTTGCTTTCCTCTGGCTCTCCTTCTCCTGGCAGCAACAGCCTCACCGGCTGGACCACAGCTTTGGTCAGTTCCCCCACTGCAGAGGTGTGTGACCAAGAAACATGGTTGGGTGCATGTCCCACACTAGCCAGCACCTGTGCCAGCCTTTCCACACAATTCGGATGGTATTTTCCATTTCACTGGACCATGTGGTATCAGGTGAAGGCCACTCTTACCTGACAGCCATGAGCCCCAGCAGGGCCCAACATGTGTTGTGGATCTGTGATGTGGCACTCTGCACATACGTGCGTTGCTCACATGACTCGAAGTTCTCTCCCCACCCACCATCTGTCATCTGCTTGGAGAGCAGGAACTGGCAGGCCTGGGCCACTTCTCTGCATGCCACCCTGCAAAGACAGAGAATCAGACAGGGCTGGGTACAGAGGAGAGCTTGCACATGTTTCCCAGATGCAAAGGGGAGCTGTGCTTCACCCTGTCCATGGCAGATGCTTTCCAAAGAGCTCAAGGCTCAGAAAGAAACTGCTCTGATCATATCACAGGCACCAAATTTGGGTGGAGTGGTATCTCGGGCAGGAGAGCTCATGGGCAGCCAGGGTGTCCACCCCAACCCACCCTTTT
This sequence comes from Cygnus olor, assembly GCF_009769625.2. Taxonomy (NCBI): domain Eukaryota; kingdom Metazoa; phylum Chordata; class Aves; order Anseriformes; family Anatidae; genus Cygnus; species Cygnus olor. The sequence goes on along the minus strand of NC_049174.1, from coordinate 12,238,086 downwards.
ATCCCATCCCTACCCCAGAGACAACAGCAGAGGAGCTGCCAGACCCCTACTCACCCATCACAGTATGTGTACTGCATACAGGCAAATGCCTCCAGACCAAACCAGGTGCCATACGTGAAGCAAACTCCCCAGCTCCTGGGAGGGAGGGGAGACCAGTATTATCAAGGGTACTAGGACAGAAGCAGGTTGTGACACCGCTGTATCCACAGCAAGAATAGAACCAGGCAGAACAGCAGCCTGCTTGCACCTGTGGCACAACCCTGCCCAGTACCACCAGCACCTGCTCGCAGATTGCTCAGGCAGCTGATGCACTGGGATTGGAAGAGTTGGAGACACCCCAAGCCCCAAGGGAGATCAGCACGTACATGCTTGTTCTTACACACCCTACCAGCCATGAATGCTGCCCACTGTGGCCCCTCCCATGCTGGGGCAGCCAGGGGAGAACTGAGCAGTAGGAGCACAGCTTACCCTTCCCATGACCCATCAGCTCGTTGCTTCTTGCGACAGAAGTCCAGGCCCTTCTGTAGAGTGTCTCTGGACAGGAGAAAGACACCTGATGCAGAAGCAGCCCAAACGCTGTGGGCTGCTCTGTAGAGACATTTGTCATTACCTCTGAGGATTTGATGGGTCCCATGATTAAAGGCTCAATTGGCAAGAGAAAGCAGACAGGTGGTGCTACACAGAATCTCAAATTATGCACCAGTCGGGTATTTTTCTGTTATGTGCCAGTATGCAAGCAGGGACCTAGCCTGCAACTGGCTGCAAGATCAAGGCAACTGCTAAGTCAAGAGGAAGGCAGATGATTCTCCAATTTCTCCCAGCATGATCCCAAACACCCTGTGTCCTCTTCCTTGAGTGAGACTGTGCGCTAGCATCTTGGGGGCACTCTAGTTTGGATGTATCACTGACATGTCAGCCCTGAATGCACCAAGGGCCAATCCAGGGGCTGCTCCATTCCAGTGCAGAGGCAAAGGCAAGACCCTTGACAACGCTCAGCAGGGACTGTGCCAGTAGAGGCCACTGCAGGCATTGCAGGTCATTGTGGCCTGGTTTTTCCCCTACTCAACTGCCTTCCCAGTGCCTCACCTGATCTCTGGGGCTCTGTGCTCAGGGAACACGTCTTGGAAGTGTCTCAGTGCCTGCATGACAGCCGATGTGCATTCCACATAGGTGTAGTCAATCATGATGTCACCTGCCAGCAGGACAAGAATATTAGTGCAACAGTCCCTCTCTTGGGGTGCTCACCGAGACACATGCTACCAACCTTTGCCAAAGACCCATGGCACTTGTAGCCCACAGAAGGACATGGGGTAAAACCAGCCCCTTCACACTGGGCAGGATGACTGGGCCCATGCAGCTCCCCTTACCAAACACCTCCGAGGGGTTCAGCAACTCCAGCAAGTGACCTCCTCGCTTGGTTTCGTATGTGGCAAAGCCTCCATCCGAGTTCCTCATGCTCAGCAACTGCACAGACAAGCAGAGTGAGGGGATGGGGCTGACTCACATGCAGTACCACATGAGTCTGGTCCCAAGTCAATTGTGAGGACAAAGTCAAACTCACATGGGTTGGCAGATTACCCACATCTCAAACCACATTGGCAGGCAGGTCCAATCCAGACCATTGCATTTCCCACTCTACTCTGCACTGGTGCAGCCTCACTTTGAGTACTATGTGCAGTTTTGGGCACCACAGTAAGAAAAAGGATGTAAAACTATTAAAGATTGTCCAAAGGTGGGCTACAAAGATGGTGAAGGGTCTAGAGGGGAAGACATATAAAGAGTGGCTGAAGTCACTTGGTTTGTTCAGCGTAGAGAAGAGGGGAGGCCTCATGGTGGCCTGCAGCTTCCTTGTGATGGGGAACGGAGGGGCCGGGGGTGATCTGCTCTCCGGTGACGATAGGACCCTACAGAATGGCATGAACAGGAGAGGTTCTGGTTGGATATCAGGAAAAGATTCTTCACTGAGAGGGTGGTTAGGCACTAGAAGAGGCTCCCCAGGGAAGTGGTCACAGCACCAACCTGCTGGAGTTCAAAAAGCATTTGGAGAATGCTCTTGGACATACTGTCTGATTTTTGTGTGGTCCTGTGTAGAGTCAGACAGTGGACTGAATGATCCTTGTGGGTCCATTCTAACTTGGGATATTCTAAGAGTTTTTGACCACACTGGCCTTACAATGGCTTAGTAATACCAGATGTAACCTTGACTTCTCTTATTTTACCTGGGTGTAGCTGCCTGCATTTCCCCTGATCCTAATTTTTGCAGCACTTACCACGTTGACAGCATCAAAGAGGCGCTCAGGGGGGACAAGTTTGGCTATGAAGGGGCACTTCTCCTGCAGCAGCATAACTGACTTCAGTCCCTCTGCTGTGCAATCTGCCACAATCCAGCCACAGTCCCGCGTGCTGAAGGGGAAGCCACCCTGAAAAGGGGCAGAAGGACTCAGCGTCTTCTCCTGGACTTGCTCTGTTCTTGTGCAGGGGAAGGCACTGCCCCTCATTCACTCCATCCCCTCTGCCCAAATCTCAGCCCTGTGCATGCACCCTTTGTAGGCCAGCTCCAGCCACTGCACCTTGTTCATATGGCGGTAATATTTCTGGTAGTCGGGTGGGTTCTCTGGAATCTGAAAACAAGAAACAAGTGAGGACAGGTTGAAGCTACCTGCCTGCAGGGCCATGGACTGAAACCATCAAAGATGCAGAGTCCTGTGGAACTGTGCACCATTTATCCTTTACTGAGGAAGGCAGATGGGGAAAGAGGTCAGCTCTGGAGCAGAGAATGCTGAAGAGAAATCAAATTTTTGCCTGGCTTCCGCATGTTTCAGCATGGCTAAAGCCCCCTCTTGGTTGCTTTCCTGGCAGTGAGACATCTATTTTCAAGGGTCCCATTGACAGCACTATGAGTAAGACCTACAACTGCTTCTGCATGAAGCTGCTGGTGACCCCCCCCACCTTGAGCCACTGGCCTGGCTAGCAGGAGCTTCTGCAGTCACTAGCAAAGGAGGCTGAGTTTCCCAGAAGGGTACCTCAAATGTGGGCACCAGAGAGGCTGAGCTCTGTTTTCCAGCCTCTCTTAGCCCAAGGCAGCCAACTCAAACATCCCACAGGACCTCACAGCAGGGCCTGGGGCTGGCCAAGGTCCTCTCCAAGCTGCAAAGCTTGCTCCCAGCAAGATGGCACAGAATACAGGCAGCTGTTCCCATGACTATGCTAGTCCAGCCTTGAAGAAGAGCTCTTCAGAGGGATTAGAGGTATTCAGCTGGGCTCTCAGAAGAAGCCAAGTCTGCATAGCCAGCGTGGCGGAGACACCACCAACTGGTTCTGCTCACCTGGGTGAACCTGAGGAAGTCATAGGCATTCTGAAGACAGGACATGAATTCAGGTATCTTCTGGGCTTCCGCCTAGAAACAGAGCGCACAGTCAGCAAGGAGTTCTGGCCACCAAACATGCCCCTCAGGAAGAAGAGGATATGCTGGGATCTTGCTGGCCTTGGTGCCATTAACGACTACCCTTCATACAGCCAGGCTAGGGGCTACCTGGGCGACCACAACACCTTTCAAAACACACGCCTGCCATAGCTACCTCTGCCCTTATGTAGGAAAGCAGGCCTGCCTGCTGTTTCTGACAAACAGAAATGCTCTGAGGCTAGGCACAGCAAGGAGGAAGGGCCCGGGTTTTACCACAAGACTGCAGCAACAGGGAAATCTAACCTGACCCATTCGTCTGGCACTGTGACATCCTGCTTGAAAAGCAACTGGCAAAGATGGGTTGTACCAGCTGTTCTGGAAAGCTTGCATGCCACAGCCAAGAGGCTCTTTGAGAAAGACCATTTGCCTGATACAGCTGTATGATGTGATGCCAGAATCTGTTTGGCAGAGATCTGAGCAGACGTAGAGTAGAAGCCCCTGGTATTTTAGGATACTGCCTTTTCCCAAGACAGCATGCAACACTCAGGGAAGTCTTACCTCCAGGAAGGCTTGGACAGCAAAGGCAGTATCCCACAGCTGGGATCCATTTGTACCCTGGAAGAAAGTGGATAGTGAGTGTTAGCTGCCATTGGCAGCCTGACCTAGCTGTGAGGGCTCTGGGGCAGAATGTTCCTCCTGTATTAGCTCTGCTGTTCCTTCCAGCCTGCATCTTGGTTTCATGTCACCCAGCACCACAGCTGACATGCTGGCACAGAGGGGACTGATGCAGTGGCTCAGGAACAACAGAGGAACAGGAAATGAGAAAGCTGCTTCAGCCTGCTCTGTGCACAGCAGTAACAGAAGAGGTGGCTAGCGATTTTGAGCAAAGGGACACGACAGCCACCAGATAAGCACAGCTCAGTTCACATGCAATATCAGAGCCTCTGAGCCATAGGGCAGGCAGGGGCATGTCTTTTCCCAGCATGCCAGGGTCCCTCTTAGTCAGAGCTGGAATCCCACAGCACCTTACCTGCATCTTCATGCCATCAAGGCCCAGCCTGTGGGAGGAGAGAAAACTGTTGCAGCACAGGCACAGCAAGAGCACCAGGAAGAGGGTTGGGAGCCACAGTGTGCCAAAATCACAGGGATCAGAGCCCCACGCCATGCCAGGTGGATCACACTCAGTCCTTACCAGAGATAGTCAGGGATCCTGGAAACATGCTCCTGAAAAGCTGGGGAGTTCTTCCCATCCACAAACCAGCGAACCAGCATGTTGATGGTCTTCGAAATCTGTTAAAAGCAGAGCTGTCACTGCTCTGGCTACAGCATCTTCCAGCCCCAGACACACACATCCCTCCCACTCAGCTAGCTTCCTAGTGAAGCTAGAGGTCCTGAGCTTCACCCTTACAGCTCTAGCTGTGGCATCCCTCTAACTGTAACTGAGATGGTGGGGCAGATTCCACAAGATTACTCCAGGGCTTCCCCTCAAATCATGTCCCTGGACCACAAGGAGAGGTACCCACAGTAGGGCCACAGCTGTCCCCATGCCCTCTGCCTCTCTTGTGTCCTGTTAGCACTAAGGTCTTGAGCATTAGAAGCAGCAGGAGTTGTGCCTGAGCAAGATTCAAAGGTTTTGGTTACACACCACAACTGTAAAGGACTGTAGGACCCCAAGCAGGTTCCTAAAGAGACAAGAGCAAGAATGTGAAAGGATATCATGTAACCTACTGGACCAATGCTGATACAATTGGTGAATCTGTCATCAGCTTTGATGTGATCATAGAGCTCTACAATGGCTCGCTGCCGCAGGTGGGTGCTGTGGTGGGCTTCATACAGGTTCATGACAGCTGCAGGAAAAGAAAAGGACATGCAGAGAAAAATTCACCCCACGTGGACAGATCCACTTGCTGTGACCACCACTGCTCACGTGATGACCAGCCAAGGAAAGAATGGGAACTGCTCTGCTGCAGAGCAGCCCGAGGACCAGGACACGAGGTCCTGCTGCTACCCTGGTAGCAAAGGCCCAAAGATCAAACAATCAGTGTCTTGATTCCAGCTTCAGGGCATGCACCAGTAGCTGGCAGCAGACCTTAAAGAGCCCCCTTGGTATAAGACAGCTTCAGTTCCACCACCAGCCTACTCAAGGGCAGTCTCATAGCAAGGACCCTTCCACCCCAGCCAACGCCACACTCACCATAGGCGACCTCCAGCAGCCAGCTGTGCGGGGTGTAGACATCACAGGCAGCCACATTGTTCCTCTGGGCTGGCCAGTCAATGCTGGCATAGTCTTGCACATACAACTCCTGGCAGAAGACAATACAGGTGATCAGCCTGGCAAACTGGGAAAAAGTACCCAGAGGCAGCTTGCTGCAGGAAGTTTGCTCAGCTGCCTAGACTGCTTTGCCCATGCAGGCATGAGAGCTGCCACTTCATGAGACAGTCTTGCTCTAGAGATGTGGCTAGCACAGCAAGCAGTCAGGGAGCTACGTGTCCTTCTTAGGGAGTCCCAGGAGGGCCAGCTCCTCACCTGCCGCAAGCTCCGTATGAGTTCATCCTCTTCTGCTGACAGACGCTTGGCATAACAGTAGCTCATGGGGAGGTAAACCTGGCGGCAGTGGCACCAGAGCCGGGATGGATGCGCTGGGAACCACGTAGGGAGCAGCCTGTTCATAACAGAGAATGTGCTATGGAATCAACGAGGAGGGCCAAGAGAGGCATGCAGAGATGATGGGTCAGCAGGGGGACAGCCAGGGTGGGACACACCTTTCCCCATCCCCCGTGGCTAGGCTTTCTACTGCAGGTTACAGTTCCAGCAAAAAAAGAAGGGAACATTCACACTGCCTGACCCCACTCAGACCCTCTCCACCTTGGCTGATCCTTCTGCACTAGGATCAGCAGACACTGTTCCTGGCCCAGTTCAGACAGGGCAAGGAGCATCCCAAGCTCAGGGAGAATTCATTTCAGGGGCCCTGCTCTTCCCCATGTTACTTTGAAGGTGGAGGTGCAAACTGACAGTTGAATGTATCCAATGACGAAGCACCAGCAGCCCTTGGCACTGTGCAGCCTCTGATCTTCCCCAGGGAAAATGACATACACTACCCTTCTCTGACACCCAGCGACTACTTGGGACCCTCTGAGTGATTGCAGAGTTTGAGCTGGCAGCTGTACACATGGCAAGCTCTGTTCTGCTAGGGCCTAGTTCTGTCTGGCCACAGGAGTGGAAGATGCTATTGGCAAGGAGCATACTATTGGATGGATGCATCATGGACCCTATGGGTAAAACTAGCGGGGCTGAGCGCCTGCATCCCTCAGGGCAGTGTTCAGTGCTATCTACTTGTCAGCTGACCTTGCTGCTAGCCTCCCAGCTCACAAGCAGTCTGAGCAGCCCCAGATCCAAGCCACAGCTGGAGTTATCCCAGCAAACACCAATGCCTTGCCAATGCACCAATGCCTCTGGACTGAGCCTGGTGGCAGGACCAACAACACTCCCCACATCCACATCGAAGGAGGCATATACCACATCTCCGGGAGAAGCGTGTTCATTCCCTCCCAGCTGTAAACGTTCAAGACAGCCAGCCAAAACTTCCCCCACGAAGGGATTCCCACAGCACCTCCTGCAGAGATGGATATTAGCTTTCAGTGTTAATGCAGCCACATCAGCTCCCTGCTCTCTCCCACATTAGAGGGTCTACCTCTCCCCAGGTTTGGGAGCATGCCACTCAGGCTGCGACACACTTCCCAGAAAAGGGCTAGGCAGGCAGCGGTCCAAAAATGTAACAGACTTTCCCACCATAACTGAAAACCCAGATGCCACCCACAACTGCTGTGCTGGGCACAACAGCGCTGACCTTTGCTGTGTAGGTTGACACGGGCCCGCACAATGTCAGGGTCATCTGGTCCAAGCCCCAGGATCCTCAGGGCAACATAGTTGAGTGCTGTGCCAAACACTGTTGATTTATCCTCCACGTGCCTGTTGAGAACACACACAGAGATAGCACAGCCATTGGACACAACCTACTGCACATGGCTCTCTCTGTGTTGGGCTGAAGTGCCATACCAGGGGTGATTGAGGGAAAGGGAGACTCAGCTAACCCAGGCAGAAACAAAGCTCCGTACTGCCCTGCAGTAGGATAAAATGCCACAGAGCAGATGTAGCCAGGCCTGCGGCCTCTGTGACAAGGACGCACCCAGAGCCCTTCACAAGCAGGTCCAGCCACCTGGGGGTATCACAGGTGTACCATCCCGCTTCCTGAGCCTGGGCAGGTCAAGCAGCAGCTCCACATGCTGAACCTCAGACACACCATCATAACAGAAGCATCTTTGCTACTCACAAGCCCCAGCCTCCGTCTGGAAGTTGCACAGAGCGCAGGTAGCGCACCATCTCCTCCTGAAACCCCTCTGGCAGCTGGATCTTGGCGGTGTGGCAGGTGATGAGGAGACCTGGAAGCCCAGACGGACCAACTGCTCTGTGAAGCTGAGCACAGCGTGGCGACCCGCAGCCCTCCCCGGCCAGCAGAGCCCCCGGCACCACAACGCTGTGGCAAGACCCGGCCGGGCCGGGACCCACCTGGCAGCAGGAAGAGCGGCCCTCCGTAATCGCCGGCCCAGTGCCCGTCCTCGGCCTGCAGCCGGGCGTAGAACCGCATGCCGTTGAGGGCCGCCTCCCGGGCCGTGCCGGCCGCCGGCAAGGGGCGCAGCAGCTCGTCCTGCGGGGAGACGGCACCTCAGCGGGGGAGCGCCCCCGGGCCCCGCACCCGCAGCCCGGCGGCCCCGCACCGTGTCCAGGCCGAGGCAGTGCGCTTCCAGCGCCGTCTGCGCCCGCCGCTCCCCGGCCGGCTCGCCCTCGCCGTCGCCGTCGCCCAGGTAGCGCCACCGCTGCCGGCCGGCCTCGCAGCGCAGCCGCCAGGCGGGGAGCGCCGTGGCTGCCGCCGAGCGCCGCGGGCCGCCGCGCCTCCGCACCGCCCTGCCGGAGACGGGCAGCGTTAGCCGCGGGCGAGGCCGCCGACACACCGCGACACACCGCGACACACCGCGACACACCGCGCCGGCACTCACCCGCCGTCCGCCATCGCCGTCACCGCCGCCGCCGGGCCGGGGCCGGGGCTAAGCCGGGGCTGGTCCGGGCCGAGCCGCGCGGCGCTGGGCCCACATGGCCTCACGGGCGGCCGCCAATGGGGCCGCGAGGCGCCCGCGGCAGCCCCGCCCCGCCCCGCCCCAGCCCCGCCCCCAGCCCCGCGCCCGCCGGCCCGGTGGTGGCGGCCCCGCGGCGGGAGCCGTGCCGTGGCCCCGGGCGGGGCAGGGCCTCGGGCGCGAGCCCTCGCAGCCTCACAAAGAGCCTCGCTGAAGCTGCCAAGGGCGCCTTCCCGAGGCTGTCACCCAGCCAGGAGCTGTGTCCCCGTCCCTCTGTTTGCACGAGCCCGTGGTGTACCCGCTGCCCGCTCACGGCCACCCGCCAGCTCAGAAATCACCCACCAGACACAGCACCCACCGCGGGGACTTTTATTCTCAAGCACAAGCTGTAGGCTGCCATTCCCAGCAGAGCGGCTCCGCGCCTTGGTGCCCAGCCCTGAGGGAGGCGAGGCCCCGCGTGGGACCCTGGCAGCCCGGTGGGGACGGGAGCTGCACGGGGGCCGCTGAGGAGCAGCTGGAGCGGCAGCAGCCCCCCTCACCCAGCCTGCTCCTGGTGGTATGGGCACACCGGTGGCTGAAGATGGAGGCACACCTGAGGGAGCAGCTGCTTGCTGGCATCTCATCACCTAGCAGTGGGGACCCGGTGGGTGGGGGCCATGCGGGTGGGGGCCATGTGGGTGGGGGCCCGGTGGGTGGGGGCCTGGCGGTCCATGTGGAGCAGGAGGTTTTCCAGGCTCTGGGTGTGGTGGCCCCCCTGGCACGCCAGGCCCAGGATGTGGTGGTGGTGGCCCTCCGTGTGGTCCTGCAGGAAGAGGAAACACATCAGGAACTGAGGTGATGCCACAGGGCTCTCCTGGTACGCACAGCACCTCCTGGCACCACCCTGGCTACTGCAAGGGGCTTTCCTGCACCTAGCAGGACCAGGTCCCCTGGCAGTGCAATGGGGACGTGGGGCAGGAGCAGCCTGGGAGTGCATGTGCCTGTGATGCACCAAGTCCTTCCCGAAGCCCCCACAGAGAGCGCTGCCCACAGCCTGGACCCGGACCCATGGGTGCTCACCTGGGTGGGGGGCTGACATCTTCTCACGGCCTTTGAGCTGCAAGGGAAGAACAGGTTCTGTCAGTGCTCTACCACAGTGCACAGCCATAGTGCAGAGCTTCCCCTGGGGCACTGCATTTCTGGGGATAGCCATGAGCCACCGTCCCAGGTGAAGCCCCACATGCTCCAGGCACAGAGGCAACGCTTGGAGTGGGGCCTCTGCAGTTCCCCACAGCCATCCCATCCCTTTTGGAGACCCTGAGAGCAACTGCCCTTGCCCCTGCAACACCTGGCACAACCCAGGCAAACAGTTTCCATCATTAAACCAACCCCAGCCCAACACCTCCTCTCCAGGCACCAGGGAATATGCTCAGCCTGTGCCCAGCCTGTGCCCAACCACGAGGGGCTGCGGGCAGTGCATCTTGGGCTGGTGCCAGCCCTGGTGCCCTTCCCTCCCCCCCCCCCCCAGACACTGCTACTGCTACCTCAGGGTCTGCTTCCATTTACCTATGCTGCAGAACAGCCCCGTCTGAAAGCTGTAGCTCCAACTGTCAATCTCGCACAGCAGCCCGAGGTGGTGGGGCTGGCCTTTGGGCACCCCTTAAATACAGGGCCCTGCCTGGACTACAAGGGTGTGACAGGCAGGTGTGACCCCCCATAAACCGTTGTGTTAGTGTTGCATGTAACTATGGAGATGCTGGAGTACAGACACGTCGCATACAGTACTGGGCACAAAGGTCTGCCAGCCCTTAGAGAAACTAAGTCAGGGTTAGGGTGAGGATGGGTGGTGGCCTCAGTGCTGGCGTCAGGTGATGGGTTGAGTCAGGTGTCCCTGCCATGAACCCTGGCGTGGTGCCCCCAGCACAGGTGATGTGCCTGGGAGCCAGTGTGTGGGGTCACATCCCCACAGGGGCTGCTGCAGGGCAGGAGGCTCAGGGCTCAGCTGATGACCCCCACAAACAGGTTGAGCTCAGCTACTGCCACAGTGTGAGGGCAGAAGTGACATCTGCCATCAGACCCAGTGACGGAGATGTGCCAGGCTGTCTGTTCCTCCCCACCCCACACCCTATGCCATGTGTCCTGCTGTCCCATCCCAGGGCCATGGGGACAATGACTTGAAGTATGTGTCCTCAGCATGGATGAATTCCCCTTTCCTCCTGCAAACACAGTTCTTATACTGTATCGCTCCCTCCAAGGATATGTACAGTTTCTGTAACAGCCACTGTAAAAACTTATTGAAAGGAAGCATGTGAGCCAGGAATGCTTTACTTGCTGCTGTTGTTCATTGAAAGAACTGGGTGGCGATTCAATGCATACTAATTTAAATCTGGCAATAAAATCTATTCCTGCTGACCCTGATTTCCTTGTACTGCAGAGGTGACATCAGATCAAACCTGAGACAGTGGGAAGTTCAGGTTAAAAAGCCCAAACTCATTGCCATAAAAACTTGTGATTAACATCCAACCTTGATTTTAATGCCTGGGAGGCAGGGACTGTGGCTGTGCAGTGCATCACAAAGCAGTGCCTGGAGCCTTGGGGAGCAAGGGAGGGGCAGCAGGGGTGCAAACTCTACTTCCAAATGTGCCACTCATCAGCAACCCGGGACAGAAACATGCCTGTGAATTAATACATACAACCATATATACACACACACTATAAGTTGAATTTTAAATACTCCTCTGCTACCAAATAGCTTTTCACTCACATCCTGCATAAGATCAGGGATTACCTGGGAAAAATACAGTGATTTTATTAATTTTATTTAGAAATTAGATAAATAATTTGGTATTTATTCTGTAAATAAGGCTTAAGTCACACACAGGTTCAGCCGTGGGTGATTCATTAGTAGAATAATTTTGTCTGAATGACTTAGCAGGGCTGGAGTACTCCCTGGGGGGTTGCTGTGTAAGGAAAACATCGTCTTCAACCTGTGCTCAGAAACACTTCCACTCTTGTACTGACAGTCCTCACTAGGGAGAGCTGTGGAGCTTCTTTTGCACAGTTTAAATGGATGCAGTTGGTTGAAACACTGATATGGGTGATGTATTTGGGGCTTAGCCTATTTATTTTGGTTGGAAGAAAAAAAAAAAAGTTGTCATAATGATCTGCCTGAGATGAGCTTCCTGTAAGGAGCTCCAGTTCCCTGTGGCTGCCAAAATCTTCAGATAATTTCTGGTGATACTTGCCTAAAGTCAGTGATGGAAGGTGAACCATTTATTATTCTGTCTTTATATAATCAATCTGCCTTGAAAATTGATTTAGTTATGAAACTTTACTTGCCAAACTCCTGGTAACTAGGCATTATTTTTATAACAGTTTCTACATTTCTGAGGTTTAGATCAGAGTTAACAGGGTAGTGCTCTGCTCCTGCTGTTTGTGAGAGCTCTGCTTGGCAGAGACCTTAGAAGCTGAAAGTGTTCTTCTGAGGTGAGGATGCAGTCAGCTCAACAAAGCAAATACCACAACTTCCCCCCTTTTAGTGCAGTCTAGAACATGAGACTCACTTCAGAAGGTATCATCTGCCAATTGTTACCTGTTATGTTTCTAGACCAAAAATTACTAAGGTACTTTAAAGCCATGGGATATCATCTAGTTTGTTTTAAAAGGGATTTAGGGATCTGATCAAAGGAATTTTACAAAACATGCTCTAAATATAGTCATCTCTGCTTTGACAGAAGGTAGACCTGAATCACTCACTGGTAGCCACAATATTTTCAACAGAAACGCAGGTATTTTAGAAACACCTTAAAAACAAAACAAAACAAAACAAAAACACACACAAAAAAAAAACACGCCACTTGGTTTCCTCTGTGCCGGTTATTGTGGCTTGGATGTGAGCTGCAAGGATGTGAGCCTTCAGCACCAGCATGCCTTCCCTCTTTATACCCCCTGCAGTCCTCTCCTTCTGGGGTTGCTCTCTGCACCAGGTGCAGAAGGGACACTGCAAATTGATGCTGTAATGCCTTCTCTCAGGGCCAGTTGCATGGAGAACAAATTCATATATTTTTAATGAACCTAGAATAGTCCTTTGGCTCAGCCAGGAAATGACCTAAGCTCAAGGCCATGTTTTGGCTGAGGTAACAGCATCCGAGTGTTTTCAACTTCAGAAAATTTGCAGTGGCAGCAGAACTGTTTGGTGCTTTTCACGAGAACTACCAAAGGGAGGCTATTTGGTGCTCCAGCATTGGAGTCCAGAGCTGTTCCTTTGCAAACATGATGCATGGTTGTGCTGGGAGAACACACATCAGATACTTGAAGAGGCCCTGAACCTATGTGCAGGGCACTGAATTGAGACCCCTCCCTTGCCTCCATCCACAGAGTTCCATGGGCACCAGCCACATTCTCAGGTGTGTGCAGGTGCTTCTGCTTCTAGGGCTTCCCACTAGGCTCCCAGCTCATCTCTGGCCAATGTATTTGTTGGCTCAAATACACACGGTGACCAAGGCACAGAGCTGGGGAACCTGCAGAATCCCACTTCCAATATGCTAGGACTATAAGCACGACCCTGCAGAGGCAGAAACATCTTCCCCCTCCCACTCAAATTCCTCTCCTTTCATTACTTTCTTCTCTCAGTTCAATGACCACCAGCCTTTGTCTCGTGGTCTGGCAGAGCCTGGTGCCACACACGCCAGAGACACAAAGAAATACACTGGCTTTTCTCCCAGGGCCTGCTATGAACAGCTCACATTGTGTTTTACTGGGAAGAGGGAGACAAGGAGAGGGTTGAAATATCATGCTCGGCCTCAGGCTATGTAAAACCCTCTGTTTCTCTGAAGGCATTGGCCCAAAGCTCTGGCAAAAAAAGCAGTGACCCTGAGGAAAAAAGCCCTAAGGTCACAGTCTCTTTTTGAAAGACCAGGGCCATGAGTTTTAAAATAATGGAAGCGGTTCTTTGCACAGCATGGAAGTGGGTAAATTTAAATGTGGAGATGAACACAAGCTCCCAGCCTGGCACAGTCTGGCACCTGTGCCCAGGCCTCCAGGCCAGGTTGGAGAGGACCCAGAGCAGGATGGTGCTGTGTGCTATGTAGTGATCCTGGGTGAGGATCTGGGAAGTCACCTGGAGCTGCTCATTTGCAGAAGCAGGAAACGGCCAAGGTTTCTGGTGTGTGCACCTAATCCTGCTGCTCCTTACTACACTATCTACCAATGCAGCAGATCTTTCCCTATAAAATATATGTCCGAATGACTTGGGGTCATAAGAATAAGCAGGGAAGAGAATTCCAAGACTGTTCAGGTTTTGATCTGCCAAATACTCGTTTTTCTGTTCCATTTTAACAAAGGTCCGTTTTAACTTCAGGAATGACATCAGAAAATGGGAGAACAAGGCAGAGCTTCGAGCTTGTTGTCTCTGACTAGAAATGATGTGCTTTGATGCGTTTCTTGGCTAGTTACTGAGCTAGGATATCTACCAAAATCAAATTGTTATTGATGCAGAAAACACTGTTTCTTTCCTGCTGGCTGAGAGCACCACTTACACCCAAGCTCTTACATAATACAGTTATCCTTAGAAAATAGCACATTGCAACATTGCTGACAAACGATTTCATCTTTGGAAACACCACTGCCTCCTAGCCCTGCCAGTCCTACGAGAGCACTAACTGCAGCAGATTGCAATGCCATAAATGCAAAACTTTCAGTGGTCAGGTCTACATCTAGTGTCAATGTACTCAGGTCTAACACTGGGGAAATTAATTTGCTCCCTGCTCCAGCTGCTCCTCAGCGGCCCCCCTGCAGCTCCCGTCCCCACCGGGCTGCCAGGGTCCCACGCGGGGCCTCGCCTCCCTCAGGGCTGGGCACCAAGGCGCGGAGCCGCTCTGCTGGGAATGGCAGCCTACAGCTTGTGCTTGAGAATAAAAGTCCCCGCGGTGGGTGCTGTGTCTGGTGGGTGATTTCTGAGCTGGCGGGTGGCCGTGAGTGGGCAGTGGGTACACCATGGGCTTGTGCTGGCCCCCAAACAGAAGGACGGGGACACAGCTCCTGGCTGGGTGACAGCCTTGGGAAAGCACCCTTCGAAGCTTCAGTGAGGCTTTTTGTGAGGATGTGGGAGGTCAAGCCCAGGGATTTGGCACCATCTGTCAGTTATATGCATCAGAAAGGAACTGCAGCTGCTACCAACTTTGTCATTCTACACTTGCAGCCTGATACAGTCATCTCCCCCCATGTAAAGGTTCTTGCTGTCCCTAAGACTAAAGGGCGTCACAAAGAAGACACAGCTAGACCCATCTCAGAGGTGCCCAACAAGGGACAAGAGGCCAGAGACACAAACTGCAGCAAGAGAAACTTCTGACACACACAATGAAAAGTTTCTGTCTCAGAGGGTGCTGCAGCCCAGGGACAGGGTTCAAAAGAAAAGGGGGGCTCCATCCTTCCCACGTGGTTGGCTCTGGCTTTAGAGAACCTCAGCCCCACTGTGGAGACCCTGACCCAGCTGCTGCTCACAACCTATAGCCTTTACTATGGATGAAAGCTGCAGCACCAGAGATGCTGCCAGGCTGGCTCTGCTGCTGACTGCCCTTTTTTTTTTTTTTTTTTTTTTTTCCCTTCTCACAACAGTGGCTTTCTCTGCAGCAGCGCCCACGGCCAGCTGCTGTGGCCCAGCAGCCACTCAAAGCCTTACTGTGTGCATCTCTGCGCAGTGCGGGTCTGCAGCTCGGGACACCCCCGCGTCGAGCTACCATTGGTGCCACAGGCGCTGCGGCACGGCTCAGGGCTCTCCGCCCCCAAGCATAAGAAGCCAGCAGGTGCCAGGGCCCCGGCCGTGTTCCTGACCATCGCTGAGCTGCAGCTCCGCCGTCAGCAGGGAGGTGAGAGGGGCTGGGGACGCAGGGCAGGTGCTTCGCTGTTGGAGCCGGCAAGCTGGTGCTTTGGGAGGGAGAGGCTCGGGGACTGCTGTGCTGGAGTAGCGCTCTGCCCTCACACAGGACAGCATCGAGGAGCTGAAATTATCCTGGGTCCAGCGGATGGGAAACAGGCAGTGCTGCTGGCTACTGGCTCAGCCTGGTGCAGGCAGGACGTAAGCACATGAGTGGCTATTAGGATGCATAAATTAAATACTTCAGAAACGTTTTCTGTTTGGAAACAGTCTTGCAGTTCAGACATAACTGCTGCAGAGGGGAGGGCATCTGCTGGACAGTCAGGCTGCAGGATGACATTCAGTGCCTTCTGCATCAGGCCAGGCACTGATGAAACAGGAGCCAGGCACCAGGGCAGAGGCTCATTACTAAATGGGTGTCAGACAATTTTTTTTGTTGTTGGATGGTCGCTTGCTTTTTTCCCCCTAGCGTCAGTGCATTCAACAGCTTTGGGTGCTTTTGCATTTCTCCCCTTCAGAATATCTTGGGTTTGGCTGTTTCTGAAATCTGCAGAAAATGCTGCAATTATTAATATTCCTGAGAAGGTCTCCAGATGAAGCGCAGGAGGAAAGAAAAGAGATGTCTTTATTTTTTTCCCACTGGCACCCACCAAAATTGACTCCTGCCTGCATCCCCCCCGACTGTTCAGTTGGAGATGTGACTGCAGGCAAGAAAAGGCAGAGGCAAGGGCATATGTCATGGAAGTAGAAAGCAAAGTGTTTCGGAAATTCACCCCGTTGCCTGCTCCCATTCCAAGCAAGCAGGGCAAAGCAATGGGCTAAGCAGCAGGAACCAAAGAATAGGTGAGGCGACAACATGCATGATTAAATAAATGCATTTTTCATCAAGTGAGAAAATGGCATAAAGAAATGGTTTACACCATCCAGTTCCTGCTGCACTTTGATTTGTGAGGAGGTCTGAGTCATTTGACAGCAGGTTTCCCTCCTCTTCACACAAGGAGTGCCAGGTACTTGGGCTGAGATGGAGCCAAACCATAGCAAGACCTGGAAGAGATGCTCCAGCTGCACAGCCTGGAACCGTGTGGCAACAGGGGAACCAGGATGAAGCCCCAGTCCCGGGCACAGTCTAGTGCTTTATGCTCCTGCAGCCCGTTTCTTGTATGTGTAGAATTTCCCAAAGGGCATCAGCAACACAGGTTTAACAGATAATCCCATCCCATCTGACAGCTGTCTCTGCATGTATGGGAAATGCAGGAACGTCTGCTGGAAGCCCCCAGGGCTTTGCCATCTCTCTCCTCCTCAATTTCTCTTCTGTGCTCTGCTCACAACAGAGACCCAAGGTGCCAAACTCACGTCGGTCCCAGGGGATGTGCCCGCTCCGGGGATGGACCATTACAGGCACTGCTTGTGTTGTAGCTCTCCTTGACTCCAGGGCTCTCAGAGACAGAGCCAAGGTCTCTTGGGATCTTCCTCCCTGAAGTGAGAGCAGCTAGGGGGGGGCTGTTCTGCAACATTCTTGGAGTGCAGGGTCTGACACTGCTGACGTTGGGGGGCAGCCCAGGGCAGCACACTTGCACAGCAAAAGGCATCACTGCAGCTTGACTAGGCTAATGCACCCATCGCCTCCCTCTGTCCTCAGGACTGCACCGTGACCATGTCTGAGCTGGAGAAGGCCATGATCGCCGTCATTGATGCCTTCCACCAGTACTCAGGGAAAGAGGGAGACAAGCACAAGCTGAAGAAATCGGAGCTGAAGGAGCTCATTAACAATGAGTTGACCCATTTCCTTGGCGTGAGTATTGCCCTCCACAATGCATGCTTGACTGAGCCATGCAAAGCAGCTGCTGGCTCTGCTAACTTGTCTCCTGTGGGAAGCAAGTACAGGGGAAAGGATTTATTCATGCAGCAGTGCGTGAAACACTTCACTACAGCTCCACAGGAGCAAGAGGTGCCTGGACAAGGGCAACAGCCTGCGTTGGGGCTGGGGATTTGGGTTGCAACTAGATACATTTTCTTCCCTGGGAAGGTGATAGCCTTGCCCCATGGGACTCAAGATGCCCCTTCCCACCAGCACTCCTGTGGCTGCAATTTCCAGTTCAGTAGGGCTGCTGTTGCGCAGATGTAGCTGCAGGCACAGAAAGCACAGAAAACAGCAACAAACTGTTAGGGATGTGTCTGAACAGACATTCAGCCATAGGAGTGGCCGAGAAACAGGGACATCTTACTGTCCAGGCCTCGCTTTGATCCTCCCCAGCTTCGGCTGTCTGTTTCTATCCCTTCAGGAGATCAAAGACCAGGAGACTGTGGACAAAGTCATGGAGGCGCTGGACAGCAATGGGGATGCAGAGTGTGACTTCCAGGAGTTTGTAGCCTTCATCGCCATGGTCACCGCTGCTTGCCATGAGTTCTTTGAGCATGAGTGAGCCAGTGGGAAGCAGCTGAGCACCTCCCACTCAAGCTGGAGAGATGCAGAGCAGTACCACGTCTCCTGGGGAAAGACTGGGTATGCTTAGGGGCTCCTTGGAGTTAAGCTTGTGCTAGTCTTAAGCAGCTTATTAAGTTCTGCAGCTTTGTGAGTAGAAACACCCAGGTGGCTCAGGAAAGCCTCTTGACCGGTGCCCACTGGGTTGGATGCAGTGTGCATGAATGCCTCACCTCAAACTCACTCCCTGTTGCTGTATGCAAGGGACAAGCATGGAGCTGGAGGCAGGTGGCCACTGCAATCTGGGGTTGTTTGCAAAAGGAGAAGGAAAACTCAAGACCTGAGGTGGGAGGGTAATGCAGAGGGGCTGGTTACAGAAGCCTGTCTCTGAGCCCACTGGCCTGAATGGAAAGGCTCCTGTTGACTTCTGTGGGCTCTGACCACCTTGCACATGGTACTAACCCAGTCCCATCACAGGGACTCAGCAGAGACCATGCAGCTCTTGGCAACTTGAGACACTCCTAGTTTGAAAGGCAAAGCATAACCATGTAACAGACCAAGCTTTTCTCTTGCCCATGAATCCTCCTGCTTTTAGCAGCCTGCAGAACTGGAAGTGAAAGCACATGAGGTTCCTGGGCTGGGGGCAGTTTCTGTGCCTGGGATGCACCTTGGTAAGGTCTCCAGGCTCAGCCCAAGGAAAAGGGGGAATCCATACAACATTATCACCTGCAGCCTCCAGAGTGTGTGGAAACAACGAGAATAAAATGTTTTGTTACCTAGGCCATAACTGGGCTCTAGTGAAAAATGTGTCCTTTTGTCCCAGGCTCCGTGCACCTCTATGGCTACCATGCACTGTCAGAGGGAAAGGCTGAAGGACACAGCCTGGAGTGCCACTATGGCACACACTGGCAGTAGGCTGATAATTGGGCATCGATTCGTCAACTCCTCCCTGGCACCACTGTTGCCAGTCAAAAAGCTCAGGGCTGTTGCCACCACTGTGCTCTGCCAGGCTGCCCAAACTGTGAGGCCAAAGGAACACAATGCACCTCAGCAGGATTGCTGCCATTCAGGATGCGTCTTCTTCTGACAGGGTCATCCTCAGGCTTGCACTGATGAGCCTCTGCAGAGCCAAAACTGAGCCTAGGACAATTTCCCTGAAGCCTGTGCTCCTGTCTTTTTTCAGTCTGCACTTGCCATCCAGATCAGACACACCTGTAAGTTAGGCATTCATGGATAGGAACAACACAGCAACATCTCTACTCATAAATTCACAATAAAGATGACTCTGGATGTCACCATCGTTTTACTTCATAAAGATTCGATGAGCAGAATGACTTGTTTTCCAACAGAGACCATCTAACTATTCTTGTCTGTCTCCTCAAGAGGACAAAAGAGGACACTCAGTCAGAGACATGCATACAAGAAAGATATCTCTTGCTCCATCAAGAATTTAAAAAGGCAGTTTTGCCATGCTAGGGTAGTACTCATTTGCCGAGAACTTGTTTAGCATCCAGGTTACTTCTATCACATTTTTAACATCCTCATCAGTTCCTGGTACTGCTCTCTTTCAGCCATTTCGAGCACTTGTACAGACCTAGGGCCACGTGTGAGGGCAATGACTGAGGACACAGTCCCAGAGCATCCCAAGGTTAGTCAGGGGAGTTGTAACGCTCACAACCCTGTCTCAGACCTCAACCTGAGATTAGCAGAGTGGTTTAACGCTCTGCACAAGGCTCTGCACGTGAGGCTGTCTGGCACCCACCTGCCTTTTGCCCCACTGCACTGCCAGTGCTCACACATACAAGGAATCCCTCCCCAAGACAGCCTGCACAGCACTGCAGCAGCAGAGAACTGCAGTGCAACACCTGGCAAGACACAGGGCAGGCTGTCTTGTCCCCTGGCCAGCCATGAGAGCAGGAGCCGGGAGTAAAACAGTAGGTTTGTGCACACATTTCTGGCAGTAAGACTGATCCTGCCTTAGCAACACCACGGCTGGAAATAAACAGGAACTTCGCCTTACACAGAAGGCACAGCAGAGCTGGTGCCTCTCATCAGGGAGGAAGAGCATATGTCTTCCTGTCGGGGGTGGTGGCTTGTCTCGGAATGGCCAACAAAGGACCGAGACACTTAACCTGAAGAAAGGCTCTGTGAAGCACTGGGAAGAAGGGAGGCCAGCACAGACACACCACAGGCAAAGTCCACAGCAGCATGTCAGGAAGAGATGGGGATTAAGGGTTCCAAGAGCCATCAGCATGGGGGCAGAGACCCTGGGATTGTGCCTAAAGATAGTCCTTTAGAGAGAATAATAAGGAATTGGAAAAACAACCCAAAAACTAGGGAAAAAGATTAAAAAAACAATGGTTAGATATTGTGTAATTGTCTGGGCTAAAAAGCCAATAAAAGGAACTTCAGTATTTTGGCCAAATTATGGGTCTGATGAAAATTCAGGCTTTAAATTTATATGTAAACAATAAGGCTCCTTTTTCAGAGGAGGAATCAAGTTATGCTCCCTATAATCCTAATATTGCACCGGAGGCAGCAGCAGCTGCTCCAGGAGGGGAGACAGGGACTGCAATTGACACCATCCCTGGAGAAGGAGCGCACTCTAGGCTCTAACAAGAATTAGAACAATGTAGAAGAGTCATAGGATAGAGTTTGCATGCTAAGAGTACAAAAAATAATTTACCCAACAGATTTAAACAGAAAAACACAATACAGTTTTCCCACAAATCAAATGCGGACTTTTACAGTCCTCAGAGAAGAAATATTCCTGACCTTCGTGGATGGAGTAAAACAATCATGTAAACAAAGCACTGGGCCACATTTCTCACAAGTTCAAAAATCCACACTGCAAGATGAGAGGTGCTCTTCTGTCCTGGTGGTCTAAATGACATGGAAGCACATTCCTGCTCTCTCTGTACATTAAGCTGAAAAGTACATTTCAGAAGAAAGTGGCAGCATTTCTGTGAGTGATCTGTGACTTTAATTTATTCCCCCTACCAGATATTAAATCTAAAGGATTTGCCTAGCTTTACTTACTGTACTGCAACAGTCAGGGCAATAGAGTATAATTTCACTTTCTTCATTCTGAAATATTCTTGGCTTTTATTGTACAAAGTCTGAGGTAATCCTGCATCCTGAATAGTGTGGATTTCCAATTGCTGGGGGAAGGCAGCTGACAGAGCAGGAAACTAGAAGAGGAAAATGCAAAGTGTTTTTGTCCATTTGTTTGTTCGTCTGTTTAAAAAAAAAAAAAAAAAAAGAAAAGAAACCAATCTCAATAACCGAACAACAAAAATCCTACCCCAAAACAATTAAGGCTGTTTTTGTATTTTCTTGCCACTGCAACATTACAAGTATAATCACAGTCACTGTGGCACTAATGTACACATTTGGCAAGGAAAAATGCCAGAAATGAAAACAAACTGCTGTTTTACAGTTACCTTGACAAGCTAAGTTTTAAGGAATAACAGAACTAGCAAATGTTTGTCACCTCTATAAGCAAGCTCTTATTTTAGGTGAGAAGAGGATTTTAAAAGTGACCACAGGAAAAGACAGTGTATATTATTTTAATAATAACATGTATTGAAATACAAAATGATAGAACTCTGCTTTTACAGCATTGGCATAACAGAACTGTAAATAAAACACAGTGTGTTCCTTCTAAACAGCAACGTTGGTCACACAACAACATCTAAAGACTGTAGCAAAAAATTGCATTATAATTTGTCATGACAAGAAACTCTGGCTTAGAAACATCTCATTTAAAGTATCTGGCCACGTAAATACTAAAAGTATGTTAACCAGCTAAATATAAATATTAATTCAACAATAAGAGTTATATCTTAGTATAGCCAGCATCAAATAAATCCCAAAGTGCAAGAAGTTAAAAAAAAAAAAAAAAAAAAAAAAAGTTGCAGTTTCATTAACTGTAAACTAGTTAGATGTAATTCAGCTCTATTATCCACTAACGTGATTTCTGACCGGATACACTACAATACTTTAAATGCTTTATATGTGCAAGCTTTCATAAATTCCCTTTTTCTTTCATAAAATTGCTAAAACACAGTTATGAATACGCTGCAGAAACCAGAACCAGATGTTTTAAGATCCTTGAAGTGCAAAATACATGTATTCACAGGATAGCAGGGAAAAAATAGTTCGCTTTAAAAAATCATTAACTCTACAGAAAATTAGGAACACGCATTTAAAATTAACTCAGTGTTTCCTTTTTTTCTGCTATAATACATTCCTAGGTAATAGTAAGCAACAAATAAAGGCTTAAAATAGCCTCACAGTACTGTTTCTAGAATGACATAAAGCTTATAAAAAGTCAGTACAAAGTGCTAGCTCAGAACATTGCTGCATTAACGGTGCTTTTCTTAATGTTTACAGAATTATTCAGTAGTCACTGGAATCCCACCTAACACAATGGTACATTTGAAAATTCTGCTTTTACAGCAACCCTTTCACCACAACTTCCATCATTCCCTCAGTATGGTAACCAGCTTGCTTAACCAACTACAATTTCTTAATTCAGGAGAAAACAGGGCTTACCATTTGTTTGTTATGGTGTTTTCCATGCCCACTAATTTAGTCTAAAATAAAAAAATATGGATTTTTTTAAACCTGCCCTCATTAGATTTGATGAGTTTAGCTGCTTTGGTAATGTCACAATAAAACATGCAGTGCAGCAGTATCTGGATACTATGTACAAGCCTTGTAATTAACAGAAAAATGAAAAAGGCTCAAAGTTGCTATCTTCTGGCTATGTACAATGCTTTTAAAAACAAATCACGCTTTACAGGAAAAATTCTTGCGTGTTTCCTAAACCCTCTGTTATTACCCATCTGTTTTCTGTGGGTGTGCCACCTCCCTTTCCTCTTCAAATGAAATCTATCTTCATTTAAGAAACTACAACTTAATTTATTTCTCACATACACAGAAGTATCCATTTATCACTCTTTGTAAAAGCAGGTGCTTCAGTTGCTCAGAAACCTTTGGAAGTCAGTGTTAGATAGTGCTACTTGTGTAAAAACATTCACCAGGGCACGTGAACAGGGTGAGCCCTTCCATAACACAGAGTTCTGCATATGACACTGGCTGCAGGCAGCCTCTGCAAGTTTCTACCTATCTGCTATGCCCCAAAAAAGCGTTTGCGCTGAATCACTAAGTCAGACGAAGAAGTCCATTTGGAAATGCTCTCTGGGAGAGCCCTGCTGCAGCATGTCATTTTCATTCAATAAAAATTAAACCAGACAGTACCTCTCCCCAGTCACATTGCGGAGGACAAGGAGCAGCTCATTTTAGTAACTCTTACAGCCTTTCCTCCTGCTGCCGTCTTATGTCAGCCTGGTGAGGTTGCTCACAGTCATCATCTTGGTGCTGCAGTTCTTGAGTCTTTTTTTCAGCCAGTGCTTTTGCCCTGGTGGTTACTGAACCAGGTCTGACGTTGGACCTCTCCTCTTCCTGCTGGTGCTTTTTACAGTGCTTTTCAAAAGTGGAGATTTTGGCATACGTCCGGTTGCACACCAAGCAGTGGTACGGCCGCTCACTGCTGTGTGTTCTCATGTGAAGCTGGAGGTACGAGGACCTGGAAAAGGCTCGACTGCAGACTGAGCAGCGGTGAGGCTCACGTACCTCATGGGTCTTCAGGTGCTGCTTGAGGGACGAGGCCTGCTTGAAGGCCTTCCCACAGGTGGAGCACTTGAAGTTCCTCTCACCAGACTCAAGAAGCTGGTGTGAGACAAGGTGAGCGGAGGAGCGGAAGTTCTTCCCGCATTTGTTGCACTTGTAGGGCCTCTCCCCTGTGTGCAGGCGGACGTGGAGCACCAGCCCCGCCTTCTGCGTGAAGGCCTTCTCACACTGCAGGCACTTGAAGGGCCTCTCGCCAGTGTGCACGCGGCGGTGGGTCTGGAGGTGCGAGGCACGCCCGAAGTGCTTGCCGCAGTCCTCGCACTTGAAGGGCCGCTCGCCAGTGTGGATGGCCTTGTGGCGTGCCAGGTGGGAGGACTGGAGGAAGAGCTTCCCGCAGGCAGGGCACCTGTACTTCCTCTCGCCCGTGTGGGAGCGCAGATGGAGGGCGAGGTGCGAGGAGGAGATGAAGGCTTTGCCGCACAGCGGGCAGGCGTGGGGCCGCTCCCCGGTGTGGGTACGCTTGTGGAGCACCAGCCCCGAGGAGAGCGCGAAGGCCTTGCCGCAGACGGGGCAGCGGTACGGCTTCTCCCCGGTGTGCACACGGCGGTGCTTGGCGAGGGCGCCGGCCTGCGCGAACGCCTTCCCGCACCGCTCGCACCCGTGCGGCCTCGCCGCCGGCACCATGGCACCGCCCTGCGCGCCGCGGCGCCCGCTGCTGACGCCGGGCAGCGGCGCCGCGGCAGCCATCTTGGGGAGGAGCCGCAGCGCCCCCAGCGGGAGGGGTTTCAAGATGGAGCCGTGGCGGTGTGGAGCGGGCGGCACCCTCCAGCCTCGGGGCGTGGCTATAACGCCCCAAGCCTCGCTCGCCCCCATTCGCCCTTCTTGCCAGCCCTGCTCACAGCACAGCGTAAACGCAGTCCGGAGAGTTTTCAGCCGTTAGGAGAGGAGTCTTCATGCCACACCAGATAGCATTTTATTTTCTGGTGAAGTACACTGCTCCCCCCGCAGAACTCAGTGAAAACATGAAATGCAGCACTGAGGCTCTTTAATTGCTTTAATTGTAAAGCAATTGTAAAGATTACTATTTTTTTTTTAGTAAAAGATCTTCAAGCACTGAACTGTCCAAAATACAGGTGAAAACTGTGTACTGTAAACAAGTTAGTTTTTGATCTAACAGCAGAAGTGTCAACATTCATCAAGTCAGATTTTCAAGAGCTGTTTTGAAATGTTTAATGCTTTTTGTTTTAAGTCTTACTTTACAAGGCAACTTGTCTCACTGTCAACCAATATCTCAATACAAAAATCTTACAATGTTTTATTTGCTAAAAAACTACAACATTCAAATTGGGGTTAGGTAGTTTTTTTCTTTTTTTTGCCAGCTGTTGTGTTACGAGGAGCGTCCCACAGTCCACTGCTAAAGGCTGCTGTACTTAGACAATAAGTTACACACATGCTGTACATAATTACAGTCATAGTAGGGTATGCAGCTGTATAATACACCACAGTCAAACACCATGAGGGCAAAGAACTACTATATATGAAAGCACTTTGTAGAAGATTTTATAGTTCATTCGACCAAGAGTCATTTGATATCCTCTTATCAGGATATTGATATCCATCTTTCTTAGGCACTGATCCAGGCAAAATTGCCTTGCAGAAAAACCTGGCTCTTTTGCCAAACCCAAGCATTACTAAAAAAAAACAAACAAAAAAACAACGTAGCTCAAACTCCTTATTAACTCTATAAAAATAATTATTTGCTAGTCTCTTACTTACCTTCAAACGCATGAAGTAGTTGAATAACTTCACATTCTCTTTCTGAATTAGGTTCACTGCAGTATTAGATCAGGCAGAAATTTCAAAACTGTATTTAGTCAGTGTGACTCAACCACCTGGCTATTTCAGCTTGAACAGAAGGTCTGTCTAAACTGAACTAAAAGACGAAGGTTTGTACCTTAGCAGATCCACCTAACACTGAATATCTTTTCCATGGTGGAAAAAATTACTATCATAAGTTTTAGCACAGGATATTCATGGAAAACATACTGTAAGATCATGCTTTGTAAACATTTCTACAAACAATTCAGAGACTATTGGCTTTGGAATGAGTTCTTAAATACTTGGTGTTATGCAGGGCCATAATTAACAACTAATGCTATGAAAACAAGCAACTTTTAGCATGAAGTTACAACAGCAAGAGCAGTGAAGGCTCCTGCATCAAGTAGTTAAAACTGAATATTAATTTTTTATTATAAAGTTCATAGCATTACAGAGTTTAGCATGGCACAATATGTAACCTTGTTACAGATGCAGTATTTGCTTTTGCTTGGTACAAAAAAGCTGAACAGCAGCATAACTCTTGTTACATTGAATCTGGAATTGGAATGAACTTGTTTCTTCTGAATAGGGATGAATCAGTGATTTAAAATAAAAAGGCTGCATTTTTAAACCTGAAATATGTGCAGAATTCCTATCAGTACAGTAGGAGAATATGCTAGAGATGTGTGCAATCTTGAAAGTTATGTCCCAACCCAGGTACTACCAATATATTGCAAACAATCTCATGGAGGGTTAACTCCAAATGTTTTTTCACAACTTTCAGTATTATTTCCAAAAGTCCTCCTCACAGCTGGTGTACTCTCCCCACCCCACCTTATGTCCCTTTATGCAGTGCATCAAGTACTGACATTCATAATTATTGTAAAAAAACAAAACAAAACACATTGGTCCATGATAGTTCCCATAAGTTTCCTTCAGGAATTCCAGTAAATTCTCCATTCTAAGACAGCAATAACTGTTATAATGGATTTATGAAATTAAATGCAATCTGAAAAGTGAAGGTCTGTGAAGATTAGTATCTCCATTTTCCTAAGTTTTTCAACAGTTTTAAAAACATAACAAATGAATTCAGATGCTATTCAGAAAGTCCCTAGATTTTGGTGCTTTAGCCTTGTGATTTTCTGGTTTCACATGTTGTAGGCAACATAAATAGGATCCAGTTGGTCAGCTAAAAATCCATCTCTCAAGTGCATTCGTTGTTTTTCACCACGGGAATTGATAGGAATGACACCTGGGTCCACAATGACTACAACACCTACTATGAGGTAATGTTCCTCCAGAACCACATTTGTTACCAATGCAACCAGGTCCAATGCTTCTTGTTCTGAGCCTTCTAATTCCACAACCACCACAAGCAAGTTGGTCCATGTAAATACAGCACTGTCGGCAGGATATAAATATTAATGGTGAGAAAAAGAAAACAAACCACAGTCAATGGAAGCTACCAAAGACAGACTTACTGCAAATAATTTGTGTAAGGACTTGAACAATATAAGTAATGTGAAAAAGCAATATAATAATATGAACATGTATAAATCAAGAGATTTCAAAGCTGTAACTTCTTGGGATATTCTCTGCCAACTGTTTCCCAAATTGTCTCTGTAAAAACTGTCAGTGGGTCTTTTTCTTTTATATGCATGCAATCATGTATTTAAAAAGTCCTTTACACTTATGTATTAACATAAGTACCATTAAGATTTCACAGTCACTGTGTGCATGCTTGCTATTAATGTACTTCTATAAATCTCCAGAGATTCAGAGAATCATAGAATCATTAAGGTTGTAAAAGACCTCCAAGATCAACTGGTCCAACCATCACCCTACCGGCAATGTCACCCACTAAACCATGTCCCTAAGCACCACGTCCAACCTTTCCTTAAACATCCCCAGGGTTGGTGACTCCAACACTTCCCTGGGCAACCTGTTCCAGTGCCTGACTGCTCTTCTGAGAAGAAATGTCTCCTAATTTCCAACGTGAACCTCCCCTAGCACAGCTTGAGGCCATTCCCTCCAGCCCTATCACTAATTACCTGTGAGAAGAGGCCGACCCCCAGCTCCCCACACCTTCATTTCAGGTAGTTGTAGAGAGCAATAAGAGCCTCCTCTTCTCCAGACTAAACAACCCCACCTCCCTCAGACGCTCCTCATAGGACTTGTGTTCCAGGCCCCTGACCAACTTCGTAGCCCTTCTCTTAGCACGCTCCAGGGCCTCAATGTCTTTCCTGTAGTGAGGGGCCCAAAACTGAACACAGTACTCAAGGTGCAGCCTCACCAGAGCCAGGATCATCCCTCACTAGGTCCTGCTGGCTGCACTATTCCTGATACAAGCCAGGATGCCATTGGCCTTCTTGGCCACCTGGGCACACTGCCCACTCATGTTCAGGCGAGCATCAGTCAGCACCCTCAGGTCCTTTTCCTCTGCACAGCTTTTGAGTCACTCTGCTCCAAGCCTGCAGCGCTGCATGGGGTTGTGGCCAAAGTGCAGGGCCCGGCACTTAGCCATGTTGAACCTCACCCCGTTGGCCTCTGCCCATCGACCCATCCTGTCCAGTTCCCTCTGCGAGGCCTTCCTACCCTCCGGCAGATCAACAGTTCCCGCTACTTGGTGTCCCCTGCAAACTTACAGAGGGTGTGCTCATCCAAAACATCAATAAAGATATTAAAGAAGATGGGCCCCAACACCAACCCCTGGGGAACACTGCTGGTGACAAGTTGCCAGCTGGATTTCACTCAGTTCACCACCACTCTCTGGGCTCAGCTGCCCAGCCAGTTTTTAACCCAGCAAAGAGTGTACCTGTCCAAGACATGGACTGCCAGCTTTTCTAGGAGAATACTATGGGAGACCGTGTCAAAGGCCTTGCTGAAGTCTAGGTAGACTACATCAACAGCTTTTCACTCATCCACCAGGCAGGTCACCCATTCACAGAAAGAGATGAGTGAGGTTGGTCAGGCAGGACTTGCCTTTCATGAGCCCATGCTGACTGGGCCTAATCCCCTGTTGTCCCTGCCAGCTCCTGGGCTAGAATCCGTCTCCCCCTTTGAGACAGGTGGGACCCTTGGGCAGCCATCAGGCCAGGTGCTGAGTAAGCCTCCCCATGATCAAAAAAACCCAAATTCCTGAGATGGCACCATCCTCTCAGCCATGTATTGATCAGCTGGGCCTTCCAAGTCCGCTCAGTATCCATCCCTGCCACTGAAGGGATAGAGGAAAACACCACCTGCGCACCCACTCCATCCACTAACCGCCCCAGTCTCCTGAAGTCCCTTTTGATGGCCTTCAGGCTTCTCTCAGCAATTTCACAGCTGCCAGCCTGAATTATCTAATAATCGGAGGGGTGATCAAGGTCAGGAAGTTTCCTGGTAATGTCCCTGACCCAGGCCCCAGGTAGGCAGCAGACTTCCCAATGGGGAGGGTCTGGCCGACATATGGGGCCGTCTGCTCCCCTCAGAAGGGAGTTGCCTACGACCATTACCCTTCTTTCCTTCTTGGTGAAGGAAGTATTGAGGCGTGGAATCGACTTCCTTGCCCTAGACAATCTCCTGTGTGACTTTCCTCCACATCCTCACCACCCTGAAGACAAAGACGCACAATAATTACAACAAGCAAGCACTAACACTTTGAGACTGAAGAGGACCTACAGCCAAATGGCATATATTGTCTTATTAGTACAAAATGAGAATAATATATGTTAGAAGATATCATTCTATGATTCAAGAAATCCTAGAGATGTACAACATCCAAGGGCATACATTCTGACCACTAAGAAAATCAGCAATACAACTTGGAAGTATTCTCCCACCCTG
This sequence comes from Cygnus olor, assembly GCF_009769625.2. Lineage (NCBI taxonomy): Eukaryota > Metazoa > Chordata > Aves > Anseriformes > Anatidae > Cygnus > Cygnus olor. The sequence goes on along the minus strand of NC_049174.1, from coordinate 12,208,997 downwards.
TTCATATTATGCCCTCTCCTTGTCTTTGACTGAAGATCAAACTCTGATGAAGGTGTGGAGTTCTTTATTGTTGTTATTTTTTGTTTGTTTGTTTGAGTGGTACAAACAGGTGTTATATTTCAGTTATTCTCACTGCAGTATTTTCTAAGCAAGGCTTTAGTAAGCTCAACTCTATAGCTTGCTATAGACAACTAACTCAATCTAGCTTGCTGTCCTGTAATATTTGATTCCTTCTACTTTGGAAGATATAAAAGGATACAGAAAAATAACTGAGACTCTTACCATTCTGCAATGCTCTTATGTGCTCTTATTACAGATGTCTCTATATCAATGGGGTGGTACCTCATTCCTCTGAGCTCCAGTGTTTCATCCAAAGAGCCTACGACATATAGGGCATCGTGCCTCTCTGCAACAGAACACAGACATTCCAAACATCAACAGATCTGAAGAACAGACATCCTCATTTGTACGTGCTTATTCCTGATGTTCTAAGACATTCCTGGTGCTTCTGAGGAGAAAGAGTCCATAATACACATCATGCACTACCATTTTTAAAGAAGAAGAAGAATTGTGAGGTCATCTAACACTTCTGTCTATTGACTCAAAGCAAAATAAACCAGACTAAAAATAATTTCTGTTATCCAGTTCTGCCACTTCTCTTATATAACGTGATCTCAGTTCACAAAACAAATCAAAATCCATCTTTTCCTCCCACTATTCTTACCAAAGAACGTCTCTCCTATCAAAAGATTTCCTTTTTATTTTTTTAATTTTTAAAGAATTTATACCCACTTGTTCTCATGACAGCAACATTCTTCTCAACTTAAGTTCCCCACAATTAATGAAGAGAACAAACCTATTGCCTTAGCTTTTCTAGGTTAAACACACAAAGCTCTTCTAGACCTTACAGAACATGCTCTCCAAACTGACATAGTCATCCTGTAACTCTGACCAGAGAAATTGTTCTTTTTTTTCTGTGCCTGTTTTAGAATTCTGCTCAGTCATGTAACTTGAGACTAAAAACATGCTGGGCAGCAGCACAATATTTCATCCACATTTGCTAATAATGTTGTAATTTATGACAGCTGTTCTCTCAAATGCTAACAAACTTAAGGACAAATGACATTGTTCCACAGCAGGAAAATTTTTATGATGTGTGATTTTTCAGAAAGCTCCAAGACACAAAAAAGTGCTGTAGTAATCTAGTGCCTTGCCATCTGCAACTTCTCTTTGTGAACGTCTGCTTGCAATTCCCCTTTCTTTCCACTACCAGCTTTCTCCAGAAGAGGGAGCCATTCCACTTTGAACAGCAAGAGAAGGACAACTCTGTCAGAGCATCCGGTTCAGAACCAGCACTAAAGCAGCAGTACAATGTGCCCAGGAGAGGTCAGGTAACTACCCTAGAAAATCTGAAAGTGAAGAAGGTAAGAAAAGCTTGAGCACCTCATTTGAGCGGTTTCTAACATGATCTACCAGCTCTAAATGGGAAGATAACACTAAATTTTTTTCAGGGACCTGGATCTACTCTACAACAGCTCGCACTCATATCCTGAGACCACATCCGTTTAATGCTTCAAGAATAGACTCAGGAGGGGCTGGCCATCACAGAACAGCTCAGTGTACTAAGTGGATTGAACAGGTGGAGGCCTGGGGCAAAAAAGGGGCTTTTCTGTACAATGGGTTTAGCCGTGGGTAGAGAATACACGAATCTCTGATGAAGATTGTTTCTTTACCGGAATGCAGAAAGTCTGCAGAAGTTGCTATGGAGGAGATTGAATTAGGGAGCTGCAGGGACTTCTTCAGCTGGAGCAACAGCAACCACCTTTTCTGTTCTCAAGAGCCCCAAGGAGACGGAATAGCACACCAGAACAGTAGACTGGAAGATCTTTTGGCTGATTCTTAATTTTTTAATCTTTTAATTTAATTTTAATTAAATTTTTTAATCTTTTGGCTAACTTCTTAATGGCTGATGTAACAGAGCTACATCACAGACAAATTCTGAGCCCTAAGCTAGTATCCACATTAACAGATAGGGTAACTCCTCACCAAAAGGCTGAGTCTTCAACAAACTGCTCTCCTTGCTCACCCTTCTTTATTCACATAATGGAGAAATAAAGGTAGGAGTGAAGCATATAGGGTCCCCCAAATAGACATTTATATTCCAGAAGTGGAAAAAAAATGTTTTTCTGTCTTGTACCATAGGTGATTACAGGAACTGTAAAAGGTATCTGTGAACCCCCTATTTATCCAGTGACAGCAATGAGGGGGAGACAGACACTAGCAATAGAGATACCACCATTCATTTAAGTTCAATCACAAGCAATGGCAGGTACATTGCTAATAAGTGATAAGCATTCAAATTCCTTTTCTTAGGATGTTTAGAAACATATATATATATATATATTTTTTTTTAAAGCATGATAATCAAGAGTTATACCTATTCCATATTCTGTCTAAACAGCAAATGGAGCAGTTTTTCTTCCATCTGTGTACATTTCTCAAGTTTAGACACTGTGGTTTAAATTAGAAAAAAAAAAGAAAAAAGAGAAAAAAAAGGAGACGAACACTATTTATATACTGGAAAAAAATTAAGGATAAGTTACTCCTCTAGACCTTTCACTTCTGAAAGGCTGGGAAATCGCTGATATTTGTGCAAGTCCTAAAACTGCTGAATGAATTATCATTATTAGTATTATCTAGATCAGCACTGAAATACTGTATTCTCTCTGTAAGGAAAGAGGTTTACACAAAAAGTAAGTAGAAAGGCTCTCGTGCTCTTAACAAGCGTGCTCATAGTATTTTGTTTAAATGGAAATAAAGAGGATCCTACTTTCTAAATGAAAAGCGCATTACAAATTTCTCCTTCTGCATGATTACCCAGTATCATTATAATCAATGAATATGTACAGAGTAAAGATTCCTGTTATATTCAGCACTACTCTCTTATGGAAGCCGGGATAAACTTGCAGGACAACTTACTCTTTGCTAGCTCAGCTATCCCAATGAGTTTCAGCACATGCTTCTCTAAGTGTATTTGTTTCCTCTCACCTCCACTAGCATCAGTAAGTTCAGTTCTGCGCAGAAAGCCAAGGTATCCAGTCCGAGCCCATATGGTCTGAGTGTCTCCAAAACTCAATCGAGCAGTAAAGTGATCAGCGTGCAGTGCTTCTTCTCCATACACTGTGTAGTAACCAGTAGCATTATGCGGACTACTCACCCATATCTAGGGGATAAAAAAAAGAAAAAAGAAAAAAAGAAGGGAACTATTCCAATATAAATATAGGTTATTTTGCCAGATCTGGGCAGCATAATTTATTGATTTAAATGACAGGAGCTGTTTTATTAAAATAATTAACTTCTGCCTCACAGTAAATGACTAGGAAAAAGGATTGAAAAACATTTTACATACATGTAATTGGGGATGGTCAAGAGAAAAAATGAACTAGGCATTTGACATACTGGAAAGGGACACCCACCAACCAGCTATCTTCTATTAGAAGGGCATCTTAATAAGCACAAATCCAAATGTATATAAAACACAGATTAAACCAAGCGGCAAATTACCTCATTACTACTATCCACTGATGGAGTATATAATGATACACAGTACCTACTCACTGCCTCATGTAACTACCAATCAGACACAGACTAGTTAACTGATACCACCTGGTCCTGGCATGCAACAGTTTGGCACAGGAGGGAGAAAACCATGCAGACGTTCACATAAGTATGTGAACCATTCCACCTCTCTGCTGAATTCATTTCCTTGCCACATTAATTTGATTGTGGCTGTCTAAGTATGACATGCATTTATCTACTAATATTTATCTATATATTATATCACTGCTGATAAACAAAGTATGAGGTATCGGAAGCTTTACCTCTCCTAAATGCGAGTCTCCCAGAGGTCCCTTGGTTTCTGTGTGTGCTATGATGACCTTTACTCCTGGAAGAATCTTCAACAGGAAACAAATGTTTAAAACTGAAGTTAACAGAAGTTGAATTCATCAAAAGAAAGGTAAGTTAATAATGCAAAGCCACAGAAGTCAATCCATCCAATTCTTCCCTTTCTACTCTTTACTCCATGGGTATCAATCAGTTCTTCCTACTAAGTTGTTCAATCATTTAAATTCTAAGCAGCTATTTTGCAGCTTGTATTTAGCTACAGAGCTGATCTTTCACACCTGAAAAATGCCTTGTGTGAAGGCCTGTGATTTTTTCAGCTACAGCAACATATGCTACCTATTCCTTCATTTTACAATCCTTGCTTCGCTTTTGTCAGCTGTTCATGTCATGCCCTCTCTAGTGCCTCTCCTAGATAGACTGTGATTAGTGAAGCACATTCAGTCTGTCATTGCACAGACTCTGTACTGAGAGAAACAGTTCACCACCCAGATAGGGACAGTGAGGAAAAAGGATTGCTCTCAGTCTCTCACCTTCCCAGACTCCATAAGTGGCAGACTGTGTGGAGAACCTCTCTCTACCAAACGTACCCTGAGAAAATAAAAGAAAAATGCATTTGTACAAATATCTATGAACTTAAATAAAAGTTAAATAAACTTAAATAGACATGTTTCATGATATCCAGTGTCATCCTATCCTGCTGCACGGATATCATGAAACACGTCTATTTAAGTTTATTTAACTTCTTACACTCAGATATTCACAAGATAGTTAAGAGTTTCTAGCTGTCTTCAAGACTTCAGTATTAGCATTCCCTTATATCAAGTTTCTTTTAAGAATCAGAAACTCATCTCTCCAGAGAGATGAATAACTCATTCCAGAAGAGCTTTAAGGTTGCAGTTTCACCAGCATTTTTTACTTTCAACATCTTTATTGAACTCTCCTGGACCTCTGCTTGCCACACTGAACCATAGCAGCACCAGCAGGAATTACAAAAAGTAAGCATCAAGAAACCTAAAATGAAGGAAGTGACATTACACTGTCCATTAGTGGCATAACTTATGAAGATATCACAGTTGCAGAAGGAGCAAAAACTAAGTGCAATAGGAGAGGCATACAAGAGAAACGGCTCCTATACATTATGCATTATTTTACTATCCCAACACACACAAGCTAGAACTGATTAGCACAGTGGGAGCTTTGAGTCTATGGCTGAACTTAACAATATATCTCCGGCAAATCATAGTGCTATATTAAATAAAGAAAAAATGAGCAATTTACATTGATCTGGTCAAACGCCAGATCAAGATCATGCACATGATGCTTGTTTTCTAATAACTAAGATTCAACCTTCCAAAAATTACAGAACAGTAGTCAAAAAAGCTGCCAGTTAAGCCCCTGATTCAAAGTTATCAATTAAGAAAAAAATATTTTTATATCGATACCAAGTATTGATATTAAGTTTCTTAAAATAAGTACAGAAACAAATATATAGATGTATGAACACTACTAAAATTCGTCTGAACTTGGTAATGCCAGCAATTTTCAGCTAAGTTAACCAAGAGACAAGATAATGCAAAAATTAAGACTACAGAATTAAGACTGACAGAATGTATCCTCAAGATTCCAGATGATGTTTGCATGTTCAGTCTGAAGAAAAAAAGTCTAAGTACAGCTAACTGTACTTTTTTCACTATTTCAAGGATTGTTACAGAGAAGATGAAGCCCGATTACTCGTGAGTTGTACATCATAAGGAGAAGAGGTCAGGCACATAAGCTGCAAGAAAGGAAATGCCAGTAAGAAATTTATCTTCCTACAGCTGGATGTCAGCCTCAGGACACATACCCAGAGAGGAGGGAGATCCCCATTCTTGGAGATTTTCCAAACAAAACTGGTCCTGGCCCTCAGTAATGCAATGAAGCCTTGGAAGCTGGCCCTGCTTTGAGCATGAGGGACGTCCTGAGATCCTGCCCACCCAAATCTTTCTGTGATTCTGTGACTAACCAACCAACTGGCAAATCACCTTTTGCTGGTGGTATGGTTAACTACGAAACAGCTAATGAGTCTGGATTATAGAATATGGATGAGCAGACAGCAACTTAGGTGGGGGTCTAAAAAGGAAGAGCAGAACAAGTGATAGAGGAGGAGATACCGGACCACCTCTAGCACACAGTCATCATTAAAGGATTCTCTAGGATGGGAGTTCCTTTTAATTCAGTGATGAGGAATTAGCTACTGCCAAGAATATCTCAATATACCAGGGTGATTACAACATGGCTGAACTTTCTCCTCTGCAGTCATTTAATGGTTAATGCTTTACCATAACATAATCTGTACCTGTCATGTCGAAGTGCTCTCATATCTACATAGACCGTTGTTGGATCTGGTCCTGCTGTTCCCTATGAATACAAAGGATGAAACAAAATCAACAGAAGCCAGAAAATCCTATTTTCATTTTCATGTCCACATAAATTCAAAAATTCCTCTCCCTCTTATACTGACACTTATAAAGTACTGTCCTAATCTACCAAAAATATAGTCAAAGTAGTCACCCTCTAGAGTGACTGCCATAAAGCATTGATGTTTTATGCAATTATATGACAATTTCAGAAATGTTTGAATTTTACAATAGAAATTAGTAAATTTATTAGTAGAAATTAGTAAATCAATGCACAAGTGAAATATGTATATATACAGCTAAACCTTTAAGTTTACAAAATTTTTACAAAATTACACCTCCTTTAAGAACACTACATAGCAAGTGCAAAGTACGTAAGCATAAACCTACATGGGCATAACCCCTTTCCTAAAGCTCAGCTGTTCTACTTCATAAAAGTTTTGCTAACTTTGAAGAAAAAAACATTCAACTAAACATACCTCTAACCATCCGCTATCTTTTCAATGCTCCTGCAAGTAATGGCCTAGACAGAGGCAGACATCTTGCAGTCAGAAGATAAACCTTCTGACCAACTCTGGAGGAAGGTCAGACTCCTAAAATAAATTAATTTCCCAACATGGCAACAGGGGACTTTTTTTCTTTTTTCCAGCATAGTTTAATCTCAAGGCAACTAGAAACTACTGTGAAATGCGTATTTAAGCTAAAAATGTAGGCAAAGAGTCAGTGATTATTCTCTCCCGTGCAGGGAAACATAGCATAGCTGCTCATTTTAGAAGGTTTGAAAAATGAGGCTGCTTTGTTATCTGCTCCAGAGCAGGGAGCTGGAGAACGGTAAAATGTCTTTATAATGGCATTGCTTTCTAAATCTGTAGCACTGCTAAGGCTCAGGGAAACTGATGGCCATACCAGATTGGCATTATGCTGTTTACTTTTTAGGAAGATACCACTCATTAACATCATTCTTTGCTATAGCCCCCTATTGCACGTTTGAGAAAGAGGTTTTGTACTTCAGCTACAAGCGGTTTTTGTGGGGAAAAAAAATCACTTCTTTAGAAAAAAAAACACTTGACCTCTTTCAAGTGAAAACTCCCTCAAATAGGATACATTCTTTATAGAGTTATACCACTGAACCAGACTGACTTTAGGACAGTACAAGCACACACATGCATCACTATACCTGCTCAGCCAGCTTGCCCAGCCTGTTTGGCTGACAGTGGGACCACAAACAGAAGTAACAGAAGCCATCAAAGTGTGTGAAACAGTGAAAAAGGGGAAGAAGAAAATACAAACAAAGAGGCACTGGAGACATAAGATACACACAGTAAGACAGAAAACAAAACTCATACTGTTTTAGAGTGAAAAGAAAATTCCCATTTCAGATTACTTAAAAGCCTGGCGTTTTAAAGTGGTTCACTGGGAAACATGCAAGTCCCAGTAAATGAACAAGAAGAGGCTTAAGGCAGATCATACATAATGTCTGCTGTCCTATCGTAAATCCCTCCTCCGTCTGCAAGTATCTAAATGCTACTTGTAACTTCAGAAATAATTTCTCAGTAGACCAGTCCAGTAAGGTGGTAAAAGTTGTTATTGATTTATTTGCATGCTAAATTGTATCAAATATTCAGTTTAGCTACAAATCTATTCATTTAAATTCAACAACATAAAATGTCAAATACAGTTATTGCTTTGGAAGAATGTGGGAAAGGGTAAAAGTAAACTAAAAAAAGAATGAAAACAAAGATAAAGAGGTATAAAAAGCGGAGAAAGCTTAAATGCCCAGAAGTCCTACATTATTCACAATTATCCTGGAATACTCTCCTGGAAAAAATGTTGGTTTGGTTTGGTGATTTTTTTGTTTGTTTGTTTCTGTTGTTGGTTTTTTGTTTGTTTGTTTTCTTAAACTAGCATAAAGCAGAGTATTCTACCATAAAAGAGACTGACGATTTCTCATATTGCTGCTTGTGAATTATCAGAAGTTCTTGATATCAAGATAGAATAGCACAGTGTTATTCTAAGTATGGTCTTCTAGATTATTAAGGCTGCTCTTAGATTACTGTCATAGGTATGTGCCTCCAAGTTAGACTGCACAGGAAGCTCTTACCTGGCCCCAAACTGATATTTTTCTACTTAGTTTGGACGGTTTGAACAATAGACAGCCATCATAATATTTTTAAATCCTTTTTCAGACAAGCCATTCAGAAAGCTATTTTTTGACCCCTGGCATCTGAAATATTCTATTCAAGGAATTTACAGTCTTTCTTCACAGTCTTCTTCATTTCATCTATATCCATATTTTTTCTATTTTTCTACTGATTCATAAAATCACTCTGGCCATATTTCTTTATAACTGGTTATCTAGAGGGTGTTAATCTTTTCTCCTTTAATATGTGTAAAAAAATAAAGAAACTAAATGAGCAGTTATGAATGACAACATATTTAAGAAGCTGTTGGTTAAATTACACATACGCGATTAGTGTCAACTGAATACTAAGCTATCAAAGACAAGTCTGGACAACTGCATGTCACTGTCTTCAGTCTGTGAAGCGGGGCTGTGTAATACACATGCCTATTCTCCCTCTCAAAGCTTCCCATTTTATACCTTTAATTGAAAAAAAGTCCAACTCTCATATGACGTGAGACAAACATATTTGCATGTTGATAGTGCTCATTTGAAATCTTTCAAAGTGAAAAGAAAACTGTCAACCTTGACAGTTTTCCTGGGTCTTTGAGGTAAGAGTTTTTATTTGAGGCACTCTTATCTTCATTTAATTCTACATATACATCAGCTATTTTTCAACAGGCAAAATGAATCACATGAAAGCTGAAATTGCATTGCTCAAAATATTTACCATATTTATGAACAAGAAGATGTGTATTTAATTTAGTATTGCTCCTGCATAGCAGAAAGGAAACAAGTTTTGTAATGCTGATCCTCCAAATTAGACAGGCAAATCAATACTATCATAATCCACAACTTCTAAGCTTATTCAACTTGGTGAAGAAGCAGCAAGCAATGGAGCTCTAGATTATGTAGTTTATTAGAAAAAAATAACACAGAGCTGAACATGACTTCCTATAAAGTTCCCAGAGATACTGTGTGCAAGTGTAAGAAATAAGCAGTTTAATCTCACCTGTAAGCAAATTGCTACGTTGACCCTGCACCCAAATGTAGTGCTCACTGCACGAGCAGAGAGGCCCAGGTCTTTGAATAACTTAGAGAAAGACTGTGTTAATGTAATCCTTGGTCTCCCTCTGCAACCACCATGCATGTTCGCACACAGGACAAGTTAACTCCTTTCATCTGGAGATTAAATAAAGAAAACAATACATTTTAAGTCTGAAATCAGCATTTCTACAAATCAGCATTTTAATTTGTGGAACTGGCTGTCTTTAAAAACTGACACGAATTGGTTAAACAATATGGACACAGACTGCATTAAGTTTGGCTCCATCCAAGCAGGACAGCCCTCTAAAACTGTGCCAAGCAGTTTTGTGGCACAGTGTGATGCACAAGACAGAAACCACTCACATCACATAACTGTGATACAGACACTCATCATTTTGAGCTGAAATAGCACAAAACATTATTGTGTCTCAGGAAGGGGCAGGCATCCACATGAAGCTCACAAGATGCCTGCTTGCTCCAAGTGCTACACAGTTCAGAATAAAGGAGAGCACTCAAGATGTTATGAACATCATCAGTATCAATATGAAACCACAGCAACTGGATGTGGGCCAAGATTCCCTTCAGTGAGGTCCAGGAGAACAGAGGAACAGAAGTTTTTGTTTGTTTGTTTGTTTTGTTTCTATACTGAGAATAAGCACAATGTAGCTGCCTTCCTGCGCGCAACAAGCTGCCAAACATTCCCAGCAGAGGTCCTGAGCAGCTTAGTTACTAAAGCCATGGAAACTCTCCTACGACTGAGACAGAAGTGCTTTCTCAAATCAATTAAACTTCAGTTAAGAGATTTCCCTCAAAATAAATGGGTGTAAAGTGTGTAATTACAGCCGTTAGGAAGATTACATCTGTTTTAGAATTCAATACTGTTTGTGTGAGAAGACCCAAAAGCAGGTGAGACTTGGCAAGTGTGGGGTTGGGCAGGCAAGGGGGTGAAGGTTTTTTTTTTTTTTTGCATGTGTGTTTGTTTTGTCTGTTTGGCTGGGTTTTTATTTTATTTTTGCCTTCCTAAGTATTTTGTCCAAAATTTCAGAAATACCCAGCAGCACAGAGGAGGCAAATAAACAGTTGAGAACATAAGATGTCTCCCCCTCAGAAATGCAAGAGATGAAACTTTCAGCAATCACAACATTTCCGGAAAAACAAGTGATAATTAAAAGCTCTCAAAGAAACACTTAGAGGACCATGTTCTACAGGACAAAATGAAGTATTTTTAGGAAAATACATGTATTTGTATGTCAGCGTGCTGAAAAGACAAGTCCACTTACCCGCAGCATGTCAGTCTGTGTTCCAAGCCCTTTGGTGCACATCTCCATCACCGAGTACGAGCAGAAAGTGACACGCACTTTGTATTGACTTACAGCAGACAACCAGAGAGACACATTGCTCTCCAGTTCCAGAGGAGGGACAAGAATAGATTGATGACCTGAATATACACTAAGGAAAAGAAGAAAACAAGCATGAAAATTTCAAGCCATCATAAAAAGTGAGAAGTTACATAAAGACAAAGGGAAGCAAACAACTACAGGAAAAGTGAGAGCTTGATATCTATATGAACTTCAACTCATCTCTTTAGAAAGCAAGCGTCTCACTGGGTTTTCAACTGATTAGTTGGCAAGGCACTATGGGTTAAAGTTAAGCCACAAACTTTAAGGTGAACTTATCTGTCCTGCAGTAAGTTGCATTGAACTACAGGCAAATAAATTCTCAATGCCTTGAAATTTAGGCAACTTTTCATTTTCACATATGTAAACTACAGTAAGAGAGAGGGTAAGAATACATGTGCCATCCCACAAACCTCTGCCTTCTTTGCAAAGCCTGGTTCCCATGGCAGGCTGTGGTTGCAGCTCTGTCTCTCAGACCTGTTATCTCTGTCTGCCTGCTAGGCATAGCATGTAGTCAACACAGCTTGCACGACAGGCATTGCCTGCCTAGCCTTGACCTAAGAATCAACATCACCCTGGCAGCTTTCACTGCGGACTCAGAGCTATGAGGAAGCATCCATGCTCTTTGGCTCCCACCTTACTCACACTCACTGCCCCTCCTCATTCTTCTCTCACCCTCTCCACAAGCGCCCAATATCCAGCACAGACTGTGTGCCTTGCAGCAAACGCCACTCACGTCTGCGTCTAGGAAAAGCACCTGTCTAAATCTGCATGGTGAATGAGAGGAGAGATTTGGTAGGAAAGATATTTCTGCAAGGAGCTGACAGACAGAATAGGAAACATGAACATTGTTCGGGGAGAGAGAAGTTCAAAACCATCTGAGTTTCAAAGAAAAGAGTTTCAAAGAGTTTCAAAGTTTTCAGAAGTTCAAAACCATCAGAGAGATAACCATGACAACACTTAAGTTCCTTTTTTCCCCCCTTGGATTTGGTGTCTAATTAATTCCACTTGCAAAACCAAAGTTACTTAAGTAACTGACTGACTTAAATGAACTCTTTTACTACAAAATGTATGTTGTTATGAATGTTGTATGTTGTTATGAAATGCCTATAAAAAGTTAATCTGGGGTTACTCTATATAGTCTCGTCCACTACAACTAGCTGGGATTCTACAGAAGCGAGGAGAAAGATGGGGACGTGAGAAAACCTATGATTCAGTAACATACCTGCACAAGCACCATAGTGCAAATCCCAAACCGCAATAAGGGTCAAGGCAGATGGCAATCTGACGCGAAGGGTATAGCTCACACTGTAGCTTTATAGAACGACATAAGGCACTTGTAGCTGCATGTGACATCTGTAAGAAGAAAGCAGGCTGTCTTCAAGGATTTTTTTAAAAAGGGGTATCACATTTAATACCAACAGAAATGTTTGTTGTAGAAGATACAGCAACTGGTAGTGATTCTTTTTACATGCCTGTGAAACAGGAAAGGGATACAAGCCCAAATTTTTAGCTACTTTTCAGGCTATCTGTAAGTGATATCTGTGATGTCAAATAATGTCAAGGAATGTCTAATATTGCTGTGATAAATCACAACTGAAAACATTTGTGAACTTCACCACAATCACCCTCCCTTTAGTCCCCTCAGTGATTCCTCACATACAACCAGGTAGGAATGAATGCTTCCAAAAAGTGCATCAAGAAACTTTAATGTCATGCAAATTTTAGAACAAGCCTTTTGAACACTAAGATGACCCACTGGAGGAGGAATGAAAGTGGAATATGCCAATATATAAGGAAATTAAATTTAACAGTCTCTTTTCAAGTACTCTACCTTTACTCCTGCTAATATGCCAGTAGTAGACACGCTGAAGTCCAAATATGCCAACATATCTGGAGATGCAGGTCTGAAAATATTAGTCAGCTTCTTTTTCGGCATATCATCTACAGAGACCACAGGATTAAAATATATCTTTACAGAATTAACACTGGATGCTTTCTATAGGTTCTGGATGGCTATGTCAATGCAATGCAAGAGACACACATTTAATTAGGCAGCTATGATTTTTGTTGTTGTTGTTATACCAGTCTCCAACTTATATACATTTTATTTTATCTAGTGGGCAAACATTCTGTACCTGTATCCAAAATAGTGGGCCAAGTCTTAATATCTACAGCTGCCGCAGCTTCCTTGGACTTCAGAAGTTTCATTATCACTTGTGTGGTAAGTATACATGCAGACTTACTGACCTGTAAAAACAAAACAAAACAAAACACGGCATTAAAAACACTTGTGAAACCAGTTAACAAATTCTCCAGTAATTTCATATCCATGCAAACGAGATAACTAGTAAGCTGAGTACATGAAGAAAAGTAGCGGAAGTAAAACAAAATAATTTACAACAGCAGAAAGAACATTTTAAACCATTTTTAAAAAAGTATTGATTGACTCAGTCACGGCACACTGATTTTCTTCTGGCTTGTTTTACATTGAGTGTGGCAAAATAATTTATCAGGCAATGTCACTATCTGCATCAACTGACCTACACCCACCACAAACATTAAAAGAGAAATGTCTTATACATACCTCTACAATCATTTTGACAGTGGGCAGAGTGGTAGCAAGATTCTGTGGATGAGGTGGGGCGAACGGTGATAGGTATACAGCCAGCATATAAGCAGCCATAGAAAGTCGCTATTAAGTCTATGCCTGTAAAGAGTATTTGTGAAATTAAAGCTATTTTTATCAGAACAAAAGGCCAAAACCCTTTCAGCAAGATCAAAATATGCACTGAGAAATCTTATTTTATTAAGATTAAGGGATTTGTCACAAAGGTCTTTTCAAAGCAACCATCTGTTCATGGGCCACACCCAATCCTATAAGGTTAAATAATTTGTATTTGAGAGTAGCAAAAAGTATTTAAAATCTAAAAACTTAAAATTTGTATAAATTTATCTTCATGGACAGTAGCATAACAAAATATATAAAAAAACAAGGTACTGTAAGGTTATTGAAAGATGACTCAAATTCTTTTAAAGTATTTTTTCACAATTGTAACTATGAAATACTCAGTCATCCTAACTTTTAGAGGATTTTTTTTCCTGAGGTACACTTGTAAATACACACTAATAATGCAAGTCTGAGGTCCAGATTTCACTTCTGTAGACCAGTCATATCAGAAAAGAACAGGTGGTCATGAAAATACCAACACTGGACATCCCTAATCTTACTTGTCCATGGATACATATCCCAGTTATTATATGATTCAATTTTCTGAGGCTGAAAATCCAAGAATTTTTCATGTGGTTTAGATCAAACTATATTTGCTTACTGTCCAGACCTTGGAGTGTGTTAAATAAAAACTTTGGTAAATTCGTTTGGACATTTTGAGAAGCAGGCTTATTAATAAAACAAAGTCTCTTCCCTTGAAATGTTAAGGTCACACACTATATCAATATATTAAAAGGATGTTTGAATGTTTTCCTTGGCAAGAGCTATTCTTTTCTTATGATGTCTGCTTTGATTTTTCCTGTTTGTGTTGCCTACCTGGAGGATAAACTAGGGCTACATGGTCACCAACATTCAGTCGTCCTTTCTCCATCAGTGCAAACTGCCACTCTCTCTGCTCTCTTGTGCAAATTGTATGCATGATGCAGTACTAGTTACAGTGCCCTGCAGAGAACAGAGGCAAACTTCAGAAAACTTTGCAGAGAAAACATTTTGACGCTGACTAAAGTACATGCTGCAGATGCAATGTTTCCATTTCATTGCAGTTGTTTTAACAATGCAGCAGATTTAAAGACTCTGTCAAAATATGCTTCACATTTCGGAAATTGGTATATGAACTTTTAGCATGTTAGAGAATTCTCAGATATATCAGAAGCAGTTCTTAAATGTATTTGGTACCACAAAAATAATACCTTACAAATATTGAAATTTATAGTCCAAGGGAGGAAAAAAACAGTAGTATCACAGTTGTTTTTAGCAGCAAGTGAAGCACTTCATACTGCTTTGTTTCATTTCAGAGTGTATGAGCATGGGTTACAGAAAGCTATCAATCAAACACTGTTTTCAAATTGTTAATGCTACCCTGACTACAGTGCTTTCCTCTTATTCAACAACTCTTTATTCTATTTCCTCATCTCCTATTACCTTCTTCTGAAGATTGGTAGTGACTGTAATCATTTCTGTTCTACTGTGTGGAGAAGGGGTCTAAGAAAGGGGCCCATATAGTATCATAGAATGGCCTGGGTTGAAAAGGACCTTAAAGATCATCTAGTTTCAACCCCCCTGCTCTGGGCAGGGCTGCCAAATATATGTATCTGGAAGGCACTGTCCAAACTTATGTTTACACTGTGAGATCACACAGTGCATAAACAGCAGAGCCCAGAGGCTTTGGCTCTGCTGTATCATAGCTAGGCTAAAAACCTTAATGGTTTCTCTACATTCACAACAAAAGAATAATAATCACAAAATCTTAAGTCAACCACAGAGCTTCTGGAACAGAGAAGAAGGCAGGTATGCACCTGGTCAAAAACTTCAAATTACAGGCAATTAAATCCTACCCTCCTATCTCCTTCCAATGGCACTTTATCCAGGTGTACATACAGTGGCTGACTAAGCAATCAAACCTCACAGCTGTAGGTTACCTGAAAGTTACCTTATCTTTCAGGAATTAGGTGACTATGGAACTACTCTACCATACACACCTAAATCTCCAGGTTTTGCAATCAGCATTCTCAAGAGTGTGAAGAGAACTCTGCAATGCCTTTGATACAGATTTGCTATTAAAAGGACAGAGAAGCAACCAGAGCTGCAGTTCGTATGCACTGTCACCACGACATCAGTGCACCTGGATGTTGTAGAAAGCACATTTCCTGCAACTATGTATTTGGACAGTCTTCAAATGGAAACAGCTGTATCTTTGGATAATTTAGGCATTCACAAAAAAGCCATGGAGATTACTGAAGGCTTAATCCAGATTTTGATGTGAAGACAGTGAAGGTCGTTTTGCTTCCCAGTCTTAGGAAATGATTTATCCTTTCTGAGACTACAATCTGATATAAGAAAAACTGGTAGGACAACCACCTCAGAGGGAAACAGAGACTTAAATCAAGCCTCCCCACTATAAGATAAGGATTATCACAGCAAATGTCTGTTACATAAGTATCCAGTTTCACATCCAAAACAAGCTGCCTCAGCCCAAACTGATCCAAAGCCTAATCTGATGCAGAACAGCACTGTCATCCAGCTCGGTTTTACTAAGAAAACTTGCTGAAGTGCAAGTCTGTGAGCTAATCATGCACAATAAGAACAGTAAAATCAGACAAGGAGATGGGAACTTTAGCAGCCCAAGGACTTGGGAGAAAATAGTGACATGAAAAGGTATGAAACAGAAGGGTTTCTCATGTGGAGTGGTGAATACACTAATGTTTAGCATTGCAGCTTATTAGTCCAAGCTATTTACGGCACGTGTTCACCGTAAGATAATTTATTTGTGCTTAAATTCTGTATCACCTTTTTGCAGAGTCGCCCTTTGTCTTTTTGCAAAAAGTAAAAGTTGCCTGAACAAAGTGACCCAGAAAGGGACTTCTTCACATTAGAAAACTTCCCTCTTTACTCTGAGAGGTAAACCAATTCTACGGATGGCTTTTAACTATAACCATAATGAAGCAGTTTCACATAATAAAGAAGCTTCTTATGCTAAACCAGAGTCTCAGGAGAAAAGTCAGAACTTTGAACCATGTCCTAAACCATTTTGCCTGTCTGAACAAGAGACCCAAAGGCAAATCCCTTACTTCACAGGACTGTTGCTGGACCTTCTGGAAGCCCATTTGTTATCTCACATATCTGCAGTACAGTACAGCACAGGGTAGACCCAATTTGTCACTGGGCTGTTATCATCATTGGAAGAGTAGCTAGTGAGTACAGGCTCAAACCAAATTGACTCCTGGAGACTAATCTTGCCTCCTGGAAAGAAAGGAAGGTAGAACAAGGGGGGAAAATATGCCAGAACAGAAGCAGAAGAATCTAAATCATCTGAATATTATGAAATACACACAGCAGTACTGCTCCTCAACCTCAGGGATGCTGAAATACTGAGGAACATAAAAAAGCAGTTTTGGGGTTTTGTACACCTCCTTACAAAGTGTTGGATGCTTGGGGTTTGTGTACACTCCAAAACTACTGATAGTCAAGTACAGAACAGAGTGACTACAAGCAAATATGATCTATCTGCTACGAAACAAGACTGTTGCCTTGTCATATATCATAAGGGCTAGAAAAGCCCTAATAATATGTATATATAAATATATATACACCGCTTGTGCTCCAAAATTGAAGCATTTACTTATTCGTGTTTGAGTAACATCCTTTTTAGGGGGGAAAGGCTAATAAAGACAAGGCATCAGTGTCTCCTGAAGAGTATGCAGTGCTTCTGGAAAACAGGACTCCAAAGTTGTTCCGGGGGCTCTCTGCCTAGGCTCTGTATCTTCTAATGAAAAAAACCCTCCAGCTGTGATTTCCTCTTAGCCTTATGCTCAGAAACAAAGACAAAACTGTGACTTACATTAATATGACGGAAGTTGTTTTCCAGCAGGAAACACAACTGCTGCCATGTTTTTAAGTTAGAAATGCAAAACGCACACTAGAATTTTAGACATGGAATAAAATTCCAGATGTAGAAAAATTATGCTGCTTTCTAACCACCAATGATTTATATTTGCTTCAGAACCATGACATCACACATTAAAATAACTTGAAGCATTTTAGGAAAAAGACTTCTATTTGTTATTGTCTTAGAATTCTTGGAGATCTTGGAGGTCTTTTCCAACCTTAGTGAATCTAATTCAAACAATCCTTTACTGATCTTGACCTTAAAGTAAAATCTAAGATGCATTTCACCTTGGAATTCAACAACAAGAAGAGGGGATGATCTGGAGTTGTCTGAGCTCGCCACTGAAGAACATCTGCTAAATACAGGAACTGAAACAGAAAAAGAATAATAGAAAACATTCAGATTCACTACAATGCCCCATGCTTAGTTTCAGCAGAATACCATGACTGTTCTTCCCTAACTTTGAAGAAACCAACTCAAATATTTAATATTACTAGGATGCTTGAATTACCTTTCTTGCCTGATCATTATCCTCCAACTGGGTAACATCTCTCCCTGAGGCTTGTGCAATTCTCTTTCCAGCAACAAGGTTTCCTACTATCATTGAAGCAGGACCAACATCTGCATTTTAAAAAACAGTCCAAATAAGAAAAATAATATGTAATAAACATCCAACAATCAATAATTCAGACTGCAGATTGCTATAAATGCCACTTGGAATATAGACAGGAAAGATGAAAAGCTAAAACCAAAGATCATATTCCATAGAATAAGAGAGAGGAGGATAATATGGTACACTAAAGCAGTCTAGTACTGACTCAATAAGCTGTGGTCTATTTGTACTTCTGTTCTCTTATGTGAGTTACAGTATGTAAGAAGACTCGTCTGTGCAAGATTGCCAGTACTGGAACAATTTACAATATAGTTATGGAAGCATGAAAATGGGACATGCTGTCTGTCTTTGCATTTACCTGGATTCAAGGTAGACCATAAGGCCCCCACCTGAGCTCTAGGCTGCTCTGACAACACCACTAGCTCTGCCAAGTTAGGCATCTTGAAGCCATCCAAGATGCACAACCCTGAGCTCTCACATTGCTACCAGGTCACTCTACACATGCCCTCAGAAACAGACACGTAGACCTAAGCAACATGTTCTGTTTTACTTACCTGGTTGTTTCTGTCGAGGCTTAGGCAGGTTAGTAACGCAAGTATGTGGACACATCAAGACATTACAAGGGTGCAGAGCACCTTCTAAAAAGCGCTGCTTGGTTTCTGAAACATGAATTCCTCCAAGTGGTGCCTTTGGCAAAGTGTTGGCTGGCACCAAGGCAAGACAGTAGACGCCCACTTGGTGAATGCTATCAATTGCCTTGATGGAGAGAAAAAAAAACAAACAACAAAATATTCCACATTATCAACTGGGATGTAGATAAAGTAAGAATTCTAGTCATTTAATAACATTAAAATTTTTACTTGCACCATAATTTGCAAATAAAGGGTCCAATTCTGCACTCACTGAACTCATAGAAGTTGTGCCATGACTTCAATGGGAGCAGGAGCAGACCCAGGACTTTGCTTGTGCACGCTATCAATGGGATGCCACCTGCACATCAGGGATTAGGAAAGTCTCTTAAAAGTGGGCAACAAGTGCAGAGATTTTAAAAAGCCAAAACTATATCACAGCAAATTTAGCACGTATGGCACGATCACAAAAGCACAGTAGAACATAAAAACCACAAAAATAGGAAGGGAAACATCTTGCTGCCTAAAACTTAGGTGTCCATTTTAGCTATGACACTTTTAAAAACAGAAATAACTAAATTTTCTCTTGTGAAAAACAGCTTATTACCAGGTATTCCCTCCAAAAAGATTAAAAACTGAAATTAGACAGAAACTGTAACTACAGAACTGTGTTGTCCTTAAGAGGTATCTATCTTTTTTCCCTTGTTTTCTCCAGTTTTCCCTTAATTTGTCCCCTCTACAGAGTCTTCTTCTATAACTGTGCTCTCACTTTTTACTTCCTTATAACTGCTCAATTCATTCCGAAATCCTTAAATGCAACTACCAGAAGTCCACTCCCTCCTGACCCCTACAGAAGCACAATACAGTAAGCAAGGGGAAAAAGTTTTCACTGCGTACTGTTGGAGATGTAGAATAAGAACATTAGTGACTTAGATTTTAGGGTCTATTTTGCTAATTGGCACTAAGTAACCTTAAACATTTTCAGTCTTAACTCTCCCAGCCAGTATGAAATCAGCAGAAATACATAGAATTAAAACAGACAGAAACCGTCATTCTAGTAATACTAAGTTCAAAAACATTCTGAAAAGAAGTCTTACTTTTTACAATTTTTTTTTGTTAACTGTCAGCTCTGAAACACATTCTAAGTCAGCATATTGTAAATCTAGTTACACTGAAAGTTTTTTCTTATGGAAAACAGATGCTCTAAGATTCTCATTTCATTCATTAGCCTTATTCACCTGGAAAGAGAGAAAGGACAGATCTGACTACCTGTAGAACCCTGCTCATCCACTGAAAACTATCCTCCTCTGATGCATCAGGGCGCTGCTCTGCCACAAGCACTATTCGATCATCATGCAAAACGGTCACAGAAAAAACTGCTATCCTAAAACGCAAAGGATAGAAGAATGATAGGATGCAACATATGATGAACATAGCATGGCTTATTATAATATGGCAATGACTGCAATCTTCAATGGTACTGCTTCAACACACACAAGTATTATTCATGCCAGATCATTGCAAAACCACAGACAAATTTAGAACAAATGCAAGTTTATTTCTGTAAAATTCTATTGGGGGTCAAGTGAATTTGCAGTCACTAATGTAGTATGTGTTTAACGTGGGCAGGTTCCATACATGCAAGGGCTAGGCAAACCTTGCCTATATAGCTCCATCATGCACACTAAACCTGTTGCTCTTACGTACTTCATCTGTCCTGAAAGACAACAATTATGCCAAATTACTGGCTAGCATGTCTAGTGATGTTTGCACTGATTAATACTTACTCCCCTTTTGTGAATTAAATTAGTTTTAGGCTTGCAACTTCTAGGACAAAATATTAATCATGTCTTAACCAGGTATCTGCCATTATTTTTATGACATGTGAATTGAGCAAGTGATGCAAAAATGATGAGAGCTCGACTTTGTGAGTTGGTAATGGTTCTGTGTCACTGTCACAGCTGCAGAAGAACAATACTTGAACTAAAGGATTCTCAACTGAAGAGCAGTAAGGTTGTTGATACAGCACACACACTCTCTGAAAGTCTTTCAACAGCACTTCCAGTTTGTTCTTTAGAAGGTTGCAAAGCTCTTCCCTAGGCCACTTTGCGTAAGACTGCTCGGGTGGACAAAGGGGAGTTGTATTTTACATTCTGTATCAAGCTTCATTTGACTGTCTTCAGAGAAGCTTTGAAAGAAGTTTTAAACAGACACTTAAAGTTTGATGTTTATAATATCTGAAGATAATTGTAAATTATACAGAAATCTAATATGCAAGAAGCAGGATGTCACTATTTGTCTTCCAAATTAGCAGTGACAGCCGAGTTCTTATTTGGCATACCACAACCTAGTGCTATCTTTCCTGGAAAGTACACATGTAAAAATTCACATGAGGAACTCCCATATACACTATATTGCTTGTTCATTGCTTGCAGATGAAAAAAGAGCAACGAAGTTCAATCAGTGGTGGTGGAGTTTATAATATACTCACCTTCCCCGGTAGACAAATTTCATTGGTTCTACTGCTAATGCTGTGGCTACTACATCATCTGCATTATGTCTGCGACCACTAACTGTCATTAGGCCATCCAATTTTCCTACCACAAACACCAAATAGTCCTGAAAAGAAGACAAGATTAGAAAAAGAGAAGGAAAAACCTCCTGGCAATATGCCTGACTAAAACCAATGATATTCACAATATTGGTATAAGGTCACTGCCCTGACATAGAATTGTGCTCAGTGCATCTATGGTCACACAGGAGCCAGCTCGCTGCCTACATGGGCTGCACAGCTCAAGGTATATAGACACTGACTTCCAGCATGGACTTGAAATAGTATCACCACAGCTGCCACTAGTCAAGAGGCAGTTGAAGACATGGGCCAACTATTACTGAAAATAAATGAAAATACTGCTCCCTTAAGGGGTAGATGCTAGCTTGTTTCACTCTGGCTTCACTTCCTCTGCAAGCTGTCATAGGAGCTCTTCTGTTCTGTTTCCCCACTGGCAACCTGTCTCCTCTTCATTATATACCAGATTACTGGGGTGGGCATGTGTCATTCAGAGGTGGGAGTCAGGAAAAAGTGAGGCCAAAACTGCTCATTCACACTTACAGGACCCACAAAGCCAAGTAATCCTGTCTTGTAAAGGGTTGATCTGAAACAGGCACACCGGTGGCTGTCACTGGAATGGCCTGAAAGAACACAGAAGAAATATTCACACACACAGTAGTAAGAAAACTGAAGTTAAAATACTTTCTGCCTCTGTTTCATTGCAGCTGAAAAAATCAGCTGAATAATTACTTGATGACAACATTCACTATCATGTCAAGTATGAACAACATCTTTTAGAATAATGAAGAACACACCCGTCCATCTAACTCAGGTGGTTTCCTTGCCTTTTTTTTCTTCAACTGTTGCATTACATCAGGTATCTCATTGGTGTTCTCACTAGCTAACAATAGTGCTGAAAGCTAAGGTGTTTAAGATGTTAAGATTAGGCAAACTGACAGAAAGAGGCTTTTTTGAAAATGAAGATCATGGTCAGGATTTCTCTCACCTCTCTGCTAGAATTCCATACTTCAGCCAAGTCTTCAAATTTTCACCCACTGCAATATACTGCAAAACTACTACTTCCCCTCCTTTTTTGCCAGAACAGGGAAAAATTGAAATTAGGGTACCACTGACTGTGAGGAAAAATCTGGGCAGAAAGAGCTCTTTTGCTTTAGCTTGAGAAACTGTAATGATTATGACTTACATCCTTACTCTCTCCATCGAAATACCCAGGAACATAATTTCACATATCCGAACTTTCTGGCATTCTAAGCATTGTAACAAACAAACACTAGAGTTCACTTTGAAGAGTACATACTACTTGCAATACACAAATGAAGCTTTTTCAATAATTTATTTTATCTGCACAAATGCAAATTGATTGTATGAAGAAGCTCACAAATACCAAACTAATTTCTCTCTGTCCCAAGCTATGCACCAATAAATTGAAATATCTTCAGGTAACTTTACATAAGACTTATGGGTTAATACAGAATGGAGATAAATTTAAATGCCAACACGGACACAACACTGGATTGCAGAATATATAGGCAGCTGACTGCCTGCTGATGGTCCTTTGTATTTTGGTTGTAAGAGAAGGAATTTCAAGTTCTGACATGAAGAATGAAGGACAGTGTATTTCACCATGGCTTTTTATTTAAAAAAGGAAAGTAATAAAAAATAAAAAGTAGAATAAATAAAAATGAATGAATGAATAAATAAATAAATAAGTGGAAGAAAATATATGATTTTCAAGAAGAAATACCAGAGTTACAACAATTGAACTGTACATTACACAGAGAAATACAAACCTCAAACACATTTTTGGTGATTCCAAGAAGGCCAAAATATGCCATTCCAGTTGCACCTGAATTCACACATATTTCTCCAACCTCATCAGCTTTACACAGATAAGGAGTCCCATCCACCTTCACGACACAAACATTTGCTAAAGGAGAGGAAAAAAAAACAGAATCATAACATTGGTATATTTCAGCAACTGATACAGAAGTTACTTGGCTACTGGTAGACAAATAAAAATTTTAATATACTTTATCTACCAGCTACAGAAAAAACACAGCATGTAAGAGAGCTCTCTTTCTGACAGCCTGTGCAATATGATCTCTGAGATGAAAGATGCAAGTTTGCAAACGCATTTTTTTTAACAGCGCTTCACAGCCTATGTATCAGCTGCAACTGACTCCAAAACTGTAGCAATTGCTTTTCAATATGAAGGTAGGTGGCTTCTTCAAATTAAAGCTCATATGAGAATAAAGATGAAAAAGAAAAGATATTAAATTACAGACATACCACTCCTTTTATTTTATTATTACACTTTTGTTTTCATAGTATCATACCTTAAGTTATATGAGAAACACATTAGAAATGGAGAGAAAATTAGGCCATTATATTTTCTCACTGCCAGGTCATGATTTTTCTGCATTATGTCCCATCTTCTTTTAAAGCAGTCTTCCAACTACCATCTTTCAGAGAGATGTCTCTTGCTGAACCTAATCCCATGACTACACATTATTTCTTTCCAAGCTTCAGTGTGACGACTTCATCTTCTTCAGTGTGACAACTTTCTTCAAATCATTAAGAGTATTTAATTTCATAAAGGTCCTACTACTATTATCCTCCTGTTACTTAGAAGAAAACCAATTTTCTTCTGAAATCTCAGATCTTCCAACACTGACATTTTCTTATTTTTAATCATGGAAATACACACTTGTAAACCAAATGTAACACTGATCTTTGCTCTGGCCACTGGTTATATATCTGACTTCTGAAGCAACTGTTTTTTAGAAGTTTCTCTGGCAGGAACCTTTTCTCTGGCAGACCCTTTGCTTATAGCGGTTGGGATTTGTCTCTTCCCATCACCAAAGTGAAAAGAAAAAGGATAAGAAAGGAGAAGGCACAACAGAGCAACGAAGTTTAGCTTAGCACTTACAGACAAGATTAAAAAGAAATCAAAAAGGTCATCTTAGCCAATATGAAATAAACAGAGCCTTTGAAAAACAACGCAAACTATGCCATGAATTAATATTCTGCCCTTTCCCATTGCACCTGCTTCCAATCCAGATTATCAGAGTATTTTGTTGTCAAGTATACTGTATGTAAAAAGGAAAGATTTCTATCAGGACCCTTTGAATGTTTTGGACATGGAACATATCTCAGATATGAAACCTAGATAAGGCTGACAACAGCCATTATGAAGGAGTGTATTACTGCATTCCAATTTAGCCAGTCTTAACTGATACTACAGACAGCCCTTACTTTTACCATTGTTCAACCAGAACAAAAAGAAATCCTAAGTGGAACATAGCACATTTTATCTGAAATTAACACATGATACAGCCAGTTCTGCTGCAAGCATGGACCAAGTTGCTAGTTGATAAAGCGAATAAGGACATTGTCAAGTCTCAGTGAAGTATTCAGTCCTCAACAACTTATGTCTGAACAGGAAAGACAGTAATTCACCCTACAAGTAGACCAACCTCTAGATCATCTTGGTTTCATAAAAATTAGATAATTTTTAGAACAACAGATGTTTATTAATAAAGAGTGTGGGACCCTGTGATATTAACCTTCGCTGACCAAAGAAGGAGACTGCATGGTCAATGGCTGGTACAGCTCCAACTCCAAAGCAGAACAAGAGTTTCAGCTGCTGAAAATATGTGTGAACTACGAGGTTGGAAAGAACCACCAGTTCATAATTTAGTCATTCAGAAAAACTCACTAGAAACATTAGAAACATTTAAAAAGGCAGTTTATACCTTTGTGACAAATTGAAACAGATACTTTATTACCACAAGAAATAATAGTCTTCAACTCATTCACAGACACAGAGAGCACAGCCGATTAGCCTGCGGTTCTGAACTGATGATCCATCCATGAAGCCTAAGGACAATCCTATCACCCTGATCAAGTCAAAAAAATACTTACCAGTAACCAACGTATGATATAGGTAGTCTACACATACATTCTAACAGCAGGCATAGTTCTGCCTTGCCATGTGTTACTGCAAGGTTTTCCTTTTGCAGTACCTGTAGAGCCTGTACTTGGGCTTCTTTTTTTCCTGCTTCATGTGTGCTATACAAGAGAGCGCATCTACCACCATTTCAGTCTCTCAACAGCATCGCATCTGAAAAAGAATTAGAGAAGGGAAAGGTAGATGGGACAGGAATGTACATGTGGACTACACATCATGAAGAATACTGATTACTGGTAGGAAAACTTTCTTCAAATGAGTCCACATGTACATTCTTACAGATGGAGTCTCAGGAGTTAGCCCTGCCACAAGATTTCTGGCAGAGGATAAGAATCCTACTGTGCAAACAAATGACCGAACTGATACCCTTACTGAAGACTGGACTTAGCTTTGAATATTTCAGGAATAGCACCACATGAATGTGAGAATGTTGGAGGTCTGCACAGCAGATAGCTAGAACAGAAAACTACTGCCACCAAAGATGCTTGATATGTGTTAGAAAGTGCTTTCATTCCATTTTCATGGTTTCATAGCAGATCCATATGCAACTGTTACAGTGTGCCAATAGTGGAATTCCAGGATCTTCTTGTAGGAAGCAAGTCTTCCTGAAAGGCCTGGGGCCATGAAAATAAAGAGAGGGCCCTCCTAGCACTGCAGGTGTTACAGCTTCTGTTATAGAAGCAGGAAACCTCAGGAAAAATAACAAAAAGCTAGCATAAAACACCTCTAACCACCACTGTTGAAGGCACTCACAGTAGTTCCAGAGAAACCTAATCCTTGAAGAAAACAGCATATGAGGCTGTTCAATGGAAGGACCTGAATATTTTCCCACTCTTCTGGAAAGGGCATTAGGCATAAAGTAAGGGCATTCCTAGACAAAGATGAACAAGAATCTAGACTCTAAAGGTGGTCATGCAAGTATCCAGAGCACAACATTTAAATTGGAAGAGAACATCTTATCTTAACTGTACCCATCACCACAGATCTCCAAAAGTAGATCTATAGTGGGAGGATGTTGTGCTGTCACATGACAGTCTGAAGCCAAATGGAACACAGAACTGACTACTATGATAAATTCTGAGGGCTAAGATGGAATACTGTTTCTTCACATTCGCAATGTAAGGAATAAGACTAAAAGCATCATGAAGTTGTCCTGTAACAGCTCCTTTCAAAAATCAGTAAAAGGCACTGAGATATAGGAACTAAATTTTTCTGCAATGAAGAGGCATCATGATGACCACCAGAATCTGCATAAATGTTTGCTGAGACACAGACATCCACAAACTGATGACAAAGCAAGCATCCTAACATCCTGTTCTTTTTGCAGAAGCTTAAAATCTGGCTCCAACCTAAAATTTTCTGTTTGAATGTAAGAAAGTAACTGCTGCAGCACTTTTTCTATGAACCAGGTTTTGTATGATTAGGAGCTGTAGGGATATAGATGATCTGGATTAGATAGGGTTATTCTACTGTCAAAGAAACAATGTGAGGACAATTTCTGCAAAACAATGGAAATGGTAAGCAGCAGGGAGGCAAAACTGAGTCCCCCTGACCAGCCACATCCTAGCGTAAGATACTATAAGCTTCCAAGATGATAGGTGACATGTCAGTTGCATCCCAATTGATGGGAAAGTTGGAGGCTGAAAACAGGAAGAAGAGAGGTTTGGTACTCTCACTACCATCTTTACCAGTCCAATTTGAAAAAAAAAAAAAAAGAACTAAAGACCATTATGAGCCGAATACTGCTTCTTACCAAGGTTGCTTCCGAGACAGAAAGCATGCAAAATAGCCCAAGCTCATCAACGGGTGAGACGAAACATCATCCTTCCAGGAGCTACATAGTAGTTTTCAGGGAAATGTGTACTAGATTCTCTCCTACAAATTCCCAAGCTATCTTTCATGCGGACATTTCTTTGTGGATGCTTGCACTTCCCTGGTGGCTCTTGTGATTGGCATTCATGCTAGATAATCAAAGTGAACAGCCAAGGCAACTGAAGAGAATATAGCATCTAGAGTGGCCTATGGGTTAAACAGCAGCAACATAAGACATCATGCTGGTGCTACGGGGTCTGTCTTATTTGCTGATTAAGACACTATAAGAAGGTGGACCCACAGTGTCTCAGAACGAATAGCAAGGTCTGCAGAAAAGGAGGGCAGAAGCGGACACTTTATGTCCATGACCTTTTAAGCAGCTGGCTCCTGAATAAAGCACACCAGGGATCTTCAAGGGTACTGAAATCAAAACCATTTGGTTTGACTGAACAAGC
Source organism: Cygnus olor (assembly GCF_009769625.2). Lineage (NCBI taxonomy): Eukaryota > Metazoa > Chordata > Aves > Anseriformes > Anatidae > Cygnus > Cygnus olor. The sequence goes on along the minus strand of NC_049174.1, from coordinate 12,181,464 downwards.
CTCAGCAAGACTACTTGTTCTTGGCTAGGAGACTACTTTCATAGCACATTTCATGGAATTATAGAAAAGCCCAGCTTGAAAGGGACCTGAGATCTAGTCCAACCTTCATTTGACCAAACAAAATTCAGGAATGTGAGCTCCTATGTTGTAAGATATTTGAATGACTAAGGCATATAGTGACTTCCAATATCTTACAGAATTATTCAGTAAGTATGGAATACAGCCTTCAGGGACAGCATGACACTCAAATTAGGCCTTTGGTGAAAGCACTGCAATCTAAAGAAAGGGAAAAAACAGGGAAAGATCAAGACTCATCAGTCTGCAGAGTAATTCAAAGTGACAAGTGACAGGCAAGGAAATGGTGGTATGTTCTCTCCTGTGTGCCAAACACGAAGTGAGAAGGGACAGAGCACATCCTCCATGATACTACACAGGAAAAAGCATAAAACTTACAAGGCAAGGCACAAGTATATCCAATACTAGAATGTACACGCAGACTCATTTGAAAGAATTCATTAAGTTCTTTAAGACAACAATTTCTTTTCATTTGACATAAATCTGATTTAAACAACTGCTTGTTTTTGTTTTTGTTTTTAAAGAGACAGCCACAGGGAACAAAATTCTTAGATTATCACCTAGAAAGCACCCTCTTATCTATGTTCTGACTTAAAGAATGTACAGAGATGTTTCTGCTAAACTATACTTTCAGACATGGAATTTTTATCATTCTGTCAAATTGAAATTAATCTGCCCTATAGACTAATAGCTTGATGCTGATGAGAGTTTTAAAACAGTTAATGAATTAAGTCACCTAACTTCAGCTTAACCTACAAGTAGTTTTGCCACTTAGCACTATCTTTTAAAACATCAATAGCCATCCACAACAAGTCATACCACTTCAAGGCATAAGACAGATACACACTTCACTATCCCTCATATCAGACAAGTCACTCCATGTTTCTCACTAATGTATAAAATCATGATAGTGATTACAATTGGCTGTAAATGACATCTTAAAACATATCAGCTTAGATCTCTGAATATTAACCAGCTTTCTTGGGCCTCTCTCCTCCCCGGAATGTTATCCCACGGGACTCTTTCAAGCCAATTCATGAAGAGGCCAAAGTCTCCTCTCCTTAAGTCCAGCATTGTGATCATGCTTCTTCCCTGCTCCTTCTTCTCATGATCTGGAATACTGCTATCTCATGATCACTGTAGTCTTCAACCTTCACATCCCCAATGATCTCCCCTCTCCTTTTTTTGTATGAGGTCCAGCAGAGCACCTCTCCTCAGTGACTCCTTTATCACTTGTGTCAGGAAGCTGTCATCACTGCACTCCAGGAACCTCCTGGATTGCTTATGCCCTCCTGGGTTGTCCCTCCAGCAGGCATTAGGGTGTTTGAAGTCCCCATGAAGAGCAGAGCCCATAGATGTGAAGATGCTGTTGGTACAAGGCCTCATCCACTTCTTCCTGGTCAGGTGGCCTAAAGTAGAGACCCACTACAATGTCACCTGTACAAATCTGCTCTACCCTTACCCACAAGCTCTTAGATGGCTCTTCATCCATCCCCAGGCAGACCTCCATGCACTCCAACTATTCTATCATGTAAAGGGAAACAACTCCTCCTCATCTTCCTAGCCTTTCCTTCCTAAAGAGCCTTCCACTGCAACCCTCCAGCCATGAGCGTTCCCGTGTGATGTGATTTAGGTATTCCTGCTCTGGCAGGGGGATTGGACTAGATGATCTTTCAAGGTCCCTTCCAATCCCTAATATTCTGTGATGAGAGCCATCCCACCATGTCTCTGTGATCCCAACACAACTGTAGACCCACAACTGCACACATCTACTTGCTCATGTTTATTCTTCATGCTGCGTGCATTAGTGTAAATACACTTCAGAGAGGCATCCCAGCATGCTGATTTCCCAGAGTTTCAGTGTCACAGATTTATTAAGAGGAAATACCAAAATTGCCGCCTCCTGAATTTTTAAGTTATTATTGTTAATTGCATATCCAGCACCAGATAAAACATATTCTTCACAAAGATTCTAGAGCAATTCAAAATGAGAGTCTGGCAGCAGCACATACACTCACTACTAGTTTCAAAGATGAAAAATTTCAATGCTAACCTAAGTTTCTAGGCCATAAACAAACACTAAAAGGTGGGTAAAACCACATCAGGACAAAGCTAAGTCTTGGAATGTTGGACAGTTAAAGATAAAAACAAAAAAGCAGCAATAAAAATAAAGCCTTCAAAAATAGTAAATTGCTGCCAGATATCGAACAATCTCAGCTAGAATTTGTTCTAAATCACACTGTGAAGGGCTGAGAGAAACAAAGCAGGTATCTTGGACTACATATGCTCCTGTGGTACACAAAAAGGCTTAGAGAACTGCTGCAGGTGCTGCTGAAGAAAAAGAACTGTCACAGCACGCACAGAGCAGCTGCAGCTCAGTAAGAACACTTGGAGTATCGCTACGAGAAACAACTGCCGGATAAAACATAACATTTCCTACTAAGACTTAAGGTGTGTTTTTTTTTTCTGCTGTACTTGTTATTACATAGCTGTAAATCAGTCTGCACTAATGCTAACAAATGTACAAAACCACAACTCTGAAAACCAGTCAAATGCATCTGCTCACACCAAAACCTATAGTTGTTCAAATTTATCATCAGTTAATTTCTACTGCAAACGTTTAATAATTTAGTTGAGACAGTACTTAATACTGAAGTGTTCAGGTAACGTGTCAAAATGTAAGTCATACTACCTTGAAGATAATTCTCATTTACCAATTTCATTTATTTCATCGGCACAAGCCGATAGTAAAGATAAGTTACATGGAGTTTGTGTAAACCTACATGAAATGTTTTCCTACCTCCAGGCATAATCTGACCAACATCCTGTACTGTTAAAATGGACAACTTCTCTTCTGTATCCACTCTTATCACACCAAAACTAAGACAATTCATAGATAACACTGCTTTTCCTGGAGGAGGCCCACCCAGTTCTGGAGGTCTGAAAAACAGAAAGTCAAATCAGAATGAACCAACAGACCAATGGGCTTAGGGTCATCAAAAACATAGCGAAATTCTGTCAGGTCTATTAAGGCTAACCAAAAGAATGGTTTTTCATCCTACATAAGCAAGAGTTCAAGACTGGTAATGTATTTTACTAGATTAAAAAAACAGTTAGATTAAAACATCACATAGCTTCCTCCCACCCTAAAATGTTACAGAGAGGAGTTAGATCTATTATGGACAAAGTGTCAAGAATAAGTATTCAAAGGCTGTATCTTCTGTTCAACAGAAAAATTAGGAAGTGTTTGTAGGCTTGACAGTACTCTTTGAGATGTATTGGTTGAGGACTAACAACTCCATTTTGTGCAGTTGCTCACCTTTTGTGATTTCATAGAATAGAAGAATCCAAGTGTTTAAAAAAAAAAAAAACTTTTTTTTTTTATTTACTGGGAAAGGTCAGTTCTTGTACCAGAGAATATTCTCCAATATTTAGTTTTTTTTTTTAATCAAATTTTCTTGAAATGTATTTTCCCCCCAAAAGTACATTTTGTTCAAAACCACTGCCCCAAAAAATACAGCATTCACGTGCCTATTCATAAGCAAAGCATTCTGTTTTCTCAGCACATCACTTTCTATCTCTAGAAATTGAATGGTATTTTCCAGGCCAATTACAATTATTATTGTTTTTCTTTGGCCCCTTATTACAAGACAATATGTAAGTCATTGATTAATTGAATTTTCAGTATCTTCTTCCTCCCAAGTAAGCAAAAGTCTTGATTTTAGAGGCATTTCCTAAAGGTCTTACAGCAAACTCAGTGAGGATCAGACCCCGTTTTCCAAACGGTTAAAAAATAGTATGGCTGACTACTTCTGGAAAATATTACATTTTAAATAAATAAGTAAGTAAATAAATAAATATACATATATATATATATAAATCCCCACTTCCTTCAGTGAAGATGAAACCTACAAGCCTCAGACTTCCTCTGTCTAGGTCTTTGATCACCTTTGTGTATGTAGTTGTCTTTTTTTGACAATTACCTTAGCACCAGATACATTTCAATAGTCAAGAAATGTTTTCAGCCAAGTTCTCAGAAAAAAAAAAAAAAAAAAAAAAGAATTACCTGCGAATAGCAACAGTTAGTGCCTCTGAGGAACTAGCACAGGGGCAGATTACTTCTGGTCTCAAACCTCTGGATTGAAATACATTCAGGAACGCATCACAAGAAGATATTGACCCTAAAAAGAACAGTCACACAATTGGAAACATTTCTGCCAAGTGCAGGAAAGCTTGATCTGCAGAATTTCAAAATCTATGCTTACCCTAAGCTCAGTTGTACAAAGATTGTATCCTTGCACAGAAACTACACACTTTCAAACTGCCTAAAGGACACGGTAGCCTACAATTAGATTCCAGATTTGAAGAAAAAAAAAAGTGGTTAACAACAAATTCACAGAATGAAATTCTGTGACTCTTTGCATACTCAGAACAGATTTATGAAATTCTGCATAATTTTTCTGAGGGAATGACCCATAAAACTTAACATCATTGAAAGTCTGCCAGTGATGCAGATCTTACAGTTCCCATACAAGTTTTTCTTTCATATGCCACAGAATTACTCCTTAGTGATAATTCAGGCTGGCAGCAATGACACTGCTGAGAGAAGCCTGAGGGCTATCAAAAGGAACTTCAGGGGACTGGTGTGGTTACTGGATGGAGTGGGTGCGCAGGTGTGGGTTTACGTGGCAAGGTTTTGGTAGTGGGGTGCCATATGCATGGCTTCTGTGAGAAGAATCTAGAAGCTGCCCCATGTTAGATAAGGGCCCCGCTGCTGGCCAGAGCCGAGCCAGTAAGCGATACTATCTGTGCCTCTGTGAGAGCCTATTTAAGAAAGGGAAAACAAAACTGCTGCGGAACAGCAGCTGGGAGAGAGAGAGGAGTGAGAAACAGCCTTGCAGACTCCAAGGTCAGTGAAGAAGGAGGGCAGGAGGTGCTCCAGGTGCCGGAGCAGAAGTTTGCCTGAGGCCTGTGGTGAGGACCATGGTGAAGCAGGCTGTCCCCCTGCAGCCCATGGAGTACCACGGTGGGGCAGGGTTCCACGCTGCAGCCCATGGAGGAGACGAGAGTGGAGCAGGTGGACCTGCACTGATGGAGGCTGCGGCCTGTGGAGGACCCCCGCAGGAGCAGGCCCCAGGCTGGAGCTGCAGCCCATGGGGGACCCAGGTTGGAGCAGACAGCTCCTGATGGATGGACTCCATGGTATGGACCCGTATCTGAGGCAGTTCTTAAAGAGCTGCTGCCTGTGGGAAGCCCACACACGATCAGTTTAGGAAGGATGGCATCCTGTGGGAGGGACCCCACATTGGAGCAAGGGAAGTGAGCGACCAAGAAGGGGCAGCGGAGACAAAGCGCTATAGACTGACCACAGCCCCATTCCCCCACGCCGCTCTGGGGGAGGAGATGGAAGAGGGTGGATGGGGGGAAGGTGTTTTTGTTTTTCTTCCTTTGTTTCTCACTTCTCTAGCTTGTTAGTGAGAGGCAATAAATCTTACTGTCTCCCTACTCTTGAGTCTGTTTTGCCCATCATGATAATTACTGAGTGATCTCCCCATCCTTATCTCAACCCTTGAGCCCTGTGCATCGTATTTTCTCCCCCTTTCCCTTTGAGGAGGGGGAGTGAGAGAGCGGCTGAGGTGGAGCTCAGTTGCCCACCCAAGTTAAACCACCACAGCAGGTGGTGTTTTCCTCTATCCCTTCAGTGGTGGGGATGGATACTGAGCAGACCTGGAAGGCCCAGCTGATTGATACATGGCTGAGAGGATGGTGCTGTTGCAGGAATTTGGGTTTTTTTGATCATGGGGAGGCTTACTCAGCACCTGGCCTGATGGCTGCCCAAGGGTCCCACCTGTCTCAAAGGGGGAGACGGATTCTAGCCCAGGAGCTGGCAGAGCTCATCGGAAGGGCTTTAAACTAGGTGTGCAGGTGGATGAGGGGGGAATTTGAGGCTCGATAGACACGAGTCTGAGGGAGCAATGCCAGGGTTGGGGGTGAGGGCAACGGTGAAACTGAAGTGCATCTACACCAATGCACGCAGCATGGGCAACAAACAGGAAGAGCTGGAAGCCCTATGGGAATGTACAGAAATCAGACACATTGCAACTCAAATATTTTTTCTACCTGCACTACATGAGCAACTACTTCAAAACTGACATTATGATTTACTTTAAATTTAAAAATCCTGTTTCAAATTACATTGCCAACTATTCTTTATATGAAGAGTAACAAAATGTTTTCTATGAAAGTTTCTCTCCAGTGTTCTTAGCAAAGAAATGCTGCTGTCTGCCTTTCTGAAGATGAACTGCTGAGCTCCTACAGTACAGAAACAGTGTTGTGATTTAGAACGTACTTCAGTTCACCTTGGACTGACAGCTCTAAAATACACCTGTACTCACATGGATTAGCTCCATCTGCCACTATTAACATTCGTAAAGAGCTTAGACTGACATCTCTCTGATCCCTCTGAGCCAAAAGTGACCAGTGCATATCACGTGATTTTACTACTGCGACACGGGCTGAAAATTAAAAGAAGAAAATAATTATGGCATGTGTGCAGAACAAAATAAGGGCAAAATTTATTAAATTATATAAATATTTTTGTGTATTTACATAAATTTATTAAACAAATTACAAACTACTACTATTTAATTACTATGACCTGTCTCCAGATGGACTTGATTACAGAATTCAAATGCTTACTATAAACTCAATTAACAGGATGAGAAATAGTCATCATTAAAGATCTATCAGAAAAAGCCATCAAAGTTGCTTATCAATCAATCCATCAGTACATTTAACACTGTACTTGCAGTACTTGATTGCTAAAGCTGAGGCATCACGGTGGCAAAGGAAGTCAGCTGGATAAAATACCAGTGGCCTCACCTAGAGCAGACATCTTATACAGATTTTAATTTAATGATGCTTTTTTTTTTTTTTAATAAATCATCAGAGAAGAGGTAGGTAAAGTAATAAATACTTTAAGGTTACCTTTGTATGAGCAGACTTTCTGTATCCACGAAAGTGGATTAACCTTCATTAGCGCATAGGGAATACTGATGACATGCATCCTGTTCATAACACTCTGAGAAAAATATTCAAAAAAAAAGTTTCAAGTGGTTCAAAGAACACACAGAATATCTTTTTAATAAATACACCAATATCTTTTTTAAAAAACACAGCTACAGCATAAATCTCATGTTTCACTATCAGTGAAAACTATGTGTACAATCAATAAAAATTTAAGATATATCTGTACAGTCTGTTAGTGAAAAGGGACTATTTTATTCATAAAAATATAAATAATTAAATATAGTTCTCAAACTATGGTTTATGACTGCATTCTGATGCTAATGCACTACCCCAAAGAGAATCTTATTGCTGCAGTTTCATTCATTCAAATACTTACTGTTAGTACTCCATGCCAAAGGCCAGCATCTCTTTTGAAATCCAAGACATTTGTTAGTGTTTCAGCTGAAAACAAAGGAAAAAACAGGAAAAAAGGAAAAATCAGATTTAAAAAGCGGTATATAGCCTGCTTAATCTGAAAGTGTCTTATGTTACTTACTACAATCATCTTAAAAGTACAATTATAGACTAGATTATTACAAAGAATTTAAGACCTAATTTTCAGTTTAATACCACTTCCATGTGTTTGTTACCTTTGCCAAAGAGCTATGCAGACTGAAACATTGCTTTTGATGCCAACTGCTGAAATTTTCAACTAAAAATTGTTGAGCTATATTTGAAAGAATTAAATTAGTGAGAAATATTATCATGGCTGTATTAAATTTTCTTCCATGCTTTCTCTGAGAAATTCAAAAGCCTTATGTGATTCAAAACACAAAATCGAAGTTTGGCATAAGATCTAACCTGATTTTAAAAGGATGTCTTTTATTGATCTGGTGAAATTTGCTTATCACTGATGTAGGATGATTACATGTAAAAGAAATGGTTCTTCAAGGTATCTACTATTCTTGTTAAGTTTTCAGAAAATACAAGAAAATACACAGCTATTTCCCAATAAACACAATACTTCAGCAAGCCAGCCACATATCCATTCATTCCGTGGGTGACTGAGAACTCCAAGGGCTCTAAGGCACATAAGTTTTCCCAGCCATAGAATCATAAAGGTTGGAAAAGACCTCCAGGATCATTTGGTCTAACCACCCCCCTACTGCTAATACCATCCACTAAATCATGTCCCTAAGCACCATGTTCAACCTTTCCTTAAACACCCCCAGGCATGGTGACTCCGCCACCTCCCTCATGAGCCTGTATATAAGGAAATGTGCATCTTCTATATCCTCAAATATTTTCAACAATCAGGAAAAGTGGAGTGCATATATAAGTGTTGGCTGGAGAAAGCTGTCGGCAGTTTCACAGTCTTGTGACAGATTTTGTATGATGCTCAGAGAGAGAATCTGAAGTATGAGAAAGTATCTAAAGCTTATCTAAAGTTCTTTTAAGACAGTAGACATGATTTTGCAATGCAGTTTTCCTGGATAATCAAAGCTATAATTATCATTTTAAAGTTGTAGTTAACTTACCTTCTGAATAGCCACATGCCTGAGTCAATGCATGACAGTGTGCCAGCATGGAAGCATGAGATATAGTAATGCCCACTGTGCTCCCCTCTTTACTTGTTTTGTACTGAAAAGAGAAAGTTTACACACTCATTAGTTTAACAACAAAATAAAATTTACAGTAGTGAACTTAAAGGATATTTTATTATAAAAAGGAGGTGAACTTTTTTTTTTTTTTTTTTTTTTAAATCGAAGAGCTACGTAAGAGATGCATTTATGCTCAGCAAATAGTCTAATATAGGAAACCTGACCATTTCTCTACCCCAATTAAATAAATTCTCCCAGGGATCCCAAAATGCCAGTATAACCACTCACACGCCAGTTTTCCTGGTAACCTTAAGGAAAACACTCGTTCCACAATTATACATATTATAGTCATCTTTTTTGTAGCATCAGAAGATTAAAGGAAGAAAATGTGCTGTGACATAAATGGGAATAGTGTAACAATAAGTTAGGCATATTATACTGGATCACCTCAATATAAGCAATCTCAGCACTGGCATCCCGTACTTGCGGATGCCAGTCCTTAGCTGGTTTTGCCAGATGTTTCCCATCAATCACAAACCAAATGAGACGAGGCCAACCTTCAAATTAAAAAAAAAAAAAAAAGTATCATTACACTTCCAAAATACTTTTTCCCCCCAGTACTCTGGGATAACAACAGGTAGCAAGTAAAGGCTGCAGCATCACACCCCTGACAGGAAGAAGAAGCACTAAGTACTCTCTTGACAATTATGGCAGTTTTTCTTTATACATAAGCTAGAAGCATGCAAGCAATCTCAAAGAGGTGGCTTAACACCAACAATCAATATACACATCCTTTATCCCATAAAGAAACTTGAGTAGCTCAGAAACATACCTTTGAACGTAACTACCTCACCAGTCTGAGCTTTAGGAAGGCCTTTTTGACAAGCATCAGTGGTTAAAGCTAGTGTTACTCCACAACTGCCCAAAAGAAATCCAATTTGCTGGCTGCCTGCATCCTACAGAGAAACGATGTTTTAGCAAACTTAGTAATAAATCACACTTTAGCACAGCTTACTGCAACTTTTCCATGTTTTGAAATTAAGATGAATGATACCACAGGAAAAGAAAATCCTAGGTCAAAAGATTTTTTTTTTGTTAGCACTGAACTTTACACTCAAAATGCATCAACTTTTGCTTAGTGCCAACTATTTGGCAGTAGATCTGACAAACAATGGAAGCAAAACAATGTTTGTGCATGCTTCTCGAACCCTGCAGGGAAGTTCATATGTTCTGGCAAAAACACAGAGCTGGTCTTATGCTGCCTCTTAGTCCTGAGGCACTGAAGAACAGAGCCTGTAGCTTTTCAGGCCTGACTTCACACCTCTTCTAATAACTTCAACATTTGTGGGATTATCCACATATTTGCAAAACTGTGATGTCTCTGCCTGTCTCTGTTCCCATTACTTAGACTGGGAGCTGAAAATACCACATTTCTGTGTTATATTTTGAGAAATAATTTCACATATCTTTTCAAAAAAAATAAATCTACAAGTATACATCCTAAAATAGCTAACTTCTTAGCTTCATAGATTTTTCTCCCTTCTCTAAATATTATACATTTTATGAACATATAACATGTATTTACAGTTGGTAAACTACTGAGAAGCAGAGTTAGTAATTTAGCTGATGCATCATACTGCTTTCAAAAGTGCAGGGTCTGAGGGATCCCATTTAAGATTTGGACTGCACCACTTCATTTGTGAAGCCAAAAAACTTTGAATATATTTGCCTACCTTTCTGGTTAGTGGAACTTCTATTGGGACAGGAATAAGTTCTGCCAGGAGACATCCATAAAAAGCCACCATAAACATAACTGGATCACTATTAGGAAATACAAGAGCTACCTACAAAAATACATTAAAAAACATGAAATGCTTTTTGTTGTTATTTGGAGGGGGATGTTTTTTTAAGGTTGTGGGAAAAAACTGTCATAACACTGTTGGGGTCACAAACTAGGAGCAGAAATACTGAATGCTGTGATAATACAGTATTAAAAATCACAGTATTACAAAGCTTTCTTTAGCTAAAACTGTTCCACACTATTTTATCCACATAGACCACCTCAAACAAACCTACCCGGTCTCCAGGCTTCAGCAGTGGTTCATTCCTAGTGGTTAGCTTGTTTAGCAGGGTATATGCTAACTTCAAGCTCCGACTCCACAGTTTGCCTAAAGATGATGCAGAAATCAAAGAAATAGAGGCTAAAATCGCAGCATTTAGCTGGCAAATGTCGATGCTTTATATACGCACAAGTTGGTTGTATGAGAACAGAATTAGCGGTCACACAAGTATTCTGGAAAAGTGAACATTGCTTTTCCAAAAGCAATCCTACCACAGAAACCTGCTGATCTCATCCAAGGTATCAGTGCACATGCACACACACAAACACATAGTCTGGTTGATATAACCTAAGTGCATTTCCAAAAAAAACCTAGTAAGACTCCTTATTAAGGATTCTTAGAGAAATCAAACTGCCTGGGATAAAAACAAAAATCCTAATTTGGCCAAAAAATAACTGAAATTTAAGAAACAAAGGGTACGAAAAAATGCCATAATATCCAGCTCTGTAAAATGCCAGTTCAGTGCTCAATAGTCATCTACACAGCCTTCAATAATTCAGAACAAAAAATGCATCCAAACTATTAAATACAAAGACAAAAACCTAACTACTTATTTGACGCAGTATAAAAGACAATCTTCAATAATCCTCCAAAAAGAAGAGTATTTATTAAAACAAACAACTCTTCATAAAAAGTTAAGCAACAGCAAAACCCTTCCACTGTTAATGGCAAATTAAAGCATGTAGAACCCAGGGAGCCACACTGTAGCATGCATTTGGTACAGTTTTCTAGTATGGTGTCTCGGACTCCTGTCCATGCTCAATCCCTTCAGACCATGTAGCAACCATCAGTTAATTTGTGTTTGTCAGTCTCAAACTTCCTCAATTCAACATTGTTTTTGCTGTGTAACTTATATGTGTAAGTTTATATATTATAAGTTTTATATATATGTATATTAAAAAAAAACAACACACAACAAAAACACAAAACAGGTGCAGGACTCAAGTTCATTAAAATAAATACTATGGCTTTGTGATCTGCCCAGAGAAGTTGGCAGAGTCCAAGTACAGTTTAGAACTTGGCTTCTTTTTATTTTTGTTTGTTCATTTTGTTTTTTAAACATACAACTAAACATGATCTTCTAAACAGTTTTCAATTTCTTAAAATTCCTCTGCAAGTTAATGAAACTAATGCACCTACTCAATTATATTTTCCCTAAGCATACTTCACCTGCAAGAATGCAAACAAGAAAATTAAATATTCCAACATACTGCGTGATTAAATGTAAGCAACATGCTGCAGAGTTAGCTACCCTGAGGGATAAGATTACCTTCAAAAAAAACCCACAATTACTGTCATTTTTCTAGTTCACTGATACAGTCAAGTCTCGCTTCCCTCAATAATATCCTGAAGTACAAGTTTTCTCTAAAAGGATATGCAAGAACATACATGCACACTAAAGCATTCTATCTACTTTGGGAATCTTAAGAGTCCATTAGTAGTCATCTGCTACTTTCTTCTATTTTACATCAGTCTCTTTTTAGCTTTCTTTTGCAGGTTTTTTTAAGCAAAATTGTTTGAAATTTATAAATAGCCACTTGTAAAGAACTGATGTTATTATTTTCCCTTTGTTAACTTTCAAAATTCTTTTTCATATACAATGAACTTTTAACTTGTATTTGAATAGAAATCTCAAGTGATCTGTCCTGAACAGTCAGCCCCTCCTAAATAAAGCCAATTGTTCATTTCACAATGAACACCTAATTCCTTCTTACAGTTTTCACCAATACCTACCGTAGGTAAGTGTATAAACAGCTTTCCCAGTTGTATCCAAAGCAGTCAGACATGGGGATTTCGGCTGCGTAGCTCCCCAGCGCTGCAGGGCAGCCAGCAGAGAAGGTGGCCAGTTGGTTACCACACCTAAAGGTTCACCTTTAAGAATGCTCATCTGATTTCCTTCAGGCTTTGGTTGATTTGGGTCAGGCTGTTGCACTAAAACCGGAGAACAGTAAAGTGGCAGAATGTCAATCTTTACCAAAAGTGCAAATTACACTTAAAAGATAATTCTATGAACCATTCTCATCCTTCCTCAGAGCTATCACTGCTTCTACCCTGCTTTATGATGATGCCATGTTAATCATCTGTTGGCTTCACAAAAAATAATTACCATCATTTTGTAGTTCTGATTCCACATTGTTCAAAGAAGCTGGCCACAGGAACAGAATTTGAATCCTGACTTCACTTTTTCTCTACTATGGGAGGATATTATTTTCTTCTGTTTGTTCTGCACATCTATTTAAATGAAAGCCTACTCCAAATCAAGAATCATCATCAGAAAGAACGCCTTCAGTGCCAATTGAACAAGTGTTCTCACTGCACCATATTCTCAAAAGGCAATGAAGAAAAACACTATGCTTCTGTTACAGTACCTCAAAACACAAGTCAGTTGAAATGTTCCTGGTATGGATTATCCACTAATAAAAAATTGCATAGCTCACAGAGAATTTTGCTTGATTTCATACACTTCAAGAAAAGTTTGCCTGAAAATTCTTCAGGGAAATACTAGAACTGCAGTAACTTCCTATTCTAAAGGATCAAATAAATACTGTAAGGAATCTACTAACAGCTGCTCAGAATGTAGCATTGAGAACAAAATTTTTATTTAATCTTAAAAGCAAAAATCATTCTCCAAGATTAAGTGATGCTGCTGGTTTTAAAGAAGGCTAAATATTAGTAAGTGACTGTGTTTTCTTTCTGCGTAGAAATACGCATGCAGAACAGAAAATGAAACTTTTTAGCTGAGCAATATCTACAGAGTACAAACAAGCACTATACTTTCATACAGTACATGTGACATTGCACAGTGCCCTCTAGGCATTTAATTCCTCTGAACCTCTAATATCATGAAACATTCTGCATTCCAAAAAGAGGGTATTAACACACATGCAAGCAATGTTATCGTAATAAATTCCAGTTACACATAAGTAACCTTTTTCATTTAAGCATATTTCAGCACTGACCAGCTAAAAAGCAGCTTATCAGAACAAGAGGTGGGGGGTGTTCATAGAAAGATGCTGAATGTGAGTCAACTATGTGCTCTCATAGCACAGAGTCAAAGGCATCCTGGGCTATTTGGTGAACAGGCATATAGCCAGAAGGGTGAGAGGATGAACTATTTCCCTGTGTTGGTAACTCATCAAAAGCTCTCCTATCTGGAGAGTATTGTTCTGATTCTGGGTTCCCAAAGACATTCATGCACTGATGGGAATCCACTGGAGAAACACTAAGGTCACTACAGGGTTGGTGCCAATGACATATGAGGAGAGGCTGCAGGACCTGGGACTGTTCACCTTAAGAAAAGTCAGCTAAGGAGGGAATCCTACTTCTGTCTACAGCTACCTAATTGGAGGACATGGAAAAAGAGAGAGATTTCTTCCAGAGCTGCACTGTGATGGAAGAAAGACAGAAAAGGCAAAAGCTGGAACATGGGAAATCCCAACCAGATATACACAAACCCTTTTTTCTGCTGTGAAGCTGGTCAAACACTGGCACAGTGTCCAGACAAGCCATGGAATTCCTGTATTAGGAGAACTCAGAACTTGACTAGACACAGCCCTCAGCAGCCTGACCTAGTCAGACCTGCTTTGAACAGCAGGTTGGTCAGAGGCTTCCAGAGGTCCATCCTGTCATCAGTTACACTTTGGTTATGCCTTGATTTACTCCAGTGAGTACCCACTACAAATTCACTGATTACCGTAAGACCAGGTATAGAATGTCTGCAGCAAAAAGTGACTGTATGCCCATCACAAAACATGATACAATTTCTGAATCTCCCAGTGTAGTTCTTAACAAAGGTGTGAATAGAAATTCTCCAAATATATGTAAATCACTGTCTCTAGTATTCACCAGCTCATCACACTGGTCCAAACTGAGCTGAATCAGATTTTCCAAAGCAAGGGAGGTAAACAGAGTACAAGTACACTGAGTAGGAGTGTTGAGTTGAAGATTAGCTTTTTTTTCTGTTGTTGTTATATTGGAGACAGAAAGGTCGTATGATACCATAATTCTATCACAATTTTTTTTGGTGGGAGAAGAAAGGACGAAAACAATACTTGTTAAGACATAACAGTTCTTTCTTGAATTGATTACACAAAGAGTGAAATTTTTATTTAAAAGAAAACTAACCTTCTAGCAGTTCTTCAAAATCATCAACAAAAAACTCTTTCAAAGGTGGGCGCTTTGGTCTTTTCAAGGTATTTAGAAGCTGCTGGATTTTAGAGGACACCCTGCTATTCACTGGGACACCTGTCAAGGAGAAAAGATGTATTACTTACCATGTATTAATAAACATACAATAAAATATAAGCTTCCACACTGCCGACAACATCACTCAAAGCTCAGTATAGTTTTCAGATGGAAGAGTTACTCAAATGAGTAGCTTGTTTGGAAAAACAAACAAAAAAAAGCTTTAATAAATAATAGTTTCAAACACAGATTTATTTGTTTGTATTGGGCTTACATAGAAAGGTTTTGGTAGCAGAGGGGCTATGGGGGTTGGCGTATGCAAGAAGAGTCCAGGAACTGCCCCGTGTTAGAGAAAAACCAGCTCCAGTTGATTCCAAAAGGGACCCACCACTGGCCAGAGCTGAGCCAACAAGCAATGTTGGTTGTGCCTCTGAGAGAGCAAATTTAAGAAAGGGGGAAAAAAAAACAAACAAACGAAAAAAAAACTGCTGTGCAACAGCTGCTGGCCAGAGCTGAGCCAGTAAGTGATATTATCTGTGCCTCTGTGAGAGCATATTTAAGAAAGGGAAAAAAAAAACAACTGCTGGGGAACAGCAGCTGGGAGAGAGAGGAGTGAGAAACAGAGAGAAAGAATTCTGCAGACATCATGGTCAGTGAAGAAGGAAGGCAGGAGGTGCTCCAGGCACCAGAGCAGAAGCTCCCCTGTGGCCTGTGGAGAGGCCTCTGGTGGAGCAGGCTGTCCCCCTGCAGCCCATGGGTCCCACATGGAGCAGATCTCCACGCTGCAGCCCGTGGAGGAGCCCCCGGTGGAGCAGGTGGATGTGGCCTGGAGGAGGCTGCGGCCCATGGAAAGCCCGCACAGGAGCAGACTCTGGGCCAGAGCTGCAGCCTGTGGAGAGGAGCCCATGCAGGAGCAGAGGGTCTGGGGGGAGCTGCTGCCCATGGGGGACTCGTGTTAGAGCAGTCCACTCCTGAAGTACTGCACCCCACAGTATGGACCCATATCTGGAGCAGTTCTTGAAGAGCTGCTGCCTGTGGGAAGCCCATGTAGGATCACTTCAGGAAGGACTGCATCCTGTGGGAGGGACCCCATGTTGGAGCAGGGGAAGAGAGAGACCATGAAGGAACAGCGGAGATGAAGTATTATGGATTGACTGCAAACCTCATTCACTGTTCCCCTGCACCACTTGGGGGGAGGAGGTAGAAGAGGGCAGATGAGGGGGGAAGGTGTTTTTAGTTTGCTTTTAGTTTCTCACTGCTCTAGTTTGTTAGTGATAAGCAATAAATTAATCTCTCTATGCTGAGTCTGTTTTGCCTGTAACAGTAATTGGTGAGTGATCTCTCTATCCTTATCTCAACCCTTGAGACTATTTTCATGGTATTATATCCCTCTGTTCCTTTCAGGAGGAGGAGTGAGAGAGTGGCGTTGTGGAGTTTAGCTAGGCATCAGTGTAAAATCACCACAGTCCTTTTAAACAATGCTGTTTCCTAGCTATCTGACTGATACATATACCTTCTCATACTTTAATCTACATTTTACATTCAGTCAGTACTGAAGTGTGAAAATGGAATAAAGATAGCTTTGGAAAAAATAAGTGAATCTTTCAATATTTTATACTGCTAGCAAACAACAACCACAACACAAAACCATGTTGTATGCTGATTTTCATTTGTATATGTGGTATACTTATTTATAATTCAACAGCATTTAACAATGCATGTTTGTTTATATTTAAATTTTTGAGACAATACATATTTAAAATGTGAGATTAAAGGGCTTTTGCTGCCTTTTACTATAAAAATATACTGAAACGGTGACATGGATTCCACTGGCTTCCCAGTGGCAGAGCATGGGAAATGCAAAACAGCTTCCTTTCCTCTTGCAGCCTCACATATACAGCATAGTACTGCAGAGCTTTGGAGGGGTTATGACACACGATGTTATCCATCTGCTTATTCAGAAAAAGGGACATAGATGGAAAGGTGGGAGGTTTATGATACAATCACCATCTGCAGTTTCCAAAATGCTGCTGTTGTAGCCTCTGGGAACTCCTCGTACTGATGCTAGTTGTGGTCGCTCATGATGCAAGTGTTCCACCAGACCAGTGGTTACATCAGGAGGTGCAGAGTGATTATCTGTAGAAATGTAAGAATGACATGGGAACTCATCAGTCACGTTAAGACTCAGTACATCCAAAGTTGCTTGTTACAGCCTTCTTGCTATTCTTGTTACAGCCTTCTTGCTATTCCTCACACGTTTTGTGCACCGCTGCTCACAACAGAAAAAGCAATGGGTTTTCTGAGGCATGATGTGGTATGGCCTGACGTGACAAGCTGTTTAATTTCAATGGTGTGTGATACAAGCAGTTAAAATTTAAATGTTTTATAATGTACATTTACATAGGGAAAACAGGGCAATTCTCAAATTCTCATATACTCAAGGGGCTTGAGAAACACCTTATAACAACCTTGAGGCAAAAACCTGCATTGCTTGGAACTGCATCGTGTTTCTGTACTACTAAAGAATGCTAGCAAGTATTGTCATCCCAAAATTGTGACCTATTTTATGGAATGATTTTGTGTGCAATCAAAGGTAAGATATTCAAGTATTTGGAAGAAGTGTTTAAATAAGGAACACCTGAAGTACTATTATCAAGAATTGGAGGCCTGAAATGTTCAGAATCCTAATGAATAAGAACAGAACTGTAACAGGAAAAATCTTATGAACACAATGCTGCACTGTGCTGGAAGAACTGGATGCGGTCACACAGCTTGCCAGTGATAGAACGCTTGAAGAACTTTTGTATGGCACAAATTCTGCAGTAAGAACCCTAGGGAGATAGCCTAGGTAAATAAGCCTAGGGAGATAAAGGCAATGCTGGGAAATACATGTATTAACCCACTCTTTTTGAGGAATTGATTAGCACTAACATAAAAAGTATTTCCAGCTCTGTTCACAGATTTCCAGAGCTTAATACAAACCACCAATACAGCTCTAAGCAGTTTTAGTGGGATCACCAGAAGAAAATGTTAAATCCATTCTCATACTTTCCAGCCATCATCACTGCAATGACAATTGTTGTATTAGGGAGATCTGTCTTGCCAGGTACTAAGCAAGGACCACAAATTTCTTTCCTATGGGTAAAGATACAAGAAGGACAAAACATCACTTGATCCGACAAAGGTGGGAGTTAAAACCAGTAACAAGAAAACATGGCAACACAGCTAAGCCACAACACTTTATCAGTGGAAATCCCCAAATTACCATTCTGCATATAATATGTCATAACCACTAAGCATTAAAGTGACTCAGAGCATAAATCTATTCCATGCACTTGACATCATGTGCATATGGATACAAATATAACAATCAAGAGAGAGAACAATACACACACACACACTACGCGACTTGGTGCACTTGGGTCAGAAGCTGAAATGCTGAAAGGATACGGGTTTTGCCATGCACTTTCCTGTTGGGCAAAAAGCAATCCTCCATCCGCATACTCGAGACGGATTTTTGAAACACAGAAACTCTGCAACTAGATGCACAGAGAGTAGCACAAGGAAGAAGCTATTTGGGAACAGTTACAGAAGTTCTGTGTACTTGTGAACAGTTCAAAGAAATCACACAAGAAAATGAAAATTCTTGGAAAACAAACAAAAAACAATCATCCCAACTGAAAACAAACACATAAAATAACTATATGGAGGTGCTGTTCTACAGCACTCAGGTATTTCACAAGCATCTCAGAGCCAAGTTTCATGCAAATCAATGTCCCTAATCACAGAAAGAAAATGACAGGGGTGCTTATGAACAACAGCCCTGTTGTCCACAGGTACTTTATCCTACGCACAGCAGAGAACAGATCCTCCCTCGCAATTCTGCCCTGAGAAGGCAAAATTATTTCTATGCATGTAAAAGGAGTAATTCCAATTTTCAGGATTTACGTTCAGATGAAAATTACATTAGCCTCATTAATTATTTAGGCATTTTATTCATATATGCCCATAAAAATCCATGAAATTAATCTGTATCATCTAGAGATACTGTGACAAAGCACATAAAGAGAAAAGCTGATAAAGCGTCTGCGAACAGACTTGTAACTTGGGGACTAAAGTTAATTGGATTTACACTGAAGTACCTTTCAATTACCGATTAGAAGGCACAGAGATAAATGTAAAGGAAGGCAGTAGCCCAAGAAAAAAAAAGTATGATATACAATACAGAAACCTAAAAGCTAGACATCAGTCAGAAAGTGATCTCTAAAGAAGAAATTTATACTGAAGATTCAAAGACTTTAGAAAAGTTCTGATCTAATGTGATGGTTTTACTCAGGTGGGCAGCCGAGCTCCAACACAACCTCTCTCACTCCCCCTCCTCAAAGAGAAAGGGGGAGAGAATACGATGCATGGGGCTCAAGGATTGAGATAAGGATGGGGAGATCACTCAGTAATTATCATGATGGGCAAAACAGACTCAGAGTAGGGAGATAGTAAGATTTATTGCCTCTCACTAACAAGCTAGAAAAGTGAGAAGGAGCCTCTGTAGTGGGGCACCATAGGCATGGCCTCTGGGAGAAGAATCTAGAAGCTGCCCCATGTTAGATAAGGGCCCCGCTGCTGGCCAGAGCCAAGCCAGTAAGCGATACTATCTGTGCCTCTGTGAGAGCATATTTAAGAAAGGGAAAAAACAAACAAACAAAAAACAAAACAAAAACCAAAACAACAACAACAAAAAAAACCACACCACAACTGCTGGGGAACAGCAACTGGGAGAGAGAGGAGTGAGAAACAGAGAGAAAGAATTCTGCAGACATCATGGTCAGTGCAGAAGGAGGGCAGGAGGTGCTCCAGGCAGGCAGCAGCAGTTCCCCTGGGGCCTGTGGAGAGGCCTCTGGTGGAGCAGGCTGTCCCCCTGCAGCCCATGGGTCCCACATGGAGCAGATCTCCACGCTGCAGCCCGTGGAGGAGCCCCCGGTGGAGCAGGTGGATGTGGCCTGGAGGAGGCTGCAGCCTGTGGAGAGGAGCCCATGCAGGTGCAGGGGTCTAGGGGGAGCTGCCACCTGTGGGGGACCCAGGTTGGAGCAGAGTGCTCCAGATGGATGGACCCCATGGTACGGACCCGTATCTGGAGCAGTTCTTGAAGAGCTGCTGCCTGTGGGAAGCCCCCGCAGGATCAGTTCGGGAAGGACAGCATCCTGTGGGAGGGACCCCACGTGGAGCAGGGGCAGAGAGTGACTGAGAAGGAGCGGCGGAGACGAAGTGCCATAGACTGACCACAACCCCCATTCCCCTGTTCCCCTGCGCTGCTCAGGGGGAGGAGATAGAAGAGGGTGGATGGGGGAAGGTGAGTACTAAAGCTGCCAAAATCTGAAATCATCAGGAATAATGCATCTGATACACACTGCATAGCACTAAAAACACAAGAACTTCATCATGGACCGTGCTCTGAGGCCCACAGCAGCTTGAGTGAGTCCAGAGGAGGCCACAAGGATGATCAGAGGGCTGGAACACCTCTCCTAACACCTCTCCTAAGAAGACTAAGAAGAAAGACTGAGAGCTGGGGTTGTTCAGCCTGGAAAAGAGAAGGCTGCGGGGAGACCTTATAGTGTCCTTCCAGTTCCTAAAGGGGGCCCACGGGAAAGCTGGGGAGGGACTCTTTCAGGGAGTGTGGTGACAGGACAAGGAGTAATGGCTTTAAACTGAAAAAAAACAATAGGTTTAGATTAGATATTCAGAAGAAATTCTTTACTGGGTGTAGCGAGGCACTGAAACACACTGCCCAAAGAAGATGGATGCCCCAGCCCTGGAAATGCTCAAGGACAGGCTGGATGGGGCTTGGAGCAACCTGGTCTAGTGGAAGGTGTCCCTGCCCATGGCAGGGAGGGAAGTGAGTGTGGTGTGGTGCGTGTGGAACTAAATGGTCTTTAAAGACCCTTTCAACCCAAACCATTCTATGAGTCTGTGTAGTGCTTAGGTTTTCTAAATTATGTTGAAAAAAAGATAAATTATTTGAAATACAAAGTTTTTACTGTGCCACTAAGTCCCTTCCTGTAGCTTTACATTACTGTGCATCTGTTGCACACACAGAAATCCACCGTCATTCTTCACTACACAGTGTACAAAGATATTATAAAAATCATTTCCACAGCACAAAAGATGGCCTTTCTCCCTTCCTACCAAATATTCCACAGGCACAAGACTAATGTTCTGCATTTAGAAAAAAAAAGAAAAAAAAAGGTAACATGAAGTTCCAGACCTTCAGCATTACAGAGATTGAGAAAAAACTCACATTTGCATTTCGGCTTAACAGTACTTCTATGTTTTCACTCTAATCCCACAATAAAGGACAAATTTTATCATGACAAACTTTAATTAAAAGAAAATCACTTTTTAGCTTGAAATCTAGCTTTGTTAGTACCTCTAATTTCATAAAATTCCAAAAGATTCTGGATGTTTTTCTTTTTTTTTTTTTGACGTTTACCAATCGAGTTGCCTTTGAAATCCAACTAATATTCGCTAGTGTAAATACATGTCGCTCAGAAAGCATGCACAAAGAATATCATCCTTTTGAAATTCCACTTTTTAGACAACTACAACTTTAACTTCTGCTTCTTGATAAATTAAGCATTTTATCAAGAGAATGTGTGTTCAGATCTCGTGAACAACTGGTTTGGTTTAAATTAAAATACACATATATCATGTGTACCTGGCCCTTAAAAACATTTGAAGGCTATTTGTGGATATCTCCTCGTGAAGCACAGCATTCATACCTGACTTTTGCATTTAGCTCTGCTTTGGGATTTTAAATTAGATTTTATTGCAACCACACAGGCATGTCTTTACTGACCTAGCTGGGTGTGTGCCATGAGATCTGCAAGCACAGTGGCAGCAGCGGTGGCAGTAGCAGTATTGGAAGCAGCAGCAGGTTTCCCTCCTGGATGAGATGAGGTGGAGGATGCAGAGGATGAGGTGGACGAGCCCTGAATAACACGGTTAAGCCAGGGCTCTACGTTGGAATGGCTCTGGAACGGAGTGGAGGTGATCCGCCCTTGCCGACGTAACGAGCCCTCATCTTCTGATGCTGACGATGTGTCTGTGATTAAAATAACGATGACAGCCATGTAATGTAGGAATGACCCAACAGACAGGAACATGAAGTTTTTCCATGTTCTTCGCATAGTGTTCTCATGTGCTGCACATGAGATGCGTGTATTAAGCTAATGGTATATTCACATGCACAAATCCTGCTTATTGTCATTTTCAGTGTAATGCAACAACTTCTACATGTTATAACAAGAAAACACATGAAGGAAAGTTTCATTTAACTCCTGTATTTGGAAAGACATAATGCTTGAAGAAACCTTCTACCTAAGGTACCTAGTGTACTTACTAACTATGCTAAGTGAGCATACCACGCTTATGGAATATTTATGTTCTAAACAGATAAAGTGAAATTTCATCCAAACTGAAAAAACATGTTGGGTATTTTTCATGTTTAGATTCTTCTGACTTCTTTTAACTAGTTACTAAAAAAACCCACAGTGCTATAAAGTTCAATGAAAAAGTCATTTCATTAATCTAAGAATAAATAAAGGAACTAAAAAGCATGAATTTTAACCACATAAAGTGATATTAATGTGAGCAATATATAAATGCTTAGTAAAGAATCTTTTCATTGTAGATGTATTTTTTTTGCTGTTAGAAGTCTGATGAAATGTTCCCATTTTAATTACCACCATCCAGTTATTCACAGATTTTTCTAAGTTTCCCTTTTGCATCCAATCTTTCTATATTTATCTACTCAAAAGCAAATAAAAAGGTCTTTATATATTTTTAAATATATATAAAAAAAATCTGTTGACTTTGAGTGAAAAAAAGAAACTTTTTAAAGAAAGACATATTGTCTTTTTTCAGTCTGAGATCTCCTGTCAAAATTGTTTGAACGTGAAACTGAGGCTTGCCACAAAACACACTACATAAGTTGGATGTTCAGTCTCTTCCTAAAGAAACGATAGTATTTTAAGAACTTGATCCTCAACATAGCATCCTCCAATTCCGGTAATCAAAAGGAAGCTCCTAAAACAATGTGTTGCCCATATACTGATAAAGCTCACATCAAGTCAGTTTGTGCAGAGTGGTTTTAAGTCACGCACAATGGTGAGAATAAATTAGAAAAGATACTGCAGGAAGAAGTCAGCATGTGCAAAAAAAACCAAACAAACAACTGATGAAAATGACAAGGTGTCCATTGCTGTACTCCAGAGTCATTTCCAGACACAGAGCTCCTGGGCAACATAGATTGATTACCTCAGAAACTTGCGGCCTTTGCTTTGGCATTTTTCTAAATCTACTGAACACAGAAGATTAAGCAATATATAATTTCATAGCAAAATTTTGTTGAAGCCATACTTAAAATCATTTCCTCATCTTTGGGAACAATTTTCAACCACCAGGTGTTTAACTTCCTGTTTTCAGGAATATGTGTATTTCCAACAGCTCTAGAATAATTGTTCTTAAATAGTGTGAAAACACAAATTAGTTTAACTTAGTGGCCGTTTCAAAGTTAAAATCACAAATCTCTCATTACTTGGCCATCCCTAGTCAAATATGACAAGCTTTGAATAAATATACACAAACAATTGATCTTTGAGAAGATACTGCTGTGGATCACCATTCCTGGGCCTGCGCCTTATATTTCTGTGGACGACAGTTGTAGTTTTTGGCTTCTGACTCCATCTGCCCCTGGAGAGGAGCCAAACCAGCCCATTAGTGCTTGCAACCTTCCCTTTCTTTTAGACGGAAGGCAAAAATAAACAATTCCAGGAAGATATAACAAAATAGGATCATAGTCAGGTTTGGAAAAAAAAACACAAAACACATTTGTGGTATATTATCACTTTAGAGTAAGAAACAAAAGTACAGAAAAACACAGGTTTCTCAGAGGATACATATTCTGATGGTGTTCATTACCCAGTTACAAGTTCAACAAAGTCTCTCTAAAATTTCTACTCTTTCAGATATCTTATATAAGCAGAGGGAAAAAAAACTTTCAAATGTAAAGAATGTAAAGTATTAACTGAATATGAAATGGAAATACTCATAGTAAAAACTTCCTAATATTAAAACAATTATACCAGAAACAGAAAAGTAGCCAGGTAATATCTGGCTGTGCGACAATCACAGGAGTTAAATCTTGGTTCTCAGTGTGCTGTGGACAGAATACTATGTACTTGGCTTGCAGCTCTTCCTGTCTGGGAGCTTACCCATGATAGCCACAGAAACCACTGCCTTAGGGACCAAACACGTACCAAGACAACATCTCAAGTTCTGATCATGTGAAATGTGTATGGGAAGGATGAGAGACTCAATGAGGCATAAACAATAGCACATCAAAATTTTTGGAAAGACAGACAATAAAAGCACTTCCATTACTACTGGCCAGGGGACTTTGTTTTGAAGTTAACAGTGTAACTAGAACACAATGCTTCCTTCCTGGTGATGGATGGTAACTATATGTAACAACGTTTCAGTTATTAAGTATTAACAATGTCTGATTTTAATTGCATTCATTTCTGCAAATACAAGGATTGTAAGGTAGTGGCTTACTGGCTCAGGTCTACACATCCCCAGTAATGTGAAATGGGAAAAAAAATGTTTTAAACTCAGCATGCTAAATCAACTAGTAAAATTATTTTGAAAGAGATCTGAACTCACAAAAATAAGTAACAACAAAGGCATGTGGAACTCCTGACCCATCATAAGTTCATGGTTATTGCACTATTAAAAAGGATAATTCAGGGTAGGTAGTACAATGCCTCCCATTCAGGTGCAGAGAGTGTGTGGGCTGTGAGCAATGAGACTTCTGAAATCTTTTGCCCAGCTCTCACATTTAGATAAAGCTCTATGCACTCTGGTAACATGACAATGTTTACAGAACATTATCTCCTGAAACCTTTACCAGCAAATACAGGCTGACAGATTTATTTATTTTCAAGAAGACTGACCAGATCCAGCAAGTCTCATAACTTCCTTGCCAGAGTAAAAAACTTTGTTACTAGTGCTCGACAGTAAAATTAGATGCTTCAAAGCCAGTTGGGTTCTTTGCAATTTTCTTGCTGAGTTAATTTTGCAAATACACTGACACTGTTTCCCACAGAAGTCACCTGGGAAAATTGGCTGTTCATGGCTTGGACAGTTCACTGGGTGAAGAACTGGTTGGATGGTCAGGCTCAAAGGCTCACAGTGAATGGGGTTCAATCCAGTTGGTATCTGGTTACCTGTGGCATTTTCCAGGAATCAATGCTGGGGACAGGTTTGTTCAGCATTTTTATCAACAATCTGGATAAGGGGATCAAGTGCACCCTCAGTAAGTTTGCAGATGATACCAAGTTAGGTGGTACTGGTGATCTGCTTGAGGGTAGGAAGGCTTTGCAAAGTTATCTGGATAGGCTGGAGCAATGGGCTGAGCCCAGCTGCAAGACATTCAGCTGCTAAGTGCCAGGTCCTGCACTTGGGTCACATCAACTCCATGCAGCAGTGTTGGCTCCGGGGAGACGGGCTGGAAAGCTGCCCAGCAGAAAAGAACCTGGGGGTGCTGGTTGACAGCTGGATGAATGTGAGCCAGCAGCGTGCCCAGGTGGCCAAGAACACCAATGGCAGCCTGGTCTGCATCAGAAACAGCGCGGCCAGCAGGACTAGGGAAGTGATTGTCCCCTTGTATGCAGCACTGTGAGACCACACTTTAAACGCTGTGTTCAGTTTTGGGCCCCTCACTACAGGAAGGCTACTGAGCTACTGAGTTGCTTGACCTTGTGGAGAGAAGAGCAATGAAGCTGATGAAGGGACTAGGAAAGTGAGGCTTGTGAGGAGTGGATGAGGGAACTGGAAGTATTCAATCTGGAGCAGAGGATGCTGAAGAGAGACCTCAATGCTCTCTACAGCTACCTGAAAGGAGGTTGCAGGGAGGAGGGTGTTGGCAGGGAGGAGGGTGTTGGTCTCTTTTCTCAGGTGAAAAGTGATAGGATGTGAAGAAATAGTCTAGAATTGTGCCAGAGGAGGTTAGATTGGAAGAGTAGTCAAGCAGACCACACAGTTAGATTAGGAAGAGTGTGGTCAAGCAGTTGAGTACCCATCCCTGGAGCTATTTACGAGACACGTGGATGTGGCACTGAGGGACATGGTTAGTGATGGGGCTCTGCAGATCAGGCTGGTGGTTGGACTAGATGATCTTGAAGGTCTTTTCCAACCTAGACGATTCTGTGATTCTAAAATAAGGCCCATAAAAAGACAATTATTTTTGTCAATTGATGCAGCTGAAGCAACTCCTCGGTATTTTTGAATGGCCTGGTCTCTCATGATACAGTAATACATCTAGTTGTCTTATCTCTTCTAAGGGTATCTCATAACAAGTTATCTTCTCTTACAAGCTGCACAACAGATCCCAGAGACAACACTTTATTCTTCTTTCACAATAATTTGGTTCGGGTTTTTCTGTATCCCACTAAAGCCCAGACTGGCTATTTTTACTTTTGTGCTAACCACTTGGACAGACATGTTAGAAGATGACATTCTATCAGCTCCTGTTTGATTGCATTTTTGCCCCTCCCCCCAAGAAGAAACAGCCAAAACTTCTCTTCTCCTTTAACTGGTAAATCCAGCTGCATTCCTAACCAGGGTACTTCACAGAAGATTATCTATATTCTGTAACCACACTTGACAACAAAGGAGGCTGGAATTTGATATGACTGCAGCTATATAAACGGTTTCTCTTAAGGGAAAATATACAATGTTGAATCTGCTAACCCAAGAGGGGCGAGGCTGCCACAGCTCCATGCCCCAGGTCCAAGCAGCACTGAGGCTCAAGCATGTATTCTCAGTAGACACACATGCAGAGAGCACATGTAGGCACCACATGCATGCATACACTGCTGGCCACACAGATAACACACACTGGCAGCACCCACAGCTTCATTCTGCTTCCTTTCCAGGATGACAGAGGCCTCTGACCTGAGTCCCACGCTAGGGGATGGTGCTTGGTTTCTCTCACTCTGATCTCTCTGTTTAGTGGCACCCAGAGCCTCTGGCTGCTGGTCCCAGCACAGTGGCTGGCACTCAGGCTCTCACTCCTGCTGCTGGCACCATGGACACACAGGCCTGAGTGACTTGTGGTCCCACTCACTGATGACACTTGAGTCCACTCACACTGGTCCCTCCAGTTGCTGGAACCCAGGCACACAGTCCCCCAACCCATGGTCCAACTTCAGCTGCCAGACCTCAGCCTCTCCCCGCACACTGAACAGGAAGTCCTTCACCCAGAAAAATCAACAGAAATAGATTGTAACAAAGATCGGACAGACAACATTGGTCATGTGCAGGGCATAGCCAGGGAAGCCTACCACTTATACAATTGGCCTTTTTTTTTTTCTTTTTTAAGTCTCCTTACTCCTTTGTTTTCCCCATACTTGTTTCTCCACAAATCACCCAAATCCATCCTTTCCCCCACTTTTGGTTCCTCACCTAAACACCTATAATAAATCTTGTGCAATCCTAAAATGCCTTTTCCCTGCATCCCATAATGTGTCCCATACCCCCGGCAGCACATGCCCTCCAAGACCAGAAGGTACTCTTGTACTGACCAGACTTGATAGGTTTCATGTCTGGACAACCGGGCCAAGGCTCTCCAGGAACAGTCCTGGAGGGGCCTGGAGAGGGTGAACCCTTCCTCTGAATACTTGATTTGGGTTTTCGTTGTCACTGTTCTCTGTGCTCTTGTGGGCTTGTGAAGGTGGATCTGTGATGTGCTGATGACTTCTGGGATGGGCCTGGGAGTAGCTGGGGCAAGGTGTTGTTCGGGCTCCCCAACCTACCACTGTTGTCTGTACTCCTTTGAAGGTGTGCAGATGAGCCCTGATCACATAACCTCACAGCTTCTCCACATTATATACAGGGAAGCTATCACATTTTTTACCTAGATTCTCTCAAGCCCCCAGGATTTCGATTCTTTAATACAGCACACAAACCTAAGATGGAGCAGGTAGGGACACTGTAAGAGCTGCTCCAAATCTGTCCTGAAGGAATCCAAAAAAGAAATACTTGGGTTTTCTTCAAAAAACTGCCAGGAGATTCTAGTTTAAATGCTAAGGGAGACAGGGAAGTCTAGCTGTCCTCCCACTCCCTTACCTCTCCCAACAGAGCTTCTGGATGCCAGCTATTTTTTGTATACTGAATCACAGAATCATCTAGGTTGGAAGAGACCTCCAAGATCATCTAGTCCAACCTCTGACCTAACACTAACAAGTCCTCCACTAAACCATATCACTAAGTTCAACACCTAAACGTCTTTTAAAGACCTCCAGGGATGGTGACTCAACCACTTCCCTGGGCAGTCCATTCCAATGCCTAACAACCCTTTCAGTAAAGAAGTTTTTCCTAATATCCAACCTAAACCTCCCCTGGCACAACTTTAGCCCATTCCCCCTCGTCCTGTCACCAGGCACGTGGGAGAATAGACCAACCCCCACCTCGCTACAGCCTCCTTTAAGGTACCTATAGAGAGCGATAAGGTCACGCCTGAGCCTCCGCTTTTCCAGGCTGAACAATCCCAGCTCCCTCAGCCGCTCCTCGTAAGACTTGTTCTCCAGACCCCTCACCAGCTTCGTCGCCCTTCTCTGGACTCGCTCGAGCACCTCCATGTCCTTCTTGTAGCGAGGGGCCCAAAACTGAACACAGTACTCGAGGTGCGGCCTCACCAGAGCCGAGTACAGGGGGACAATCACTTCCCTAGCCCTGCTGGCCACGCTGCTTCTTATACAAGCCAGGATGCTGTTGGCCTTCTTGGCCACCTGAGCACACTGCTGGCTCATATTCAGCCGACTATCAACCAATACTCCCAGGTCCTTCTCTGCCAGGCAGCTTTCCAACCACTCATCTCTCAGCCTGTAGCCCTGCTTCGGGTTGTTGTGCCCCAGGTGCAGGACCCGGCACTTGGCCTTGTTGAACTTCATACAGTTGGCCTCAGCCCATCGGTCCAGCCTATCCAGATCCTCCTGCAGAGCCTTCTTTCCCTCGAGCAGATCGACACATACACCTAACTTGGTGATGTCTGCAAACTTACTGAGGGTGCACTCGATCCCCACATGCAGACCATCTATAAAGATATTAAAGAGAACTGGCCCCAGTACTGAGCCCTAGGGGACTCCACTAGTGACTGGCCTCCAACTGGATTTAACTCCATTCACCAGGAATCTTTGGGCCCAGCTATCCAGCCAGTTTTTAACCCAACTTTTAACCCTGTCTGCCCCGGAGCCGATCACCTCGGCGAGTGGCTACAAAATGGTGGCGATGCCCGATTTGAAAGGCCTGCCGCTGCTGGCTCTGCCTATGTCTCATCAGCCTCCCTCGCGAGGGCTGCTGGGTCCTGGCAGCTCCCTCAGCTGCCTCGAGTGGCCTTAATGCCGGAAAAAAAGCCCCACCCGTCTTGATCCCCCACTCCGCTGCAGAACGCATCTGCCCCAGAGCCGATCGCCTCAGCGAGGAAATCTTAGGCAGAATAACAGCATGTTCTTTTCTTATCGTGATACACTTCACTCCAAACACACAGTGATGTGGCAAACTACACGAATGACAGAAGGACAGAGTGAAGCAGCACAAATGCACTACTGATTGTAACATCGGAATTTATTTTGGACAGTAAGACTTAATAGTGCTTTCAAAAGCTATAAACAGAAATTTTACAGCCTCTCTCCTGAAGCTTCAATATACAGATAGTCACTATAATTGAATTTTCTCCAAGATTTCACTTTATGCAATTCACAATAACCTTCATATATACATAAACAGCCTGTACACAAGAAAATTCAGTAGCATGATAACCGCCCTACTGCACTAATTGTCCTTATGGGCATCCAAGTATACAAGAAGTAGAATAATCTAATCAAGAAGTGTGATACCTTAACCTATCTTAAAGGGAAATTGTAAGGGGGAAGACAGATCCGATTTAAGACTATAGAAGATACTTATTATTTTTTTAACTAATGAAATAACCAAAGACACCCCCACCCAAAACAAACAAACAAAAAAAAAATACAACAACTGAGAAACTAGCAAAGAAAATTGGAACTTCCTGTAAATGACAGACAGAAGAAATAGAGCCCAGGAAGCAACAGAGCAGCACAGCAGATCTGCTCTTTTACAGGACTAAGAAATAGAATTGATAGAGAAGGGCACTAGAGGTCAGCGTGCTTCTACTCTAGGGGCATATTAGAAATGGCAAGAGCACATCATTCACAGCTTAAGAGCTAAGCTCTTCTTTGTATACAATACTGGACCCAAAATACTTGGCTTGCTAGCAAGATGTATCTGGAGAAAGATTTGCTTAACCTCTAGAGAATTCATTCTGAGGCAATAGGAAGATTATCATTTTTCCTAAAAAATTTAAGGAAACATCCTGACCTAAACAATCTGAACAATTATAGCATATGACATTGAATGGCTTAAATGGCTCACAATTGAAACAATCTGATGAGTGTTCTGCAAGCTAATGGACCCTGGTATATCTTTTTTAATTCTTAAGAAAAAGAATCTTATGCAACATGAAATAAGGTACTTAGAACTCTGACATACTTGCCAAGATTCTCTCTTTCCAAGTAAGACTATGTAAGAGAACGGACAGGGCAACTGCTCACACTCTCTTGTAGCTTTCAAGAGTATCTTTATTAGCTACAGCATCTCTAGATGAAACACTAAAAGCTTTGTGGAAAGACATCAAAGAACAAATCCAGGCAACACATGGTTATCAGCAAATACAGCTATGAATATGGAAAAAGTTCACTGCAACTTGCTCTTTTATGTTTTGATAACAAGTTTACCTGGCAACATTTAAATACATTAACTCGATAGATACCTGGAGGTGTGTATGTTTCTACTGAAGAGTGCACAAGAACAGACCGTCTCTTGGAAGGCATGGGCATTTTTCTCTCTTTGTATTTCGCAAGAGCTGCTTGTACTGCTTCAGTATGGACATCTACATAGAAAACAAACAAAAAGGTTAAGAGTAATTAAGTTCAATCATAATTTCTTTCTAAAAACATAGAAAGCATGAATGTCATCCTTTACAGCTCAAATACAAAATATGAATTGCACATTAGGGCCCTTAATGCTTTTGTCCTATATTTAGTCCAACTGCTTAGCTCACGAAGAGCAACAGGTTTTCAATCTCAAAGGAAGAAGCATTTCTTGGAGAGCAGAAAGGTCCAAAGTTGAATTCCAGTAATGTGGTTTTGAACTCAAAGCTATGACAAGTTTATCAGTTGCCTGATAACCTTCAAGGGTGTTCAGTAGGACTGAACAAATACACTTGGCACCCACTCCACTCAAATGCAGTTCAGAAGCAATTCATTAGAGACTCAAGGGAGAATATAAGGAGGTCGAATCAACATATTTTCATCATGAAGTCAGCTTAAAAAGGCTTTGCTAGTATCATTAGAAAGAACACCCTGACAACCGGTATTGAAGTTACAGAACACCTAACACATTAATTCTCAGTGCTCATTTATTTTTAATTTTTGGTAAATTCCAATGCATATACAGTAAATTGTTATTTTTAAGCCATAAACAAAGAGTTTAGTAAAAAGGAATTAGTGTTCAATCAAGACTATACTGCAGATAAAAAATAATGTATTCAAGTAATTCTAAATTGTCTTCAATAGATTTTTCTCTTTAACATAGCTTTTGACATCATCATTTAAACACATAAAGCTTAGGTAAAAAAAAATATCATGAGAAGTGAACAGATGTCAAGGAGAAATGAGACAGACCAAAAATATACTGACTTATGAACTAAAATTTAAACTCATGAAAAATAGATAAAATGGATATGCACCAACATGTACTGATGAAGGGCCAAAAAGCAAGTACTGTGGTAGGATAAAAGCATGACCACATGTTTCACATGGAAGATGCTGTACAAGAATCATAGAATCATTTAAGTTGGAAAAGACCTCTAAGATCAAGTCTAACTGCTACCCTAGCACTGCCAACTCTACCAATAATCCATGTCCCTAAGTTCAGTTTTGAAAAATATATAAAAATGCATTCTTGTATTAAGAGGTCATCTAAGGCTGAAAATATGTAACAGGAGATTGATAGACATATGCAAGGTATGAAACCCAGAGGCATGTGACAATACACTTACACAATGTACATTAAAAGAAATGTCCTTTCTCTGTCCTGTACCTAGAGCAATAAACCTTAATGCCAACTACAGGTTGTCAGCCACAGCTCTGTATTTTAGGGTCCGTTTAAAAAAACAAACAAACAAAACAAAACAACAAATAATATTCATTGAGCTATAGCTCCTCAGTTCTACTACAGAACAGCAACAGAACAAAGTTACTGAAGTCTGTGCTGATTTTGTTTCTAAGCAGTACAAAAAGTACCGAAGAAAACTTGCACCTTCTCACTTCCTTAGCAGCATTACCAGACACAAGCCTTTGTCATGCTCACCTGCGATACATCCATCCATATTTAAAGGACTGTGTTATGAAAAGGATCCCAGAGTTTTAAAAAGTACTCCTAAATTAAGGAATACATAATTTACTCTGTTTACAATTATTACAAACAACAGCTCAAGTTTAGTATAGTAGCTGTAAATTCCATGCATGTTCGACCCTGTAGATACAACAACAATCTGCATGTTATTTCATTCGTGATGCATGAATCCTAAACCTTGCTTCATGGTAATATATGACCAGTAATGATTTGACAGAAAATCTGTCTATAGACAAACGCAGAGCTAGAAGGCATGTTAAAAATCATAAGAACTCATTTCTGGTACTAGTCCTGGCAACTTCTTTGGTCCTTGAGCATGAGGTTCTTCCCAGATAATTTCAAATAAGCCAATCAATTCCAATTAACTCTAACAAAGCAAGAGATAGCTAAAGGACAGGTAATCAGTATATATTTTAATGAAAATTGGAATAGTTTCAAGCATCAGGCCTCTAACAACGGCTGCTGCAAACTACTAGTGTCCCATCTGACTGCATGCCCATGACAAGGATTGCCAAAAAAAGAAAAAAGAATATTTTCAGGATGTATCTTAATTATAGTATGACATTCAGAGAACACTGGGATTAACTTTTGAACTGTAAGTAGCACTGTGTATAGACTAGAGAGGTTATACCAGCTAACCGACCCATTGGGAAACCATGCAAACTAATAACTGGGTTTTATTGATAATTTGACACTTGTGTAAGCAGCTATGAACTCACCGTTGCATCCCTTACACTTCTTGGTGGAACTGGTTTTCTCTTTCATTAAAAACTTCCACTAGAAGTTCTTTAGTTTGTTGTATTTTCCACTGGAATTTTGCATTTACTACTGAAATGTTGCTTCCCACAATAAGAAAGCAAGTATGACTGGCAAGGCTGATAGAGAAGAGAGGACTGTTGTAGGAACAAGCTCTGTCACATGACACGAAATACAGTATTTTCCACACTGCTATACAGGTGTCACACTTGCACACTGAACAGACTTGTTTATCAGCTGGAATAGACACATCCTTGTAGCCTATTTCAGGTAAGTTGGGAGAACAGGCTGTATATTGCAGCAGTAGCATCCAACAGGGCATTAGCAGTAAAGACCCAGCTGTTAGAGGCTGAAGAACAGTTGCTAGAAAAAAGTGAAAGAGTGGAAAGAGAAAGTATAGGTGCTGGGAAAGCATCTTCAAACACCCTAAGGGCTCACCAGCTAACTCACGTCTTCTTAGCCAAAACCAGACCGAAGTGGGGGCTAAAGCAAGAGGAGGAACAGGAGTCTTCACTAGGAATTGCACATCCTCATGGTAGAACTACCAGCAGCAACAGCAATATAGTGGCTTAAAGTGTCCTCTGAATTGTGGAATACAAGGTACTAAGTGCTTATCAGCCTGCACAAATGCCTGCAAAGTCTCTGCTTTTCTCACCTTTTCTACCACACTGTTGTCATTCAACAGAATGCAAATCTAGTTAAAGCACTGTAATGTTAACTGCTGTTCTGGGAACACTTAGGTAATTTATTAGCCTACAGTATTTTTTGACCATATTTTCACTGTTGCAAATTTTTGGGTAATATTTACTGCTTTAAGACAAAAAAATCTGTGGATGATAAAACTTAGTTAACTTAAACAGAAGACAATTCCAGAAAACTATAAAAAAATCTGCTTGCAGCTAGTAAGTGGCAGATTAATTGCACAAAAAGGCATAATTGTCTTGCTTGCTTATTTAAAATAATTTATGTTGATGGCTCTAAAGTACTATAATTGCTCCAGAAAGAGATCCTGTTCTATAAAAAATTGCATTCCAACCTCATCAGCTACCCTTGCAAAGGACACAGCAGAGCTGAAAGATGCAAGGGGGAAAAGATATAAATAGAAGACTAGAAGGAAATAAAAAAAAAAGAAAAAGAAACAAGATTCTCCCCCCCTCAAGTCTAAAGAACACATACGGCACGTAATTGATGGAAGAAGCAGTAGTGTCCAAAATTATTGCTTATCTTCCACAACATTTAACATAGAATCATAGAATGGCTTGGATTGAAAGGGACCTTAAAGATCATCCATTTTCAACCCCTCTTCTCCGGGCTGGGTTGCCAACCACTGGAGCAGGCTGCCCAGAGCCACATCCAGCCTGGCCTTGAATGCCTCCAGGGATGGGGCACCCACAACCTCCCTGGGCAACCTGTTCCAGTGCCTCACCACTTTCTGAGTGAAAAGCTTCCTCCTAATATCTAACCTAAATCTCCTGTCTTAGTTTAAAACCATTCCCCCTTGTCCTATCACTATCAACACATGTAAACAGGCGTTTCCCCTCCTGTTTACATGCTCCCTTCAAGTACTGGAAGGCCGCAATGAGGTCTCCCTAGAGCCTTCTCTTCTCCAAGCTAAACGAGCCCAGTTCCCTCAACCTTTCTTCACAGGAGAGGTGCTCCAGCCCTCTGATCATCTTAGTGGCCCTCCTCTAGACCCGTTCCAAGAGCTCCACATCCTTCTTGTGCTGGGGGCCCCAGGCCTGCACACAGTATTCCAGGTGGGGTCTCACAAGAGCAGAGTAGAGGGGGACAATCACCTCCCTCTCCCTGCTGGCCACCCCTTTTTTAATGCAGCCCAGGACATAGTTGGCCTTCCGGGTTGCAAGCGTGCTCTGCTGGCTCATGTCCAGCTTCTCGTCCAGCAGGACCCCCAAGTCCTTCTCCGCAGGGCTGCTCTCAACTTCTTCTCCCAATCTAGATAAATACCTGGGATTGCCCCAGCCCAAGTGCAACATCTTGCACTTGGCCTTGTTGAACCTCATTAGGTTCTCATGGGCCCACTTCTCCAGCCTGTCCAGGTCCCTCTGGATGGCATCCCTTCCCTCTGTTGTATCAACTGCACCGCTCAGCTTGGTGTCATCTGCGAACTTGCTAGGCTGTAGACCAACAAGGCAGAGTTGTACAGATTTACTGAAACTTGATTTAAAGAAATTTAAATCACCAAGACCACAGAAATATTAACTCTAGGAAAAGATGAAGCATTGATAGACTAATATTTAAAAGGTACATTTATAAGCAAATATGCTAGCTGAACTTGTTTAATATCCACCTACTACTTGCTATATGTCTTGCATTGTACAATTAAAGAGACCAATGCTAAACTTGCCCCAAACAATACCAGTAATATGGCAGGGCTGTTTAGTTGCTTTTTATTTGTTTGCTTTAAAGTATCCTTGGTGCAAATTAAGTAAGACATCTGAGGCTCTAAGACAGGAAAAGTAGCCATGTAGAAAACATTGCTCTAGAACCTCTTAGCTCTCCTGGCTAATGGCTTCCAAGTATTCCCTGTTGTAACTGTGCTCTTCTTGCAAATTTTGATGTTGTTAAACTAACAGAAATAAGTGCTACTTAAATGAATTACTTTCTATCAGATTCATGACTCAGATTGTAATTTACTTGGAAACTCTTTTTTTCACAAAGTAACTTGGAAATCATGGCTGCAATTCAACCACTCAATCTACTTTTTCAGTATATATTCAACAGATTCTACTGTTGAAGATACATTTGAAATGCAAAAATATATTTCAATGACTAATTTGTACATTAATCAAATTCTCCTTTTGTTAATTTTAATACTACGTAATCTTCACTGAAATCCAGAAGTTTCTTTGTGCAGCTGACTATATACATCCTTCCAAGGAATCAATGTATGTTCCTCGGAATATTTAAGGATCCCATTCATCCTTCAATTATTCATAAAGAACCCATGTAGACATATCAACTCCATTTCTGGAGCAAGGTTTTAAATGTCAGCAATGTAAATATGATCCAATAAGCTACCGTGATGAAGCAATTGCAACGCAAGGTGACCCAAGATCAACTGGGTCACATGTACCAATATGGTACATATCATTACTTGCACTCCTCATACCCAAATCCAAGACATATAATTTCCATTGCAAGCAAAAGCAAAAATTCCAGTTAGAAGTCCAAAGGTATTTAGCAGAGAAAAGCTTCCAAACACCTGCCTTTTCTCACTATTGTGACAAGGAATTTCACAGGGAAACTGTATTGTAACCACCTGAAAAGTAACAATGGATACAGGATGTGATGATGACATTGGTATTTTCACATAATTTTCCAAAACAGGTTTGTCACAGTGGTGTCCATTTAAAACTGATGTAGAGTATCCATTGTGACATTTCCCTTTTTTGTGCACTTGTTTTAAACCAGGAAATATTTGAAAGTGAGCTACAGCAAATACTCAAATCTGATAGCCTTCCTTTAAAAAACATCCCAGCCAACCAAACAAAATTAAACCCACAGCCCACATATTATATTCTGGTAAACATTTAAGTAACTGTATTAGAGACCAGAAACCCAATCAACAAACAAGAGAAAAGTGTTAAGCATGCTGTAAATTCACAATAATAAAAAAGTCACAAAGCATGGATGCAATTTCTTCCTCTCCTAGTACTTCCTTCATTCCGGATTTGAACAAAAACTCTTGTGTGTAGAAACACATAAAGCTACTTGAAAAATACTCATTAGATCTTTCCTTCCATCTTCTTCTTTAGGCATACATACTACTGTACTGGTAATCTTTTTCTAGTTAAGACACCTGGTGTTTTAGCTACTTATCTTTACTTACCAGATCGGAAGCGCTCATCCCTTGAGTTAGTAGAACGTGATTTCTGCTGTTTAGACACAGCAGCAGTAGCTTGCGAGGTGCCTGGCACTCTGTTCTCTGCTTGCAGGGATGGATCCACACCTGAAATATAGTTTTCCTTCAATACAAATTCAGGTTCTCACATAAAATATGTGCTCCTCATGTTTAACATTTTCTACCAGCCTTGACACCTACTTACAAATTGTACTGGAGCCCAAAGTCTGTACCTTTAAAAATCTAATTTTCCATCTACATTTTAAATTCTTTAAACTAAAACCAAATCTGCTCTCAGAGGGTGGTGAAACACTGTACCAGGTTGCTCAGAGAGGCTGTGGATGATCCATCCCTGGAGGTGTTCAAGACCAGGTTAAATGAGGCCCTGAGCAACCTGATCTAGTGGTTGGCAACCCTGCCCAGAGCAGGGGTGTTGGAACTATTTGATCTTTGAGGTCCCTTCCAACCCAAACCATTCTATGTTTCTGTGATTAGCATTTCACCCAGAACATAAAAAATAAATAAATAAACAAAAAATCAACAACAACAAAAAATCCTTTGCTCATTTCAGTTTACTATCATTTGCAATTAGGTGTTTTGTATCTCAAAACCTTTCAGGTGGTGGGGGCAAGGGGCAGGGAGAAGAGGGAACCTATTCTCCCCCAACTC
Source organism: Cygnus olor (assembly GCF_009769625.2). Lineage (NCBI taxonomy): Eukaryota > Metazoa > Chordata > Aves > Anseriformes > Anatidae > Cygnus > Cygnus olor. Next base: position 12,143,638 of record NC_049174.1, on the reverse strand, counting down.
ACCTTGAGACAACAAGCAACATGCTACAAATATGGTTACAATTATACATCATACTTGGGGATACTGAAAATAACAATTACACTGCTCTACCTTTTAGATATAACTTGAACCATTCTGTCAAATTCATTTAAACTTTAAAAACAAGACTGCTAAATTAAGCAAAAACTAGAATGTGCATGTCTGCTTAATCTATACCCATTTAATGGAATAATACCAGAAGAATCACATTTTACAAGAACTCTACAACTCTCTAATAAACACCTCACAGATATTAAGGGCAGAACTATTCTGTCACCTTCAGCTGTCTAAGAAACAACTCCTCTAATCTAGATTGGCTACTCAGTACAAGAACACAGATCTTTCCACCCCCATAAAAGGTACACAAAATAAAAAGAACCAAACTGCTCTCTAGTTGTCTTCTCCACACCTGCCTAGAATAGGACTCTATGGGCTGCCCAGGGAAGTGGTTGAGTCACCATCCCTGGAGGTCTTTAAAAGACGTTTAGGTGTTGAACTTAGTGATATGGTTTAGTGGAGGACTTGTTAGTGTTAGGTCAGACGTTGGACTAGGTGATCTTGAAGGTCTCTTCCAACCTAAAAGATTCTGTGATTCTGTGATTCTAGGTGGATAACCCAGAGCAGCCCTCTAGGCTGGTTGAATTTCAGAACGGTGAATCTCAGCTTTATATTCTAGCATAGGAGAAATCAGAAATCAAAGAGGTAGACAGTTACAAATATATATTCCCTATTACTCCCCATCCACCCAAATAAGGAGACATGCTACTGGCTCTTGGTGCATCTGCAGGGACTACACAAGTATGAATTAGAACGAGGAACTTGCAATTTTATCATCTCTTATATATCTACACACAAGTACAAAACCAAGAACTGAATCCCCTGCAGGTGTTCTGGAGATGCATGTCACACTGAAAGCACTGAGACACCAGAAAGAACATAAAGGAACAAAGAAGTAATGTAGCTTGTGCTGTTTTAAGACTGGTGAATGACAGCAGCCTTCAGAAGTGCAACAGCCACTACAGAACATGTAGAACATACAAAGCATTACAGCGCAGTAGGAATGTCTTTTTTTTTTTTTTTTTGTGCTAACCTATCATCAATTTATGATCAATGTGGCTATTTGAATTAGTGTTGCATTCATAAGCAAACTTTCCTTAAATCATGAAGATCTGTTCCACCAAGTTTACTATCTTTCTAGCCCTTGTACCATACAGGGCTGAGTACTATCTGTCATTTTGATCTCTGCTTCCCTTGAATAGCGTCTGCCCTCCTGCCTGCTCTCAGTCTTGCTAGAACTAGAAACAGTATTTTCAAAATGCAGCTGTTTACAGATAGTGGCTTTCACTGAAGATGACACTTCAGAAGAATCGCTGCCAGCTTCTTTGGAAGTAAAGGTGTTACTTTAAAAAGTAAGAAAAGATTCCTCTTTCTCTTTGGGGGTTTCTGTTCCGTCCCCTTTCCCGTAAATGTGTACCAAAAAAGAAATCAGCAATCATTAATAAATCTAGCAATTATCAGAGATTTTTATCAAGATCTTTCAGTAAGACCTGGCCTTTACATTTGAGGTATAAATTTTCAAGCAGTATATACCAGTTCTGTTTCAGCTGATCAAAAGTAACTTTCAAATACTCTCTTTAAATATAATATCCTCAGGAAAAGTGTTTTGTCGCCTTCCTGACTGAAGCAGTTGCTATACAACAGTTTTCTTAGGTACCTGCTAAGACCACAAGGTAAATGCAGCCTGTAACACTTTCCCCACCCCAACCTGCAGCTAACAGGCAAAACCTCCAGATGTTCAGAATGTCAGCCCTGGATTGCCCAGGAGTTCTTAGTGGGAAAAAGAATAAAAATGTATGAGTCTCAGTAATGGAAAAGGAAGTAACATAAAATAAACCACACTTATCTAAGTTTTTAGAAGTTAACCCAGCTCCAGAGAAATGCTTGTCTTTTACAATTTACTACTGAAACCAAATAAATTAACCTACTGGAGTTTTCCCACTCTCTAAAAGCAAAACTTTTAAAGTAGATGACAAACTAACATCAACCACTCTGACAATAGGGGAAATAACATGGACCAGTAAAGAAACTGAAGTGTTCCCAAGGAAAACAGCAGAACATGGAGCCGAGTAAGGACACAGCTACTACCCAATACTACCCAACATAAAGGGCTAATGTTCCCTGAAACACTTTAGCAGATTTATTCTACAAACGGAATTGATTCAATTCATCTAATACTCAAAGAGTGGTTAAAACACATAAGAACTGCATTTTAATTTTCATTTGAACAAAAAGTTTTACATAACCACAAGTCAGCAGTCCAGTGAGGTTTGTTGCTCTACAAACAACTTCATATTTCATAAAAAAGATTGAGGCCAGTCACCACCTAAAATCCTGAGCCAAGACAAGAACAGATGCCAACAGATAACATGATAATGAAGGTGGTGAAAAGGAGGAGAACAAAGAGGAGCAGCTAAACTGGAAGTCTCCCTAAAATAGACTGCTCATTTATGAAACATTCAAAAAACAGTAATTATTCATTAGTAAAGTTCCTACCCAACAATGTGCTTAGTTTTGGGTGATCTTATCAAGGGACATAGGGTGAAGTAGGCAACAAAAGAGGGGGAGAATGATTGTGTGCCATTTTTTTCCTTCAAAGGTAGGTTAATTGTTAGAGTGGGGGAAGAGGCTAATGTCCTACTCAAAACCCCTTGCTTTTTAGCAGTCCTATAGTTCAGTACCTAACATTCCCCGCTTGCTTCTCTCCCCAGACACCATAGATCCCATCAATCACTGTTTCGGACTTCTGCAGCTGTACATGTTGCATACACATAATCAAGTAACTAGAGCCTTGGAGTCAGGACCCATCAGAACACAAACCAGCCCCTTTCTCACTCTGTGGTACTGGCAAAACTGCCCAGCACTATCTGCGAACAATGGCACTGCTGCATGTGGTACGAGGCTTTTGTCTTTGAAAAGCATGAGGCTTCAGATGGAATGATGAACTAACAGGAATAACCCATCAACACCTGACAAGCTGTACGTGTAATGCTCCTGAGCCATATGCTACCTGAGCAATGATAAACGCTGCTGGGGGGGAAAGGGGGAGGGGGGGGCTGTCAGGGATGAGAAGGGACCTCAAATAAACACAAGAAAATGAACAAAGCTTACCAACTCCAAAACATGAGACCTCTCCTCCTCCAATACTTAAAAAACAGATTTTTGTGGATCAGCATTAGGACAATAGTACTGTGATGAAGTGACCAATAAACCTCAGAAGTTCCCTTTAAATTAAGATGGTGCTCAAAATCAGTGGCACGGTTGGAAACCATGACTGTTTTTCTTCAGCTTAAATGTTTTTTGTTTTTTGTTTTTTTTTTCCTTTCTCCTTTTTTTTCTCCCACAACTACATGCCAGAAAAATCCTGTTTCACAAGCTTGGTGAATTTGTTAATTTATTCTGGTTCTGTGCAAATCACAACCTTAAACCTTCAGCAAAAGCAGCTAGATAATTAGGCCAACTCCCTCTATTCACATTGAAGATCTTTACAAACAAAACATTTTAAGAGATACAAATTAATGAAACATGATCCACTATCACTGTAGTTTGTCTGTTTTTAACTTAGCCAAAACTAGCAAAAATAAAATGCCATCTTAATGAGGCCACTAGGTATACACTTATTCCAATTAACTGAATGATTTGATTCTATAGGAAGAGATTAAAGTTACTATTTGAATTAGAATTGTTTTTCCATCTACTAACACTGAAGAATCAAAAGATAACCATGACATTTGTAGCAATTTTATTTCATACAAGCAAAAATTATTTTACTGTAACAGCACTGAACAATTTACAGTTGAACAAAGACACTTGGCTAGCATTGCTCAGGAAGATGCCTAGCTAAACACATCTGTAATCAGATATGCAGAGAGAAAAATTTCAAAAACAAGGCATCAGTAGATATCTCTCATTCAGGTTACAGAGTTTGAGTTTGTGAGCTTTTTGGGGTTAAGTGCTGTTTTTTTTTTTTTTTTTTAAATGTTTGAACAGAATCTCAGCACAATGTAGAAATACCTCACCTGAAATTGCACAGAATAGTGAATAGCAACATGAATACACTTTTTTTTTCCTGCACTTTCTCTGAAGTTCTTATCAGTAGGAAAGTCACATTCTTCAATATATTAATTTCTGAATAAAACAAATGTTGAAGTAATATTTCCATAAATACTGTCTAAAAAGTACACTTGCCTTCACAGAGCCATAGAACAACAAGGATTTGAAGGGACCTCTGGAGGTCATTTCATCTAAACCCTCTGTTCAGGCACAGGCACCTATATAGCTAGTTGCTCTGGACCATCTACCTCTGACTGCCATAAATATCAACTAACAGATGGCGTTGATGGAACAAGTACAACTTATATTCTTAATGTTCACAGAAGCATAGGATATCCCAAGTTGGATCCCACAAAGATCAGAGTCCAAATCCTGGCTCCACACTGGACTACCTAAAAATTAAACCATATGTCTGAGAGTTGTCCAAACGATTCTTGAACTCCTGCAGGCACGCTGATCTTATAAGACTAGTATTTTACTAATGCTAGAGATAAGTGTTTTGCAAACTATTTTGTATGTTAACAAATATAGCTACAAACAAGTTTTTCATACTTAGCCCCATAACTAGTATGTTATGCCTGCACACATCAAAAAAAAACCCAAACAACAACATCTAACCACAGCACACTGCAATGAAGAGAGAAGACTCAGGTTTGAAAGTAAGAAAATTTGTGATTCAGAGACATGCAGATTCCACTTTAAGAAAAATGAGCAACATATTTTACTGCAAGAAATATGAACCATGTAGTATATGAAAACATGTTGCTCAATCCTAAGAAAGCTGGGAAGAAAAAAATTCAAGCAAAGCAAAAGTTTAAGTGTCATAACCTACTCTAGCTTCATTCTGTAAAGAGTAACATTTGAGTAAAGAACATATTACCAACTAAAAACTCCTGTTTAATAGTTGATCCTGAAAAGTCGCCCATTTTTGATTCAAAAAGCTTTATTCTTCATATCTAACAAAAGCACCGACTTTATTGCTAGAGGACTTTCCTGGGCAACCTTTTTGGGCAACCCACCTGCACAGCAACTGCCCTATCACATTTTTCATTTCATCTGCATAAGACATGATGTCTTAACATCAAACTCAACATTTTAAAAGACTTTTCAACATCTCAGCAAACTCTTATTTGAAACAGCTATTAAACACTCAAATCTAATTATCTTTGCAGAAACACTGATATTGAAATTCATCTCCCCAAAGTAATTTCAGTTCTAAATTGATAGAATACTCTTGAAAGATTCAACTTTTCAAAGTTTTAAAGGTAAATTGAAAAGTAAAGCCAAAGCAGTTAAAATAGCATGGCAACAAATCACTCATCTTGGTTTTCCTTGCATTGCCACACAGTTATACATCACATTTCCAACCATCCACTATCTACAGAATATGATGTAGCACATTAAAGAGCTTTGCAGAGAGGACAAGGGAAGAGGAGGCTGAAGCTTTAGGTTCTTTGTATGCTATTATACTGTTTTGCTGCTGTTGAACTGGCTCTGTAATTTAGAAAGTAACAAGACCAACATGTTCAAAGCACTGAAAGACAGGGAAAGGTGTATGACGAGGCAGAAAATAAAACAAGGGTAGGAAACAGCTGGTCAGGCTCTAGGCCAACCTCTCAGTCCTGCTCCAGTCTCCTCTCTGTTGTCCCCTCTGCACCCGGCTCTGCTCAGAGACTGGCTGGCTATCCAGTCTGCGGCATACTCCTTTCCTTACTGCCTCTGGCACCCCCAGGCCAGCCTGTTGCTGCTACTCTTCAGTGCATCCCCTGCTCTCCTGTCCTGGTTTCCACCTCACTTCTCTGTGGATCCAAGACCTACAGAACTTCACTTGGTGCTCACACCAGGATCCGACCACACTAAGGGAGGTTTTTGCCAAGGAGTGCAGCACTTCTTCGTTTCCTCTCTACTTTTGCCAGCCCTACAGGAGCAGGAGTTTCAGGAGTTTCCCAGTTAAGAAACAGGTCACCTATAAGAATAGGTAAGGTCTTTCCTGACAGGGTTCTCAGCCCTTTGATAACATAAGCAAGGAGCAAGGGCAGGGCCAAGTGTGCTGGAAATACTCTCACCTTCCCCATTAATATGCTACTCTACAGCATTTGACCATTTGCTCCTGATTACGTCAAAAGGCCTAGGCCAAGTTTGCACTGCTGCTAAATCCCAAACTAAATATTCTATAGCAGAAACATCCATACAGAATATACCACCCTTAAAAAACTTGATTACTAAGCTCTGTGCTATGTAGGCGGACTTAGCCATCAGGTACTTAGGTGGCAACCATCAACTTATTACCAAATGAACCATGGAAAAAGACGAATTGCTTGGACTTGACTCCTGAATTTGATTACTTGAGAACCACCTGGAGGACTGATTTCTCTGTGTTTTGTTTTGTTTGTTTCTTTTCACATTCAGAGAGTGAAATTGCAATCATTTTGTTTCTTCCACTGGCAGGGAACTCGAAAACATTTTCTGTACCTGGACAGATACAGCTAGACTGGTGGTAGGATAAAAAAAAAAAAAAAAAACTATGAAAATTTGATTTACCACAGTAAAAAGTCAATCCAATAGCCCAATTTCCACATTCAACTCCCAAAACAACGTAGTAGGATATTTGACCATAAAGGTTTACCATTGCATTACTAAAATCACTTAATTAAAAAGGCAAACGAGCAGTAATCTCTTGCTATTTTCAGAAACTGTTAACAGTCAAGCTATAAACAGCTTCTTCAACTAGCCCACCTGATCACATTTAGTTTTCATATATTTCATTTTAACTAATTATACTAAGATCAAATTAACCTATTAAGATCTGGACATAATTTGATCATAGCTGTTATGCCTGAAATACAAAATAGCAGTTTTTAATTCAGTAGCATCAAGAAAGACAACTGTATTTTTCGTTTTGTCCATAAAGAAATTATGTATGCTATCACAGACTCCAAAGCACGAGAGCAAACTGCACATTCCTTCAACAAGGAGCTAGAGAACAAAGTGTTGTAAGGTTTGTGAATCTAGACCCATTCTAATAGAATTACTAGGCTGAAAACAACAAGCAGAAATATATAAATAAATCACAGCTATGTAGAAAGAGCATGTATCCTTGCTATCAGCAGAAACATTTTTCAGAGACCTTTTTTTTTTCAGAAAGTTCCAATTACTGTAGTCTTAAACCTAGTTTCCTATATTAGCTATGTCTTAATCTCAGTATACCATGCCTTTCCACTCAGCACAGCTAACAATGTGCACTCATCGTTTATCAAGTTGCCAAAACTGTTATAGTGTAAGAAATAAGTCCTTTATTTTCTAGACTTCATATGACCATTAGCCAAAACCAAGGTCCTTTAACCTTGTAGATACCCATGCAAGAATAACTTTTTCCTTTAGTATAAGTTCTTCAAATCACACAGAAGGCCTGCTTCTTTATCAAACATGAAGAACCTGGTTCTTCAGAGAAGCCTGAGCCCCAGGCTTTCAGAAAAGGTTTAAAAGATAGCACATATCAGCCTTGCCAGTAACAGCAGATGCAATGATTACCTGCCCAGCATGTGAGCATGCACAGTGCAGTTGGCCAATGGCCCACAGTCTTAAGATCCAGTTCACCAAAATAAAAAAAAAAAAAAAAGAGAGAAAAGAGGTTCAACAACATCAAGATCACAAAGAAATCCTACTTCCATATTAGCAGTCCTAATGGAGGAAGGAATTTTCCATGTGAGAAGGCAGCAACCTAATGAAGAGGAATGTTTCCATAAATGTGTCTGCCCTATCAGACAGACAGATACTTTTGAATTGATAGATATCTCTCTGGGGGCAAGAATCCCACTGAAAAAGGAAACTACTGTGTTAGGTGTTTCTACTGTGAACCACCTATGAAGATTTCTGACAGTATCAGGATTTTACGGTTGCTTTCCCTGCTCAGACACTACCAAAGAATTAGTCAGAATATAGTTACTAACACTAGGTTTAAGCAATTAGGAAAACTCTAAACGAGCTCGAAAAGTTGGCTGGTATTCCTATCTAGAGGCTTGCTTATGAAAAGTCCTTTGTCAAACCTCTCAGCTGCTAAACTAATATGCAACTAATTCCTATTTGCCATTACCACACCCTTCTGCAAACATTTTAAGGAGTTTTGCAATATGATTCTTTGGGGCAGCCATCCAACTTACATAACCTGTTTCATATTGAGGAATAAACTCTTTCCCTAATCTCCCTGTAAATAAATCCTCCCCCATCTTTTGACTATGCCGTGGTGCCAAAGTAGTTGTACTGGGGTCTGGCTGGGATGGAGTTAATTTTCCCTGCAGTTGCTCATAAAGTGTTGTGCTCCGCACTTGTAGCTAGAACAGCATTGGTATCACCTCCCTGCACCCCCCCGGCAGCTGACCTAAACCAACCAAAGGGATATTCCATGCCATATGATGTCACACTCTGCAAGAAAAGGGGGAAAAGGGGAAGCTCTTGTTATGAAGACATCTGTCCTCCCAAGCAACCGCTATGCATATTGAGGCCCAGGTTCCCAGGACATGGCCAATCATTGCTCATTGATGGGAAGTATATAATTTTTTTCCTCTGTGCTTCTGCACAGCCTTTGCTTGTTTTTTCCCCTCTTCCTTTTCCCTTTAATTAAATTATCCTTATCTCAATCCATGAGCCCTTTTATTTTTTTCTTTCCAGCATACTTTCTTCTCCCCCTCTTCTGAGGAGGAGGGGGAGTGATAGAGCGGTTGAGGTGAAGTTTAACCACCCAGCAAGGTAAAACCACCACAGTAGCTCATTTGTTTTCAAGAATACCTAAATTAGAAACAAGGGGTAACACTTAAGATTTTGGGATTTTAAATAACCAAAACCAAAGAAAGCCATAAATGGTAAATCTGGAGCAGAGGAAAACTGCAAAGCAAATCATATCAAAATTTGTGCAGAAAAATACTATCTTTTATTAGAACCAGTAATAGTTGGGAAGAATTAGACAAGTAGAAGAGGAAAAAAATATTTCAGATTTATCATAAAATCCCTTTTTTCACTTTTACCAGACTTACCAGCTAGCAGAATACTTATCTCCTTAAAGAAACCTTGATGGTAGAATTCCCTTTTATTATATGGCTAGCAAGCGATACTCCCACTAGCAATATTCCCACTCACTATACTCTAAATCTACTCTCCTTTAGTTTAAAAACTGCTACCCCTTGTCCTATCACTACACACCCTGGTAAAGCACCTCTTCCCATCTTTCCTGTAGGCTTCCTTTAGTTACTGTAAGGCCACAGTAAGTTCTCCCCAGAGCCTTCTCTTCTCCAGGCTGAACAACCCCAACTCTCTCAGCCTCTCTTTGTAGGAGAGGTGCTCCAGCCTTCTGGTCACCCATCCTCATGGCTTTCCTCTAGACTCACTCTAATAGATCCATGTCTCTCTTGTATTGGAAACACCAGACCTGAGTGCAGTACCCTGCGGAGGTCTCACAAGAGTGGAGTAGAGGGGGAAAATCGCCTGCCTTGACTTGCTGGCCATGCTTCTTTTGATGCAGCCTGAGATATGATTGGCTTTGTTGGCTCATTTCTTATTGTACCAGATTTGTTTCTATACCTACCAAGAGACATGACGCCTTGGTGATACTTGAAGCATACTAGTTCACAATGGAAAACATCCATATTGTAAAAGTTCTCTTCACTAGGTGTCTAATCAATAACACAAACAGATATCCTTCAAGAGATGCATGTACTTTTTACAAGAAGTCAGTTCTCTAACTACAAAAGACCCTCTAGATTTGTCAGTCCATCCATTATTCTAGTTAATTCACTGTAAAAATATTTGAAAGAACTGATATACAGAGGGCCAGGTAATATTTTATTAGACAACTGACATGACTGAAGTAAACAAACTTCCAAGACCTTCAAGCTGAAGACCAAAGGCTGGCATCTCAGAAACAGCAGCTTCATCACAGTTTATGAAGAAATGATCCAGTATGTTCTACTAATCCAAACGTATTCATAAAGTTGAAAAGTTAACTTTACATCAAGAACATTTATATATTAGATCAGACATGCACTACCCCCTCAGCACTAAAAAAGCTAACAGGAACACACTGTTATGCATTGTGCCCGATTACAACCATGTAGCTGACCCAGAACAAATCTTTTATTGGATATTTCAATGCAGATCCACTACTGACTGCAAAAATATGGTCTCAAAATGTAGCAATTACCTGTAGTCAATAAAGGTCTTTTTTGTCATCTCAGGATTTGATGGCAATATATATGTATATTTTATATATATATATATATTTTTTTTAAATCTCATTTCTTCTGCTTTGGCTTGGAATTCTTTTTGAGTTATAATAAAACACCAATTCCTAAGAGGCTCTTAATGTTCCTTAAGAGAGCATCTGATTATTTTTTTTAAAACCAACAGACCTATCCTCAAGAAAACCTAAAGACAAAGTTGGTGGTCAAGTGCAAGTTTTATACATCTTCAGTCTGCAGTGCAAGGGCAATTACCAACAGGACTTGTGTTCCAGTTCCTTTACCAGCTTCATAGCCCTCCTCTGGACACTTTTCCTCAATGTCCTTCTTGTAGTGAGGGGCCCAAAACTGAACACAGCACTCGAGGTGCGGCCTCACCAGAGCTGAGTACAAAGGGATGATCACCTCCCTGGTCCTGCTGGCTGCACTATTCCTGATACAAGCCAGGGTGCTGTTGGCCTTCTTGGCCACCTGGGCACACTGCTGGCTCGTGTTCAGGAGAGCATCAGTCAGCACCCCCAGGTCCTTTTCCTCTGCACAGCTTTTGAGCCGCTCTGCCCCAAGCCTGTAGCACTGCATGGGGCTGTTGTGGCCAAAGTGCAGGACCTGGCACTTAGCCATGTTGAACCTCACCCCGTTGGCCTCTGCCCATCGACCCATCCAGTCCAGTTCCCTCTGTGGGGCCTTCCTACCCTCCGGCAGATCAACACTTCCCCCCAGCTTGGTGTCGTCTGCAAACTTACTGAGGGTGCACTCAATTCCCTCATCCAAATCATCAATAAAGATTTTAAAGAGGATGGGCCCCAACACTGACCCGTGGGGAACACCACTGGTGACCAATCGCCAGCTGGATTTCACTCCGTTCACCACCACTCTCTGGGCTCTCTAAGACCAAAGCACAATGACAGCACAACAGCTAATTGTGATTAAATCACAAGTGTCATGTTGTTGACAGACAGACAGACAGGATGGGCATTTCACTTTTTGGCCATTGAAGATAAAGTATGGTAATAAATTGCTGTAGTATGCAGTAATTTATAATAAAGTCTGTATTTTGAAGAAATTGGGAGGAGGGTAAAGAGGAAGCAAAAGTACAGGAGTGATGATTAAGTATTTTCATTTAATGAAACTGGCCAACTTGCTTTCAGGAATAACTTTACTCATTATTGAAGTTATCTTAATGTCTGAGATGCAGCTCTCAAGCTAACAGAAATTTGTTAAAAAAACGTTACCATTTAACATTTCATATAGTGTTAAAAAACATTGCAGACCTCTTTTTTTCCACAAAAGTAGCCCTTCTTTACTACTGGTTAGATGCTATGTCAATCAAATGTTACTAATTCTTGAAGATAATTTTCCATTACGTATTTTCACAGATTTATTGTAAAAGGTGTAACTTACGAGTCTCTTACCTTGAATTAGTGGTATGTACCGTGCTAACAGCTTTGCTCTTTTCTTTTCATACCCTTTCTGAGTGATGTCTCCTAAAGAAACAAAGAAATAAATTCATATTGTTTGGAACAGTACTTAAATAAACCTTATTTTCTTAATAGCTATGAATAAACTCATTAGCTTTGGAAAAGTCAGATTAGCAACAAAGAACTTAGCATGTCAGAGAAACAATTCACAGCCATATACACACCCATGCAGTGCTACCTGCCCACATATGAGTACAAGTGTCTTAAATCTTAGAGCTATACAATATGGGAATAATTATTTTGTCTGCAGCGCTGCATTGAACCTGGTTCTGAAGATATTTGCCATAATGCAGGACACAGCCTAAGAGATTTGCAGTGTAATAGAAGCCATTGAAGATGACAAACCTGATTCTGCACACTTTTGTGGCATCAGAAACTCTCCCTGTAACAAAACTTAAGAGACCACGCTCTTGGATACTTGTGCAAGACCTTTCAAAACTAGATTGTACCATTCACTCTGCCTTGCATGAATGCATGAACAAGGGTTCATGCATTGCTAACGGCCAGCTTAACAAGTTGTTTTTATTTTTAAAACTAATGAGCTTCACCCATTTTCTAGACTGCAGCATAGACATGAAAACAGTAATCACAAACAAGCTTAAAACCACTCCCACTCTCAAAATTCACACTTTCTCAAAGGCTTGCAGAACTCAGCACAACTTTTCTTCATTCATTGGATATTATGAAAAAAAAATTCTCCCTCTGTATTTCGAATGTTCCTCAGGTATTTGTCTTAAAACATAAGTTTGGTTTTAAATACCATCCACGGCTGTAAGTATTCTAAACATTTCCTCAAACATCCATCCACCTCCCTCCTACATTAGCAATCACCGGTAACAGAAATAAAGTCACTTCGTTCTACTAATCCCACCAGTTACATGAATACGCACCATTTAAAGTTACTGACAGTATGCAAAAAAACAATCAATGAGAGCTTGAAGATATTGCTACAAACAAACAAACAAAAACCCACAAACGTAAATCCCAGAATGCCTCAGTCACTGCAGGTATCTCACACTACAACCAAACAGAATGTGCCACTTTTTCCTCAGCAACCTGCGTGAATACTTCATATCAAACTTAGGACACAAGACAGCAATGCTTTGGCTATCACCTTTGCTAAGCAGAAAAGTTTTTAACAGAAAATATGTGGAAATATAATTATGAATATTTAATATTATGTATCATTATACAATTATATAAAAATGTGATACAAAAACTAAACCTAAACAAAACCACAAACGCACAGTCAGATGTGTCTGGGTATAGATGATAAAAATGACAAAGTATGTTCTTTAAATAAGTCATTTCTACAAAGAAGGAAGGAAAATACCAGAAAAAAAAGATGTATCATTTTCAGTGGTGGTGGTAGGAAAATAGAGAAGAAGCACAAGCAGGAAGAACAGTATCTTAAAACACAAGTAATTTTGGAAGACTAAAGCAATCCCTCAGGAAATTTTTAAGTGACAAAAGCTGTGCATAATACAAATTTTCCATACCGCAACTTCATTGAGGACAGTAATTTTCACAGCTCCATAAAGGATTCAATCCTCAGATCAAACCTCTGCGCAGATCAGCTACCTTGTCAGGCATCAGCCAGCTGAAGTGGTATGCTGTAGAAGCAGCAGCTCAAAAGACAGGGTTGAAAAGAAAGTCTCATTTAAACAAGAATCTCAAACTTTTGCTTCCCACTGCATTTGCAAATTCATTGATTTTAGTGGATAAAAAAAGAATGCTGACTCCAAGCATTTTCCTTGAATCATGTTAGGAAAAGTCTAAAGTCAAAAGCATCTCCGTAGACTTTTGCAGCCCCCATGGCACCTCAGAGAAGCTTAACGAGGATTCCTTTCTTCCGACGGGATCCTCCCCAACAATCACTCCCCACCCCCTTGCCCGCTATGGTGCAGTGGGATTAACCCATCACTTTGGGTTCTTTGTAATCCTTCATCTCTTCCAAAAAGAGATGCTGAGCCACATCTGGTACATCAGGGCCACAGCTGCTGTCATTTAGCCTCACTTTCTCCCTGGTTATTAGATGACACAAAAGCAATCTGAGGTTTCTCAGCCTCATTGAACCAGCTGGGAACACTACAAAGTTAGGCAGTGGTTTGAGCTGTCAGTTCTTTGCCTGGGATATTTTAAAATATGTCAGAGGCTCCAACAAAATTAATCTTGACAAAAATGAAAATGTTGGAATTTCTTGAAGTGATCTATAACCATTATTTTCTTAATTTGTGCACAAAGAATCTATAATGTAGTTACCCCAAATCCATTCAGGCATTTAGCTTCTGATTAAGGGAGCCAAGCTCCTTTGTGGCTTGAGCTCCATGCACTGAGGAGTCCTAAGAAGCTTCTGATGGAGATGAGCTGGATAAGAAGCAGACAGAGACAGGAGAAAAGCTCATGGAAAGGTGAGCTTGCTACTAATCGAGCAACTTCTCCAGTCCTTAATCAGTCGTTTGCACTTAAACTCTTGCTGGGAGCAGCTCTAGGTACTGTGACAGCACAGTACTTCCTACAGATGAGGAAATGGCTCCTGGTAGATAATCCGCAGAGGTCAATGGAGACATTTCTGAACAAGATGACTGTGGATTAAACATACAGATCAAAAGAAAAATGTTTTCTCTTGCAAGCCTAACAGATCTTTAAGGATTCCACAGTTTAGTATGGACTGTGCTGGCAAGCACAGTTACAATCTCAGGACTATCATCTATTGACAAATCACAGAAGCAGCTTTTACCATTCCTTCATTATAAAGTGGAAGTCAACGGTGTGAATACTGGCACTGCCGGAAGAGATGGTTCTTTGGTGGTTTGAACAGGCAGGCAAGTTACTTATCTGAAACATAACACAGAAGTCACCTGTGGAAAAATGTCATGTATATTTCCAGTGTTTCTGGGAACAGGCTGTCACCATATTTGGAGCATTGATGGGGATCGGAGAACTGATCCAGCAATCATCACATTCTACCTCTTAGACATGCTTGGGTAAGTATTTTTTAAATGAAACAACTTGAAATTTTATTTTACATAATTCTAGAGTATTATAAAAGGAACAGTGCATTGCTACTTGATTTTGACTTACTTCAAAATCAAACAAAAATAATTGAGGAAGATATAATTACTCTGGCATCTGTGATTTTTGTCCATTGTGAAAGCAAGGCATTTCTAAGAACTACGATGAGAATCAACAATCAGAAAAGCCAGTTACACTTGGTGTTACAGCTGGGAAATCAAAAGGTGTCTCTGACAAACACTGAACCATGCAGACAGTGGAAGAAATGGCCCGGTTTCCCATGTCATCCGTCCTCCAGAGTAAATAATGTAGCAACCAGTCCTGAAGAAATTGCTAATGACAGAAGCATGTAGGAAAAGAAAACAGAGCAGCTCTGCAGCTCTCAGTGCTACTTCACAAGTCACAAGTCATTATTTATTTCTTCTGCCAGTCAGCATTGGGGGTAGACAGGGTAGAGTCAGACAGGGTAGAAGAAGGTTAAATAACTGGAT